>NC_141698.1:1136711128-1137311128 GCF_964263255.1 Lissotriton vulgaris | reverse complement strand
TTCAGGAATCTATCTTGACAGCTATTTGTGTCTGTAGGCCAGATTAACCACTTTTTCCAATCAGGATGTGTTCTGTTGAAATGTAAAATTTGTGACACGTCTAACTCAATATCTGCGGTTGCATTCTCAGGTATTGGCTTTGGTATAGACGGTGTTTTAAGGTCTTTGATCTTAGCTAGGCCAAGACAAGATGTTTGGTGTATTGTGTCATTTAAAAACAACATTTGTTCTGGTATCATGCAAGTTCTAAATAGTGCTTCAATGCCTTGCACCTGCCAATCTTTTGTACCCCAAATTGTTTTTGTTTCAATATTATTTTTCCAATAATCAAAACCAAATGTCATCATTTTGTCATAAAATGCTTCTGAATATATCAATTTAGAATTTGTCAGCATTGTTTTCATTCCTGTTTTATCTAACAGTTTGTAATAAAACGTTTCTGCATCACTGGTGTTAAACCCTGAGAAGTATTTGAATTTCTCAAAAAATGCTTTAGAACTGCTTTTAGGTGGTGTAGAACAATGTTCCCATTGATTATACATAAAAACATTTCTAGGCTGTGCAGATTTATGCAAGTAGTGATCCCCATAGTGGGTGTAACAGAATAGCTGCTCATAACTAGATGAACCTTGTAAATAATCATGATCTGTGAATCTAGCTGACATTACTAAATCAGACATCATGTCATTAATACTGTTAAAGTCCCAATCATCAGAGAATGTACTAGGTTTTACAAAGTCACTTAAGGAAACCTTTAGTTGATGAGGATACTTCAGGATTTCGACCGGACCATAGATCTCATAGTCTGTTTTCTCCCATACTACCCCACCAGGTATTGGAATTGCTGTGACATTTACTGTTGACAGTTCTCTTTTCTTCACGTGGGATGATCTGTGTGGTTTCAGGACTAGGTTGATGTTCTGACTTGCTGTGTCCATTGTAATATATTTTCCTTCAATGAATTTTCCCAAACACAGTACCATGATGAGCCAAAGCAGGAGGAAAAATACACCTAGACCGAACCAGAACTCTAGCCAAGGGGAAATAAGGTAGATTTCCTTCAGTTGATGAAAGAGTTCCGTTGCTTTTTCTTTAAAAGACTTTTTTGTTTCTGGCATTACTTCGAGGTCGTTTTGATCTTCAGAGAAGTTGTCGAAGTTGATGAAGTAACCAGAGGCAGTTCTGTCAATTGATGGGATTGTTCTCTCAATCTGTCTTTCGGTAGCACTTACTGATGCCACATCATTGTAGACTGGTGTTGTTTCTTGACGAACTGTTTCAATCTGTGTTTCAAGAGGCACGAGTTCCATGGCATTATTGCATAGTCCTTCATTGTGCACTGCAGGCTGATCGAATGTGATTAGTCTTTCAGTTTGAACCTCTTGGATTGTTGCAAGTTTGGGTATTCTGTTGTTTCTTGGGAGTCCACTGGGCCTACTGTTGATTATAAGCCACATGCTTGTGGTTTTACCAGATCAATAGACACGACTCTGTTCTCCTTTTTACCAGCAAAGGGCGGTAGTACAACTGATCTTGTTCCGGTGACTGCCAAGACAGGTACTGCTTTTCTGTAAGAAGGCCCAAATTCCTTCTTCACCGCGATCTTTTCTCTGACTAGATCCCCAATCTTTGGAATCCAGACAGGCCTTGCTGGGGCTGTTGCTGGTGGTGCCTCGTCAGTGGTACTTGGCTGTTGCTTTAACTTTATGTTGCTTAATGATTTTCTTGTTTCATTCAGTTCCTGTAAAACAGCCAAACGATCCTTTACATCAAAGTGCGTTGTTTCTTCTTGTACCACTGACATCTGACTATCAAGGTCCTGAACGCGCATTCTAATTCCGAACAATAGTTCGTATGGGCTGAAACCTTTTAGAGAATTTCTTGGCATGTTATTAAGACTAGTCTGGACACTTGTTAAATGTTTGACCCACCCAGCGCCTGAACCTAATACCTTCGCTGTTATAGATTGCTTTATGTCACGGTTTTTTCTTTCTACCACCCTGTTCCCTTCGGGGTGCGACGGACAAGAATACCGCAACCCAATTCCCATGCTAGCCATGGCCTCCTTATAAGCTCGAGAGCTGAAAGCAGGACCCTGGTCAGAATGGAACGTGGTAATTGCGTATGTGCCGATAAAGACTCGCAAATCTTTTATAACCGTTCTAGCGTCAGCCGAGTGCTGGAGGCCTCATTTTTTAAGTGTGTTTAGCCTTAACTGATTAATAGGATGCAGGTTGGGGTGCAGGCAGCGTTACGCTGTTTCTGATCGGTAGCCGGTAGCATGGTTCACTACTGCGATCCCTATTGCAGTTCTCACAGTTGTTTGCATATATTTGGTGTTCTACACTCATTCCCGGCCACCAGTATACTGATTGTAATTCAGTCAGAGAGTCCCTGATTGTTTGGTGTCTCAGACCCAATCCCATGTGTGCGTCTGCTATTAAAAATATTCTCCTGTTCATGTTTGGAATTACTCTGTCCCCCACTCCAGGGATTCGAGCAAAAGGAACGGAGTTTGCATCGATTATGTATGCATAATTGAGTGGATAGTTCACGGGTAGTGCTGCACAGTCGCCTTTTACGGTCGTTTTTACTGCCAGCATGGTTTCCCCGTCTATGTATTTATCTGTACGCTTTTTTGTGGCTACGGAAGCCGGTTTAGTTGCTTCCGATGTGGCTGTATTAGCCAATGAATTCCCTGCAACGTGAACGCCATCACGTTGAAGACTCTGTGCGTGAATCACGTGAGTCTTTTGTAGTTCTTTGTGTAAAAGAGCTACCTGTTCCCAGAGCAGTTTATGCTTTATTGTGGCACCTGTGTCATCTTTGTAGTCGTTTTCGATCCAACTCTGCAGTTTATTGTTGTAAGAGTTGACGCAAAAATGAGAATCGCACACTATAAGTGTCGGGAATTCACGTTCTGCATTTTCGAGCGCCATCTTTAAACATCTGATTTCAGTTCTTTGAACCGAGCAGTACTTTACTGATTCAGTTTTTGTTACTTTCGGTGTAATTTTACCGCACAGCCAACGACATTTAATGATCGCACATGCTGCATCGTAGGATTTTCTCTCTACGTTGAAATGCTGTACAAAGCTATCTGTATAGATTATACATGCGTATTGTGGGAGAGGCAGAATTTCGATTGGCAGAGGATATTCTTCTTCATATTCTAAATCATTCAGTTCTTCGAATTGCGGGGCGAAATAGTATTTCACATCTTCCGCTCCTAGAGAATCTATACACTGTATCCATTTCGGATCCAGTGACACTGTAGGCAGGTTTACTGGGCTGAATAGCGCCTCGTAGGCGGATTCCGCTGTAAGGATGTTAATCCGTTTGCCATGTGCTAGTTCTCGTTCATTTGCTAATGCGATTTGCACTGCTTTCACAGTTTTTTCTGTGTGACTGAATGTTCTTTCTACTTGTGTGTACAAGTGTGATTTAATTGAAATTGGTACCTTTTCTCCCTCATTAGAGGTTAGGTATGTGAATCCGCATCTTCCTGGGATGACTCGGATTACAAGATCACGTGTGTTGTCACGTGTATCTAATTTTGTTTTTGCTAACATGTCTGTTTGCAGTGATCTCAAAATTTCTGTGTGTTTTTGAGTCCAATTGATTTGTTTAAAATCAGGTTTAATTAGTTCGTAGAGAGGTTTAACCCTCTCTGCGTAATTTAGGATGTAAGTTCTTCCGAAATTCAGAAAACCTAGTATGGACTGTAAATTCTTCAGCGTTTTTGGAGCTTGGAGTACAGCGCACTTCTCTAAGAAGTTGTCCGCTAGGCTTTTCCCTTCACTTGATAATTCGTACCCTAAAAGCAGTACTGTCAGATGGGCAATTCGGGACTTTTTAAAATTGAATTTGTAACCCTCTGCTGCGAACCCAAGTATAATGGTGTTCACTCTTTTCAAGTGAGTATCCAAGTCGTCGTCTGTGAGATAAATATCATCTACGTAAGATAATGCTTCATCATCATAGATTTGTAGTAACTCTGTTACCCTAGCTGAGAATAGTCCTGGGCTGTTCTTGAACCCTTGTGGGAGTCGACAGAATTTTTTCTGCGACCCAAATGCGGAGAAAGCGGTCAAATATCTGCTTTCTGGTGCAATGTTTTGACAAAAGAAACCATTAGATATGTCTAATGTCGTTTTATATTTTTTCCTAACTATGTTATTCATTAGGGCTGCACTATGCGAGTTTTGTACTGCAAAAGTTTTGCAACATGTATTAAGATGTCTGTAGTCCAAAACTAGACGATATGAATTGTCTGGCTTGGAGACAGGAAACAAAGGATTGTTCATTTGAGAGGTGCATGTTTCAATCACCCCCTGGTATTCAAGTTGAACTAAGATCTCCCTGACTTGTTTTTTAGCTTCTTGCTTTATGGGATACTGCCGTTGGGCAGTTGGTTCACTTTTTAGTTGGATTTTGTGAGGAGGAGAGTCCTCATCCCATCCTACATGATTTTTATACAATGCAGGTGCCTGGGCTACTGCCCATTTCCTTGCATATGTATATTTTTTATGAATCGGAATGTGATTCGAGAAGGCAGGCATAATCACTTCTTCGCCACGAGGGCACTCCCTGACAAACTCCGGGGGCCAATCTTTTTCAGCTAACAGAATATCGTAGCCTTCTGAGAGCTTATCCCAAAATAGACCCTTAATTTTCCTAGTCTTATCACCCTCTATACGCAATGTTATTTCGTATATTTTATGGGGCTCGCTAAGTCTGGCGTCGGCAGTTTCAACTTGAATGTATTCATTCGTGTCCACTGTCTCCAGATGACTCATCAAGATCTTGCGCGCTATACTGATTTCTGCTGCACTGTCCAACATTGTCAATGCCCACTCCCCGTTTTTCAACTGTGTCCTCAGTATTCTCGGCATTGTTGATTACTCTAATACTGGCTACCTTCTTTTTCTGAAATTGAGATTTTTTACTCTGAGCAGGTTCCTTGTCTTTGGACTTGGTGTGCTCTCCTGGGTCTGACCGTCCTCTTCTTTCCGAATTCTGTGGAGAAGATCGAGAGGGACGTGTATCAATACTTTGATATCTATCAGGTTTTTTCAGATTATCCCTATTTCTAAGGTTATATCTTTTCTCAGAGGGCTCCCTCTGGGGAGACTGGCGTTCTCGAGTCGGAGTTCTTTCCCTCCGTCGAGGAGACCTTCCTCTGGACTGGAAAACTTTTTCCTTGGGAGTGGATTGTTTATTTCCATCCCAGCTCTTTTTAGGAGTGTTTAAATTATTTTTAATAAATAATTTTTCTGGATTTTCGAGCAGTTGGGGCTTTACCGGTTTCCCACCCAAGCTGTCTCTACCTAATTCTTCATAGCATTTTTCTATGATTTTTGCAAGCTCAACAGGATCTTTTATATCTGTTTCCCTCAACTTCTGACGGATCGCCACAGATGCTGCTTCTCCTCTTATATTAGCTAATAATATAGCCGAGACCTGCTTGAAGTCTTTCAGTAATTTCATACGTAGATTTAAAGCGGGCTCTGGACCGAATTCGTGTAAATGGAAGCAAAGACTGTACCCCAAGTGTCACAGTCCTCCATGTGTGGTGCGATTCCCATAGGAAGGCAGATGGTCAAGATTCTGTGTTTCTCAATAGGGGTAGTATCAGGAAATACTGCCTCTATTTGAGTGATTTTCTGTGCTAACCAGAAAGGAATTTGTTCCCGTTTTACGGGTGTTTTACCAAGACATGACTGTATGTTTTGTGGTGTAATTTTATTTGTGTTCCCCTGATGAGGGGTCAGCTGGTGTGAATTAACAGCTGGCTGGACTGTTGCAGTCCGCATTACATATTGGACTAATTGCCTATGTATTTTTATTAATGTGTTTAGCTGTACTAACAGCTCTTCTCTTGACATTCTTACAATGTCAGGATGTGGTGTGTAGCTGGCTAGAACCGGCCACGTGGCTCCTGGTCTACCTAGTGGACCGAGCCTGGTAATGTGATCATTGTGTTTTAGGGCGCCATTAAACCAGAGCAGGTGCTCTTGAAATTTAAGTGGAATTTCAATCTCCTCGAAAGGAGCGTACTCTTCCGGATGTTTCTCTATTTTGTAATAGTGAAACTCTTTTGTTCTAGCGTTTACCGCTGGAAAGTTTATCCATGAATAGAATACCTCTGTCTGCCGATACTCGTGAGCCTCTATCACGAAAATTACTGTACCACCTTGAGGTGTCAGTCCATTTTCTATAAGTTTTAAAGTTATAGATCTTCTTAAGTGGACCGGGATGATAATTGCATCCGGGTCTGTGTGTTCGGGACCTTGCTGAGTCGCATCTGCTGCGGCCCCATTGGTTCCGTTTTCTGGCATTGTAAAAATGCAAGGTTTGCAGAGTAGGTCTCCAAGGAGACAAAGATTAGGTGCACAATATTTTGGAACACTGTATCCTTCAACGTTGAATAAACCGGAGCTTTACATAGGAATCTCTTCCTACTAAGGTCGGGCGGATTTTAACCTTTCACCCACTCCAGACGTCTATTGGAGTATTTACGGGAGAAAAGGGTGTGAAATATGCACGACTGAGTTACTCTAACTGTCTTGCGTTAGTTTATCGCCTTACCAAACGTTGGGCGCCATGTAGTGTAGTTCCTAGTTTCCCACTAGGCCCTGTGCATTGGAATAACATAAACAGTAGTATCGACGTGGAACTGCGGATATTCCAGGCCTCCACTGACTATGCTAAACTTAATTGGGTTGTGTTACCAACTAGCTCAGAGGTCACTGGAAACTTTCTTCTCTGCATAGGAAGTGATCAGCTTCCTTGGCACAGACAAGAAGGGATTCAGCTTTCCAACAACCGTGCAACATGACAACTTTGCTCCTCAGATCAAGAGTCAATCTCTAGGGTCGTGTGAAACAATAGACACGTTTTTCACTCAGTCAGTTTAGTGCAGTTTACTTTCACGAGATGTAGAGAATAGAGAGACGGGCGTTTGTCAATAAAGGGTTAACATTTATTGAACAGTCTTTCTTCTCGTACAAGAGAAATGTATTGCCACAATTGCAAGAATTGTTATTATAAAAAGTACGTACAGTAAGATAAGGATTGCGAAATAGAACTGTAAAAGCATTGATATGGTTTCTTAACCATACAATGGTTTAAAAGTAATAAAACATATATACAGTCATATATACATTAGGCTAACATACTCAACTGGTGCTTCTAACTAAGCCTACCCCAGTGTGCCTGACCTAAGCCTAACACGTGGAAGGGGAGTAAGTAAGTAGCTTTAAGTTAAGTTGGTTTTGCCAAGGTTTGTTTCAAGAATTCTCGTCTAAGGGTTTAGTCAACACCATACCTCTGAATAGAATGATGGAGGATTGGTATCTCCTTCAGGGGTCACTCTCGATATCCCAGTCACCCGCGAGGGCAGACCGGAAACGCCGGAGCTGGATTTCTCTGCACGAGAAAGGCAGCGGGTCTCTTCAGCGCGTCGAGGAAGGAGGGGGGACAGCGTCCGCGGGCAGCTGGAATCTGCTGGATGTCTTCGCAGAGGGACGGCTGTTCAGCTCCTAAGCGTACTGTACCATCGTTCGCGCTTTAGCAGCGATAATGGTATCAGCAGCTTCACCACCACAGGGACAGCAGGCTGCAGCGACAGAGTGCTAGATTTACCAACACGGGGTCTTGCAGGCAGCTGGCATCAGCAACAGTAGCTCTCCATTGCTTAAGGCAACGTTGGTAATATTTATACCTGACAGGTGCCGGGTTTGACGCAAGTTTGCTGGACATAAGACGTCAATTAAAGATGTCACTAGGAAGTGATAGTTATCAGTTGCTCATTAGAGTTCCATTACTAATCAAAACACAGCAAGCGGGGATTTCCAGGTTTGCGGAGTTTTTATCTTGTTGAAGAACTCGGAGTGTTATCTAGGAATATCAGATAGTGACTACTGCTCTGTCATTGCACTAATTGGTCGCAAAGGAAGTGGCAGAGAGAACTATGCTGGAATGTGGCTCTGTTCGTGTGAGGCCAGAGATGACTTTTCAGAAAATCGCACTTGAACGGTTATGCCAATATAGGGAATAAATGGATTTATAGCCGAATAGGGGCATAAGGTCACAGTATCGATTAGGAACCTAGATAAACACGCAACAGTCCCTGTTTGCTAGTGGGGCTGTCCGGGCATAGGTCCGATGTCGGTGCGACTGGGGACACCATGGGGCTCTTGATTCTGGCGGATTGTATCGCAGCGTTGCTGCTTTGGGCGACTGGCTTGGCCTCTGCCCAGTGTCTGGGTAGTGCTTCAGGAGGGTTGCATCACCGTTCCGTTGGCCTTCTCTTCGCTGGGCGTGCGCTGACGGTGAGGCTTTTGTACTTATTGGGGCGTTAAGCGTGCGTGCTGCGCTTCCTCTGGAGTTCACTGCGTGTCCTCTTTGGTGGCATAGGCTCTGAAGCCATGGGTTGCTGCGCTCTTGGTGCGGTCTTTGCTCGTTACTGCGTCGTGTTTCCATAGTGAAAATCCTGCGTGGTGGCCTGGCACCTGCTGTCTCTTGTCACTGCCTGTCGATCTGCTGTGCAGTGTTGTCTACTTTTCACTTGCTTTTCCAGGCGCAGTGGCAGTGGACATGCTGTCTGTGAGCGTCTGTGGAATGTCTCTAGCAATGCCTGACTCTGCTTCAAAAGTCCTGCTGTCTTCTGGCTGAGGGGTGTTCAGACATGTAGAAATGCACTGTTTCCCCTCTCGCTTTTGGTGTGAGGGCGCAATGTTGCTGACTGGCCACTAGAAGTGGAACTCCTTATTTCTGATACCCGGCAGCTTCGTGTATGCTGGGGATCTTCGTGCTGGCTCTCTCAGGGTTTCACGTTTGCTGGTGATCCCGATGCAATCACTTTCTTGCCCTCAGCGCTCCTCTTGGCAGCAGGCCAGATGCTGCCTCCGCGCTCCTCGCACCTCCCAGCTGCCGCTTCGCCCTTCATGCGCGGCGGGGGTGGGTGTCAGCACTGTTCTGTCTACACACACATCCAGGGAGCCGTCCCCTTGTCCGCCCGCAGTGTTGGGGCATTGACATGCAGACCGGCATCGCTGGAGGGCTCCCCTTATTCTCCGGTGAGTCTCTTCTATCCTCTTGACGGCGCCGGGCCCACACGCGGGTGCCAGCGGGTCAAAGTGTCGGTGGGGGTGAGGGGGGCCTCATGATAATGCGGGTGGGCTCCGCTTTTGGGTGCAGTTTACTGGGCAGTGCAGGGGTGACGGCGCTGCTCTGTGCAAACCGCAGGTGGGCTCCGAATTTGATGCTGCACGGGGCGGTGTAGAGCCGCTGCCTGCGAGCAGCGGGCCTCACTCGGGTCAGTGTCCACTATCGCCGCATGTGCAGGGTGGGCTTCTGCGGATCACAGTTCCTTCGCACGCGCGGGCCCACCTCCGGCCTGCGGGCCTCTGTTCTCCACGCGGGTGGGCTCCGCGTGGCTGTCACTCCACTCGGTGGGGTCATGCAGTTGCGGCCGACACGGGTGGGCTCCGGTCGGTCCGCTTTCACTCTGGGGTCCCTTGGTTGCGGCCACCGCGGGTGGGCTCCGCTTGGCCACGACGTAAGGCCGCTTCTCTGCAGGCGGTGGCGGTGGCCAGCGAATCAGCAGTCCGGCCCCGCACGTAGGTTCCTCCTTTTCCCAGCGACAGGCATTGATGGGGTGAGCACCCGGTCGCCGTATCTTTACCTTAGGGCTCTTGGCATGCCCCACGGGCCGCTGGGCCTCTTTCACTCAGGCTTGAGAGGTGCGGGGTAGGCTCCTGGTCACCCTCTTGTAGCGTCCAGGCCCAGGGCTTGCCACACGCCCCGCGGGCCCTTTCGGCGGCCGGCGCCGACCATGCGGGGGAGGGGGGCGCGATGTCCCTTTGCAGTTCTCTCTCCTTTCCCCCGACTTTTCAACTGCGGCACGCTGGGCACAGCTCCGTCCTCGTCACCAATGTAATGTTGGGCGCTAGGCCCACATTGCGGTGAAGATAGAGACGCAGACACAGGGTAGTAGGTTAGTAAAACTGGCCTCGAGCATGAGCGCCCGGCCCCCTTTATTAACTGGGTCACGTGACTCGTGACACCAGTGGTAGGTGGGTGTAAAGTGTGGGTTACATCCTGGAAACAACTAGACCGTGTCCAGCAGGACACTACACTGTAGAGGGTCGCCTCTACCTAAAAAACCACTCTGGAGACTGCTTGGAGGTTATTATCTTCTTTAATAGCCTGAGCGCCGGGGAGAGCGTCCGACGGGCTTGGGAGTCGCGGCTTGACAAAATGGCCGCGCTTCCGCCCACGGCGCCCTCCCCGAACAACTAGACCGTCACCACATATCTCCCCCCTTTAGTGCCCTCAACAAAACACTATAGAACACTCTAAATCTCAGTCCAGGGGCATGAGTGATGTGCAATAGGTATAAGGATCAGTCTTACTTGATCTCCATGCTGAACCCTTCGAACTTCTTGGGGGTCTTGACCATTCTGCCAGACCTGGTTCTCAACGGAGCCTTTCCGGTGGTCTCCCTTCGTATCTTTATCGGGCTTACCGCTTCATTACCCGGAGTTGATCTTGGTTCACAATTGAGTCTGTCATCTTCTGGAACTCTAGGCGTGGGGAACTCGGTTCTGCCAATTTCTTCCGGGTAGTGCTGGTCGTCTTCGCCTTCCCAACGCGCTTGATCTCCCTGCCTGTCCAACTCCTCCGTCGTTTCGGAGCTCTGTTCTTCTCCGTGCATTCCACTTAGTGGACGTGTCTCTTCTGGTACCTCCCATTTTAGGATTTTGCTGCATCTCGCCATCCTGTCTTGAGACCATACCTTTCCGTCGCTGAGCAGCGCTGATCTTGCATATGGCTCTACCACCCGCACTGGTGGGGTGAACTTGCTGTCCCCCTTTCTTTTCATTACGGCAGTCTTTACTCTCACCCATTCACCCTTTTCCAGGGCGACATATTGGACATTCCTTCATGTGTTGTAATGTTCTGTGTACACGGCTTGTGCCCTTCAATGTTGCGCCGCACAACTGCAGGAGACCATTTGCTCTGGACAATTAGATGCTTCCACGCCAGATTGTCCTTCATGAACGGTTCTCGCCCTCGCAGTATGCGGAAGGGGCTGTACCCTGTGCTGGCTGGTGTGATGCGGTACGCCCACAACATTTTTGGGAGTTATCTTTCCCAGTCTTGTCCTGCACTAATTGCGGCCTGTACCGATCCCATTATTACTAGATTGAATCGTTCTACCTGTCCGTTCCCCGCTGGGTGGTAAATGGGGGTATGTTTGACTCTGATTCCGTTTTGCACCATGAAAGCATCCCATTTAGCTGATACGAATTGTGGTCCATTGTCACAAGTAATTACCTTGGGGATTCCTTCCTTCAGGAAAGTAGCGGTCAAGAAGGAAAGTACTGTTTCCATGTCCACCATTTCTTGCACTTCCACTTCCGGCCATTTTGAGTATCCATCCACCAAGACTATGGCATATTTTGGCACTCCATTGGTGTTGAGGATGGGTCCTAAAATGTCCACGGATAGCATTTCCCACGGGCTGGAGGGAACAGTGAATTTCCCTAGGGGTTGCCTCAACAGTACCTGTGTTTTGTCCGCTATGCTGCACAGCTCGCACAACCTTACATGCCTCTCGACTTGACTGTCCATGGCGGGCCGCCAGTAAGCTTGCTTTCCTCAGGCTTTAGTTTTCATTATGCCGAGGTGTCCTTCGTGGATGATAGCCAGGAGGTGTTCCACTAACGTCTGAGGGGGAACTACTTTGTCCCCTCTCAGTAAGAAGATTGGGTTGTCTCCAATCGATAGTTCCTCTCGCACCTCCCAGAATTTCTTCAATTGGCTGTCGAGATGGCGGTACAGTGTGGCTTCTGATGGGAACAATACATTTTTCTCCATATACTCTTGAGTCTTGACTTGACCGTTCACTAACTATTGTTTCTCACTGATACTGTTTTGCATGCATTTGGTATAGTGGTCCTTCTTGCCTGACTTACTGACCCATTCTTTGACCCCCAGATATTATTTGTTGTTGTGTATTGAGTCCGGGGCTTATATCTGGTCGGTCGGTAAACCTGCCCTTAGACCCTCCCCAACTTTTTGTTGAACGAGCACAAGGCTTCCCCTTGCATAATCCGGCCAAACCGGTTCTGGGGCACACCAGCCGCAGTCCTAGCGCTGCCTGGATCAAAGGGAAAGGGGTGTATCCACCCCCTTCCTGGGTCCCACCCATAGGAGGGGACCTAGCAGGTAATCCAGCCCCCTAGATTGGTATAAGAATGGGAGCAGTGCCAACGCACTCAGATTATCCTGATGAAACATTTGAAACAAAACTCTGGACCCTTTGACATCCTACTCGACATAGAAGACTGAAGAATCTCCCTTGTGGTCAAGGAGTGAACACCCTGTGCAAACAGGCACATTCCAGCACCTCAATGTCTGCTTTGTTGCAGTTCCCGCCGGAACTCAAGCGACAGAGATCGACGAGATCAAGCTTGCCTGCTTTCTTACAGCCCGATCCACAGTCCCTGCAGAGCTGAGACCCGAGGAGGGGACAGGAAGCGTGGGGCACGCCATCTTGTAAAGACCACGAGACGCTGACTGTTCAGCCCACGAGTGACCCTCGAAGCTGTACACCTGGGTTTGAGAAGCCCCAACCCTGAGCCACTTTTGCACCGAAGCTCACCCCTCTACACTCGACGAGTGCTGCGTGGGGCCCTTCTGCTTTCTTTGGCTCAACGCATTGGCCCGGTCACTTTACAGCTGGCTTGTGGCCCCTGTGCCGGCGAAAACCGAAATACAACTTGTGATTCTGGTTGCTCCAGACTTGCACCAGCTCCTCTGAAAAGGAGCACCCGCTTTGACCCTCCTGGTCCGAGTGAGAAGCAATCTTCCAATCCCGCGTGGATTGCTCTTGCCAAGTGTTGTTTGCTCCGATCTTGAAGCCGACAGTGCCGACGGTGAGAGCCTGCGTGGGACAGCTTGTAACCTGCTCCTGGATGTCACAAATGCCCCAGAGCCTACGTGGCAGCGGACAGAAGCTCCTCAACAACCACCTGATTGCGCCCGACATTGCCTGGTTCCGTCCTGGTTCCACCCTGCTCACTGCTTAGTGACCCAGACTCTGTCCCCTCTGCTTTCAGGTACTCTTGTATTGTATTGTGTATTGTGGTATACTTATATAGCACAAACCTGTCACCACCAAGGGCATCCTGGCGCTTTGACCCATGATCCAGCAATTCAGCAACTCAGCCTGTCCTAGGGAAGAGGTAGGTTTTCAGCGCCTTTCTGAAGGCTAAGAGATCCTCAAGACTTCTCAGGGATATTGGCAGGGAGTTCCAGAGTTTGGCCGCCGCTACTCTGAACGATCGGCCACCCATCCTCACTCTCTGGAAGCGCGGAACTATAAGTAGCCTGGATGAAGAGGAACGTAAAGCTCGGGATGGAAGGTACCAGGCAAACATTCTCCGCAAAATGATTGGGCCCAGGCCATGGATAGCCCTGAACACAATGCACGCTGCTTTGTAGCGAACGCGTAGATGGACCGGCAGCCAGTGGAGTTCCTGTAACGCTGCCGTGGAAGAGCTGTGGTACGGGCGGGAAAGGGCGAGTTTGGCAGCCATATTTTGCACCCTTTGAAGCTTGCCCAGAAGTGTTACCGGGGCCTCCAGAAGTAGTGCGTTACAGTAGTCAAGTCGACTTAGGATGGTACTTCGCACTACTTCTGGACTGGCTTGCTCAGGGAGGAGGGGTAAAACCTTGCGCAGCATGCGGATCAACATCATGCACGTTGAGGTGGTCTTATTTACGTGCAGATCCAGCTGCAGGTTGGGCCCAAAAATGACACCCAGATTACGTGCCAATTGTGCGGCTGACACCGTCTCTGAAAATGACGGGGGCCAAAAATCGTCTGGGAGATCTCGGGGAACTCGGTCGTTGGAGCAGTACAGGACCCCCGTCTTAGTTCCATTGAACTGTAACGAGTTCAAACGGAGCCATTCCGCTGTAGCCTGCATGCACCGGTGGAAGGTCTCCAATGGGACTGCGTCCTGTCCCTCCAGTGAAAAGACCAGCTGGGTATCATCCGCATAATTAAATGCGGAGATCCCAAATGATTTAATGAGCTGGACTAGAGGGCGGAGGTAGACATTAAAGAGTATAGGGCTGATGGCTGAGCCCTGAGGTACTCCTTGTCCTACTCTCCGCTCCTCTGAACTGAAGGGAGGGAGCGAAACCCGTTGCTGACGGTTGTCCAGATAGGAGATTAACCAGTCCCTGGCCTTATCTTTGACCCCGCACTCCTCCAGCCTCGAAATCAAGGTAGGATGGCTGACCGTGTCGAACGCGGACGACATGTCGAGCAGCACCAAAAATGCTGCCCGACCACTGTCGGCTCGCGCCCGCAGATTGTCTAACACGGTCACCAACGCGGATTCCGTCCCATGAGCTGGGCGAAAACCGAATTGCGTCTCGTCCAGCCAGGTGTTCCCTTCTAAGAAGCCGGACAGAGTGCGGGTAACCAATTTTTCCATGATTTTGACTGGAAAAGGAAGCAGGGAGATTGGCCGGTAGTTGGAAAGGCAAACAGGGTCGAGCGTAGGTTTTTTTAAGAGCGGAGATACCACTGCCTTCTTCCAGCAGCCCGGTACCGTCCCTGTTTCAAACGACTGGCAACAGATGGAATGCAAGGGCTGGAAAAGATCCTCTTGAAACACCTTCCAGAGTTTTGGAGGAAGAGGATCAAGAGGCGAGCCGGATGAAATCGTAAGGGCTAGGCTGCCAAACTCCTCCAAGGAGGGAAGGGGAAAGCTCCTCAGCTGGGGTCGACTGGCCTCAATCGCCGGAGCTCCCAGGCTGAGGGCCGAATCCAAGGAGGGAGGGGGAAAGCTACTCAGCTGGAGTCGACTGGCCTCACTCGCCGGAGCTCCCAGGCTGAGGGCCGGATCCAAAGAGGGAGAGCGAAAGCTACTCAGCAGGGGTCGACTGGCCTCAATCGCCGGAGCTCCCAAACTGAGGGCCGGATCCAAGGAGGAAGGGGGAAAGCCACTCAGCTGGGGTCGACTGGCCTCGCTCGCCGGAGCTCCCAGGCTGAGGGCCGGATCCAAAGAGGGAGAGGGGAAGCTACTCAGCTGGGGTCGACTGGCCTCAATTGCCGGAGCTCCCAGGCTGAGGGCCGGATCCAAAGAGGGAGAGGGGAAGCTACTCAGCTGGGGTCGACTGGCCTCCATCGCCGGAGCTCCCAGGCTGAGGGCCTGGTCCTCTGGTCGGGGTCGACTGGAAGGCGTGGCCGGAGCTTTCAAACAGAGGTGAGCAACCCTCTGCAGGGGTCGACTGGCCATCTCCTCCGGAGCTCCCAAACCAGTGGTGGAATTAACTGGGTCCTGCAAACCCTCCAGGATTTTACGGATTTTCTCCTCGAAGGCATCAGCAAGTGAGTCACAAAGAGCTTGCGATGAGGGGACGGTGCTAGCCACACACGTAGGGTGGGCAAGGTCCCTAACGATTTTAAAGAGGGCCTGTGCCTTGTTTGGGGCCTGATTCAAGGTGGATTCGAGATAGGTCGCTTTAGCCATCTTGATCTGAGCCTTGTATTTTTGTATAGCGGTCCTGAATACAGTTTTCTCCGAGTCTGAGTACTGTTTCCTCTACAACTCTGATCGACCCTTGGATCACACCGGACACTTCTCCTTCACATCGCCTGCAGCATCTTCAGCTTCAAGCACCAACAACCTGCGTGACGAAACCCGACGCCACTTCGACCCTATGCACCCGCTTCCTGTGGGTGAGGTAACTCAGCAACGCCAGTGTTCCCACACTGGTACACACCTCTAGGGTCTGTGTCTAAAGTTTTGTCCTTCTAGGTTCAGCGGAAGTATCCTTAAACTCTATTTGTATAACTTTTACGCACCATTGACTTTGCATTGGTGCATGCGTGTGCTTTAAGCGCTGCACCCGAATCCCGCGGGCTTTTCCCGACTTCAGCATTGCTTGTCCCGACTGCTCCCAGCGATTCCCTAGGCCCTAGGCCTAACCACTGTTCGATTGGTATCTCTTATACCACTTTCTTAATATATGGTTTGAGTGGCCACCCACCCTCATCCATAATTGTGCAACTTTCATATGTTATACTGTGCTTTTGATTTAACGCTTGTGCCCCTTTGCTCATAAAGAGTACTGGGGATTATTTTAGAAATAAGTACATATATTTTTATAATATATACTTGTGTGGTGTCCTTTCATTTGATATTACAGGATTGTGATTGGTAAAACAGCTCGCTTAATACGACCTCTTGAGTTTAGCCTTTAAGGCTGCTTAGTCCATGCTACCACTAGGATAGCTTGTCTAATAAGGTTGACTTACAACCAGGCACCATAAGGGATTGTTTGGACTGATACAAGGTGGTTCTAGAATTGGAAACATCATATATCAAGCCAACTTCTCACAGCTCCTAAGTCTTTTTTCTAATAAATCAAAAAACTTTACGACCTGGCAGTTTAATTTGGTGATGGTGAGGGCAAAACACAGTTTAACAGCCTGCCTGCATGTCCGAACGCTGTGTAGTTTGAAGGAGGGCCAAAATAAGTTATACCTCAAATCCTTTAGTTTGGGACAAATGCAAATCGCATGGACAATGTCCTCCTTGCCAGTTTTGCACAGGCGGCACTGCTGTGAATTTTTTTTTCTCTCCCAGGGTGGTAAATGTGGTAGTACAGGAAATACACCGAGGCGTAGTTTTAGAAACTTTCCTTTGATTTTTATTTTCATACCAGTGTTTAGGTATGCTTGTGGCTGCGTTC
Source organism: Lissotriton vulgaris (assembly GCF_964263255.1). Lineage (NCBI taxonomy): Eukaryota > Metazoa > Chordata > Amphibia > Caudata > Salamandridae > Lissotriton > Lissotriton vulgaris. Next base: position 1,137,294,340 of record NC_141698.1, on the reverse strand, counting down.
TTCCATAATCACTGAGCGTGATCCAGCCATGCGCTCTGTGTGCTAGTGCCTCCTTGTCCTCAATTGCTGAAATGATACATGCTGATTTTTTCGCAACTTTTTTGAAGGACATGAGGTCTATTGAGGTATCCCAGATGTCAGACAGACCTAGGACTGGAAGTGATTCAAGTAAGTAGTCTCTGGCTGAAGATGTATGATGCCGAAGCAGCTCTTCCCATACATTGGAACTTAAAGAGCCAACCTCTGCAGTGCGCATCTTATGCCAGCTGGCTACATACGCACCCCGCCTTTCTAGTGTTTGTTTGAGAATACCGTATTCTAGCCGGATTTGAGCGGGTGAAACGTATCTTGGGAGGTTAAAGATGGCCCTGTATGAGTTAGCTATGACTATGTCCAATAATTCGGTGTCCTTCCCATGAAGGGATTCACTCCTGTATGTAAAGGTCGGCTGTAATTTTGCACGCAAGATCTGGAGGAGAGGGTTGAGCGTTAGATCGGGAAGTTTGGCCTTTAACGATTTTATAGCCAAGTAGGTCATGGTTGCCTTCCCTCGTAAGGAGTCTAGTTGTGGTTTAAATGTATTTTTAGAGTCTAAAATTACACCCAAGTACTTCTAAGTAGTTACCAGGCCCAATTTTTCTCCATTTAAATGCCAATTGATTTTCCTTTTTTTCCTGTAATTCACAGACTTAACCTTTGATTTGTTGAAATTTATTTGCAGGGCATTCTTTACTGAAAAGGTGTGAGCTACATTCAGGAGATGCTGGAGGCCCGTGGGTGTCCGACTTATCAGCACCAAGTCGTCCGCATACAGCAGGTTGGGCAGGGTCGTTTTCCCTAGTTTCGGCGCATGACCAAGGATTTATCAAGTTCCCCCGGTAGATCAGCAAGGAAAAGATTGAATAAAATTGGCGCTAATACACACCCCTGCTTTAACCCTTTTGTTGTCCGGATGGGTTTAGAGAGGTGTGTGCCCGCTCCTAGTTTGACTTTGATCCAGGTGTTTGAGTGGAGTAGTATCAGCAAGTCTAGGAGATGTTTAGGTATTCCCCAGTTGCCCAGTTTCTTCCAAAGTTTGTTGCGAGCCACATGGTCGAATGCAGCGGTGTAGTCAATGAAGGAGAGACAAAGGTGTTTTGGTCTCTTTTGCGGCTTCCATCAGCAGGGTCAGTGCCATGATGTTAGTTGTGGTCCCTTGGCCCCTGCAGAACCCCGTTTGATTGATCGGGATTACAGAATATTCAGATGCCCATAACGTTAGCTCCTCCAAGATGGTTCCTGCAAAATACTTGGCCTCCACATCCATGAGGGCAATAAGCCGATAGTTGTTTGGGTGCTTCTTACTGCCATGTTTGAAAATTGGGCTGATAACTGACCCATGCCAGGACTGGGTATTCCTTATGCTGTTAAATATTGGTGTTAGTGATACGCTCCAAGATTCCGCGCCCGATTTATACAGCATTAGTGGAATGCCATTTGGTCCAGGGGCTCCTGTTGATTTCGCCCTTGCTATTTGCCTTTTGAGGTCGGCTGGAACAGTCATCGGCCGTCCAGACTCGATGTAATGAGAGGAACTTGCTTCCGGCACTAGTTTGATTTGGGTAGGAGCATGGTCCCATTCTCACGCAGGGGCGGCTAGTGACATTTGAAAGTGGTGGGGCGTAAACTAATTTGCATATTGCAACGCAGCGAGCGAGCGCAGCAAGCGAGCCAGAACCACCTTGCACCCATCCATACATCATTCATGCATCCACCCACCCACCCACCCATCCTGCATCCATACATCATTCATTCATGCATCCACCCATCCATCCATCCACCCATCCACCCATCCATCATCCATCCTGCATCCATTCATGCATCCACCCATCCATCCATCCATCCATCCTGCATCCATCATTCATTCATGCATCCACCCATCCATCCACCCACCCATCCATCCTGCATCCATCATTCATTCATGCATCCACCCACCCATCCATCCTGCATTCATCATTCATTCATGCATCCACCCATCCATCCACCCACCCATCCATCCTGCATCCATTCATGCATCCACCCATCCATCCATCCTGCATCCATCATTCATTCATGCATCCACCCATCCATCCACCCACCCATCCATCCTGCATCCATCCTGCATTCATCATTCATTCATGCATCCACCCACCCATCCATCCATCCTGCATCCATCCTGCATCCATCTTTCATTCATGCATCCACCCACCCATCCATCCTGCATCCATCATTCATTCATGCATTCACCCATCCATCCATCCATCCATCCATCCACCCATCCATCCATCCTGCATCCATCCTGCATTCATCATTCATTCATGCATCCACCCACCCACCCATCCATCCTGGATCCATCCTGCATCCATCTTTCATTCATGCATCCACCCACCCATCCATCCTGCATCCATCATTCATTCATGCATTCACCCATCCATCCATCCATCCACCCATCCATCCATCCTGCATCCATCCTGCATCCATCATTCATTCATGCATCCACCCATCCATCCACCCACCCATCCCTCCTGCATCCATCATTCATTCATGCACCCACCCATCCATCCATCCATCCACCCATCCATCCACCAATTCTGCATCCATCCTGCATCCGTCGATTCTGGCGCTATATAAGAAATATAATAATAATAATAATAATAATAATTCATGCATCCACCCATCCATCCATCCTGCATCCATCCTGCATCCATTATTCATTCATGCATCCACCCATCCATCCATCCACCCATCCATCCATCCATCCTGCATCCATCATTCATTCATGCACCCATCCATCCATCCATCCTGCATCCATCATTCATTCATGCATCCACCCATCCATCCACCCACCCATCCATCCTGCATCCATTCATGCATCCACCCATCCATCCATCCTGCATCCATCATTCATTCATGCATCCACCCATCCATCCACCCACCCATCCATCCTGCATCCATCCTGCATTCATCATTCATTCATGCATCCACCCACCCATCCATCCATCCTGCATCCATCCTGCATCCATCTTTCATTCATGCATCCACCCACCCATCCATCCTGCATCCATCATTCATTCATGCATTCACCCATCCATCCATCCATCCACCCATCCATCCATCCTGCATCCATCCTGCATTCATCATTCATTCATGCATCCACCCACCCACCCATCCATCCTGGATCCATCCTGCATCCATCTTTCATCCACCCACCCATCCATCCTGCATCCATCATTCATTCATGCATTCACCCATCCATCCATCCACCCATCCATCCATCCTGCATCCATCCTGCATCCATCATTCATTCATGCATCCACCCATCCATCCACCCACCCATCCCTCCTGCATCCATCATTCATTCATGCATCCACCCATCCATCCATCCATCCATCCACCAATTCTGCATCCATCCTGCATCCGTCGATTCTGGCGCTATATAAGAAATATAATAATAATAATAATAATAATTCATGCATCCACCCATCCATCCATCCTGCATCCATCCTGCATCCATCATTCATTCATGCACCCACCCATCCATCCATCCACCCATCCATCCATCCTGCATCCATCATTCATTCATGCACCCATCCATCCATCCATCCACCCATCCTGCATCCATCATTCATTCATGCATCCACCCATCCATCCATCCACCCATCCATCCATCCATCCACCCATCCATCCATCCATCCATCCTGCATCCATCATTCATAAAGGTGTGGGGATCGTGGGGAATAAACATTGCATGTAACACTGACAAACACAAATGTTGCTGAAGGGCAGCAAAACGAGTGTAAATGAGAGCAGCAAAACGAGTCTAATTGACGGCAGAAGGGCAGTAAAACGAGTTGCAGAAGGGCAGCAAAACGAGTCTAAATAAGGGCAGCAAAACGAGTCATTAGCAGTTAGATTGCCGACAAAGCTACACTCATTTGTAGCAGCGCGCCAAAAACCGCCATTCCAAGCGCGTGCATAACGACGTTACTTCCTATAGTGTTTCTTTAATGAGTTAATCAGGTCGGATTTCACTTTCCGTGTACACTACACTACTACAGTGAACCCGTTTAGTAAACAATGTTCCTTCATAGCACTCTGATCATACCTGAGCTGGTGTGAACGCCGGGTCTCCCTGGCCGAGCGGTTCCTTCGGGACTTGACTGTCGCAGTGTCGCCCTCTCAAGTATTCCTTCCTGGGTCCGGTCAGGTCAGGTCTGAGGTCAAGTCTTCCATCAAACGAACCCCATAAACAAACGACCAGCCAATCCTGGCGCTGTATGGTGCCCCCCCAGCCAGGATTGGCTGGGGGGGCACCATAACTGCTCGCCCAGTCGCCCTGTACAACCCCGGGGGCTGCCGCCCGCCCCCATGTCCTCTCTCTAAAGGGAAAATCAGGGGGGAAACAATCTGCGCATGCGCGGGCATGTTTGTGCCCAAAGGTTGACATGGGCAGCTTTAGCAGGCCCATCAGGCCCCCACCCCCCCTGCGCACTCCGGGAAATTCGGGTGTCTCCCGGATTCCAGGCCGGCAGGTAGCGCGATTTTTAAAAAAAATTTATTGTGGTTTAGTGGCGACGCGGTGGGTCCATGGGGCTTAGTGGGGCTACGCCCCTATGCCCCAATGGACGCACCGCGCCTGTTCTCACGTGTTTCTTGAGTCCTTGTTGCCGTGTAGCAATTGTCTGTTTCTTCTATTTTAGCCCTCATAACTTCTATACTGGGTTTTTTGTCACCGCCTCTTCAGGACTATCCTCATTGTTAAAGTGCTTGAGTAGATATTTTGCCCATACCTCCTCTGATATGTTTGAGTTTAGGCCGAGATGTTCTGGATTCCTTATTCTTTTAATCATTTGCCAGAACCTTGAGCTATTTTTCTGTTATCCTTCATAAAGAAGTTTTGCTCATAGGTCGTCATTTCTTTGCTTCTGTTTTTCCCATTTCTTCTGTTTTAGCAGTTTTTTGCTTTCCGTAAGACAGTTTGCAAGTCGTGATTTGTTGGATCCTTTCGCATCTGCCTCAATGTTTGGTTTATTAACCGTTTTTGCGTTTTCATTTCTGGGGTAGATTGTGGTTTGTTTGAAGTTCCCTTCTCTTGACCTAAGCAATTTGGCGAAGTTTTTAGCAATTTCTCACTGATGTTTTGAATAAAGTTTTGCCAAACTTCTGACAACTTAGTTGAAGAGTTGGCAGTTTGAGTAAAAAAGAGTTTTCGCTGCAAGGCTTATGGAGTCGATGTTATCGGCGTTACACCGAAGCCGCCTTAGTTTTGAAGTAACTTCAATGTCAATGCCTATGTGTGGATCAGTTTCCAGTTGTAAGTTCATTTTTAGGTTTTGCCTCGCCAAAAAGATGCGCTCTGCGCATCTTTTTTGCGCAGCAAAAACCTAATGAGAACTGTAGTGTGGCTTTGGGTCGGCCCTCGTCATTCATTGGCTGGCTCCATAAATGGAGCCTAGCCATTGGATGAGGGGCCTGTCCGTCAATGCTGGACCAGACACGGGGGCGTTCCCGAGATTCTTTGGCTTTTGGCTACGTCAGCCGAAAGCCTCTTCTCGGGAACGCCCCCGAATCTGGTCCGGGATTGAGGGCACCCGCCGGGAAAGGGCATGAAGGTCAAACCAAGCTGCAGGGAGGTATCGCCGGCAGCCCCTCATCCGAGGAGATGGTTGGCTGCAGGGAAATTAGGAGGCATGAAGATTATACCGAGTGCAGAGTGGTGCTTCAGAGTGGTGCTTCAGAGTGGAGCTTCAGAGTGGAGCGCCAGAGTGGAGCTTCAGAGTGGAGCTTCAGAGTGCAGAGTGGAGCTTCAGAGTGGAGCTTCAGAGTGGAGCTTCAGAGTGGAGCTTCAGAGTGGAGCTTCAGAGTGGAGAGTGGAGCTTCAGAGTGGAGCTTCAGAGTGGAGCTTCAGAGTGGAGCTTCAGAGTGGAGCTTCAGAGTGCAGAGTGGAGCTTCAGAGTGGAGCTTCAGAGTGGAGCTTCAGAGTGCAGAGTGGAGCTTCAGAGTGGAGCTTCAGAGTGGAGCTTCAGAGTGGAGCTTCAGAGTAGAGCTTCAGAGTGCAGAGTAGAGCTTCAGAGTGGAGCTTCAGAGTGCAGAGTAGAGCTTCAGAGTGGAGCTTCAGAGTGGAGCTTCAGAGTGCAGAGTGGAGCTTCAGAGTGGAGCTTCAGAGTGCAGAGTGGAGCTTCAGAGTGGAGCTTCAGAGTGCAGAGTGGAGCTTCAGAGTGGAGCTTCAGAGTGGAGCTTCAGAGTGCAGAGTGGAGCTTCAGAGTGCAGAGTGGAGCTTCAGAGTGCAGAGTGGAGCTTCAGAGTGGAGCTTCAGAGTGGAGTTTCAGAGTGGAGCTTCAGAGTGGAGCTTCAGAGTGGAGATTCAGAGTGGAGATTCAGAGTGGAGCTTCAGAGTGCAGAGTGGAGCTTCAGAGTGGAGCTTCAGAGTGCAGAGTGGAGCTTCAGAGTGGAGCTTCAGAGTGCAGAGTGGAGCTTCAGAGTGGAGCTTCAGAGTGGAGCTTCAGAGTGGAGATTCAGAGTGGAGATTCAGAGTGGAGCTTCAGAGTGCAGAGTGGAGCTTCAGAGTGGAGCTTCAGAGTGCAGAGTGGAGCTTCAGAGTGGAGCTTCAGAGTGCAGAGTGGAGCTTCAGAGTGGAGCTTCAGAGTGCAGAGTGGAGCTTCAGAGTGGAGCTTCAGAGTGCAGAGTGGAGCTTCAGAGTGGAGCTTCAGAGTGCAGAGTGGAGCTTCAGAGTGGAGCTTCAGAGTGGAGATTCAGAGTGGAGATTCAGAGTGGAGCTTCAGAGTGCAGAGTGGAGCTTCAGAGTGGAGCTTCAGAGTGCAGAGTGGAGCTTCAGAGTGGAGCTTCAGAGTGCAGAGTGGAGCTTCAGAGTGGAGCTTCAGAGTGGAGCTTCAGAGTGGAGATTCAGAGTGGAGATTCAGAGTGGAGCTTCAGAGTGCAGAGTGGAGCTTCAGAGTGGAGCTTCAGAGTGCAGAGTGGAGCTTCAGAGTGGAGCTTCAGAGTGCAGAGTGGAGCTTCAGAGTGGAGCTTCAGAGTGCAGAGTGGAGCTTCAGAGTGGAGCTTCAGAGTGCAGAGTGGAGCTTCAGAGTGGAGCTTCAGAGTGGAGATTCAGAGTGGAGATTCAGAGTGGAGCTTCAGAGTGCAGAGTGGAGCTTCAGAGTGGAGCTTCAGAGTGCAGAGTGGAGCTTCAGAGTGGAGCTTCAGAGTGCAGAGTGGAGCTTCAGAGTGGAGCTTCAGAGTGGAGCTTCAGAGTGCAGAGTGGAGCTTCAGAGTGGAGCTTCAGAGTGGAGCTTCAGAGTGCAGAGTGGAGCTTCAGAGTGGAGCTTCAGAGTGGAGCTTCAGAGTGGAGCTTCAGAGTGCAGCTTCAGAGTGCAGCTTCAGAGTGCAGCTTCAGAGTGCAGATTCAGAGTGCAGCTTCAGAGTGGAGCTTCAGAGTGCAGAGTGGAGCTTCAGAGTGCAGAGTGGAGCTTCAGAGTGCAGAGTGGAGCTTCAGAGTGGAGCTTCAGAGTGGAGCTTCAGAGTGGAGCTTCAGAGTGGAGCTTCAGAGTGCAGAGAGGAGCTTCAGAGTGGAGCTTCAGAGTGCAGAGTGGAGCTTCAGAGTGCAGAGTGGAGCTTCAGAGTGCAGCTTCAGAGTGGAGCTTCAGAGTGCAGAGTGGAGCTTCAGAGTGGAGCTTCAGAGTGCAGAGTGGAGCTTCAGAGTGGAGCTTCAGAGTGGAGCTTCAGAGTGGAGCTTCAGAGTGGAGCTTCAGAGTGGAGCTTCAGAGTGGAGCTTCAGAGTGCAGAGTGGAGCTTCAGAGTGGAGCTTCAGAGTGCAGAGTGGAGCTTCAGAGTGGAGCTTCAGAGTGCAGAGTGGAGCTTCAGAGTGGAGCTTCAGAGTGCAGAGTGGAGCTTCAGAGTGGAGCTTCAGAGTGCAGAGTGGAGCTTCAGAGTGCAGAGTGGAGCTTCCGAGTGGAGCTTCAGAGTGGAGCTTCAGAGTGGAGCTTCAGAGTGGAGCTTCAGAGTGGAGCTTCAGAGTGGAGCTTCAGAGTGCAGAGTGGAGCTTCAGAGTGGAGCTTCAGAGTGCAGAGTGGAGCTTCAGAGTGCAGAGTGGAGCTTCAGAGTGGAGCTTCAGAGTGGAGCTTCAGAGTGGAGCTTCAGAGTGGAGCTTCAGAGTGCAGAGTGGAGCTTCAGAGTGCAGAGTGGAGCTTCAGAGTGGAGCTTCAGAGTGCAGAGTGGAGCTTCAGAGTGCAGAGTGGAGCTTCAGAGTGGAGCTTCAGAGTGGAGCTTCAGAGTGGAGCTTCAGAGTGGAGAGTGGAGATTCAGAGTGGAGCTTCAGAGTGGAGAGTGGAGATTCAGAGTGGAGATTCAGAGTGGAGAGTGGAGCTTCAGAGTGGAGCTTCAGAGTGGAGCTTCAGAGTGGAGCTTCAGAGTGCAGAGTGGAGCTTCAGAGTGCAGAGTGGAGCTTCAGAGTGCAGAGTGGAGCTTCAGAGTGCAGAGTGGAGCTTCAGAGTGCAGAGAGGAGCTTCAGAGTGGAGCTTCAGAGCGGAGCTTCAGAGCGGAGCTTCAGAGTGGAGCTTCAGAGTGGAGCTTCAGAGTGCAGAGTGGAGCTTCAGAGTGGAGCTTCAGAGTGGAGCTTCAGAGTGCAGAGTGGAGCTTCAGAGTGGAGCTTCAGAGTGGAGCTTCAGAGTGCAGAGTGGAGCTTCAGAGTGGAGCTTCAGAGTGGAGCTTCAGAGTTTAGCTTCAGAGTGGAGCTTCAGAGTGGAGCTTCAGAGTGCAGAGTGGAGCTTCAGAGTGCAGAGTGGAGCTTCAGAGTGCAGAGTGGAGCTTCAGAGTGCAGAGTGCAGCTTCAGAGTGGAGCTTCAGAGTGCAGAGTGGAGCTTCAGAGTGGAGCTTCAGAGTGCAGAGTGGAGCTTCAGAGTGCAGAGTGGAGCTTCAGAGTGCAGAGTGGAGCTTCAGAGTGCAGCTTCAGAGTGGAGCTTCAGAGTGCAGAGTGGAGCTTCAGAGTGCAGCTTCAGAGTGGAGCTTCAGAGTGGAGCTTCAGAGTGGAGCTTCAGAGTGGAGCTTCAGAGTGGAGCTTCAGAGTGCAGAGTGGAGCTTCAGAGTGCAGAGTGGAGATTCAGAGTGCAGAGTGGAGCTTCAGAGTGCAGAGTGGAGATTCAGAGTGCAGAGTGGAGCTTCAGAGTGCAGAGTGGAGCTTCAGAGTGCAGAGTGGAGCTTCAGAGTGCAGAGTGGAGCTTCAGAGTGCAGAGTGGAGCTTCAGAGTGCAGAGCGGAGCTTCAGAGTGGAGCTTCAGAGCGGAGCTTCAGAGTGCAGAGTGCAGCTTCAGAGTGGAGCTTCAGAGTGCAGAGTGGAGCTTCAGAGTGGAGCTTCAGAGTGCAGAGTGGAGCTTCCGAGTGGAGCTTCCGAGTGGAGCTTCCGAGTGGAGCTTCCGAGTGGAGCTTCAGAGTGGAGCTTCAGAGTGGAGCTTCCGAGTGGAGCTTCCGAGTGGAGCTTCCGAGTGGAGCTTCCGAGTGCAGCTTCAGAGTGGAGCTTCAGAGTGGAGCTTCAGAGTGGAGCTTCAGAGTGGAGCTTCAGAGTGGAGCTTCAGAGTGGAGATTCAGAGTGGAGCTTCAGAGTGCAGAGTGGAGCTTCAGAGTGGAGCTTCAGAGTGCAGAGTGGAGCTTCAGAGTGGAGCTTCAGAGTGCAGAGTGGAGCTTCAGAGTGGAGCTTCAGAGTGGAGCTTCAGAGTGGAGATTCAGAGTGGAGATTCAGAGTGGAGCTTCAGAGTGCAGAGTGGAGCTTCAGAGTGGAGCTTCAGAGTGCAGAGTGGAGCTTCAGAGTGGAGCTTCAGAGTGCAGAGTGGAGCTTCAGAGTGGAGCTTCAGAGTGCAGAGTGGAGCTTCAGAGTGGAGCTTCAGAGTGCAGAGTGGAGCTTCAGAGTGGAGCTTCAGAGTGGAGATTCAGAGTGGAGATTCAGAGTGGAGCTTCAGAGTGCAGAGTGGAGCTTCAGAGTGGAGCTTCAGAGTGCAGAGTGGAGCTTCAGAGTGGAGCTTCAGAGTGCAGAGTGGAGCTTCAGAGTGGAGCTTCAGAGTGGAGCTTCAGAGTGCAGAGTGGAGCTTCAGAGTGGAGCTTCAGAGTGGAGCTTCAGAGTGCAGAGTGGAGCTTCAGAGTGGAGCTTCAGAGTGGAGCTTCAGAGTGCAGCTTCAGAGTGCAGCTTCAGAGTGCAGCTTCAGAGTGCAGCTTCAGAGTGCAGCTTCAGAGTGCAGATTCAGAGTGCAGCTTCAGAGTGGAGCTTCAGAGTGCAGAGTGGAGCTTCAGAGTGGAGCTTCAGAGTGGAGCTTCAGAGTGGAGCTTCAGAGTGCAGCTTCAGAGTGCAGCTTCAGAGTGCAGCTTCAGAGTGCAGCTTCAGAGTGCAGATTCAGAGTGCAGCTTCAGAGTGGAGCTTCAGAGTGCAGAGTGGAGCTTCAGAGTGCAGAGTGGAGCTTCAGAGTGCAGAGTGGAGCTTCAGAGTGGAGCTTCAGAGTGGAGCTTCAGAGTGGAGCTTCAGAGTGGAGCTTCAGAGTGCAGAGAGGAGCTTCAGAGTGGAGCTTCAGAGTGCAGAGTGGAGCTTCAGAGTGCAGAGTGGAGCTTCAGAGTGCAGCTTCAGAGTGGAGCTTCAGAGTGCAGAGTGGAGCTTCAGAGTGGAGCTTCAGAGTGCAGAGTGGAGCTTCAGAGTGGAGCTTCAGAGTGGAGCTTCAGAGTGGAGCTTCAGAGTGGAGCTTCAGAGTGGAGCTTCAGAGTGCAGAGTGGAGCTTCAGAGTGGAGCTTCAGAGTGCAGAGTGGAGCTTCAGAGTGGAGCTTCAGAGTGCAGAGTGGAGCTTCAGAGTGGAGCTTCAGAGTGCAGAGTGGAGCTTCAGAGTGCAGAGTGGAGCTTCAGAGTGGAGCTTCAGAGTGCAGAGTGGAGCTTCAGAGTGCAGAGTGGAGCTTCCGAGTGGAGCTTCAGAGTGGAGCTTCAGAGTGGAGCTTCAGAGTGGAGCTTCAGAGTGGAGCTTCAGAGTGCAGAGTGGAGCTTCAGAGTGGAGCTTCAGAGTGCAGAGTGGACCTTCAGAGTGCAGAGTGGAGCTTCAGAGTGGAGCTTCAGAGTGGAGCTTCAGAGTGGAGCTTCAGAGTGGAGCTTCAGAGTGGAGCTTCAGAGTGCAGAGTGGAGCTTCAGAGTGCAGAGTGGAGCTTCAGAGTGGAGCTTCAGAGTGCAGAGTGGAGCTTCAGAGTGGAGCTTCAGAGTGGAGCTTCAGAGTGGAGCTTCAGAGTGGAGCTTCAGAGTGGAGCTTCAGAGTGGAGAGTGGAGATTCAGAGTGGAGCTTCAGAGTGGAGAGTGGAGATTCAGAGTGGAGATTCAGAGTGGAGAGTGGAGCTTCAGAGTGGAGCTTCAGAGTGGAGCTTCAGAGTGGAGCTTCAGAGTGGAGCTTCAGAGTGGAGCTTCAGAGTGCAGAGTGGAGCTTCAGAGTGCAGAGTGGAGCTTCAGAGTGCAGAGTGGAGCTTCAGAGTGCAGAGTGGAGCTTCAGAGTGCAGAGTGGAGCTTCAGAGTGGAGCTTCAGAGCGGAGCTTCAGAGCGGAGCTTCAGAGTGGAGCTTCAGAGTGCAGAGTGGAGCTTCAGAGTGGAGCTTCAGAGTGGAGCTTCAGAGTGCAGAGTGGAGCTTCAGAGTGGAGCTTCAGAGTGGAGCTTCAGAGTGGAGCTTCAGAGTGGAGCTTCAGAGTGGAGCTTCAGAGTGCAGAGTGGAGCTTCAGAGTGCAGAGTGGAGCTTCAGAGTGCAGAGTGGAGCTTCAGAGTGCAGAGTGGAGCTTCAGAGTGGAGCTTCAGAGTGCAGAGTGGAGCTTCAGAGTGCAGAGTGCAGCTTCAGAGTGGAGCTTCAGAGTGGAGAGTGGAGCTTCAGAGTGGAGCTTCAGAGTGCAGAGTGGAGCTTCAGAGTGCAGAGTGGAGCTTCAGAGTGCAGAGTGGAGCTTCAGAGTGCAGCTTCAGAGTGGAGCTTCAGAGTGCAGAGTGGAGCTTCAGAGTGCAGCTTCAGAGTGGAGCTTCAGAGTGGAGCTTCAGAGTGGAGCTTCAGAGTGGAGCTTCAGAGTGGAGCTTCAGAGTGGAGCTTCAGAGTGCAGAGTGGAGATTCAGAGTGCAGAGTGGAGCTTCAGAGTGCAGAGTGGAGCTTCAGAGTGCAGAGTGGAGCTTCAGAGTGCAGAGTGGAGCTTCAGAGTGCAGAGTGGAGCTTCAGAGTGCAGAGCGGAGCTTCAGAGTGGAGCTTCAGAGCGGAGCTTCAGAGTGCAGAGTGCAGCTTCAGAGTGGAGCTTCAGAGTGCAGAGTGGAGCTTCAGAGTGGAGCTTCAGAGTGCAGAGTGGAGCTTCCGAGTGGAGCTTCCGAGTGGAGCTTCCGAGTGGAGCTTCCGAGTGGAGCTTCAGAGTGGAGCTTCCGAGTGGAGCTTCCGAGTGGAGCTTCCGAGTGGAGCTTCCGAGTGGAGCTTCCGAGTGCAGCTTCAGAGTGGAGCTTCAGAGTGGAGCTTCAGAGTGGAGCTTCAGAGTGGAGCTTCAGAGTGGAGCTTCAGAGTGCAGAGTGGAGCTTCAGAGTGGAGCTTCAGAGTGCAGAGTGGAGCTTCAGAGTGGAGCTTCAGAGTGGAGCTTCAGAGTGGAGCTTCAGAGTGGAGCTTCAGAGTGGAGCTTCAGAGTGGAGCTTCAGAGTGCAGCGTGCAGCTTCAGAGTGGAGCTTCAGAGTGGAGCTTCAGAGTGCAGAGTGGAGCTTCAGAGTGCAGAGTGGAGCTTCAGAGTGGAGCTTCAGAGTGGAGCTTCAGAGTGGAGCTTCAGAGTGGAGCTTCAGAGTGCAGAGTGGAGCTTCAGAGTGCAGAGTGGAGCTTCAGAGTGCAGAGTGGAGCTTCAGAGTGCAGAGTGGAGCTTCAGAGTGCAGAGTGGAGCTTCAGAGTGGAGCTTCAGAGTGCAGAGTGGAGCTTCAGAGTGCAGAGTGCAGCTTCAGAGTGGAGCTTCAGAGTGCAGAGTGGAGCTTCAGAGTGGAGCTTCAGAGTGCAGAGTGGAGCTTCAGAGTGCAGAGTGGAGCTTCAGAGTGCAGAGTGGAGCTTCAGAGTGCAGCTTCAGAGTGGAGCTTCAGAGTGCAGAGTGGAGCTTCAGAGTGCAGCTTCAGAGTGGAGCTTCAGAGTGCAGAGTGGAGCTTCAGAGTGGAGCTTCAGAGTGGAGCTTCAGAGTGCAGAGTGGAGCTTCAGAGTGGAGCTTCAGAGTGGAGCTTCAGAGTGCAGAGTGGAGCTTCAGAGTGGAGCTTCAGAGTGGAGCTTCAGAGTGGAGCTTCAGAGTGGAGCTTCAGAGTGCAGAGTGGAGCTTCAGAGTGCAGAGTGGAGCTTCAGAGTGCAGAGTGGAGCTTCAGAGTGCAGAGAGGAGCTTCAGAGTGGAGCTTCAGAGTGGAGCTTCAGAGCGGAGCTTCAGAGCGGAGCTTCAGAGCGGAGCTTCAGAGTGGAGCTTCAGAGTGCAGAGTGGAGCTTCAGAGTGGAGCTTCAGAGTGCAGAGTGGAGCTTCAAAGTGGAGCTTCAGAGTGGAGCTTCAGAGTGCAGAGTGGAGCTTCAGAGTGGAGCTTCAAAGTGGAGCTTCAGAGTGGAGCTTCAGAGTGCAGAGTGGAGCTTCAGAGTGGAGCTTCAGAGTGGAGCTTCAGAGTGGAGCTTCAGAGTGGAGCTTCAGAGTGGAGCTTCAGAGTGCAGAGTGGAGATTCAGAGTGCAGAGTGGAGCTTCAGAGTGCAGAGTGGAGATTCAGAGTGCAGAGTGGAGATTCAGAGTGCAGAGTGGAGCTTCAGAGTTCAGAGTGGAGATTCAGAGTGCAGATTCAGAGTGCAGAGTTCAGATTCAGAGTGGAGCTTCAGAGTTCAGATTCAGAGTGGAGCTTCAGACTGCAGAGTGGAGCTTCAGAGTGGAGCTTCAGAGTGGAGCTTCAGAGTGGAGCTTCAGAGTGGAGCTTCAGAATGGAGCTTCAGAGTGGAGCTTCAGAGTGCAGAGTGGAGCGTCAGAGTGCAGAGTGGAGATTCAGAGTGCAGAGTGGAGATTCAGAGTGGAGCTTCAGAGTGCAGAGTGCAGATTCAGAGTGGAGCTTCAGAGTGCAGAGTGCAGATTCAGAGTGGAGCTTCAGAGTGCAGAGTTCAGATTCAGAGTGCAGAGTTCAGATTCAGAGTGGAGCTTCAGAGTTCAGATTCAGAGTGGAGCTTCAGAGTGCAGAGTGGAGCTTCAGAGTGGAGCTTCAGAGTGGAGCTTCAGAGTGGAGCTTCAGAGTGGAGCTTCAGAGTGGAGCTTCAGAGTGCAGAGTGGAGCTTCAGAGTGCAGAGTGGAGCTTCAGAATGCAGAGTGGAGCTTCAGAGTGTCAAGAGCAATGCCAATAGCTCTAACTTTAACAAAGGCAAAACCATTGCATTGTAAATGCTTGTTATTGTAGCTTCTTGAGGCAGGTGGTCGCTGAGTTCGCTCATCCCTATTTTGAACGCTGTTACCCAGCCCAGCAAATTTAAAGATGTAAACGTGTAGTCAAGGTGGGAGGATTGTTTGTTAGAATGAAAAATAGCAACTGGTGGGTCATCTTCGACATAACGCCCGTTCAAGGCTCTTAGATTAAGGTGTTCCAGTTGTCGAAGTAAGTTTTTTAAGTGCTTCGTTGATTTGTTGATTTTTGCGGAGCCTTGTCTTGGCACGCCCCATGCATCATTCAATTCTTGGACAAGATCATTATCTGGGTCTGAGCTAACGAGGAACATGTTAAAGTCTCCTGCCAAGATGATTAAGTCGGAGTCCTTTTCTTCCATTATTTTTTCCAGGGCTTTCACCAGATCATTGGCCGCTTTTTGTTTCTGTTTAGGATGGATATAAGTATTGATTAATATTACTTCTTGGAGCTGTTTCTGTAACCAAAGTGAACTCTTTACCACCTGTATTGCACTAGGAGGGGGTATGTGAGAATCTATTGTCATAATCTCACCTATTGTTGTTATTGAAGCAAAAAACATCAGGCCTCCTGATCTGCGACTGAAGGTGGAGTTTCTATTTGCTGGAATACAACAAGATATGAACCCTTGCAGCTCGAATGCCTTTTCCTCCCAGGTTTCTTGGAGCAGTAGCAGGTCAAATGAGTTCAGATATTGTAGGAACTCTGTATCGTTGCTTTTACTGGCTAGGCCGTTGATGTTCCAGGAGAAAACGCTAATTTCCCTGATCTTTTCTGAGGGATTAACAAAGTCTTTTCCCCTGAGTCAAGACTGATTTGCATATGGATGGATCCAAACTGAGGTGACATGGTGTGCAAAATAACAAAGGGCTGGGATGTGGCCCCATAGGCTGAGATTAATTCAATAATTCCATCCATTACTTCTTTTAAATACTTACATTTTCCTGAAAAATTGCATAGCAGCCCCAGAAGCAAGCGTTTTAAGAAGGTCTACGTGTTGAGCACAGAGTTGAAGTTAAAAAGCAGTGGTCACACTGGACATGAAGTCAGCAGGAGACTTTTAGAGGTTTTTAAAGGGGGGGAACCTATTTCAAAAGTGCAATACAGCGCACAACAGACTGATGCACTGTGAATGAGATGGTGCCACCGCTAGCGCACACCGGCTCCAGGAGGGGTCATAGCGCTACACTGCTTGCTGCACCAACCTGCAGGCTCAACCACGCAGCGCCGCTGGGTTCCTGACGCTGTGTCTGGACTACAGCTCCCAGCTTGCTCTGCATCCACACCGCTTCCTCTTCCTGTGGGAAGCGCCAGGAGGCGCTCAAAAGGGAACAGCTCCCACAGAGGAGCGGGGGACACCGCTAGCGCACACCGGCTCCAGGAGGGGTCATAGCGCTACACTGCTTGCTGCACCAACCTGCAGGCTCAACCACGCAGCGCCGCTGGGTTCCTGACACTGTGTCTGGACTACAGCTCCCAGCTTGCTCTGCATCCACACCGCTTCCTCTTCCTGTGGGAAGCGCCAGGAGGCGCTCAAAAGGGAACAGCTTCCTCCGCGTCGCGGACGCGCGCGGACGGCGCCGGGCGGAGCCCGGGCAGAGGGCGGGCCGTCTGTGGCCGTCTAGGGACGACGAGGGACGGGACGGGCCACCCACCTTACGCCCAGTACCCAGGTTCCAGGACTCGGGCTCAAAATGGGTAAGAGAAAGTTACCCTCCCCTTCTGCTGGTGTTACACCCAAGGTTAAAGCCCCCAGGAAATCCAATAGCATTCTCTCTTTTTTGACCTCGGAGGTGGGGAAGTTGACTACTGAAATTGAAAGAACCGAACGCAAACTGGGGCTAGAACCATCGCTGAATAGCAAGGAGAGTACAAGCCATCCACAATCCGGTATCACATCTGTTCCTCTGGAACCAAATATCGTTATTGCCCCGCCTAAGGAGTCTGTGTTACCTCCCCCCCCTACTACTGCTGACTCTAATGGGGCTATCCACAAACTCTCTAGCCCAGCTCGAGCATGCAGAACATCAAGTACAAAGCACATAAAAAGACAGTATAAAAAAAGGAATACTCAGAATCTCAAGGGAGGAAAGGGCACAGTGGGCTCACTTGAAAAGGCTACCAGAGACATGGTGGAAAAAGTAATCACTGACAAGATAGAGACCACACTCACAAAAATAGCCTCAGATATCATAGACGTCTTACAACAATGCGTCGATGGCATCCTAAGGAAATGTGAACGGCTGAATGTATGCCACAAAACTGCCGAACCAGCTACTTTTGTTTTTAAAGGAAATACACCGGCAGCTCTAGGCACTACATGTCCTCAACCAAATTTTGGCAATAAAAGACCAAGGGAAGATTCCCCAGTTGCCAGGAGTGCCGCATCCAACTTGCCCCCTGGACCAGCAACTACCATGATAGTTATCCCTAATTTAACAGGAGATACAAATAAGTCTGCTGCCCCTGTTACTTTAGGTCAACAGAATCTACCTAGCCCACCCAAACCTATTCGTCAACCCTTTATTAACTTACCTCCCGAGGCTGCTCCTTTTGTAGCTATCTTGGTAAATGTTCCCCCACTTAAACCAGGTGAACATGAACAGCCGCCCCAATTGTTAGCCAGGGCTAAGTCATGGGCAAATTCGACCTGCTCAGGAGACAATGAAGTTTCTAATGCCATTATCTCTGTCCGGCGGGTGGGCTGGATCGGGCGAACTAACAAAACAACTGAGGGAGATTGCCTGATAATCAACTTCAATAATCCGGGAGAGGCCCGCAGACTACTCTGGGATGCTTCTCCCCTAGAGGGTTTAATTGCCGGGCCCCGTGCCGTACCCTTGGGCTTTTTCTATCCCAAACCTAAATCTCACCCTATCTCGAACTTGGGTTACAACCAAGGCAGGGGATTCGATAGGACACCCAGCGTGCCCTCTCATCCCGTTAACACCCGTCCAGAACCAGACTATAGCTGGTCCACGATTAATAGGTTGAGCAACCATAAGGCGGTCAAATACACTCCAACGCCCCACAATAACCCTATATCCTTGCATAATAGATTCACGCCCTTGGCTCGGGCGGTTGAACAAAATTGACGCCAAGTTAACAACACCCCTATGCTCAGACAATCTACAGGGAACTGTCCCCCTTTAGGAGTCCCCAGCAGAAGGCCTAAACTCATAAGCTGGAACATAGCCGGACTTCGCTCAAAAAGGGAGGACAGTGTTTGGCTGAACCTCCTGAACCAACATGACATCATAGCCCTGCAAGAAACCTGGGACTGCAATAGCAATTTCTGGGTTCCTGGGTTCACATCTTACTTTGTCCCAGCTACTAGATCCTCCTGTGGGAGGGACAAAGGGGGCCTTATGATCCTGACTACTGTCCATCTGGCGGGGACTGTTAAACAAATAACTACTAACTCCCCCAACTTCCTGTGCCTAGAGATCAGCTTAGCCAATGGTCATAAATACATCCTTATTAATTTTTATAACTCTGTAGTAGACGGACACTCCACTGAGCATCTCTGTTCTCTACAGTCTTTCTTGATTAATTTTAAAGAACGTCAAACTACTTTGTTGCACATTATAATTATGGGGGATTTTAACACTCATCTCTGCAGGCTTTCCTGCCACATTGAAGACACTGACTGCTCTACCTCAGGCGACTACCAACACTTTGAACACAACCCTAAAGGACTGGCACTAGAAAATCTCCTAGCAAATGTGGACCTCTACGAACCGGGGTTCAATACCTACAGTGAGAGGGTCATGACCTACAGTGCTAGAAACTCCGAATCCATTATTGACTATATCTTTGTTTCCCCTGGAATATTAAGCTGGGTCTTCTTTTACAACGCAGTTGTAGCTGCGTTCAGTGACCATAATCCAGTCATCCTCGAGCTTGCCAGCTCTGCGGGCCTACTTAAGGAGGGAACAACCAAAATGCCCGAGCTGGCTGTGCGGCCCACGGACCAAGGAAGAAGGCTGAAATGGTCCAAGGTGGTCCCATCTGAGTTCCTCGAAACTCTAAGTAGCAAAGCCCGCAAAGAATTAGATATTTGCCAAGACAATTCTAAACAGGGAGAAGATGTAATCACCGCCTTTGATACCCTGTGCGCTGTAATTTCTGATGAACTCACAGTCAAATCTAGGAAGAAGACTCGACCGACCAAGGGCTGGTTCAATAAAGCCTGCTCGAAAGCACACACTTGCCTCCTGAACGAATTAAAAAAATCACCCAGGGACAGAGGGGAAGTTGCCAGACTAAGAAAAGAATATTATAACATCATTCATGAACGCAAAGAAGCTCTCAAAAAGGATGCCTGGGCCTCACTAATGGAAAAAGCCACCTTAAGAGACAGTTCCAGCTTCTGGGCCATTATAAACAATCCCTTGTTTTCTGGAGAAGCTAACGATATCCTAGAGGCCAACATCAGTGAGGAGGATTGGTTAGCTCATTTCAAAATCATCTATGGGAGTGACCAAATATGCGAAACACCGACTATCCTCAAATCTAACTCCCCCAAGACAGCACTCTCCTTTAACATGGAAGAAGTTGAAAAGGCCATAACCAACACAGTAGGGAAGAAAGCGCCAGGCCCAGATGGCGTTCCAGCCGACATGTTCAAGGCCAATGTCTCTTTCTGGGCAAACATCCTGACCAACGTCTTCAATGCCGCCATGAAACATAGCTTGCCTGTTTCCTGGTCACACGCCACCATCATTCCAATCTTCAAGAAAGGCCAGAGGGGAGACCCGAGGTGCTACCGCCCCATCTCACTTATCGACTCGTCTTTCAAAATCCTAGGGAAAGTGATACTGGCAAGGATCGACGAGTGGGCTGGCAGCAATAACATCTTATCAAATGCCCAATACGGGTTTCGAAAGGGAAGAGGGACGGAGGACCAGTGCCTCAACTTACATCTGATCCTAGGCAAGTACACTATGGCAGCCAGCGGATCAATCTACCTAGGGTTCATGGACCTGTCCACAGCCTTCGACCTAGTGAATAGGTCCAGGCTGTGGGACATCCTCCTGGAACTGGGGATGGACCCTACCTTGGTTCATTTTCTGGCTGAGGCCCATCGGGACCTAGAAGCATCCATCAGGATGACGCAGGAAGGAGCCTGCACAGCAGGATTCAAGTCTACCAGAGGGGTGCGACAGGGGTGTATTCTCGCCCCAATGTTATTTACACTCTATATTAACCACCTTGAATCTACACTGGAGCTGGCAACACTCGACGTCCCGCGTTTTGGCGGACTGTCCACCCCGGTCCTCCTTTACGCGGATGACGCGGTGCTCGTGGCACGTACCCCCCTTGGGCTACAAAGACTATTGACATCCTTCGATGCCTTTATGACCTCCCTTGGTTTAAAAATCAATTCAGACAAGTCCCATGTTATGGCTGTAGGCGGCAGAAAAAATAAGGATTTGAAGACTTTCTACTGTGCTAACACTTCTATTTCCAAAGTGAGAACTTTTACCTACCTGGGGGTAGTATACGACGATAAGGGTACGTGGACACCCCAAATATCCGTCAAAACCAATGCCATGAAAAGAACAGCAGCAGCCATAGTCGGCTTCTCAAAACGTCTGGGTGGTAAGCCCACGGAAGCAATGCTGGCACTCTACAGAGCGAAATCAATATCAGTAGTAAGGTACGGGGCTTCCATCTGGGGTTACTCGAACAACATAGAAGCAATACAGATGGAAGAGAACAGATTTTTTCGTATGCTTCTAGGATTACCTCAATCAACAGCCACTTTCTCTGTCCATATGGAACTAGGCCAGGGGTACATCAGTGACATCATCAAACAATCCCCTATCTTGATGTGGTTAAAAACATGGCTGAACTCCAACTTAACTCTGAACCACACAATCATGAGAGACTGCCTACTCCTGGACAATATGAAAAATATCCCGTGGCTAGCATATATTAATAAAACACTAACTTCCCTGGGCCGCCCAGATCTCTTCCACACACCAGATGGCATCGTTAAGAATGACCTGGAATGGTTCAAATCGACTTTTTTAAAAGTGAGAGAAATGGAGCGGGAGAGCTGTGAGCTTGCGAAACCCACAGTGAGGGAGCACTATATTTCTAAAACTACACCGGCCATTGAACCTTATTTAACAGTAGTGTCTATTCCATTACATCGCTGGTTATTAACCAAACTAAGACTTAACCAGATTCACTTTCTGTTAAATGACTCTAAGGTATGGGCCAAGCCAGAGGACTTAGCGGCCTGCAAATGTGACGGTTTTTCTCTGCAGGACACTGCTCATTTTATGTTCTTCTGTGGTATATATGATCTGCCCAGGAAAAAGTATATTGTCCCATTGCTTAAGAACAAGGGGTTCGTCCAAATCAAGCCTGCCCTATTTTACTTAAAAAAGTTAGACTCACCACTAAATATGTTTAATGTCGCTAACTTCTTGGTAGCTGCTTTCCGCATTAAAAAACGTTCTGGAAATAGATAATTTAATAGTCTTGACAACACCCTATGGAATATTATCAAAGAAATATTCCCCCTTGACCTATATTATTTTACTGGTATATATCCAACACTTTACATTTCTGTATTTTTATACATCAGGGCAAACAACAGCTAAAGCCTTTTTTTTAGATTTTTATTATTTTATCTTTAGTTATTTTTCAGTACAAAAATGTCTTTCATTTATAAATTGATCACATCAGTTAATATATTTTATCAAAAAACACATAGTATAAAAACTCATCTTCAATAAGAGACTATTTCATGCAGGGAAAAAACAGATTACAAAACAATCAACATTCACACAGGTACATACACTCCTTACTTATCATACATGCTACATTCATTCTTGATTCTGCGTCCGAGGGATCACAGATGGAAGTGCAAAATACGCAAGGACCATTCTTATGTTAAAACACCCTATGGAATTACTGAAAAATTGCTGCTTTTTTTTTTTTTTTTAAACATTTTGTAAATATTTTAACTGCTCTATTTTAACTGTGACTGCAAACCCGATGTAATTGCACCCCTTAATTATGTATTTTTGTCTATGTGCTTTTTATGATTCGTTATGAATCGAAATAAAGTTGTTTTGAACTTGACTTGAGATGGTGCCCGTCTGCGCTTAGCTGACCTGTCACCGGTCATGCTCACAAAATACGTTGCTTATATATTCTCATTCAGTGAAAAAAAATAGTACTGTGTGTCTGGACTCATCCGTTCAAAAAAGGAAAATACATGTTAAAAATATTGAGGACAAGAAAAGGTGCGATAGAGGTGGTCCCGGAGCAGGAGAGGGGTCAGGGGTGGTACTACCGGTATTTCCTGATCCCCAAGAAGGATGGCAGGTTACGTCCAATTTTGGACCTCAGGATTTTGAATCTCTTCCTCAAACAGGAGAAGTTCAAAATGCTCACACTTGCGCAGGTTCTTCAAGCGCTGTTGGAAGAAGACTGGATGGTGTCAATCGACTTGCAGGATGCGTATTTTCACATCCCGATCCTGAAGTCGCACAGGAAATATCTCCGTTTTACGGTGGGATCGCAACACTACCAGTTTGCGGTCCTTCCGTTTGGACTTACTACTGCGCCTCGAGTTTTCACCAAGGTGATGGCGGTGGTGGCTGTGCATCTCAGGAGGTCGGGGATTCCTGTGTTCCCCTATCTGGACGACTGGCTGATCAAAGCGGAGTCGCCCGAGAAGGTGCTCCATCACCTGCAAGAGACATCGCAGCTGTTGTACAGGTTGGGTTTTTCGATAAACGTACCCAAATCTCACCTTATGCCCTCCCAGTGCAACCTGTTCATAGGTGCAGTACTGGACACTACTGTATGTCGTGCATTCCCTCCTCCTCAAAGGATTTGCGACATTCAGGAAATGATTCCTTTGTTCTACAATGGAGAGGTTGTTCCAGTCCTGAAGGTCCTTCGCCTGCTCGGTCTGATGGCTTCTTGCATTCTCCTGGTCAACCATTCAAGCTGGCACATGAGGGCACTCCAGTGGTGCCTCCGCAGGCAGTGGTATCAGCACAACGGAGATCTCAGGGAGACAGTGAAGATCTCCAGAGAAACTGCAGCGGATCTGTCTTGGTGGGGCGTGGAAGGCAATCTGTCACAAGGAAAGCCTTTTCAGCTACCACCATCGGTGGCCACGGTGATAACGGATGCATCCACTCTAGGGTGGGATGCTCATCTGGGGGATCTGGAGGTCAAGGGTCTTTGGTCTCCAGAGGAAAGGTTGCTTCACATCAACCTTCTAGAGTTGCGGGCGATACGTTTGGCGCTCAAGGCCTTCCTCCCTTCCCTTCGCGGTCAGTCGATCCAGGTCCTGACGGACAACACGACCGCGATGTGGTACATCAACAAGCAGGGAGGAGTAGGGTCGCAGTGTCTCTGCAGAGAGGCTCTGCGTCTCTGGTCCTGGGTTCAGGATCATCAGATTTGTCTGATGGCAAATCATCTGGCCGGAGTTCTGAACGTTCGTGCAGACGTTCTCAGTCGGCAGTTCTCTGCCGACCATGAGTGGAGGCTTCACCCGGAGGTTGTTCACGACATCTTTCGGATGTGGGGGACTCCTCGGGTGGACCTGTTTGCCACTTGCGAGAATGCTCACTGCCCGTCATTCTGTACTCTCCAGTATCCGATGCAAGGAGCGTTGGGGGACGCGTTTCAGTTGAACTGGGGAGGTCAGCTCCTTTACGCATTTCCCCCCATACCCTTGATTCCTCGGGTACTGAGAAAGATTCGCCAAGACCGGGCCCAAGTCATATTGGTCGCCCCGGATTGGCCAAGAAGGGTGTGGTACTCGGACCTTCTCCACCTCTCCTCTCACCCGCCGCTCCGTCTCCCTCTCAGGGCAGACCTCCTCTCTCGGGGGAGGGGCAGGTTCTACACCCCCACCTCCAGACATTACACCTTCATGCCTGGAGATTGAGCGGGGCAACCTGAATTCCTTTTCTCTCCCTCACGATGTGGTGGATGTCATTCTTTCTGCCAGGCGCGACTCCACCAAGTCCATCTATTCGTATAGGTGTTCTAAGTTTGTCTCTTGGTGCAGGGAGAGGGATGTTGATCCATTGAAGGCTCATTTGTCTGACATTTTGTTGTTTGCCCTTTCTCTGGCACGGCAAGGGTTTGCTGTTGCCACAGTCAAAGGATATATTTCGGCTTTATCGGCATTTCTCTGTTTGCCGGATCAGCCCTCTCTTTTTAAGTCTCCTGTAGTATTAAGATTTTTGAAGGGACTCACTAATAAGTTCCCTCCTTCTCCCTTTATTGTTCCTCATTGGGACTTGAATCTTGTGTTAACCTATCTGATGGGTTCTCCGTTTGAACCCTTGCACAAGTGTCCCATGAGGCTTCTTTCTTTTAAAACGGTCTTCTTGGTTGCAATTACCTCGGCAAGGAGGGTAAGTGAGCTTCAGGCTCTTAGTTCCAAGCCCCCGTTCTTGTCCATTCATTCTGAAAGAATGGTTCTCAGGACCAGGGCTGCTTTTCTGCCTAAGGTGGTTACTCCCTTCCATCTAGGACAATCCATTACCCTTCCTACCTTTTATCCTCCCCCACACCCTTCCAAGGAGGAGGAGAGGCTTCATCACTTGGACCCGAAGAGAGCGGTTAGTTTCTATCTTGTTAGGACTAAAGACTATCGTATTGACGATCAGCTCTTCGTGGGTTTTGCTGGCTGCAAGAAGGGCAGAGCGGTGCACACGCGCACACTTTCCAGGTGGATTATCCTCTGCATCAAGATTTGCTACTCTCTGGCGGGTAAGGACCCTCCTGAGGGTATTAGAGCTCATTCAACTAGAGCGAAGTCTGCAACTTCTGCATTGTCTAGAGGTGTTCCTGTTGTGGACATTTGCAGGGCCGCGACTTGGGCCTCCCTCCACACTTTCGCGAAGCATTACTGCTTGGATGCTGAGGTGAGGAGGGATGGCCATTTCGCGCGCTCTGTTCTCCAGGATTTCCTAGTGTGATTGATATGATTGTTTGGTGGATATGTGTTGCCTGTCTGAACAACTGCTTTGGTTCCAATGGGTAGTCTCTTGTGGCAAAATAGTCCAGGGGACAAGGTTAGGCGCTTTGTTCATTGGGCTGATCAAGGAAATTGATTAAGGATTTACCAGGGTTATGCACACTTTTTTGGGTAAGTAAAGTGTTACTATATATAACTCCACATATATGTTCATTGAGGATATATATATCACATGGGTACATAGGTCTGGAGTTAAGAATCGTAAATGTATACAATATTTGTGTTTTTGATATTTTGTCACTGATCCGCCTGACCTATTCACACGTGGAGTACGGCTGGAGGTAGAGTGCCAAGACTACTGCCTCGCTGCAGCCGTCCAAGCAGGGTGCAGTGGCTTCCTGACTATACTGCCCCTCTCACTCGCTCATAAAACTCCTAAAGTCTCATTCATGAAAACTGTTGCATCGCTGCGTGAAAACAGCGATGCCACAGATTTCACTGCGCCTTCCTTGCCACTCGATGGATGCTCCATATTTAATGTAAGGGGCTCCATGTCGCAAGGAGTTGCAGATAAGTCAGTATTTCAGATGTATCTGTAGCGTAGTAATGACGCATTGCTGGCATGTTTCGCAAAAGTGACGCAACTCCAGCAACGTGTCATCACACACAGGCAAGTCCTACATTAAATGTACTTGCATCAGTCTTACCCCTGTCATGGGGCAGGCTTAAGATTTAGATGCAGTGGCGTCCTAGAAGTGACGCAGGGAAATCTAATAGATGCGCCACGTCTATGAGGCTTTATACGGGGCAACGCACACCCTGCATTCATTATACCTGACCCAGGTATAATGTAGCGCTGGGCTTTACAAAGTGAAGCATCTGCTTAGATGCGTCACTTTGTAAATAGGGCCCAACATGGTGCATTTTTACACTGCAGGTGCGTCACAAAGAGTGACGCAACAGTGGTGCAAAAGTGTCACAAGGCCTCAGAAATAAGGCCCCCAGTGTGTATTTCTTCATCTCAACCTTTAACATATTATTCAACAGTGTTAGAAATTGGGTCTCTAGTTGGCAGAGATATGCCCCCTGCCCAGGTAGGGACCACACTCCCAGTCAGGGTAAGGCACAACATAATCCTATACTATCCTGTGCTCGCCCTCTAGTAGCTTGGCACAGAGCAGGCAGGCTTAACTTAGAAGACCCTGTGTCAAGTATCCGTGCAATAACCCATAGAATGACAGCACAAACATCACAAAACGACTCCACAACAGTTTAGCAAAATAGAGAATATTCATCTGAGGAAAACAACACAAAAGTGATCCAAATCCATCAAGTAGCAGTCGAAATATTGACTGTTTAAGAAATGAATGCGGTAAAGGGCTTCGAAGCAGGCAGTGCTAAAGGGATTACTTCAGGCCGCAAAGGACCGGTGCGAATCCAAAGTTCAGGCTGACAGCGATGGAGTGCATGTTTGCTACAGGGAACAACTTGTGCCCATTGAACACACTACCTAGGATCCTGGGGTGAGGTCTGCATGGCAAGGCTTTGCGTCATCCGGCGTTGGTTCCGAGAGCTGTCCACTGATCAGGTAGGCTTTGCATTGCTTTGGATTTTGCAGAAATTCAGCTTCAGGGCCCACTTCTAAGACCCAGAACTTGGAAGGGGCACCTCAGGCACGGGTAGGACTCACAGAAGGCAGAGTCCAGCAGCACCAGCAGAACTGCAGGAAGTTGATTCTGTCCCTGAAACTTCAGGAATAGGAGGCAAACTAATAAGCCCATTGAGATCTCTTTGGAGGCAAGGTAGTGTCAAGCTCTCCTTCCAGCTGAGTCAGGAAGCAGCAGGCAGCAGGGCAACAAGCAGGAAAACAACCCTTCCAGAAAAACAGTCCAGTTGAGTCCTCTGAGCAGCACGGCGGTCCACTGACAACAGTTCAGTTCATGATCCAGGAGTGTCTAGTTTGATGGGGTCAGAGACCCAGTATTTATGCAGAAATGGTCTTTTGCAGTGAGAGAAACTTCAAAGAGTGGTTTTGAAATGGACCCGTATCCCTTTCAACCGAGCCCTCGCTCAAGACTACCAGTGGGCGGTATGAGTCCTTTCTGTGGGGTCAGGCCACTACCCGTTGAGGTGTCAGGGTGAGCCCCTTCCTTCCATCTGCCCAAGAAGACGCATCAGTATGCAGACCACGCTAGCCTATGAGAGGAGTAGGCCTCACAGCAGTGAAAAACAATTGCAGCTGTTTGCCACTACTAGGACAGGTAAAACATAAATGTACATATCCTACTTTTTACTTATACATAGCAGCTGCCCTTTGGGTTACTAAGGGCATTCCCTAGGGGTGACATATACGTGACAAAAGGGGACTGTAACGCTTGGCAAGTAGTTTTAAATGCCAAGTCGAAGTGGCAGTAAACTGCACACACATGCCCTGCAATAGCGGCTTGAAACATGCTTAAGGGGCTACTTATGTGGGTGGCACAATCAGTGCTTCAGGGCCACTAGTAGCATTTTATTTATGGGCCCTGGGCAAATGTGGTGCACTTTACCTGGAAATTATAAGTAAATTAAATATGCCAATTGGGTATGAGTCAATGTTACCATGTTTAGGGGAGATAGTTCAAGCACTTTAACACTGGTTAGCAGCGGTAAAGTGTGCCGAGTCCTAAAGCCAGCAAAAACAAGGACAGAAAAATGAAGGGAGGCAGGCAGGCAAAAAGTTGGGGGAAGATCACCCTAAGGCTGTCAGGTCCAACAAACAGTGTTTGACAACATGGGGTTTGAGTTAGTAGA
Organism: Lissotriton vulgaris; assembly: GCF_964263255.1. Classification (NCBI taxonomy): domain Eukaryota; kingdom Metazoa; phylum Chordata; class Amphibia; order Caudata; family Salamandridae; genus Lissotriton; species Lissotriton vulgaris. The sequence continues at coordinate 1,137,267,156 of NC_141698.1, read as the reverse complement.
AAATAGGCAATGAAATACACAGTTGTTCCGAACTGGTGCCCCTGAAGAATATCTTACCTAGGGCCCACAAAATCCTTAAGATGACAGTGTGCATGGTGTCGAGGGAAGCGGCACGTGTGGTTGAGAACAGCAGGTGATACTCAAGTGAAGAGGTTAAATAGGCCAGAGGGACGGAGCTGAATCTCCAGCAGCCAGGGGTCAGTGGTGCGGCCTTGGTGGGCAGTAAAGCATAAGGTTATTCATTTTATTGTTTATGCATTTTTATGCAGTGCTGACATTACCCAAAGGTGCTACTGCACTTAACCTACTGGTCGATGTACGTGGCATATTTCAGACATGTTACTGTCTGATGTACATAGGGATGTTACAGGCATTGAATGAAAGGCAGGTGGTCATTGGATTTCAGATATCAGTTTATGGGCTGGCCCTAATACAGGCGTCTGCCTTGTCATTCAGGCACTAATATTACATTCTTCAAGTGCTCTAGGGGTGAGATGGACATAATGCAGACTTAACAGTTCCTGGTGCACAGTGATACACATTTACAGCCACCTGATAGGCAAGTAGATAGCGGGCATGTGACAGGAATCACATTGTGGGCAAGGAAACGTTACAGTAATACTGATTTGTTTTTTTTTTCACATAGGTGGGCATATGTGGGTTCTGTTCTTGTTTACGGATCCTATATTGCTCACGGTGACAGGATGGTGGAACTATGGACCAGCCAAGATTCACACATTGCTTGATGATTTGGGTAGTTCTACTGATTACTTCCTCTGTCTGGCATCTACAGAAGGTAAGAATGCCCCCCATGGTTCAGATGTAAGTCTTTCAATGCAAGTGGACCACCAACCATTTTCGGGTAATTGCTCCGAGGATGCTCTGTCTGGCGTGGCTGCCAGTGCTTAATTTGTAAAAAAAAAAGTGCCAGGGCCCTCACGAGGAGGCCACCACAGCTTGCAGCACCCATTGCCGCTGCCAGTGGCATTAGTTGTGTAAGTGGTACTTACACAACTAATGAACTTCTCACTGCTACAAGTGTGACATTTCAGTCTATTCAAGTCCCCCAAAGCTATAAGAATGGCTTGGGTGGGAGCCAAGTTATTAGTTGTTTTTAATGTATATTGAATTAATTAAAAAACTGTTGTTCTGCTCATCTTTCAATTGAATAGACAGCGCCACCATGTGGCAGTTGTCATAAGTGCTGGTGTTGACAATTAAGTGCAGGTGCCGAGCACTGGAAACCACCCGCTCAAATTAAGCACTGCCAGCACATGGAACGAGCTCCAAAATAGGGTTATTTGTTGTGGCAATTACTCAGTGGGGAGGAATTGATTTCATGCTGCAGTTGTTCTGCTGATTGCTCTGCCCAGGATGGCAGCTGAGACCAACTGCAGATTAGTGATGCCTCAGGCAGCAGGGATGAAGGCTGGATGGGGAGAGTGCTGCCTGCTGATATGATTGTTTGGTGGATATGTGTTGCCTGTCTGAACAACTGCTCTGGTTCCAATGGGTAGTCTCTTGAGGCAAAATAGTCCAGGGACAAGGTTAGGCGCTTTGTTCATTGGGCTGATCAAGGAAATAGATTTAGGATTTACCAGGATTATGCTAGATAAAAGAGGATAGAAGAAGTGAGAGAATAGTCGAGAGTTACACAGGGGTAGTCATTTGATTAGGAGATAGCAAAGACTATGTGAAGTATTTGGTAAAGGCTATAGATCTGGATAGAGGCTGAGATTGCAGAGTAAGAAAGGTCTACATCTTTTGTGACTGACGCTGTGACCGGTGGCATGGATGAGGAGGACATTTAGTAGACTGGAGTTTGTAGGACAGGAAGGTGGATGCAGGGGTGAGCGCTAACAGGAAAAAAAGAAGCACGCAGGAGGACAGTGGAGTAGAGGATAGAGAGTCATAAGATGATAAAGATGCTCTCTGGAGCTGACATGGGAAATAAGATTTCAAAACGTGAGATGGAGAAGTAGTAAGGGGAAGGTGGCGAGAGTGATCGGAGTGATCTACAAGTTACTATTAGTTAGAGAAGGAAGGTCTGCCAGGGACGTACACGAGACAGAGATTGGTTGTTGGTGCCTTGGGACATATTTGAGCTAACCTCAATTCAGTAATGAAATGAAATGTGGCATTTATAAAGCCCAAAGGAGCCTACTGGAGCTATACATATAGAACTATAATAAATTGAGGCTCGCCCCGGTTAATTAACAGATAGTATCATTGACCTGTCGTAGGGTGCTGGTGATTACAGTTTGAAAAAGCACAATTGAATTATTCTTGGTGATTTGAACGTACAGCTTGATAATCCTCAAGGTCGCTCACTGCAGTTTATGGAAGTGCTGGAAATATTTAATTTAAAATTAATTTCCAACGCTTGCAAAATATAAAACGACAAATATGAACATTGCCGGCTCCATCTTGCTTAGCGAAGGCCTCTGCGAGCGCGTAAGCAGCAACCATTTTAGATATTGCAGCCATTTCATTCACTGCTAGTCACCTATGATTCACCCTGACCTCGCAATCATCCCCAGCACCCTGACTAATCATGACCAAAAATACTGGCGTTATAAAACCTTGTCCTCGTGACAAAGCCCCAGAGCCACTTCCTGCCCTAAACCCATTTGTCCTTTCATCCTCTGCACATGAGCAAGGCCTCCTGATAACCTCCCTGACCGCACCTGGCTGCTCAATCCGGTCTCAGGCACTAACCGACCTCTGCAGACATAGTTTATTGCCCCCACACAGCAGGACTTGTAGCACTAACAAAGAAGTCTGATTTAATCAATAGCACGAACCCTCATATCTGACCGATCACACACACTTTTAGATCCTGTCAGAATGTCCCAGCTGCAAAATAGCAATCATCTGTTAGATTTGGGAGGGGGGACAACAGCTGCTGGGTCTGTGTGGGAACCTGCAGGAGGCAGGAATTCCAAGCATGTTTGACCACCAATAAACTGACTGAAATGTGTATAAAAGAACTGAGCAGCGGAGAAGTTGTTAGAGCACCTCCTGACAATAGCCCCGGTGTCCGAAGTGATGTACTCTAGAGCAATAAACGTTTTCTTCGCCTTCCAACTTCCAGCGCCTGCATCGTTATTTTGATCACTAATCTGAGAGTGAATTAGAGGTGGTTTGCACCAAGCGGCAACGAAAATCTTGGGAGTCTTGCTGCTTTTCACCAATTACGATTCAGAAAAGGGGGTGGTGATGCACCAACGTCGGGCCCATCAGCGACACGTGGGTCCGGTGAGAGAGGTTCTAACGACGGAGTGAACATCTACACGATTGGAGTGCACCTGCCTGAAAGAGACCCTCGTCTGGCTGCCGATCAACTGAACTTCACTGGTTCTGAACGGACCTCTCTCGAGTGACCTGCGGTCCTGACTGGGACCTTACAGGAACACCGCATTTCTTGGAGTGGGAGGACAAATGGGCGCTGGAAGGGGACGATGAAGAAACTGTCCATAACGGTCCGGGTAAGGTCGTGATATACGACAAAACTGTCTGATTGTATTGAAATTGTTTGCTCGAATACTAGTATTCCCTCTTTGAAGTTATTGGTAGTAATTGAGATATTCCCTGCTTGCAAACAACATAGAATAGGAATATTCCCTCTTTGCAGGCAGCGAAGGACAGGTAGTGCGGACCTTTGTCAACGACCTATTGAGATATTTATTTTGACCGCTTGTACGTCATGCCTGTCTTCTCTAAATTAATTGATTGTTTTGGACCGGACCGTTTGTTAGAGGTCAGTCATCCAGGACCGCCGGAGGGAACCCCTAACAAGGACATGTATGTCAAATATGGAGTAGCCATTGTTGCTTATAGCAAACTATGGCACAAATATACTAGAAAGGACCGGGTAAATCAGTGGCCACTGATGGGATCTTTCGATCTCGCTAAAATAGAAATCTTAGAAATAGCGCTCTTTAAAAAGAAAACTACGCAAGCCATGCTCGACAACTTCGGCCTATGGCGAAAAGAAGCAATGCAACGAAAGAAAAGAGATGAAGCCAGGCAGGATAAGGAAATACGAAAATCTGCTTACCAGAACTGTAAAAGGTTAGAAAATGATATCAAAGAAAGAGAGAACGATAAAAGTGAACAAGAAGCGAAAATATCGGGCCAGTGCCCTGTTAGAACGCCTTCAACTCTGTACCCAGAGTTACCGGCTAAACAAAGAATAAACGATGACCTCTTACTGGGTCCCCCGATTATCTACATGCCACCTCCTTATGCCCCTAATCATTCCGTAGTACAGCAACAAGAACAGCAAGGTACCAGCGTAGAGGCCACAATCGTTTCCGCTCTAATCGAGCCACTTACACCAAGTGCCTCATCAACGAACGCATTAGTGATAATAGGACCTGGTAAATCAGTGCCCACTGACGGGATCTTTTGATCTCGCTAAAATAGAAATCTTAGAAATAGCGCTCTTTAAAAAGAAAACTACGCAAGCCATGCTCGACAACTTCGGCCTATGGCGAAAAGAAGCAATGCAACGAAAGAAAAGAGATGAAGCCAGGCAGGATAAGGAAATACGAAAATCTGCTTACCAGAACTATAAAAAGTTAGAAGATGATATCAAAGAAAGAGAGACCGATAAAAGTGAACAAGAAGCGAAAATATCGGGCCAGTGCCCTGTTAGAACGCCTTCAACTCTGTACCCAGACATAAACAAAGAATAAACAATGACCTCTTATTGGGTCCCCCAATTATCTACATGCCACCTCCTTATGCCCCTAATCATTCCGTAGTACAGCAACAAGAACAGCAAGGTACCAGCGGAGATGCCACAATTGTTTCCGCTCCAATCGAGCCACTTACACCAAGTGCCTCATCAAGGAACGCATTAGTGATAATAGGACCAACAGAAAAAGGGTTACCCCAGGTTCCGTGATTAAGTACACACGAGAGGACAAACATTGAAAAGATAGTCAAAACCCCTGTGATTAGGAGAGAAACAGAAGAGTATGTGACTGACATATGCAATTCTTATGACGCAAGCCACAAGCGGTTCTTCTTTGTGCGCTTCTGCTACTACGCACTTACTGCCTATGAAGAGAAATATCAGGATGAAGGACCAGGGAGGCTAATGGCTCTTTATAGAAAAGTCGACATAGGAGACGAGAACGACAGCGAGGTAGAAGAACTCTTCTTGTCCACGTTAGAAGTATTCCGCCACCTCGTAGAACAAGGGCGGATAGATGCAGACAGAGCATCGAAGCCAGTGACTCCCCCAATAGAGAAGCTAGATAACATGATGCTGATAAAAGAGGCTGCCCCATATTGGGTCCCCCCTAGAGGACAAGGGAATCATGATGACATAAATCACCAGGACGCTAAAGGGAGGGTAGTGTACAATTGGGTGTATCAGCCATGGGACAGGCAGGACATCCTGACATTCCGTAAATCTCTTCCAGATTTACGAAAGAATCCCACTGCCTTTTACACCGAATTAAGTACCGCTTTGGGGTCCACAATAATGACACTTGCCCACATTGACTTGTTCTTCGGGTTATGTTTGCCGGCCGATGTGTGGAAGCAAATCAGGAAGATAAACCACACAGAATTGTTCGGTCATACCTGGGAACAACTTGACACATTAGACAAGCAGCGGAATCCTGGCCAAAAACCAGTTAAAGCTATATTGGACCTCCCCGATAAAATAGTGCAGAAAGTAAAAACATTGATGTCAGAGAAAAAGATAGACTGGTCCATAGTGACAGCGTGCCGCCAGAAACCACAGGAGGATGTCTCAGAGTATTTCTCGAGATTCGAAACAGTGTTCTTCTACTACAGTGGACAGGACATGTCCACTGCGACCGGACACCACTTATTCATGCAGAATTACGTCAAAGGATTACTACCGGAGGTATCCCACAAATTACAGACTAGCGAAAGTAGTTGGGCAGCCTCTAAGCCAGCGGCTATTCTCCAAATGGCCCAGTATTATGAGCATCAGAAAAACGAGAATGACGGAGCCACAGAAAAGAAAAAGAAAGATTTGAAGGAAAGAGTAATGATAGCCCAACTCCAAGGGGGGAATACAGGACGGGAACCGTATAAAGGAGGATACCAACAGAATGTCCCTAGAGTGCAGCCTCCTAGAAATGACTCAGTGACACTGTTGGACAGGCCACATGACGGGCCGCTCTCCCCCGGCTCGACCAAGCCCGAGCCAGTCATACAAGCACCACACACCACCATTGCACGTCCTACGTCCCCTCAGGGACACCTGCCCTCAAGCATGATAACCTCGTGGGTCCGATCCACGGCCGACCCACGCGCCCAGCCCGGGCCGCCATCTTGGACACTTCGCCACGAGGCCGCCTGGCCCCCGATCGACCTCAACCCTGGGCCTAGCCCGGCCTCAGACATTCCGGCACCACCCTCCACCCAGGAGGCGAGCGAGCTACTTGGCCAGTCAATGGGAGAAAGAGGTGTCGATGGTTCTCCCCCGGCCAGTGCCGCTCGCCCATCGCCTCCCCGGGCGCTGGCTCCACCCCCCTGCTGGGTGTCTGGACTCCCTCATCCCGGACCTCCCGACCTCCAAGTGCGAGGGTCCGGACATCAAAGCACGCCAGCCCTATAACTGGGGCAGCTCCAGAACAGGAAGGCAGTTGTATCTTGGAGTCGAGAGACGAAAGAAGAACTCATCCTGGACGGACTACTGGCGCTGCCGTAGCTCTGTCCTGTGCACCATCATCCTGCCTGTTGGCGCTGCCACAGCCGTCGTAACCTTCATCCTTCACCGTCGTCCGGATCTGCTGGCGAGGCCGCGGACCGTTGTAACTGTCATCTGCATCGGGACCTGCTTGGCTTCTCCACGGCCCGTCGACCATCCTTCATCCATATCGGGACCTGCTTGGCTTCTCCACGGCCCGCCGACCACCCTTCATCCATCTCGGGACCTGCTTGGCTCCTCCACGGCCCGATCAGCAACCACGCCGAGCTCGAGGATTGAGAGCTATTGAACTCATTGGTAACTAAGACTGTCCCGCTACCCTTTTCCTCAACCAGAGATCAGAACCGAGGGGACCCCTGAGTCCAGACCTCCTTGTATTATATCAACGTAACCTAAGAAGTGCATATAAAGTCTCGTTAACCTTCAATCTTGTGTGGTGTCCGTCTGTGGGGGGGAAGTTACTTATCTGTACAGTCGTTGGAGAGAGCTCTCCCTGGAGACCTCTCCCCGTAATCTCGGCCGACCCTCCCGGTCCGTCTAACATTGGTGGCCAGCGGCGCGATCCGAATCACCGCATAACGTACAGAGAGTAGCTCACCCCACAACGAACAACAATGTCGACTAAAGAGAGCGGATCAACTGAGAAGTTCCAAATGGAAAAGCTAGAGGAATACAGCCATCGTGAACTAAAGCAGTTCTGCATCGAACTAGGTATCGCTACCACCGGACTAAGTACCAAGGACGATTTTAAGCATGCCCTAGAATCTTGGGCAGAGACCGGGGATGTCGAAGCCCCGGAGCAAAGCACCGCGAAAAAGACCAACACGGCCCCTGAAGAGCAAAGAACGGGTCTCTCGCAAGACGAGATCCAAGAAAGAGAAAAAGCCCGACTACACGAACTTGAAATGGCCCGACTCAAGATGGACATAGAACTCAAATTGGCCGAGCAAAAAATAAACTTAGAGCACCTTCGCCTCCGAGAAGAAAGAGAGGAGAAACAGAGGCAAAGGGAGCTCGAGGAAAAAAGACTAACGTACGAGCACGAGCGGAACCTAGCCGAGATCAACCTGCGCAAACAGAATAAAGAATTAGGGGTGCCCGACAGACCGTCCACCCCCGGGACCACGGACAAAAAAGTGCACATCCCCAAGGATGTGGTCCGAGAATATTTTCGAGAAGACGACATCCAGCAATGGTTTAAGGCATATGAAATCGCGATGACTGCGCACCGGATCGATAGAGCCGACTGGGGAGCCGGCCTATGGGGCAAATTCCTCAATGAGGGCCGCGATACTCTGTTACAGCTCCCAGACCACCAGATGACCTCCTACGACCATATGAAAGCGGCCCTCCTCACTCGCTATGGCCTCACGCCCGAGATGTACCGTCAGAGGTTCCGAGACTGCACACGCATTCCAGGTACAACTTGGGTGGACTATGTAACGTACTTCAGCCGAGCCTTCGAAGGCTGGATCAGAGGGAACAACGTCACGACCTACGAGCAGTTGTTCAATCTGATGGTATGGGAGCATCTGTCCAACAACTGCTTCATTGAACTACGCCAACACCTCCTCGACAGCAAGTTAACCGATCCCCGGCAGCTCGCAGCCGAAGCTGACCGGTGGGAGATCACCCGAGTGGGCCGGAATGGGTCCTACGAGCAGAACAGGAACAACAATGGTCACCACCGATCCAGAGGAGGAGGAGGGGGCCAAGGACGAGGAAGAGACAACACTCCGGCCGCCCCCACTACCAGCACCACCCCCCCGGCCAACCGGGGCAGCACCCCGGCGCGACCGGGATACAGAGCCAATGTTACATGTCACCGATGCCAACGAGTAGGCCACTATGCAAATGACCCAAGCTGCCCGCAGTATCCGAGCCCAAGACCCCGCCAGGTGGCCGCCGCGGCACTAGGGGAAGAACAGATCTCCGAGGAACCAGAAACAGACGAGCAAGAGTATCAAGGGTGGGAGCCAGCCGCCATGACTCTCGCGTGCTTAGGGGGAAGAGACATGGTCCCGCGGGTCCCCCTACCCGCTAACACCCAGAAGTACAGCCAATGGGTGAGCATCAATGGACAACGGGCCGAAGCCCTTCGAGACACCGGGGCCAGTGTGACAGCCGTCCGCTGTCATCTGGTGACCCCAGAACAATATCTACCGAACATTCTCTGCCCTGTACGATCAGCCGACAACTCGGAGAGTCTGTGTCGGATGGCCTGCGTCCCCTTTGAGTGGGGAGGGGTCTCCGGCATGTTGAAAGTAACGGTCCGAGACGACGCCCCCGTGGACTGCCTCCTCGGAAATGACCTGGAAAGCTCCCCGTGGGCAGCCGTGGAGCGAAAAGAACACTTGGGGATGTTGGGCGTCCCAGACTGGGCGTGCGTCACCACCCGGTCTATGGCCGCCCGTGCCAACCATCACCCGGAAGAACCAGAATGGCCGGCGCCTCCGCCTCCGGTCGCCCCCGCCGAGACCCCCGACCAGGGCATCCCCCTCGAACCTGCTCAACCTTCCGACCTTGCTAATCTCGACCAGTGGGCTCAAGAAGGGGGGCCCACACAAGAACAATTTCGTCAGGAGCAGAAGACCTGTCCCTCCCTTGAGGGACTCCGACAACAAGCGCTCGCCCAAAGCGCAGGGGATACCTCCGGAACTCATTGGGTCTACTGGGACAATGACCTACTGTACAGCGAGCAACGAATCGCCGAGCTGGGGGCCAACCGAGTACTAGTGGTGCCACTCCGCTTTAGAGACTTCCTGCTAAATCTGGCCCACGATGTCCCCCTGGCAGGGCACCTGGGACAAGATAAAACCTACAGCCGCCTAGTGACCCACTTCTTCTGGCCAAAAATGAGAAACGATGTGCACCAGCATTGCCGATCTTGCCCCACGTGCCAAGCCAGTGGGAAGAGCGGCCGCAAATTAAAGGCCCCCCTGCAACCCTTTCCCGTAGTCACGACCCCATTTGAGAGGGTCGGAATAGACATTGTGGGACCCCTAGACCCACGTACAAGACAAGGCCATCGCTTCATCCTAGTACTAGTGGACCACGCCACCCGCTACCCTGAGGCTATTCCTCTCCGGACCGTCACAGCCCCAGTGGTCGGCAGGGCCCTGATGGGGATCTTCTCCCGTGTGGGGTTCCCCCGAGAAGTCGTCAGTGACAGAGGCACGAACTTTATTTCCAAATACATGAAGTCCCTCTGGCAACAGTGTGGGGTCACCTACCGCTTCACGACCCCCTATCACCCCCAAGGAAACGGACTTGTTGAGCGGTTCAATCGCACTCTAAAAGGGATGATCGGGGGATTGGAAGAACCCCTCCGTCGCCAGTGGGACGTGCTGCTGCCGTGCCTCCTCTTCGCCTACCGGGAGGTCCCACAGAAGTCCCTAGGCTTCAGCCCATTCGAGCTGCTCTATGGGCACCCAGTACGGGGGCCACTCAGCCTGATCAAAGAAGGCTGGGAGTTGCCTCCGGCCAAGAGTCCTCCAGATGTCTTCCGGTACCTCCTCACCCTCCGCAACCAGTCCCAGCGGTTCAGAGACCTAGCGAAAGCCAACCTAGAGGCCAGTCAAGAGGACATGAAGAGATGGTATGACCAGAACGCCTCATCTATTGAATTCGAGCCGGGGCAACAGGTCTGGGTAATGTCCCCCACAGAACCGTGCGCTCTCCAAGACAAATGGACGGGACCCTTCAAAGTAATCGAGCGCAAGGGACCCGCCACCTATCTGATCGATATGGAGTCCGCCCGGAATCCGCTCCGAGTCCTCCACACCAACAGACTGAAACCCCACTTTGCACGAACAGAACTCAGCCTCTTGATGGCCACAGACAACGGGGTTGAGGACGACTCCGAGCCTCTCCCTGACCTCTTGCGGACCCAGGAGCAAGACGGCTCCGTGGATGGGGTCCGACTCTCGGAGACCCTCTCCCAGGAACAACGCCAAGAGTGCCAAGCCCTCCTATCACGGTTTGCCAGCCTGTTCTCCCTCACCCCAGGTGTCACTTCCTGGTGTGTGCACGATGTGGACACCGGAGACAGCCCTCCTATCCGCCACCGGGCCTACCGCGTACCTGATCGGGTACGGGCCTGCATCCAGGCGGAAGTAACTAAGATGCTCACGCTCGGGGTCATCGAGCCCTCCGACAGTCCATGGGCCAGCCCGGTCGTACTGGTCCCCAAAGCAGCCGCCCCCGGAACCACACCCGAACTCCGGTTCTGTGTCGACTACCGGGGCCTGAATGAAGTCACCAGAACGGACGCACACCCCATCCCCCGGGCAGATGAACTGGTCGACCGAATGGGCGCTGCCCGCTACCTCAGCATCTTCGATCTAACGGCAGGATATTGGCAGATCGGCCTCACACCCCGAGCACAAGAACGTTCTGCCTTCTCCACCCCCGATGGCCACTATCACTTCACGGTCATGCCCTTCGGCATGAAAAATGCCCCAGCGACGTTCCAACGGCTCGTCAATCAGGTCCTGGCGGGGCTCGAAGAGTTCAGCGCCGCCTACCTGGACGACATCGCTGTGTACAGCCACCACTGGACCGAGCACCTCCACCACCTCCAAGCAGTGTTGCAAGCCCTTCAGCGAGCTGGCCTCACGATCAAGGCCAGCAAATGTCAAATTGGACAAGGGTCAGTGACCTACCTCGGACACCAAGTGGGAAGCGGTCTAGTGGCCCCTCTTCAACTGAAAATTGCCGCCATCCAGAACTGGCAACCCCCTAACACTCAAACTGAGGTGCGAGCCTTCCTGGGCCTCACGGGCTACTACCGAAGGTTCGTGAAAGACTATGGTACCATCGTGGGGCCTCTCACCGAACTCACGTCGAAAAATCAGCCCAAGAAGGTGAACTGGACCCCAGAGTGTCAAGCGGCCTTCGAACAGCTAAAGGCCGCCATGTGTTCCGCTCCTGTACTCCAGGCCCCAGACTACAGCCGGGAGTTCGTCGTCCAGACGGATGCCTCCGACCAGGGCATTGGGGCGGTCCTGTCCCAGGTGAACACCGAAGGCCTTGATCAACCGGTGGCCTTCATCAGCCGGAGACTCCTACCACGGGAGCAACGCTGGAGCACCATAGAGAGGGAAGCCTTCGCTGTGGTATGGGCCCTCAAGAAGCTCCGACCCTACCTTTTTGGCACCCACTTCCGGGTGCAGACTGACCACCGACCCCTGCAGTGGTTGATGCATATGCGGGGGGAAAACCCAAAACTGCTACGCTGGTCCATCTCCTTGCAAGGTATGGACTTTACCGTTGAACACCGGCCTGGGTCTGACCACGCCAACGCGGATGGCCTGTCCCGGTTTTTCCGCCTCGACGAAGAGAGTCCCCAAGAGGATGGGTAACTCTCCCCGCCTTCAGCTGGGGGGGACGCATGTTGGACAGGCCACATGACGGGCCGCTCTCCCCCGGCTCGACCAAGCCCGAGCCAGTCATACAAGCACCACACACCACCATTGCACGTCCTACGTCCCCTCAGGGACACCTGCCCTCAAGCATGATAACCTCGTGGGTCCGATCCACGGCCGACCCACGCGCCCAGCCCGGGCCGCCATCTTGGACACTTCGCCACGAGGCCGCCTGGCCCCCGATCGACCTCAACCCTGGGCCTAGCCCGGCCTCAGACATTCCGGCACCACCCTCCACCCAGGAGGCGAGCGAGCTACTTGGCCAGTCAATGGGAGAAAGAGGTGTCGATGGTTCTCCCCCGGCCAGTGCCGCTCGCCCATCGCCTCCCCGGGCGCTGGCTCCACCCCCCTGCTGGGTGTCTGGACTCCCTCATCCCGGACCTCCCGACCTCCAAGTGCGAGGGTCCGGACATCAAAGCACGCCAGCCCTATAACTGGGGCAGCTCCAGAACAGGAAGGCAGTTGTATCTTGGAGTCGAGAGACGAAAGAAGAACTCATCCTGGACGGACTACTGGCGCTGCCGTAGCTCTGTCCTGTGCACCATCATCCTGCCTGTTGGCGCTGCCACAGCCGTCGTAACCTTCATCCTTCACCGTCGTCCGGATCTGCTGGCGAGGCCGCGGACCGTTGTAACTGTCATCTGCATCGGGACCTGCTTGGCTTCTCCACGGCCCGTCGACCATCCTTCATCCATATCGGGACCTGCTTGGCTTCTCCACGGCCCGCCGACCACCCTTCATCCATCTCGGGACCTGCTTGGCTCCTCCACGGCCCGATCAGCAACCACGCCGAGCTCGAGGATTGAGAGCTATTGAACTCATTGGTAACTAAGACTGTCCCGCTACCCTTTTCCTCAACCAGAGATCAGAACCGAGGGGACCCCTGAGTCCAGACCTCCTTGTATTATATCAACGTAACCTAAGAAGTGCATATAAAGTCTCGTTAACCTTCAATCTTGTGTGGTGTCCGTCTGTGGGGGGGAAGTTACTTATCTGTACAGTCGTTGGAGAGAGCTCTCCCTGGAGACCTCTCCCCGTAATCTCGGCCGACCCTCCCGGTCCGTCTAACAGACACCATATGTACGACGTCAGGACTTAGGACAAGACCAATGTGCATTCTGCAAGGAATACGGACACTGGAAATCTCAGTGCCCAGGATTATTAGGAGCTAGTAGAGGCAGAGGGATGAGAGAAATACCACATGAACAGGGAGGAAGAGGGCGTGGAAGAGGATATGCGAACAAAGCTAGCGAAGGAAGGCCAGGAAGAGTGAACGCATTTGACCGTCCTAGACAGAACCAGTGCCAACAGACAGATTATGACAATATGTATGACTTTGCATAGGACAGCCAGGGGCAAGGGAGGGATCCAGTCGAGCTCTACGTTGATCAGCAAGGTCCTTATGTTACCGCAAACGTCCTGGGCACAGAGTCGCCATTTTTGGTAGACACAGGAGCAACGCGTAGTGCACTATCCAAACGACTGATTCCAAGGGCACCCTTGTCTGGCTCACACATAACCTCAATAGGATTTGACGGTACGCCCTCCACCACCAACTTGAAAACAATGTTATCGACACAACGTTCTTTCTCTCCTCTAACACTCCAGACACCATTATGGGTCTGGATCTACTGAAGCATTTCCGTACGACTATTAGATGTTGGCCAGACGGAGTACGAGTCATCTTATATGACAATCACCAACACCAAGAGATAATCCATCCCAACACATGTATCCCATTTTCTGAGACAGACATATCCCTACTAGACACTTTACCCTCGCATCTGTGGGCTAGGGCTGATTCAGACGTAGGACGAATGATGATTGACCCAGTACACGTGACAATACGACAAGACGCAACCTTACCGAAAATACCCCAGTATAAGATATTGCCAGAGGGCGAAAAAGCCTTGACCGAAAACATTCAGTCACTAATAGAGGCAGGAGTGGTAGAAGAGGTAGTGAGCAATGTTTGTAATAGTCCTATTTTACCGATCATAAAGAGACAGGGAGAGGGAGATGGAAAAGCCTACCGCTTCATCATCGACCTGCGCGAGATAACAATATAGTAGTGCCACAGTACCCAGTAGTTTCTGACATCACCACCATCCTGACCCTAATTCTGTCAACTGCTACCACTTTCACAGTTATTGATCTAAAAAATGCCTTCTTCTCCATACCCATTCACCAAGACAGTTGCTATCTTTTCGGATTCACTCTAAGATCCCGCTCATATAGATTTTGTTGAGCACCCCAGGGGTACACCGAGAGCCCGAGCATCTATAGCCAGGCGCTCAAAAGACAGTTAGATGCTGTTCAATTACCAGACGGGGTGGTTTTGATACAGTATGTAGACAATATCCTTCTAGCAGCAGACACCACTCCACTAGCCGTCACAGCCACCATCCAACTCCTACACTTCCTTGCAGAAAATGGCCACAAAGTTCTGCAAACCACAGGTAACATATTTAGGTCACCTCTTATCGAAAAAAGGGAGGAAACTCACACCCGACAGGATCCAGGCAATTCTAGACACTCCCACTCCAAAGAATCAGAAGCAAGTCTGCTCTCTGATAGGCCTCACCTCATTCTGCCAACAGTGGATGCCGAACTTTAGCCTCATTGTCAAACCCCTTCTCTCCCTCCTAGCCAAAGACAACCCCTCACCTTTCCCCTGGACACCCGAATGCCAGTCAGCATTCAAAGAATTGCTAGATGCCCTTTGTTCAGCACCTGTTCTAGGAACCCCGGACTACTCCAAACCATCTTTCCTCTGCACACATGAAAGGGAGGGATGTGCATTGTCCGTCTTAGCGCAATCAATTGGTCACAAACATCGCCCATGTGCATATTTCTCTGCCACCCTCGACCCAGTAGCTAGAGCATTGCCAGCGTGCTTGCGCACTGTGGCAGCTGCAGCAGTATCCATACGCCAGAGCGAAGGAATAGTGCTCTCCAATCCAATCACTTTGTTAGTACCCCATGCAGTTGACACGCTTACTAAACCAGACCAAAACCCAACACTTGAGTAGCCCACGACTGACAGGTTACGAGTTGACCCTGCTAGCACCACACATCACCCTGGAGCGATGCACCACTCTCAATCCAGCCATATTGTTACCTCTACCCAAAAATTACCCTGGTGTGACTTCACTGCACGATTATGTGACCCTCACTGACGAACAGACAAAGAGTAGAGTAGATCTCCGAGACACTGCCTTCTCAGAGCCAGATGGGGAACTATGGGTAGACGGATCGTGCCTCAAACTTCCCGATGGCACCACCTCAGCAGCATATGCTGTAACCACAGCCCGAACCATTCAAGAGACAGCCCGCATTGCCCAGCGATCCGCCCAAGCAGCTGAGCTCATTGCCCTTACACGAGCGTGTATTTTAGCGGCTGGCAAGACAGTCAACATATACACTGATAGCCAGTATGCCTTTGGGGTGGTTCACCATTTTGGGCTCCTGTGGAGAGAAAGAGGGTTCCTGACTTCACATGGCACACCCATCCTACATGGAGATCTAGTCTCCGCATTGACAGAAGCAGTCCTCCTCCCCGAGCAGCTAGCAGTAATTAAATGCCAGGCACATAAGAAAGTGAAAGTCCACATAGATTGAAGCACTCCACTTATAACACCTTGAAATAGCTCTAATTATTAGATAATAAAAATCATCCAAAGGCTCTTGAAGATTTTCTTCTTTTATTCCTTTTCCAATTCCAATCCCAAACCAACGCGTTTCGCCGAGGTTATTAAACACCTGTCGGCTTCATCAGGGCTGGAAATAATACAAAATGTTTCTGTCTTAGCATCACGTACATTTTTCAAATACATTTTTTGCGAAAAAGGAATAGAGCCACATAAGAAAGTGACCGACCTCATTGGACAGGGAAATGCATTAGCCAACATTACCGCCCGAACCACAGCCCAAGACAGAACCACGACACGAATGTACGTGACCAGGTCACTAGCAGAACAATGGACTGATGCTAGAGCAACTGTAAGGGACATACAAACGACAGGCACACAGGACGAACTGACTGAATGGGCTCGGGTGGGACTGGAAGACGAGGAAGACTGCTGGAGGACAAAAGATGGAAACAAATGGCTGCTACCTAATGCCTATCTGATCCCCATATTGACCATGGGACATGTACCAGCACACATAGGATCTGCCCCCATGACCAAACTGATCACCAGAGTATGGCATAACAGCAAGATAGCAGAATCAGCAAAACGCCTAGTACAGCAATGCATAGTATGCCTGCAACGCAACCCAGGGAAAGGGACTGTAGTACCACGGGGAGGGTTTGGAGTCCCTGATCACTCCTACGAAGTCCTCCAGATGGATTACATCCAGCTAGAGAGGTGCCATGGTCTAGAATACGTTCTAGTGATCGTGTGCGCCTTTTGCAAATGGGTGGAGGCCTACCCCACCCGTGACAACACCGCCTTAGCTACTGCGAAGGTATTACTGAAAGAGTTCTTCCCCCGATATGGCCTTTGTAGAATTTTATGGAGCGACAATGGCCCCCACTTCGTAGCAGAAGTTATACAAAACATACTGAAAGGGTTGGGGGTAAAGCAGAAGTACCATGCCGTTTTCCACCCCCAATCAGCAGGCCTGGTAGAGAGACACAACGCCACGCTAAAACTGAAGCTAGCAAAAATAGTCGCCACGACTGGGTTGAAATGGCCCGACGCCCTCCCACTGGCATTGCTGTCAATGCGCTCCACCCCAACCAAACACCGACTGACCCCTTACGAAGTAGTCTTTGGCAGGCATATGAACATTTGGACGGCACCAAAGCCAACTTCCATCCATGATGTCCCCGACATACTAATGTCTGATTACTTGTACAAATTGACGAACAAACTAACTCTTATCCACCAACAGGTGCTGCATACCATTCCAGACGTGTCCAGGGGCCCAGGACATGATATCCAGCCTGGGGACTTCGTGCTGACTCGAAATTTCCAGAGGTCGAAGAGTCTAGAAGCCAGGTGGACGGGCCCCTGGCAGGTCCTGATTACCACCCAAACTGCCCTTCGAGTGGAAGGAAAGAAGAACTGGGTGCATGCGCACCACTGCAAGAAGATACCTCCAACACTGATGGCCCCCGGAGAAGTGAACAGCCAAGAAGAGCTCCTGACTAAAGACCGACCCACCCTGAGTTGCTATCCACAAGCAGAGACACTTGAATTGGCAGAGTTTCCCGACCCCACGGTACCATCCAAGGAGGGGTACAATTTAAGATGGACGAAAGGAGAGTGCTCCGACAAGCAGGCCACTAACTGAGTCAAAAGTCTCAGATCGGTAGCTAAAACTACAAGGCTACTGGGAGATACGCTAGATGAAAGTATGTGGTCCTGCCATTCGTCGAGTCTCTTGAAGGTGATGGAAGATCCCGGACGACCAAAGAACCACTGTGCCGACTCCAAACTTGCCAAACTGCACAGTGCAAAGACAATAACTCTTGTGGCAGCATCTCTCACCTAACTCTTGCTGATTGTTTCCATCTGGTACCTAGAAGAAAATGCTCCCGCTTACAGGACAATGTCACCCACCATGAAACCCACCACCAAGAAAGAACACTATCTGGTGTCACTGTCACCGCGCCTCTGAGAACGTCGCAAAGAGTTCTGGAACAATTATTTTGTAAAATTGTTGCACCAACACAATCTTGCTGCAAATGCCACCAACTGTTGGTTCTGTGGGTTGCTACCTCATGCCACTGAACATTCCATTCCTTTCATCACTTCACCTTTCTCTGTTCATGGATCCTGCCTTGTTAATGCTCCTGCAAGAGAGCTACAAAGACAATGCCACGTCCGATGGGACCATCAAACAGTTTTACAATGTGTTCTGGTTGAACAAAACGGGGAGAACCTCTGCTCCCTGTTGCCGTCTGACTTCGAATGCAACCTTTCCTATGAACATCCCTGCCAAAGAAAGAATTGAAATGCAGGTGTACCACATCCCAGCCAGTCTGAAGAAACAAACTGACGCAACTCTAACAGTGGCCTTATCTGTGGTGAACGTCTTTGGCCTCGTTTGCATCGAAGGCCACGGGACTAAGATTGTAGGTCACAGCTCTTGCCAGATAACGAGGACTCTGAACACTGCCGACCCCCCTTCATTTGTTGCATCACCCAACATGTACTTTATCTGTGGTACCAAAGCCTACACCTGGCTCCCAAAAGGCTGGGGAGGCACTTGCTACATTGCCTTTGTTCTGCCGCCAACCTACACAGCATCTGCAATCCATCACAGAGAAAGGAGGTCCAAAGACACAGAACGAGCAGACTCCGCCGCATCACAGTTCCTTGATGCAGCAAAATGACTCGTCCCGCTATGGGGCCCGATGGCAAACAGCCGAGCCATCCGACACCTATCGCTAGCAGTGGAAACAGCCTTGAACGTCACAGCCGGCATCCTCACCAACAACACAGCCGAGCTTCAGGCGGTCCGCTTGGTAGCTTTGCAGAACCGTCTTGTTCTAGACGTGGTACTAGCAGACCGTGGAGGAGCATGTTGCATCATCGGTGCCAGCTGCTGCACTTTCGTCCCTGACAGCTCGCCATCAGTCTACAAGGCAATTGCACATCGCCACTGGCTGGCATCAGAGATCCACCAAGAACCAGAGACAACCCTACCAATTGTGCCACCATTTAGAAAACTTTAATTAGGAACCTAGAGTCTCATATACAAAATGAGTGGCAGTGCAGCAGGCTTTCATGCTGTGCTGCCGTGAGTAAAAAGAGGTCAGGGATGCGTATGATCTACAAGATACTGTGCATTCCTGTCCTTTCCCCATTGCGCCAGAGCACAAACAGCAGCGTGCGCCAGCGCAGACGGCCTTGCCTCATGGTGCAAGGGTGCCTGCATTGCAGGGAGGATTGTTTTTGTGCAGGAAGGGAAAACTTCCTGCACAAAAACAACCATTGATGGTATTTTCCTTGTTCTATGCATACTACAGAATTCAGCACGCATATATAGAGGAAAAAATTAGGAGGAATAAAAAATATTTCTCCTCGTTGGGCAACTCCTAGGACTCTCCTGGGGAGGCGTAGGATTCTGACGCATTCCCAGCTTTTCAAAACATTGTAAATCTGGGAATGTGTCGGGTTCCATGGATGTTGCACGAGAACACCCAGATCAACACCCACGGATCACCCCTTTCACGCAGAGTAATGCATGAAAGGCGCCCATATTTACAAGGCCATGAAAAGTCATGCAGGGTGACTTTACGTGGCCTTTTAATATGGGCAAGCCCATTGTGCTGCCAGTGCGTCAAAACAAGAGACGCACCTGCCGCACAGTGGGCTTGTAAATGAGGCCCCTAATGTCTGTGGGAGCTGTTGCAGGAACAATTTACAGGTTCAGTCGTGTGCCTTGGGAAATTTAAAAGGTGACATCCTGCAGCGGTTCTAGTAAAAATATTCTGCTGTAGCTCTTGAGGATGGTCTGGGAAAGCGTCCCCCTTGGGGATTCGAAAGTAGATACTGCTCTCTTGATGTTCTTTGAGCACCCTCTCTATGATGTCTTTCTGTAGGAGAGTGTGCACTTCTTCCTGCAGGAAGTGTTGATAAGAGCATGTTACAGCGCTGCGAGTGGTTTTAGGCAAAAAAAACGTTTTGGACTACAGTTAGAACCCACCTGTCAGGCATGATTTCTGCCCAGTGAGAGGGAAATCATATATCCTGCCCCCAACAACTGACACGTGATGAGGAAAGGCAGGGAAAGACGCTATTTTGGGATGGCAGTTCCTTTGCTTGAGCCACCTTGGCCCCTGCCCCTGTTGTTACATTCTTGTTATATTTGTAGAAGCCCATTTTGTACTCCCTCCAAACTTGCTGGTGGAAGGACTGCTGCTGCCTGTGATTGGTGTGCATTTGCTCGTATGAGGTAATCTTTGCTCCTCCTCAAGCTTGCTGCTTGCCAAAAAAAGTCCCTAAATGGAGTGGTCTGGATCGCCACGATGGTGTTGCACCGCGGACTGCGATTCAACCCGCGATGATGCCCGCTTCTCATTCGCGAGCTTCTTCAAGCGTGTCGCGGTGCTGCAAGAAGGCCCGCTGTTGCTGTTTTGCCGTCGTGGGTGTGTCCTGTGGCGCCTGCTCTCTTTTTGTGTCGGGCACACTGCCTACCTATGCGGCGGCCCGTTATCCAACAATTTGCATGACAAGAATGCCGCAGCTCCGGTTTTAGAGCTGTGGCTTCTTATTTTCATATGTTGGGGCACTTTATTCTTACCTTCCTTTCACTGGATGTATATTTCTTTCTTCATTTCTTCCTGGGGTCATCTTGCCTTCCCATGATTCCATAGTCTTCTTCCCGAAGGCCTTAGGAAGTATCTGCTCTACCAATTCAAGATGACGACCTTCCTTTTCCTAATCCAAGATGGTGGTCACTTACTTCCTGTTCCTGTTTGGTTACTTCCTGTTCATGGGCAGTTAAAGGGCTGGATCCTTCATTTCCTTCCGTTGCTACACTCTTCGCTCCTGCTGGTGTGTCCTCGCTCCTGTTGGTATCCTGTGCTCCTGCATGGTATATCTGTGATTCGTGTGTCCTACCTTGTTCCTGATTTGGCCTTCTATTACGGTTTGGATTCCTGGCCTTCTTTTTCTCCTTCTGGCGGTTTCTTTCCTTCTTCCTCTTTATTCCCGGAGTTCCCACTTCCACCAGAGGTTTTCCCTACTGTTTTTTTTCCTCTTGGGCCTTCTTTTGGAGGGCACGGTCTGCTTTGACTACGTCATTGTCAGCGGCACCGTGGCTATACAGAAGAGGTCGTCCTTACCTTAGGCAGACCAGAACCCTCAAGAACCCCAGTAAGAACATCACAAGTCTTGACACATGGACCTTGCTGTCTCCAAATCTTTCTTTATTTTGTTCTCAGTATCTCATCAACCTGAGGGGTAAAAAGTTGTGGCCTCGTCAAACGGGAGGTTGAAAAGATGTTGCTAGACCTCATGCTTGAACACAGTGATACAGAGCCAAGCATGGTGCCTAAAAAATGGCACTGGTATTGAAGTCCCCAGATGTTGTGGCAGCAGCATCTAATACACAGCAAATGCTGGCACTAGAGATAAGTTTGCCTTCAGACACTATCTTCTCTTACCCGTTTACTGTAGTGTTATGGGAGTGTTTAAGGAGCTCTTACATCTCTTCTTACTGTGCCCTATCATTGCGTAACAGAAGTGCTTCTGAATTGGCGATCCACCAATGGGTTACTGCTCTGCCTGCCACATTTTCGCCTGCTGCATCAATCATTTTGCTCTTGTTATCTGGAGAGGCATCACCCGTGGCCGGAGCAGAGGCATGCTTACTGGCAGTGTTGATTACCAGAGAGTCGGAAGGAATCTTCCCTTTGATGTATGTTTGGTTGCTAGAAAAGAGTTTGAACTTTTTCTCGACCCTCGAGGTCACTACTCCTTAAAATTGCCAGGTCAAGACTTTAGCATGCCCTTTAACATAGGTAATAATTGCATGGTACGCTCAGATTTTGAGAGCCTACCACAAGGAAGTCAGCCTCATCCTACGCAACATGTGTGTACACCTTCTGATATGCTGCAGCCCAAGGAATCACCTCGCGATATGCTGTGGGGTCAGTAGGGGTGAGGCCCTTATTGGGTAGGGGGTCAGATCCGGGTCACCCTGGGGAATCCACTGTACTGTCACCCCTGGAGCCATCAGTGGGACCTTGGCCTGAGGGCTGGTAGTAAGGGTCAAAGGGACATACTGTCTCTTAATATGAAAGTGGGGACCCCTCCAGCAATGGCAGTGGGTGTGGTGGGAGAGGCAGAGGTGGTAGAGGTAGGGTTGGACTATGGACAGAGGAAGAACTCACTCACGGATAGGGTTTATGGACTCTGTGACGGTTGCGCAACTTGGATACCAGACCAGCTGGCCTTCTGTTTTTCCGATTCTGAAGGGGTTTCTTCCCCGAAGATATCAAGAGTTTCAGAACTGCTCTTCTGGTAGATCTTTCTGAAGGTGAGGCATAACCTGCAGGTGGATTCGTTGGGGTCGGGAAACAGGCACAATTTTCACACCTCCCGTTGGTCTGCCCATTGATTATTTCAAATGACAGCACCTGCAATTTTGAGAGGGTGCCAACTTTATCACCAATGCATCTTTTTCTGGCGAATAAGGACTGGAGGCAGATTAGGCCCAAGGGGCACAGGGTCCTCAATGCCCCAGAAAGCAGTCTTTGGTGCTGCCAATGGGGTTCCTACATTACATAGGTGAAGTGCCAGGGCTCAAATCAGACATGGTGGGATCTTAAATCAAATGAACAGGGCCAACAAATGTGTGTTCGGGACACAACCAACTCAGAGCCCACCAGCTGCATGTCTAAACCCCATGTGCAAAGTACACCAAGAGGAGAAACACCATATCTTGGGACTTGAGAGACTTCTTCGAAAAAAGCACAACTTGCTAATGTCTGGGCTAAATGGCAGGAGTATGTTAAGCATATGAATCACCCACATATGCAAGGAGAGGATGTGGCCTAATGGTCAGAACGGTCGACCTTGAAGCTGGGTTACCCGGTTCGATTTTTGGCAGGGGTGCTCAACACCCTTTGATTCTGGGCAAATCACTTGATCTCCCCTTTGCCTAACAAAATAAAATGAACATGTCCATCTGTAATGCAACAGGTGCTCATGTAGAGAGCTCTGATAAATTCACGCTATATAAAAAGAGCTTATCTGATATAAGGCACGACGGCCCACCATAGACATAGCATGCACATATCAATTATGTAGGCCTAACTAGGATATATACAGCACTGGGATCAACCTGGCCATGAGCCCTGCTCATGATCATAGCCCTAAGAATGACATCACTGTTTAAGAACCTCTGATATCCACCAAATCTTTGCTGGGGTGTCTATTGATCAGTAGCCGCTGGCAGGGAACAGGAGTGGCCAAAATATTTTTTGAAACACTTGCCTCTTCACAGCTGTGTCTCCTCAGTTGTTGCTTCTCTTCCTGGTGAATCCCGGAAGCAGAAAGCAAACAGGCTTTCCTAAGCCAACAGCAATGCTGCAGCGTTGTCATTTGTCTGAGCACCGTGGTTCAGCTTTCCGAGGGGTATTGGGAGCCTGTGCATGTTCTCCACCCAGGCTGTATATTACAACCCGGTGGAGAACAAGCAAACTGTGCATGACTGTTTGGCCGGCCTAAGACGGCCACCAGCTCTGCCTCGCTCTAACCAAGCCCCATCACTACGAAATATAAAATGATATTAACGATGCTATTATAATTGTATTTTTCCCATTTCCACTGCTCTGAAGGCAATGGCGT
The DNA here is from genome assembly GCF_964263255.1 of Lissotriton vulgaris. Classification (NCBI taxonomy): domain Eukaryota; kingdom Metazoa; phylum Chordata; class Amphibia; order Caudata; family Salamandridae; genus Lissotriton; species Lissotriton vulgaris. Next base: position 1,137,243,718 of record NC_141698.1, on the reverse strand, counting down.
GACACTCTTCTGCCTTCGTGGAGGAGCCACCCCCTGCTATTTACACTTTCAAATTGAAAGGATGTCGTTGGAAGGCTCGGTCTTTGAGGTCTATTATTCCTTGACTTATATCCATCAGCTCTGGTTTCTCCTTGTACAGTTACATACGAAAATGCATCCCCCATGTCTCAATCACAGCATCAAGGACTAATGGGATTATGCTTCTTCCTAGAGATCACTATACTGAGGTCACATTTCTTTTGGACTTTCATCAGGTGTTTGTTTTGGGTTCTACATTAACATTCATTGATGGTGTTTTTCTGGTTGATGCTTTGTGATAGGCACATGCGAGTTTCATTGCCCTCCTCAGTGCTGGGTTCAGGTGTTGCAAGTCACTGTAGCCCTGATAACAAAAAGATGGTGTTTTGGCACCCGAGTGTATCTCAGTTAATGGTTATGCCTTCCTGCATATAATATGCTGCAGCCACCCGCTTACAGAAGCTGCGTATCCTTCTTTATCATCTGGAAGCTTGGTCTCACCTATATAGACAATATTAGCCGCTGCACCAATTATATCAATTACCGTGTAACACAACAGTCTACGGCCACATTTGGAGAATGTGAGAAAATGGGGTGGATTATGTGGTGTGGTTGTGCGACCTCACCATGTAATACACTCGCTCCCTCACACTGGTGCTTACCAGAGGGATCCAGAACGTGTGTTTAGCAGTACCATACAGTTGCTGAAGTTAGACTCCACTGGAATTCCAAGAGTGATACCTAAAAAAAGGTATTTGTGCCTCTAAAGCAGCTGTTGAGTTTTATCATCTTCAGCAGTATTGTTTCCAAAGGATTGCTACACTTTTTAAGGGATTGAGAAAAGTTAAAGTTGTGGCAAAGTTTTGCAAACGTTTCCACAAAGTTTTGCAAATGTTGGAGTCTATTCTACAGCAAAGGAAAAAAATCCAGTATTTGTAAAAAAAAAAAACAAAAAAAAAACAGCTACCCGGAGGCATCCCGCTGGGGGCCATCGACTTGCCCCTGTTTAGTATATGAAACTTGTCTACATCCCTGATCTTAGGACATAATAACAAACAAAGGACTACTATACTCTTTGCTATCTCTCTATCTTGGCGGCCATCTTAGACTAGTCATTCCTCATCACTTCACCATGCCTAACGAAGAGGCCATCTTAGGCTAGTCAAAATCTCTACCCTTCCATACACACTTCTTAACTTTACCACCCACACCTTCCTCGCACACACCATAGCTCTTTTCCTACACCTACACACACACACACACCCCCCCCCCCCTCACCTACCTCTTCCCCTTCTTCCGACATGGAACCCACGGGCAAACACACATATAAAATTAATTACCCCCCAGAGCTCTCCAAAAAAACGTTTTAAACACAACTTCTTAAAGTCCCACCCTGAAACCCCCTTTTTAGATACCTACTTCTCTCTTATCAATGGAGCTAAGAGCACCAATATCATTCTATACACTATACGCAGAGCACAATGGAGAAAAGCATTCCTCACCCTACTCACCATCTCAACCACTAGGAACACTGCCCATGGCATAACACTTTCCACCACACCATCCCAACTCTATTCAGCTAGAGAAACTGTCACTATCTACAACAACAGCACTATCTTAATTCAATCCACAGACAGAAACCGAGACCTATTTGACAACCTGTTCCCCACTTTCAAAGAATACATCTCTAACCCTCAGATCCCACACCATCCGGCCTCCAATCCCAACATCCTCAACTCCACAGCACCTCCTACCACTAACACGCACCTCCTCCCTCCCCCCAGTACTCTACTCTATCACCCCCCGGCTACAGACACTTCACACTCCTCTTCATTTCGCGCATGACCAAAAACTCACCATCACTCCATCCCAACTCTTCCCGGGAAGAACAACCATCACTATTTACAATAACGGAATTATCCTAATTCAATCCACAGACAAGAACCTGGAACTACTAGACAACCTGTTCCCCACGTTCAAACAATACCTCGCCAGTCATCAGCCCCCCACTCATAGCACCCGCAGGCCTATCACCCCTGAATCCAGAGCCCCCAATCACAACCCTCCTAACCTAGCTCAACCCCAAAACGACACGCACCTTCCCTCCACCCCCGGCACTCTAGACATTCACCCACCTAATGTAGCTACCTCTCACTCCACATTTACAGACATAGATCCCTCACCCACACATTCCAGCGGCACCCCCTCCCCCCCTATAACCTCACCTGGTCAGCCTCTCATACCTCACCCATTCCTGTCACCCCTGACACCACAGCCTCAAACCACATTCATTCTAACCTAGCCCAGCCCCAAAACGACTTGCACCTCTCCTTTACTCCCGACACCCTAGTCACTCATCCACCTACCGTAACTACCTCACTCCCGTCGAGCACAGACATAGTTCACTCCCCCTCTTACACCAACCTCCCCACCCCTTCCCCTCACACACCAGCCCTCATCCCCTTTCCCACCCTTGACACCACAGCTCCCACCCAAAACGACATGCACCCCCCATTTACTCACGGTACCTTTGTCACTCACCCACCTACCGTAGCTACCTCACATCCCTCAAGCACAGACATAGATCTCTCCCCCGCTTACAACAACTACCCCACCCCTTCCCCCCACACACCAGCCCTCATCCCCGTTCCTCTCATCCTCATTCCTCACACCCCTGATACCACAGCTCCCACCCGCAACCCGTCTAACCTCGATCAACATCGAACTGACACACACAAATGCAAACCCCACCCTTTATCCCCCCCCATTCTCAGCCCCCACTTCCACCCATTAACCAATCACACAGAACACACCACCTCCATCAACTCAACTCCACCCTTTCAAAAAAGTACCATCTACAATCCCACTACGCCCCCCAGTCTCACTACCCAACCTCCACCCCCTTCACCACTAATAAACGCCCATCCTCCACCCTACACTCCACGCCTACCACCAATACTCTCATCCACACTACCAACCTCTCCCCTTTGTCACCCACGACCGAGCCTCCCATCCCCACCTCCAACACATTTCCCACAGGGGACCACATTACGGCCTCTCTCCTCCAGCTCAAAGAAGACATGGACATCATCAAACAACAACTACTCTGTCTATCACGCTCCAGTCACCCTTCACCCAACACCCTCCACCAGATCAAACAGGACATCCACATCATCAAACAAATACTCAGCACACACCCCAGACACCACTCACGCGCCTCCTCCATCATCTCCGCTCCCAACTGGTCCTCCATCCGGGCGGCGAACTCTCGCACTCGACCACCACCGCACTGGACCTCAATCCCTGTTCACAATCGTGAAAACCGCCCCCATCGCTCCTGCAACCCTCTCTCGGACCTAGACACAATCACCCTCCTCCGCTCCTATGACTCAGCTCCCCATAGCAACACACACGACACTCTCACTGCCATTCCCACGATTCAATCTAATCCCCTTAGACCCCCCACGCTGAACAACAGAATCGCTATCCATAGTAACCCGAGTAAAGTCCCCCTCGCTCTAGAACACCCTTCCACCCTCGACACACCCCGTCTCAAATGCACTCTCCTCAACTGCAGATCAGCCGTTAGACACTCCGCCACTATCGCCGATCTCATCCTAAAATGGGATCTTGACTTAATCATCATGACTGAAACATGGCTAACAGAATCTTCTACACCTATAATGGACATTTTGGTCCCCCCCAACTACCACATCACTAGACTTGACAGGTCTGGCAATAAAAAAGGTGGCGGAATCGCATGTATATACAGGAGCAACCTCTCTGTCTTGAAAGTAACTTCCCCTTCCCTACCCTCCCCAACTTCCTGTGAATATATCTGCCTCGATATTCACAGTGAGGACAAACCGATCTGCACTCTGCACGGCATTTACCACCCACCCGGTGACAACCGTACCTTCTCCCAACAAATCATGGACATGATCTCAGCCAACTCCGGGCGACAACTCACACAAATATACCTTGGTGACTTCAACCTCCACTGGAACGATCATAATGATGCGGTGGTAAAAGGTCTGAAGAACTTCCTTAACGCCCTTGACCTCAATCAAATTTGCAACAGTCCAACACACAAGAAAGGCTCTATCCTCGACCTCATCATCTCCAAAGAGGCCACTATTAAACTCGAATCGATCCAACCCTGTGATTGGTCGGACCACCATACCATCACATTCTTCATCAATGAAAAAGTTAAATTTAACCCCGTTCAACCCGCCAGGCCCAAAGTCTGGAAAAGAGACATGAAAAAACTAATCTCAAACTCTCTGCCACCCAAAAGCTGCAACTTACTACTTCCTCCTGCTGGCGTTAAAGATGTCCAATCCTTGACTGATCACTATCTTAACACTATGACCTCAATAATTAATGAAGTCGCACCCTTGCAACTAAAAAAAGCCACCACAAAAATGTCCAATCCCTGGTACGACGGGAGTCTCAATGACGATAGACGCGCCATGCGAATGGCAGAGCGCACCTGGAGATCAGCTCCCTCCACACTGAACCTAAAAAACCTGATGAAAAGGAGAAACGCCTACTTCAGGAAAATAAAACGATCAAAATCAGACTTCTTCAGCCGTCAGCTTGACCAAGCCAAAAATCGTCCGAGAAAGCTGTTTGAGCTTATCCGAACACAATCCAAAGAACAACCCCAACATCTCAACACTATGTGCGAAGCTCCCTCATGCGAGGACTTGGCCTCCTTCTTTAACCAAAAAACTGACAACATAAAGAATGACCTCCTCATAGACGCAAGCCTCTATCCCAAACCCCACCGCATAGCACCCACTACACCAAAAAACAATGCCACCTGGTCAACCTTTCTCACCTACACGGAGGAAGAAATTGGCAAACTGCTCAGCACTCTGAAACCATCCAATCACCTCACGGACCCACTTCCTGCCAACGCTGTCAAAGTCCTTACCCCGTCGCTCCTTCCACTCTGGACCAAAATCATTAACAGCTCACTTCAACAAGGGATCATTCCCGACTCCCTCAAAGTTGGTCAAGTCACACCTTTGCTAAAGAAACCTACAGCTGACCCCTTTGACCTAAACAACTACCGTCCCATTACCAACATTCCGACTCTTGCCAAACTGCTGGAAAAATGCGCACAAACACAATTAACTAAACACATTACTCAGTTTGATCTCCTCAACTCTCATCAATCAGGCTTCCGAGCAAATCACAGTACTGAAACTGCTATGACTCACATAATCGACGACGCCCTCCAAATCCTAGATCATAACGATACTTGCCTCCTCACCCTCCTTGATCTCTCCTCTGCATTTGACACTGTCAAACATGAGAGCTTAATCGAACTACTAAACACGAGAATGGGCCTATCTGGAACTGTGCTCAAATGGTTCACGTCCTTTTTGCATAACAGGTCGCAGAAATTCAAGAGCAACAACTTGATGTCTGCACCAAGACCTGTATCGCTAGGCGTACCACAAGGATCCTCCCTATCCCCAACTTTGTTCAACCTAGTTATGGAACCTCTCACCACCTTGCTGCAAGAATCCAATGTACACTTCCACATGTATGCTGACGACACTCAACTCTATCTCAAACTACAATCACCCAAAGACATCACGCTCTTGAACTCAACGATCAGAAGCACCCAATCGTGGTTGGCCGCCAATCATCTGAAACTCAATGCCCTTAAAACAGAGTTCCTTCTGATCTCACCACCCGCGAAGAGCACTACCGCACAAATGTGGCTTAAAGACCTAACGGCACTCAATGTCCAACCCACCATCGTGGACTCAGCGAAATCTTTGGGCATAACACTTGACACCAATCTCAGCATGCAGGAACACATCAACAAAGCAACTAAGGGAGCGAACTACCAAATCAACACCCTTAGGAAACTTAAACCTTTCCTTCCAACCAAAGACTTCCAAACTGCGGTACAATCGCTAGTCATACCTCGAATAGAATACGGCAGCACCGCCCTCTGCGGTCTCCCCCTAGCCACTACGGCACCCATCAGAGCCTCTCTAAACGCCGCAGCGAGACTTATCACTGGATCAAAAAAACACTCACACATTTCCCCCGACTTCAAATCCCTGAATTGGCTGCCGTTTGAAGCCAGAATACACCTGAAAATCGCTTGTCTGACGCACAAGGCTGTCCACCTGAACTCACCTACATACCTCGCTCAGAAGCTGACGATTTCTGGAGGCTCCAGAAACACTAGAGGTACAAATAATCTTTTGCTAAAGCCTAAAAGATTCCGCAAGGAAAAAACCTATAAACGCTCCTTCTCAGGAATGGCTCCCAGGATTTGGAACTCGCTCCCCCCTGAAACCAGGCTCATCACCTCTACCATACTTTTCAAGAAAGAAGTAAAAGCGATCCTCATGGCTAAATACACTTGAACCACTACTGGAGATAAACTACAAAGACTTGATACTCATCTGTACTACTTGTCGAACCCTTTGTATTGTTATTTCGATTCTGAAATTGACTTATTGATTGTTTTATGTTATCACCTAAATGTACCTTTAACATGATTGATGTATCTGCGTATACATGCTCCCCCCTCTGTAAAGCGCGCTGATATCTGCGAAGATCTTGTTCGCGCTATATAAAACTTTCAAAATAAAAATAAATAAAATAAATCCCAGACGCGGATCTCCCCTCCTCCATCAACACCCCCAACGCCTCTACCCCACCCCCACATAACCAGCACCCCACACTTCCGACTAGCTTCTCAGAACACCCCACCTCCCCTGACTGCACCCCACACAACATGACTCTCTCCCAACCCATCTCCCCCACACTTTGCACTCCCACCACTCCTAGCCCTCACTCTTCCCTCAATCTCTTCCCCCCACTCTCAGTCCCCACTACCCCACCGTCACCCCCGCAACCCCCAGCCTCCACACTTCCCCCAATTGCCCTACCCCTCCTATCACTGATTCCCTGCCCAATAACACCTACACCATCACTAATCCTTTCACTCCCCTCCCCCCAACCTCCCTACCTACCCGAACATCAACACTCACTAACACCTCCAACTCCAACCCCTTCACTAACACCTCCACCCCACTCCCCCCCCTACTCCAGTAACCTAGGCACCTGCTCTCCTTCAGTGACCACCCCCAACTCCTTACCCAACCCCACGCTGGACATGATTATGTCCACCCTCCTCCAAGTGAAAGAAGAACTCCACACCCTCCAAGAGTTACTCCTCACACACCCCCCTCCCACCACCACTTCTCCACGTAACAACATATCCCCCTCACATCCTACTCACCCTACCACACAACACCCCCCACATTGGACCTATATCCCCTCTCGCAATACCACCAACCGCCCCCAACGCACTATCAATACACTTTCGGACCTTGACATACACACCCTACTAGAGGCTCCGTCCCCAACAACCTCACAAAAGTCCCCCTTACTCTAGATCCCTCCTCCTCCCTCTGCACCCCCAGACTCAAATGCACACTTCTCAACTGCAGATCGGCCCAAAGACACTCCTCGGAGGTCGCTGATCTCATCATTACTTTGGACCTTGACCTAGCCATCCTAACTGAAACATGGTTAACTGAATCCTCTACTCCTATCATGGATATCCTATTCCCCCACAACTACTGCATCATTAGACTTGACAGACCCAGGAAGACAGGCTGTGGAATCGCATGCACTTACAGGAGCAACCTTTCAGTTAATAAAGTCACCGCCCCCTCTCTTACCTCCTGTGAATACATCTGCCTTGATGTCATCAGCGAAAGCAAACCTGTATGTTCACTACACATCATCTACCACCCACCTGGGGACAACCTCACCTTCTCCCAACAACTCATGGACACAATCTCAACCAATTCAGGACAGCAAAACACTCAAATTTTCCTTGGCGATTACAATCTCCATTGGAATGATTGCAGTGACGCAGTGGTAAATAGCCTCAAAAACTCAACGCTTTTGACCTCACTCAAATATGCAACAGTCCGACCCATGACAAAGGCTCTATCCTCGACCTGATCTCCAAAGAGGACACTATTCAACTTGAATCAATCCAACCCTGTGACTGGTCAGATCACCATATTGTCACATTCTTCATCAATGAAAAAGTTAAACTTAACCCGGTTCAATCCTCCAAGCCCAAAGTTTGGAAAAGAGACCTGAAGAAACTCAACCCAAACTCTTTACCCCTTAACAGCTGCAATCTCCTACTTCCCCCTACCGGCGTTACGGACATTCAATTCTTAACTGACCACTATCTCAACGCTATGACCTCAATAATCAATGAGGCTGCACCGATGCAACTGAAAAGAGTCTCCACTAAGATCTCCAACCCATGGTACGACGGGAGTCTCAATAAAGATAGACGGGCCATGCGAATGGCAGAGCGCACCTGGAGATCTGCTCCCTCGACACTGCACCTAAAAACTCTGAAGAAAAAGAGAAATGCCTACTTCAGGAAAATAAAATGCTCAAAATCAGATTTCTTCAGACTCCAGCTCGACCAAGCAAAAAACCGTCCAAGAAAACTGTTTGAGCTAATCAGAACACAATCCCAATCATTCAGCACTATGGGCGATGCACCTTCCTGTGAAGACTTCTCTGCTTTCTTTAACCAAAAAACTGACAACATAAGGAGCGATCTCCTCATTGACGCAAGCCTTTACTCCAAACCCCACTGCATAACACCCACTGAACCAAAAAACAATGCTACATGGTCATCCTTTGGCACCTACTCTGAAGAAGAAATTGACAGACTGCTCAGCACCTTGAAACCATCCAATCACCTCACTGACCCCCTTCCTGCTAACGCTGTAAAAGACTTCACCCCTTTGCTCCTCGCACTCTGGAGTAAAATTATTAACAGCTCACTTCAACAAGGAACCATCCCTGACTCCCTCAAAGTTGGACAAGTCACACCTCTACTAAAGAAACCAACAGCCGACCCCAATGATCTAAACAGTTACCGACCTATTACCAACATTCCCACTCTCGCCAAACTGTTGGAAAAATGCGTTCAACTACAATTGACAAAACATATAGAGCAGTTTGATCTCCTCAACCCTTATCAATCAGGCTTCCGAGCAGGACACAGTACCGAAACTGCTATGACTCACATAATTGACAACGCCCTCCAAATTTTAGATCAAAACGAGACCTGCCTCCTCATCCTTCTTGATCTCTCTTCAGCATTCGACACCGTTAAACATGAGAACCTACTCGAACTATTAAACACAAGAATGGGTCTTTCTGGGACTGTTCTCCAGTGGTTCATTTCCTTTCTACACAACCGGTCTCAGAAATTCAAGAGCAACAACTTGATGTCCTCTCCAGTACCTGTATCGTTAGGTGTCCCCCAAGGATCCTCCCTATCCCCAACATTGTTCAACCTAGTTATGGAACCTCTCACCACCTTGCTACAAGCATCCAATGTACTTTCACATGTACGCCGATGACACCCAACTATATCTCAAACTACAATCCCCCAAAGACATTATGCTTCTGAACTCAACGATCAGAAGCACCCAATCCTGGATTGCCAATAACCACCTCAAACTCACTGCTCTGAAAACCGAGTTCCTTCTGATCTCACCTCCCGCGAAAATCTCTACCACTCAAACTTGGCTTAAGCACCTAACTGCACTCAATGTCCAACCGACCATCGTGGATTCCGCAAAATCTTTAGGCATAACACTTGACGCCAATCTCAACATGCAGCGGCATATCAGCAAGGCAACTAAGAGAGCGAACTTCCAAATAAATACCTTGAGGAAACTTAAACCCTTCCTCCCAACCAAAGACTTCCAAACTGCAGTACAAGCACTAGTCATCCCTCACATAGACTACGGCAGCATCGCCCTCTGCGGACTCCCCCTAACTACAACTGCACCCCTAAGATCTTCGCTAAATGCGGCAGCGAGACTCATCACTGGATCTAAAAAACACTCACATATTTCCCCTGACTTTAAATCCCTGAACTGGCAACCTTTTGAAGCCAGAATACATCTGAAAATTGCCTGCATGACGCACAAGGCTGTACACATGAACTCACCCGGCTACCTCACTCAGAAGCTGACAATTTCTGGCGGCTCCAGAACCACTAGAAACAAACAATCTTTTGCTGAAGCCTCGAAGATTCCGGAAGGAAAAAACTTACAATCGCTCCTTCTCAGGAATGGCGCCCAGGATCTGGAACTCACTCCCTCCTGAAACCAGGCTCATCTCCTCCACTCCTCTTATTAAGAAAGAAGTAAAAGCTATCCTCATGACTAAAAACACTTGAACTATTACTTTGGACTTGTTAAGACACTGCGCCGATCTGTACTACCTGTTTGATCTCTTTGCTCTTTTGTATTACTTGTATTATCGACTTACCTGATTGTCTATGCTCCCTCTTATTTGTACTATGTGTATTACTGACTTACCTGCCTGACTATGCTCCCTCATGTACCTACCCTACCACTCACTTATTACCTACAATTACGCTATGCCCAAATGCCTGTTATGCACTCTCCTGTTCTTACCCCTTGTCTTTGTAAAGCGCTCCGATATCTGCAAAGATCTTGTTCACGCTATATAAAACTTTCAAAATAAATAAAATAAAAATAAATCACCTTCCCATTCATTCCTATGGGCCTGGAGGCCTATAGGAATGAATGGGAAGCCATTCACTATTACCGATTCTGTAACTACCGAATCAGCAATAGGGGGATGCTGCATACTCAAGGGTGGCAGGGTGTCACATGGACACCCTGTTGCACCCCTGAATCGTGCATGTGTGCACACGTGGCGCACATACATGTCTTAAGGACACGTATGTCTGCCACATGGCACTGAGAAAAAAATCAAAAAAGTGCTTTATGTAAGGTATTCAGTATTTACCACCAACCTGTAGTTGGTGGTAAATAACCAATCCTTAATGCTAACATGCACTCATTTGAGTGCCTCCTACATAGCTCGGTGGCTATAGCAACACATCTTAATGCTTAACCTGCATGGGACAGAAATTTCAGACCTAACACCAGGGTTCTCGCCCACCCTCTCTCAAACAAACCTATGGGCAGCCTTGATTAAACAACTCTGTAGAGCTTCTGAGCCAGCCAGTAGGTCACAACAGAAAAACACCTAGTAGTATGGAAGTGGTTAAAACAAATCCCCCTAGAAAAAACGTGGAAACTGGAAATGTTTCAGTGGCTCTTAAACTTGCCCTTGTGTACAGAATGTGGGATATTCAAGGATTAGTTAAATAACGATTGCTGCATTTGTGAATCAGGGTTTAATTACAGTACAACATACCTTCCTTCTGACTGCCTATTATTCTTGTAAGAGAGAAACAAAAACATGTTGGCCTACATGGATTCATGGTATAACATCAAGCAGGTATGCCCTAGCTCTACCTTGGACATTTTTGATACAGCTGTGACCACCAACAAATTTGTCATACTTATTCAGAGAACGTCTTAATGCTGAAGAATGAGTTTAAGACAGTAAAATTTAGAACTGTCATGTTGGTATTATAAATTGTGACTGCAGGAACTAATTTGTTGTTTGATATTGCTATTGAAATTTTGTTTTGAATTATTTTAAAATGTATTTCTCACACTGTAATTCTTTAAAGTAATTTCTTAGAAATAAATACCTTTTTATAAAAAATAAAAATAATTAGTCCACCAACAATTAATCTTCATGGTCCTAGACATAGGCGGCGAACCTTTCCTCCAGTACCCTTTGACTGGCCAATTGTGGTGCCCCTTTGAGCTCATCCATATCACCTAGCCTTCTTTAGATCTTTCACTTAAGCCGATCCACTATGTTGACTTCAAACTTTACATCTATACAGATGATACAAAAATGTTCATCTGCAAGTTTAGCACAGGATTAGAGTTCAGTGAATTTAAAATCCGGACTCTTTCAGAGAAAGCAGTGGATGGCTGGACAATAACTCAAACTCATCACCAGTAAAACTGAAATAATGAGATTCCATAGCGTTAGTTTTCATTGGCCTGAGACAGTGGACAGGTGTCTAACTCCAGTGCTAGTCCAACAAGAGAAAAAGCAAAAAAATATATTGATGCAGATTTAAATTTCTCATCGGATTCCATATTTGGGATCAAAATGAAAAAGTCCTCCCTTTGCTAAACGAGGATGAGAATCATCAGCTAAATCTGCTTTAGTAGGAGTCTGCCTAAATTATTCTTATATCCTCCATTTGTGATGATCCCTGTACCTTATAGGTAAATTGCAGCCCGGACTGCTGTAGGGGAACCTTAGTTCTCCCATACTGCACCTCGCCTAAAAGCCTTACTCTGGCTTCTAATACAGCCTCAAATTTAATTTAAAAAGCTCTGTCTAGCACACAAAAGCAGTCTATGGCTAGGTGTCTACCTTCTTTGCTCCCGACTTAAGCAGAACATTATTGTCCATTTATTAAATCTCATAATACACCCCCCCTACAGTACATTGCTGTAGAAAAACTTGATTGGCCAATATTTCGTTTCTTGCTCCTAGCTTATGGACTTAAAGCTCATATCTTTTCACGTTGTGCTCCTATCTTTGAACGGCTTTCTGTTTTGGAAACATGTAAATTGTTACGGAACCATGCGTTTGCATCCCAATACCTAGAAGCTGTTTGTTGATGTGGCGTGATTCATAAATTACACCTCACCTAACATCTCCAACTAAGCTACAACTTATTTTTAGAAACTCTCCTACACTTCACCCCTATCTTGCCTCCCTATTTTTCCAATCACATCTGCTCACTTCCATCTCTGTTTGAGAACCTTCACCAACAATTTTATAGACCTACACAAACAGCCAGCAGGAATCCTTACATACTTACTCACCAGCATTATCCAGTACTATGGACTGACACCTGGGATGTGCCTTTTCTAGCTGCTCTATCCTCTGACAAAAAGCACATGGTTGTGACTGCTGTACTAAGATCTCCCTGGGACTGCACAAATTCTTTTTACTGGGAGATAAACCAATTTTCACTCCATAATATGCAAGTGACCCAGAACATAGCAACCTGGTTAGCTTCCGATGAGCATGTATCAGGTGCACCAGTTCCATTCTTCAGAAACTTCACTGGCTTCTTAGGACACAACAAATGTATTTTAAAAGTCAGCGCATAAGATTGTACCAGGTGATACACCAGCTTTTATTAACAATCACACCCACGGCGATCATCACAGAAGGCAACTTCATGTGCTGACATACTGATGGTATTAAAGACCAGCTACTATAGAGCTGGTGAATGCAGCTTTGCCGATTGCGCAACAAGGCTCTGGAACTCTCTTCCAGATAGATTATGCCTTGGAAAAATATTATTTTAGTTCAGGTGCCTTCTTAAAACTTGAATGCAGACCTTCTCTTGTTTTTTTTATGTTTTCCACTTCTTGTTCAGAATTGTCCTTCACTAACGCGCCTTGAGACATTTGGTTATTGGGCACTCAAAGAAAGTAACATAACTTAGCACAGACACATTAAGTTGAAACTGACATCATCTGTACTTTAACAAGTCCCAATTTCGGATGGCATCCTCAGAAACGAACATCAAAGCCCTAAAACGGTTGATAGTCTTGCAAAGTCATAATAATGGCAAAATGCACAATGTACAAATGTCTCTTACATAGAACGTATCAACCAACACTCTCGAAGACAAAGGTTGCACTTACCCACACCACACCCTTCCCACCAACCAGGCATAACCAGCATGTCTCTATGGGTGAGGTAAAAAGATAATGGGGAAACACTAGTGCCAGCAATCACAGCGGAGAGATGTCCTGCTGCATTTTTTCAGGGTTCGAAAAATCCACTCGACCGCTCGCATATGAGAGCTAAATTTAACGAGGTCGAGCTGCTTTTAGGTCCTACTCGCCCTTTCTGGCGAGTAGGAAGACAAACTAACTTTTGTCCTCTGTCTGTGAAAACGGAGCAAATGTGACAAGATAACAAGATTTAAAGGCATTTTTATTGCTCACAAAGGTAATGAGCAATAAAGATGCCTTTAAATCTTGTTATCTTGTCACATTTGCTCCTCTTTCAGAGACGGAGGTCAGGTAGGTTGGAGTGAGGGCGAGGAGATTTTTCAAGTAACTAGTACTGCAGGACTAATACCATTTTTGGGATTTTTCGAGCCCTGTTTTTGTACATCTGGGGTGTTTTTATGTTATAACTGACAGGAAGAACTCCATCTACTGAGCTCAAGGTTGACATGGAGCTGTGAAATAAAACCCTGTTGGACATTCCCCCATAAGTAAGCCATATTGCCGGGAGAACATCCTGGGTTTGGAAAGTGGAGCCGTGCACAAATTGGAGAGCAAATGCAGGGCCTGGGTAAAATCAAAACTGAACATCAGTTCTAATACATTACTGGTATATAAACAGGGTAAAAGTCCTAAAAAAAAAAAAAGAAGTGGGGGGGTCTAACCTAGTTAATCAGTATGCAAGTGGCATCACAGCGTGTGACATCACAATCAGTGATATCAGATCTTAAGCCCTCACATATATGGTTAGCAGGTGTTTCATGAGTACATTTCGAGTATACTTGCAAACCCTCCTGATTTAGGCAGAAGATTCACACTTTTGTACGCTACACATAAAACAATGTTACCCATTGTCAGCGTTAAGCTTTCTGTAGCCATAGTGCTTTAAAAGAAATAGTGATATTTAAATTACTACAACGCCTCCTCAAGGGTAGTAAGCGTATATAAATGCTATTTATTTTGTGCAAATACGGGGAAAGATTAACACATCTGAGTTCTAACAGTGCATTCATATCTCCTAAACCGAGCCTGAACAAAGTGAAAAGCTGCCTTTCTTAAGTATGTGTGATGTGCTAACAAGGTGCGAGCCTTTGTTTCCCCTCTGCTGCATATGCATCAGGTGTGAGGCTCCTGACTGCTGCCAGCCAGGAAACTCCAAACAAAAGGAGGCTTGATGACCTCCGAGACTCGCCCTTTGCTATGGCAGAGTATCCCAGCAGGAGTCAGAAATAAGAGAACCCTGTCCCCGCCTGCACGGTGTGGTGAACGAAAGCAGACAATGTGCAGGCGCTGCTGAAAGTATCCCGGTATTTGGAAATTACACCAGGACAAATTCAGCATCTTTTTTAGTGGGGCCCAACTTCTTGGGAGGGTGGATGGCATTCCACCCTGTGAAAGAAGGGGTGGGGGGGGGGGGGGGGCGTCCACCCACGTGGACCTCCGATTTGTGCCATAGGTATAAAGAATGAAAAAACACACTTTTTATTGCGTGGTGTGCATACTTGTGTTCTGCAGAGTGCAACATGCCATGTTTTACTCAAACTATTCTAAAGTTAGAAGGAACAGAATTAAATGGTGCTTCTGTGCCTCCATGCAAGGCAAATTCATTATTTTTGTTGGATATTATGTGCCACGATGACAAAACATGATAATATCACAACAGAAAGTGGCATTCGATTGTGTCATTTGCCTTTTCTCAACACATAACATACCCATCTCGGATCCAAAGTTAAGCCTCCACTGATGCATCATTCTAGTGCCCTGCTGTTTATACAGTACACAAAACGTATTGAACTGAACCATAGCCGTCCATTGATAGCCAAAGAAAACCATATTAATCAACCTTAGATTAAAGAAAGATTACATTTGGGACTGTAAGCATTCAGATTTGTGCTGTCCAGGTCGCATGCGGCTTCATAACCAATCTACTCCACAATTAATACAACTTGTAAATGAGATGTGCACGATTTCTTGAGCAAATGCATGACTCAACCAGGATATTTGATAAAGAATATAAACCTGCGATTTACCAGCACCAAACTCTGCAGCAGCTACATTAACTATTAAGGCAGTCCTGCTTTTCTGACGCAACCTAGCATTTATTTGCAGACTTCACCAATTAATATAAAGGTTGTGCACTTGTTTGTTTTGTGTTCAGAGCTTTTTTATACAGCAATGTGTATATTCACTGAACTGAAAATTATGCACTCTAAAAAACTATGACTGTGATAAGGGTGAAGTTTTGAAGAGCACTGAATTCTACTTTTTATCCATCAGCAATAAGCGAATACATTGTTTATTAAAATTAGATTAACAAAAAAAGTAAGGAAAGAAGCAGAGAATTTAAAGTATATTTCAGAAGAAAAGGTTTGGTCACAGAAACAATGTTTCTATTCTTTAATCATCTGAGAACTCTTCGTCGAGATTAATATCGGTGGTATCAATGTCCTCCAAGTCCATATTGTCCAAGTCATCGTCCAGCTCTAGGAGAGCCTTCTCATCCTTTGTCTGTGCTGGCAGGTCAATGAGGACAGGATCTGGCGATGCAGGTAAGTCAGAAGATGTAGGAGACACTGTGGCACCTCCTTCTGGCTCCTGCGCTTTCACGACTCCTGGTTTGAAGCCTTTCGCTTCGTCCAAGACATTTCTCTCTTCATTTGGAGTGACAAGTGGGTACTCCCTGGCTGGACGTACTAGATTTCCATTTTCTTTCAGGTACTGTTCAGCCACAAAAGCTTCTCGTAAACCAGGGAAAAGATTATCATATTCGGTGGGGTCTGCGAGGGAGTCTGCGGCTTTCTGATTCACCTTTGCGAGGGACTCGCGCCACAGCTTGACAACTCTTGAAACCTCATGCGGCAAATATGTACGAGCCAGGAAAGCAGCTTCGGGCAACCGCCCTGTAGTAATTAATAGTTCCAAGCATCGATCAAGCTTTCCCTGCAAGAAATAGCTGAGGAAGGCCACATTGTTTTTGCCATCTTTCTCTGCTCCTTCTGCCAGTTTATTAACCATAGTGGCATTTCCCGAGGCGGTGGCAAGAAGCAAGAGACCACCATAATCCTGTGCATGGTGTAGACACTCCTGGGCCAGGCCAAACTGACACTTACTGATGGCTAGCTCTGCCAGCTGCTTCCACTTCTGCTCCACCTCTGCTTCAACTGCCAGCTGGTAGGCAATCTTCAGCTCGCCAAGCTGCAGTGCCAGCTCAAAGCGATGTTCAGGATCACTGGAGACTGCGAGGGCTTGTTGTTTGAACCCCTGCTTTTCCAGAAAGTGTGCCACCCTGGTCCGCTGCTCCTTTGGAATTGTTGGAAGGACTTTGTCCGCCATGCTGAAATCTCTCCTCATCACGGCCGTCTGGTACTCCAGCACCGAGACCATCAGGGAGTAACTGACTATGTTGAGCTCCTTGTCACCGAGGTACAGCCTGTTATCCTTGGGAATATACCCCAGCAGGTACATGGTTCTGTCCAGGTGGGCAATGGTGACAATCTCCCCTCCAACATAGTAGTTGAGTCTATTGACGGAGCTGGTGTAGATGAAGCAGTCCCCCACCCACAGGCCGGTTTTCACAATCTCTTGGATTTCTCCAAGCACCTCAAAGGCGTCTTCGATGCCATCTTCCGTCACTCCCTCGTGGGTTTCTTGGGCAGTAGCCACCTTCTCAGACATGTACTTTAGGATGAAAAAGGATTCTTCAGTGGCAATGCAGACCAGTTCGCCCGAATCCGACCAGAAGATGCACTTGGGTTGAATCTCGATCCTGCGGACCAGTTCGGTGTTGTCCCAGTCGTAGAAGGCCAGCCCGTTGACGGAGCGGACCCCCAGGAGGAAGCCCCCGTAGATCCCCTCGGCTCCAAAGTCGGGCTTGAAGGACTTCTTCTCCTTGAAGTTCTTGAAGATCTTGACCAGGCTGTTGCTCTCGCGGATGGCGTACTCGGAGGAGTCGTGGGCCCAGGCGAACTCCTGCGCGGAGCCGAAGCTCTTGTTGCGCAGCGCCATGGCCGTGTAGATGATGTACTCGCCGTCGCCGCAGACCACCACGAAGCGGCCGTTGGGGTTGTGCTGGATGGTCTGCGGGTAGATCTCGCAGCTGCCCATGTCCTTGACGGCCAGCGGCAGCCGCTCGCCGTCCTTGATCTCGGCGTCGCCCATGGCCTTCAGGTTGGCCTGCTGCACCTCGGAGTGGCGGGCCCAGATGATCTTGCCGTTGGCGTCCATGGACATGGCCGGCTCCTCGCGGCCCAGCTTGACGATGAGGCTGCCCTCGTCGTAGCCCAGCGCCACGTTGTTGGAGCCGCGCAGGGCGGCCACGCACCAGACGCGCTCCATGCCATAGTTGAGCGTGCTCTCCAGGCGGTAGGTGCTGGCGTGCCAGAGCCGCACCGTACCGTCCTCGGAGCCGGTGATCACGATGGGCAGCTCGGGGTGGAAGCTCACGCACGACACGTTCTGCGCGTGCCCCTCCAGCGTCTGCACGCACGTCTTGTTCTGGTAGTCCCAGATCTTGACCAGCCGGTCGTCGGCGCCCGAGATGAGGTAGGGCTTGTCGCCGCCGCTGTAGTAGTCGAGGCAGTTGACCCCCTTCTCGTGGCCCTCCAGCGTGAAGTTGGGCGCCGAGGAGCCCAGCTGCCAGACCTTGATGGTGCGGTCCAGCGAGGCGCTGGCGAACTGGTTGTTGTCCTTGGGGTTGATGACGATCTGCATGACGTAGTGCGTGTGGCCCTCGAAGACCTGCGCGCAGGCCCACTTCTTGTCCCAGTCCCAGAGCTTGACCAGCATGTCGTCGCTGCTGCTCAGCAGGTAGGGCTGCGTGGGGTGCACGGCCAGGCAGCGGATGTAGTCCGAGTGCGCCTCGAAGGCGTGCACGCGCTCCAGCGTGTTGTAGTTGAAGACGCGCACCTGCATGTCGTCGGCGCCCGTCACCACCCAGTGCTTGCGGGCCACGAAGCGCGCGGCGCGCACCGGCAGGTCGCACACCTCGAAGGTCTTCACCAGCGTCTGGCTCTCGTGGTTCCAGGCGCACACGCTGCCGTTGTACAGGCTGGCCAGCATCCAGGGCTCGCTGGGGTGCAGGTCCACGCTCTTCACGCGGTCCGAGCGCGCCGTCAGCTTGCGCTTGATGTCCAGGCGCAGCGGCATGCTGGCGGCGGAGGAGGGGGCCGGGCCGGGGTCACTGACAGCCGGGCAGCGGGCTCTGGGTACCGCGGCCTCGGTCACTGACAGCCGGCTCTGGGTACCGCGGACACTGACAGTCGGCGGCTCTGGGTACCGCGGCCTCGGGCACTGGCAGCCGGCTCTGGGTACCGCGGCTTCGGGCACTGGCAGCCGGCTCTGGGTACCGCGGCCTCGGTCACTGAGCTCGGGGCGCCGCCGCTCAGACACTAACAACCGGACCGCAGCCTCGGCTACTGACGTGGAGCTTCCGGGAGAGGGCACAGCTCTCGCGAGACTTCAGGAACCAGTAAAAATGACAGGACGTGGAGCTTCCGGGCCAGCCCGGCACAGATCTCGCGATACTTCAGGAGCACCAACAGAAACGACGGGACGTGGAGCTCTTGAGACAGACATTCCAGACGTGGCGGAACGTAGCGCTCAGACACTACACCGCTAACCTTTCTCACGTCATGTGCCGCCCGCGGACGCCATGTTGGTGGAGATCGAATAACCGCATTGCATAGATCTATAGTACAGTCAGCCTTTGACAGCTCTTAACTGGGCACACTAACCAGGGCTTTAGTAGATTTCAGACTGTGTGAATAGGACCCTCAGTTGACTTGCTGCGGTGTTTACCTTGCGCCAGACACCTGGGACTGTTACCTGAATGACATTAGCACACCTGAAGTGTCACTTTTTCGTTGCACATACTTAAAATGATTTATCTTTATCAATAATAGGATGAGAAATTTCCTAGTTATTGTAATGTTCTTCCTTCCCCCCACAAGATGCACAGAAACTGGTGATGTTTGGTACTCTCTTTTATTTCCAGTACAATATCTTAATTGGAGCTAAAGGGCGCCGAGCGTCTAATGCTAAGCGCTCCGGTCGCCAACTGCCGTCTCTGCCGTTCGCGCCTTCTCTCTGCCTCTTTGCTGCGCATGCGCGCCTTTCCGCTCTAGCCCACGGCGTAACGCGTCATCGCGTATACGTCCGTCGACTAGAGCGCATACCACATATCTCCCCCCTTTAACAAAAACAAAGTTATAACATTTCTCCCCTCAGGTGAGTGTCCTCCAGCCGTGAACAGTGTCTATGTGGGGCACCGGGGAGACGGCACCAAGCTAGTGTCCATCCATCACAAAGTCATTATAGCGAGAGGGCGCTACAACTGCCCTTCCGCTGCGGGTGTGTCTTACCGGCATGTTCTCTCTCGACTCAGTCTCTTCTTGGGACACCCCAACTTCTCTCACTTCTGTTCTCAGCTCTGCATTCGCTTGCATTCCTCCTCCGTCGGTCGGCCTGGCTCCAGGTACCATCATTTCATTGTCTTCTCTGGGCTTTCTCTAGATTGTGCTGCACCACCGCTGGGGACCACTTGCTGGTGATGGTCTTCTCCCTCCATGCTACGTTGTCCCTGGTGAAGGGATGCCGTCCTCTCAGCACTTGGAACGGACTATACCCCACCACAGAGGGGGTTATCCGATAGGCCCATAGCATGTTCATTACTTCCAACTCCCAGTCCTTTCCTTGCGATATGGCTGCTTGGATGGAGCCCATGAGCACCCTGTTAAACCTTTCAACCTGGCCGTTGCAAGATGGGTGATACACAGCAGTGTGTTTCCCTACGATACCATTTCTCTTCATGTATCTCCCCCACTTGTCCGATACAAACTGCGGTCCATTATCGCTGAGGATGGTTTTGGGTATTCCCTCTCTGAGGAACACCAAGGTTAGGAACTTCAAAATCGTATCCGTGTCCATTGACTCTTGTATGTCCACTTCTGGCCACTTGGAATACTTGTCTATGAGTACGTAGATGTACTTATTCACCCCTCGATTGTCCAGAACGGGCCCCAGAATGTCAATGGCCACATCCTCCCATGGGCCCTGCGGGGTGTCGAATTTCCCCAGTGCTGGTCGGAGTGGGCGGAGCACCTTGTCCGCTCCTTGGCATTGTCCACACTCCCGCACTTGTCTCTCGATGTGGGCATCCATACCTGGCCACCAATACGTCTGTTTGACCAACGCCTTGGTTTTCACTATGCCCAGATGCCCTTCATGAAGCAACTTCAGCAGTCTGGGTATCATTGTCACTGGTGGGACCACTTTTTCTCCTCTGTACAAGAATATCCCCGAGTCACTTAGGGACAATTCTTCTCTTATCTCAAAAAAGCGTCGGACACCTTCCGTTAGCTTCTTCTTGTCCGGCCACCCCAACGTGAGATGTTTCCTCACTTCCTTCTTCTCTTCATCGAGCTCGTAAGCCGCCTGCCATTCCTGCGCACTGATCGATGTTTCGTGATCTTCCATACTGGCCACCATCTCTTCCGTGTCCGGGGCCTCTCCGGGCGCCTCTTCCATGGCCGAAGCCCTGCTTAGGTAGTCAGCTACCTTGTTCTGCGTGCCAGGTAGATATTCTACATCATACGTATAATCGAGCAGCTTCAGAGTCATTTTCGCTATTCTCGGGGTGGCCGTGTCATGGCCCGATGACGTCAACACTTTGATGAGTGGCTTGTGGTCCGTTTGTAGTCTGAATCTCGTGCCCCATACGAACTGACGGAATTTGTTCAACGCCCACGTAACAGCCAGCATCTCTTTTTCGATTACGCTGTACCTTTGTTCCGTCGGGGATAGCGCCCGGGACGCGAAGCTGATGGTTTCTTTGTTTCCATCCTCCCTTTCCTGCGCTAGTACTGCCCCCAAGCCCTTGTCGCTTGCATCGGTTGTCACGATAGTCTTGCCCATGGGGAGGTACCCCTGCAAAGGGATGGCATGGCTGATACAGGCCTTAATGGACTCGAATTCGGACTGGGCCTCCCTGTCCCATTCAAATTTTGTATTGTGCCTGATTAGTTCTCTCATCCTATATGTTCTTGTGGCAAAATGGCTGACGAACTTGCTATAATACTCGGCCATTCCGAGGAATGACCGCACCTCCTCTTTGGTTGTTGGGGCCTTGGCATCTTTTATCGCCTTCACGTTTTGCTCCTTCGGTGATATGCCGTGCGTGCCTATTTCGGTGCCCTAGGTAGGTCACTGAGCGAGACCCGATCCTGCACTTGCTCCACTCCGCCGTCATTCCTTTGCTTTGCAGCACTCCTAGCACTTGATGTAGTTTCTTGTCGTGCTCACCTTTGTCAGAGCCCATCACCAGGATGTCGTCTTGGAAATATTGCACTCCCGATATGTCTTTAAACAACCTGTGCATTAACTTCTGGAATACGGCCGCAGCGGATGCCAGGCCAAAGGGCATTCTCTTGAATTGGAAACACCCAAAGGGCGTTATGAATGCTGTGTACTTCCTGCTCGACGGGTGCAATTCTATTTGGTAGTATGCAGACGTGAGGTCTATGGTGGAAAAATAGTTGATGCCTTTGGTTCTTGCTAGCATCTCCTCTATCCTGGGGAGCGGGAACCTTTCCACGATGAGGTTTTTGTTGAGCTCCCTCAGGTCCACGCAGAGTCTGACCTTTCCGTTGGGCTTTTTAACTACTACCAAGGGCGATAGCCATTCCGCACTGTCCACTGGCTCAATGATATTTAGCTCTTCCAACTTTCGTAGTTCTTGGCGCACTGCTTCACTCGTGGATATCGGTATATTCCGTACCTTATGCACTACTGGTACTGCTCCTTCCTTAAGAACCATCTTATGCACGAACTTGTCGAGTTTGCCTACCGTGCTCTCGAAAACTTTGGGGTATGCAGCCTTCCAGTCTTCCTCCCTCGAGAGGGGCCATTCGTCCGTTAGCAAGATTTGTTCTTTCCCTCCGGGATTTAGTATGATGCCGAGATCACCTGCGTCTCTCCATCCGAGTACCGATGGGCCCTTCTCCGCTACGTACAGGGTGCACGTGGCCACCTGTCCTCTAAATTCGAACTCCAAGTCCCTGCACCCTACCAGTGGGATGGAATTTTCGGTATACGAGATGGGTCTGATGTCCGGCGGCCACAGGTCGGGTCCTATGACTGGCACAAAGTCCTCTTCCCATATTGACCTTTGAACAATGGTCCAGGGGGACCCTGAATCCACGGCTACATGTACTTTGACGCCCCCGATGAGCATGTCGGTGCGGGGCTTATCCCTTCGCTTCCCGGATACATCTAGGACTTGATCTTCTATACATAGCACTAGGTCATCCTCCTCTGGTTCCTCTTCATCACTCCCGTTGGCCGCTGCTGTGTCGATGCACTTAACCGTGGATTTCGACCCTTTCTTCCGACAGACTTTCTCGAAGTGACCAGTCAACCCACAGAATGAGCACCTGGCGCGAAACGCGGGGCAACGCCTGTCCTGGGCCGTGTGCGCCGCACTGCCACATCTGTAACACGCGAATTTCGCCCCCTGGTTGGGACGAGGCATCTGCTTCCCAGACCCTCTTGTGTCCTTCCTCTGGTCTCCATAAGCCGTTTTGGGCTTGCTGGATTGTGGTGCCTCATCGATCTTGTTGATCATTTGTCTCGGCCCACTTTCCCTTTTCGCCGCGTCTGCTCCTCTCTTCGACATTTCCGCCTTTTTGACCATCGCCACTACTTCCTTCAGGGTTGTCTCATTCATCGCCCATAGCTTGTCTTGGACTGCTTTGCTGGAGGTGTGCATCACAATTTGGTCCTTGATGTACTCATCCTGCAGGTTCCCATACCTACACGTGATCGCAAGCCGGCGGAGCGCTGCCACATAGTCGTCAATGGATTCTCCTGCCTCTTGTTTTCTCTGTTGGAAGTTGTATCGGTCTATCGAGACGCAGACTGCTGGGCGGTAGTGGCTGTCTAGGTCGTCCAATGCATTCACGAAGACATCCGTCTCCGCTGCACCCCTGTCTTTGGGCACCAGGTTCTTAAACACTCTTACCCCTTCTGGGCCTAGGTTGTGGAGCAACAGTCTCTTCTTCCTTTCGGGTTTGTATTCTCCTTCACTCTCATCTTCAAGGGCCTCAATGTAATTGAGGAAATATTCTTTCCAGTCTTCCCATTTTAGTTGGGGTTCACCTGGTCTGGTTAGAAACGGGACGGGCGCCATTAGGGCTGACGCCTGATTCGCCATTCTGGCTTCACCTCTAGGTCTTCCTTCCTGGGCCCTTTGGGTAGGTTCACCGGACGCTCCTGCGTTCTCTGCCGTGTCACCTTGGCCCCTGGGGCTACCTGGGGTATTGTCCCTTGCAGTAGGCGCTGTTTGAGCTGCCTTCCCCCCTTCCTCTAGCTTGGGTGTGTCTCCCTTGGCTGCCAGGTTGCTGCCTGGGGGCTCCTGGGGTCTTGGGTGGCACTGACCTGCCTTGGGAGGGTGGTGGTCTGCTCCTCGCTGTGCTGCTGCGCTGCTGCCACGCCCTTGCTCCTCCTTGTAGGTTCTGTGTTCTCGCTGGGGGGTTTATCTGTTCTCTTTTCGGTACACTGCACCTTGTGGTGTCCAGGTCCCAGCCTCGTCGCCACTGTAATGTTCTTCCTTCCCCCCACAAGATGCACAGAAACTGGTGATGTTTGGTACTCTCTTTTATTTCCAGTACAATATCTTAATTGGAGCTAAAGGGCGCCGAGCGTCTAATGCTAAGCGCTCCGGTCGCCAACTGCCGTCTCTGCCGTTCGCGCCTTCTCTCTGCCTCTTTGCTGCGCATGCGCGCCTTTCCGCTCTAGCCCACGGCGTAACGCGTCATCGCGTATACGTCCGTCGACTAGAGCGCATACCACAGTTATCACAAAGGAAAGTTTCAATTCTATTAAGGACAGATGCAGGTTTTAATTTTCTGTGATGTCTGGCCACATAGATTTTGTTACAGGGACATTGAATGACATAGATAACATTACTTGTATTGCACTTTGTGAGAGTTTTACTTTTGAAGGTTATGTTGTTGAACACCAATGTTTTACCTTCCATGGTCAAACTGCATACAGTACATCCCCCACATTTCACATGTCCAACAATGGGGGACAGACCCGTTTTTTACGACTTTTCTGGGGTAGCCCCTATCTTTGAGTTTATTAGCAAAATCTATGTGGGCCAGACATCACAGAAAATTAAAACCCACATCTGCCAGCATAGGAGTCGTAGCAGGTGCAGGACACCGAACGCCTCACTGGTAGAACACTTCACGGAAGCTAAACATGATGAGGATGATATCCGTTGGACGGTTCTAAAGGCACTGAAACTACCCCAAAGAGGAGGCAGCATGGCCAGTCTACTAAATAAAGAGGAACTGAAATGCATAATAATGCTGGACTCAATCAGGAATGGACTGAACCGGACAGAGGATTGGACTTCCCTCCTGTGAAACAAACTTGGCACTGAAAAAACAATGCAAATCTGAAAACTTTTGAAGAATTGTCCCATTTGGATTACTGAATGTACTTTCTATGGCCAACTGCAAACTCTCCGTAATGTGGTATAAGGTTGAATCACATATATGTTTTAGAATATAATGAAAAGGAATTTGAGCGCCATGAATATATTGCTGCATATATATTTTTACGTAAATAGTCCTATGTGTAAAAAGGTTGGCCCTCAGCCCAGTCCTCTATGAGCACTTATATTCACTTTAAATAAGCACTGATCCTTTTTAACCAGCACCGGGCAGCGCATGAAGCTCACACCTTGTATACCAGCCCTTAGACCTTTCCAAAATGGCCGCCTCAAAAACCAAGGACCTGGCGTGTCCTCGTTCCAATGGGTCATAGACCGTTCGGCAATGGCTGCCTCACTTGCAACCTAAGCAGTCAGTCCCTTCTCGATGTTAGCAGCCCCCATGCTTTAACATCCCGGAAACGAACCCAGCAACATTACCACAGCGGACCCACGCTGAAGAAGAGCAGGAGAGAGACAATTGCGTCTCCTCCCACCCACCCACGAGCAACTTCGCCGACTAAGGTAATCGCCATAACTTCCCCCTGCCCCCTCGACTTGCCGACAAACTGGGCCTTTATGGTCCGGGGCTATAATCCTAACCGGCAATGCTTGATTTCTCCCCCCAAATACAGCGATTGAAACCGCCCAACCAAGCGGCTTCTCCCCCGATCGAGCAGGGAGCCACGGACTCCATCTCTCCGAGTCCCTAAACCAAGGAGGATTCATTACATCACGACCCTTGAACTAGCTTGCTCACAAAAGGTAATAATTCCGTCACGGCACTGGGCACAAACCCGACCTAGTATTTACCCCCTCTCACAATGTCTCCTCTGGGTTTCAGGCAATTTCGCCCCCGGATACTGTAAACTTTGAATATTCATCAACGTCTGTCCAAGACCGACATAGAGACCGGACAGGTCAGTGGTTACATGGGCAACGCCAACAGTCATCGCTTAACCGGGTCAGCAGAACAACAATCTGCTATGGCCGCCACGCACCCGGCTGGCAATGTCACTAGCCCATAAAGGTCTATTTAATGCACTAAATTATCACTTTCCTCACCACGCACTGAATTGAAAAGACCATGACCCTGTGTAGGATACTCACCATCTCGAGCGCCGCCCACCAACCCTTCGCGGCACCGCCAGCTTCACTGAGCACTTCGAAGGCCTTCCACCGACGCACTACGGCACCGTTATGTTACCCGCTGCATTGAACACCTCGATCGCCGTCCACCAACCTCGCAAGTTCAACCTTACGACTTGACTCACCCGTATTTTACTTTCTCACCACGTAACTCGTCACTTCATTCATCGGCAGTCCTCCTTATCTATTGATATTTCACCTTGTCACCATGTCACTGTCTGATCACTCATCTCAGGAACAAATTACTTGTGTTCATTTGTTTATGTGTAATCATATATTAATGTGAAGCTACCCCCATGGGACCTTGAGCTGGTCCCCACTTGCATGGGTTCATTACAAACACTGCTAGGGGCAAACAGAATGGTTCTGAGTAAGAGTGGTCACAAACCATAGATGGACCTCGCTGTCACAAATGTTTTGATGCTTTTTTCACTTTTCTTAGGCGGATGCCTTATGTTGTTCTTTTATCTTTCCCTCCCTTTACTTCAACAGGCGTCCATAAAGGAAACAGGCAGTGATCAATACAGGATGGAAACAGGCGGTGGTGCTCCCGCTCAGGAAGAAATCCCACCTAGGCTTCGAGGTATTAGAAAATCTGAGGCCCATCTCCCTCCTGCCTTTTCTGTCTAAAGTGGCGGAAAAGGTGGTTAATACCCAAATTATGAAGCATGTAGAGGAAAGGGGACTGCTCCATGCGACGCAGTTTGGCTTCAGGCCACGACATTCCACCGAGTCCGCCCTCCTCATGGCGACGGAACATCTGAGAGAGGGCGTGGATGCAGGCCAAACTATGGCGCTGATCCTGCTGGACCTCAGCGCGGCGTTCGACACTGTAGCACATAACATCCTGCTACAGTGTCTGAACAGTGGTGGTATCTCTGGTACCGCGCTGAGATGGATCCAAGACTTCCTCAACGAGAGAAGTTTTCAAGTCAGGCAGGGAGACTGCTACTCAAGGGGGGTGCCTCTGGGCCAAGGCGTGCCGCAGGGCTCGTCATTGAGCCCAACCCTCTTTAATTTGTACGTCGCGCCTGTAGCTTCGATCGTGGAGAGCCATGGCCTCCAACTGGTGTCCTACGCCGACGACACGCAGCTGGTGATCTCCCTGTCGCAGGCGCCCTGTCTTGCTGCCGATGGCTTCCGTTCGTGCATGCAAGATCTTGCCGAATGGATGGCCAATAACTGTTTGAAGCTGAACGGTAGCAAGACAGAGGTGCTGGTGGTAGGGAGAGCCCAGTCTGCCTGGTCGCCGGCGTGGTGGCCCGCCTGCCTTGGACCCTCCCCTACTCCGTGCCTAGAAGCGCGTAACTTGGGGGTGTGGTTTGACGCTGGGCTCACATTCGGCCCCCAGATCAATCGGGTGGTAGGAGTCTGCTTCGGGATTCTGAAGAAGCTGAGAAAGGTCCTGGACCTACTCCCGCTTGAAGCACGTCAAACCCTGGTTCATGCCCTGGTCACGGCGAGAGCGGACTATGGGAACCTGCTGTATCTGGGGGCTCCAGAAAAAAGTATGGCCCGGTTGCAAGTGCTGCAGAATGCGGCAGCGCGTCTGATTCTCAGACTGCCAAAAAGGGCGCCTTCTAAGGCGGCCCTCCAGCAGCTCCACTGGCTCCCGGTGAGGAGAAGAGTGGAATACAAAGCCCTCTGCACCTGTCACCGTATTTTGAATGGCAGAGCACCTGCCCCTCTGACGAATTTGATCAAAGCGTACATACCAGCTCGCGCGCTCAGATCAACAGGGGGTGGCCTATTGAGGACTCCCAGAATTAAGAAAGCCCGCATGGGAGGCAGGTCGTTCAGACACCTGGCGGCAACAAACTGGAACAAATTGCCTACGAACCTGCGCCTGGAACCAGATGAGGCGAGTTTCCGGGCGAAACTAAAAACTTATCTCTATAGAAAATAATGGCCCTGTAGCTTGGTTTTTCACTGTCTTCTGCCTACTTCCACTTTCAGCGCGCGGACACGCCGGTGTGCGTAAGCGCAGCGCTTTACAAATGTCCCAATAATAATAATAATAATAATAATAATAATAATAATAATAATAATAATACAGTCCTGATGATGATCCCGGTTCACTAGGAGCCTAGGGATCGAAACGTTGACGCTTATAACAGTGTTGCATGATATTAAGTTGTACATTAATCTGTATACACTGTATGTCGGAATTTGCTTAGATTGACTACAAAATTGCAAACAACAGTTGGCTCCAAAAACTCTCTTTTGCCTGTAAGAAATTTTCTCTTGATTCACTCACCCTTCTTTACTTTACACTCTTTCTAACCCTTGGGATAGGTACAGGATTGTGCTCTATCTGAATGGTTATATGTGACCCTCTTAAGGTCAACCAACTTTTTCAATTTTCGAATTAAACCGCTCCTCGCCCGGCTGGGTCAGGATGTTGAACTATAGTACTCATTGTGGGCTATAAGTTTATTTGTCCAGTTATTGATTGTCCTGAGGACCGTTGTTCGCCAACAGAACCGTAGCCTTGTGGCTGAGTGTGCACATTGTGGCTGCTGATTGCGGTCTGACAGTGTTTCCACTGTTCATACTGAGCTATTTTTGTTCGCATCTGTTTTGAGTTGCATGCAGAATGTAATCCCATGTCTTTTGCCTGGTGGTGCGCCAACACTTTCAGTGCATGCAGTAACATGCCCAGACATGTGTGGAAAGTGCCCTTCTGAGTTCCACTCCAGGTCCTGTAAACTGTCGGATTTTCTGCGTGTTTGAGGAAATTGGGGTGTATCAAAGCCATATGTCACCTGCATGAGCTGGCTGCAGTTGCAGCTGCCCTACAACTGTGGCGTTTGATTTTGATGTCTCTTGAACGCGTCTGAACGAGCGTGTGTTGTCCAGAGCTTTCCCTTTGTACTTATGTTTGTCTGTGTGTTTTACTAGACGTCTTTGCAAATACGCCTGGCAATTTGCAGGTAATTGTGTATTTCTGCGAGGAGCTGCGATTTCCGCCGGATGTTTCAATGGCCTACAGCAAAGTGGAGTGATGGGGGTAGGTGGCAGCACCCTGCTGGAAGTATGTGTGTATCCCGGGGCTACGTCCTGTCAAGCAATAATTCAGTCACAGGATTACCCTTTCGAACAACTTGCGCTGTTAACAAAGCTTTTAACTTGAGGTTTTCCATTATTACGCTAGACACCCGCTTCCGCTGTCCTCGTGGTTGACTGCACGGTTCACTATTTACATAGTTTGCGCAAAATACCTTCTGAAGTTTACAGTGGAAGTAATTTTGTACAAAATAAGCAGTATGCCCCGCTCTCGCGTGCCATCCTTCTAAATCCTGTCACTAACAGACAATTGCCAATCAAGAAGTGGAAGGAAAGCGATTGTTAATTAAACCAATGCAAACACTGTCAGAAAGTTACGGTAAACAACGACAGTGCAAAAGACCACGCAAGGAGGCAAATTGCAAACAGTGGCTAAACTTGCTCTCCACTTTCGTCCAGTCTGGATTTGGACTTCAGTGTAATCCCTTCTCCGTACATAGTGAGTAAACTGAATGGCGGGTTGGAGGCAGGCATTAAGGACCGGTGTGCAAATTCCCAATTAGATGCTGATTTTAAAGTTCATTTTCTAACTGGGCTCGCAGGATGGTTTTAGTGAGGAAACGTAGCAGATGGCCATGGTGTCCCAGGAGACGGTAGATGTTCACAGCAGGCCGCTGAGTGATTCAGTACAGCAGGGGGTGCTGGCGGGCGGGTTTAAAGTCTCTTCAGCTACAGAAGCAGCTGTCCCGCTATGAACCTGCGCACGGCCAGTTCTAGCGATGCGCGGGCCCGGCACTTCGTTTCACTGGAAAAAGTGCATTGAACCAAGAGACGTGTATAACGCGACCTTATGCTTCGACTGAGCTCTCCAATCACAAAGAGAGTATATTTTGCTAACAGTGGTGGAGATTACTCTGGGCCGACTGCAGACCTCAATGCATACAATCGCTGGTGTACTAGGTTATGGAAAACTACAAAGAATTTAGCAGTATATACACTTTAGACAGAATATACAGGCCTCTCACGGTGCACACTCCCATGCCAGCGTATAGCATGATCAGAATCTTCCTTCACGTTATGGGACATGTAGTCCAGATTTAATAATGGGATAAAAAGAAGTACAAATGCAAGTATACAACAAGGGACAGGAAGACAATGAATAAGGGGATGAAGAAAGGAGGAGTAGAGAAAAGATTAGAAAGAGAAAAGACAAGCATTAGCGGCAGCATTAGAAACAAAAATCGGCCGCGAAATGAAACCCTTTGAAGTAGCCAGGAAATGAAACCCTTTGAAGTAGCCAGGCTGAAAAAAAAAAAGCAATTAGGACGGCCTGCGGCCGTGAATAAGTGACGGCGGGGGGGGGGCGGAGAGAGAGGAACAGATGGCTGTGAAGGGAGAAAGGCTTCTGGCAGGGGGAAGGCTCGTGCATGAGAGCAGGTCACGTGATTGGGATTCACGTGAACTTTTGAAAATCCGCATCGTAAAAAGTCAGCTTTTGGATTGACAATAATAGGTTTGAGTAAACTCAACCTAAAAACAGCCATTAACTACATAGCCCAAGAGGCTCAGCGGTTTTCATGGAGACCAGTCCAACAATCACAGTCCAGGCAAGGGCATATAGGAGATCCCACGACGAAGTCCTTCCTCTTTCGATGCTGCAGGATGTTAAGTTGACCATCGTCTAATCCGTCTTCTGATCCGAACATAGGATAAAAGAGAACATAATAATCTCCTATCCAGAAGGAACTCCTATATGAGAACATTACATAAGCATAAAGCAACCAGTCAAGCAAATACAAAGGCAATAAAGAACTGAAAGCACAAGCTTCCAAATAAAACTGGAATCAAAATAGAACATATCTGATGCAAAACACAATAAATCACAAGAGCAATACTTTCCTGATACGTAGAAAGTTAATCCTCGGGTGGGAGGCTAGATGAAGCCAGGGAGGGATACTCCTCGCCTCCGCGTCCTTAATAGAATTGAAACTTTCCTTTGTGATAACTAGGAAATTTCTCATTCTATGTCAGGAAGCGGAGGCGAGGATTATGCAAGTTTAAGGCTTTGTGAATTGGCTTGAAATAAAACTTTTTAAAAGTTGATTCCGAAGACCAATCAGCGGCATTCATAATGTCCTCCAATCTGCCACCAACTTGGACAGCCTTGGAGGCCATAGCTCCTCCGGTAGAATGAGCTCCAAAATTTCTGACATAAATCCCGGATTCAGACATAACCCACTTGTCCCATCTAACAATGGTGGGAGAGGAAACCCCCCAAAAGGGTTTCTTAATGGCAATAAGAAGTTGCCGTTCACCTGGAGGTCGAGCCTCCAAAGTCATGTCCTCATAAGTTTTAAGACATCTAACTACACACAGTTTATCAATCAATCAGGAGTTTGTTAAAGCGTGACCACTCACCCGTAAGGGTCTCAAGGCGCTAGGGGTGGGCGTGGGGGGGTGGTGGGGTGCAGGTTCCATTCCATCAAGGAGGGGGTCTGTCGAAGAGCCAGGTTTTGAGGTTTCTTGCGAAGATGGGGAGCGATGTTGTCTGTCTGAGGTGGAGTGGAAGGGCATTCCATGCTTTGGCCGCAAGGAGAATCCGGAAAAGCAGGATAGGTTACCGACCTTGTCCTAGATTTAGTCCTCCTGGAAATGGTAAAGGTAACACCCTCCGGGGTAAAAACTCGTGCAGAAATGTTCAGAGCCCGGACATCATAAGCTCTCTTACAAGAAATAAGACAAAGGAGAATAGCGAGTTTAGCTGAAATCTCCTTTCGAGACAGATAATCATTATCTTGACACGATAAAAGATGACGAAGAACCAAATTAACATCCCAGAGGCCAAAGTAACGTGGCTCCGGGGGGCCTGAAAGACGAATGCCTTTCAAGAGCTTACAAACCCAAGGGTCAATCAATCAGAACATTTGTAGAGCACGCTACTCACCCGTGAGGGTCTCAAGACGCTGAGGGGAGGGGGGGGGTGCCGCTACTGCTCGAATAACCAGGTCTTGAGGTGTTTCCTGAAGGTGAGATGGTCCTGGGTCAGTCGTAGGTGTGCGGGGAGGGAGTTCCATGTCTTTGCTGCCAGGTAGGAGAACGATCTTCCTCCGGTGGTGGTTCTGCGAATCCGTGGGCCGGTGGCGAGGGCGAGGCTGGTGGAGTGGAGCTGGCGGGTGGGGGTGTAGAACGAGAGGCGGTTGAGGTATTCTAGGCCCATGTCGTGGAGTGCTTTGTGTGCATGGGTGAGGAGCCTGAACATGATCCTCTTGCTGATGGGGAGCCAGTGCAGGTTTCTCAGGTGGGCGGATATGTGGCTGTGGCGAGGGATGTCGATGATGAGTCCTGCGGAGGCGTTCTGTATGCCCTGAAGGCGTTTCTGAAGTTTGGCTGTGGTTCCTGCGTATAGGGCGTTCCCGTAGTCCAGTCGGCTGGTGACGAGGGCCTGGGTGACCGTCTTTCGGTGGGGATCCACCGGAAGATCTTTCGGAGCATGCGCAGGGTGTTGAAACACGAGGACGAGACTGCGTTGACTTGCTTGGTCATCGTGAGGGAGGAGTCCAGGATGAATCCCAGATTGCGTGCGTGGTCCGTGGGTGTCGGTGCGGTGCCCAGCGTCGTGGGCCACCAGGAGTCGTCCCAGGCGGATGGGGATTGTCTGAGGATGAGGACCTCCGTCTTGTCCGAGTTGAGCTTCAGACGGCTGTGCATCATCCATTCGGCAACATCTTTCATTCCGTCCTGGAAGTAGGCTTTGGCGGTGAGAGGGTCTTTGGTGAGGCAGAGTATCAGTTGGGTGTCGTCGGCATAGGAGATTATGTTGATGTTGTGTTTGCGTGCGATGGTGGTGAAGGGGCTCATGTAGATATTAAAGAGGGTTGGGCTGAGTGAGGAGCCCTGGTGTACGCCGCAGATGATCTTGGTGGCCTCGGAGCGGAAGGGAGGGAGGCGGACTCTCCGGGTTCTGTCAGAGAGGAACAATGTGATCCAGTCCAGGGCCTTTCCTTGGATCCCAGTGTTGTAGAGGCGGGTTATTAGGGTGCGGTGGCAGACGGTGTCAAAGGCTGCGGAGAGGTCCAGGAGGATGAGGGCGGCTGTCTCTCCATTGTCCATCAGGGTCCTGATGTCATCGGTGGCTGCGATGAGGGCAGTCTCGGAGCTGTGGTTGGCTCGAAATACGGATTGGGATGGGTCTAGCGAGTTGTTTTCTTCGAGGAATTCAGTCAGCTGTTTATTGACGGTTTTCTCGATGACTTTAGCCGGGAAGGGGAAGAGAGAGATGGGGCGGAAGTTCTTGAGGTCTTTGCGGTCTGCTGTTGGTTTCTTCAACAGGAGCCCCATCCACCAGGGAATGACCAGCAGAAATGGCTGAACGGAAAGAATTAATAGTTCAATAAGCCAACTTCTGATGGAAGAGTTCCGCAAGGAAGTTGACTACCTCAGCAACGGAGGAGCCCACGGGATCCAGGTGTTTCGCCAAACACCAACGAACCCATCGTCTCCAAGCAGATCGGTATCGCTTGGTAGTACCCGGGGCCCAGGCCTGTTGAATGAGTTCAGCTTCTCTCGAAAGCGTGTCGTCCGTCCATCGTCCCCTGAAATCCTCCTGGCCATAAGATGTAGATGGCCTTGGAGAACCAGGGGCGTATTATCCATCCTGAGTAGGACACAGCAGGAGACTCTCGTCGTCGTGAATGAACGAATGGCGAAAGAGCCCGCCAGGAGTTATAAGCAATTGATATGGAGATGCAACTCCTCCTCCATCCACCTACCCCCCACAGAGAGAAACATCTGGCCCCCCAACTCAAGTGACTGGCATCCGACTCGATTACCAGGTCTGGACGGGATTCAAAAATCGCTCTCCCATTCCAGGCCTCCATGTGGTCGATCCACCAGAGGAGTTCCGACCTGGCTTCCAGGGAGAAAGAGATCAACTCAGAGTAAGTTAGACCTCTGCGGAGATGAAAAGCCTTCAACCTCTGAAGGGCCCTGTAATGCAGCGGACCCGGAAAGATAGCCTGAATTGAAGATGATAAAAAACCCACAATCCTGGCCAGTTGCCGAAGAGAGATCCTGTCCCGACGGAGTACCTTGCGAATCTCCTCCTTGATTTTGGAAATCTTCTGAGACGGAAGATTCAAGGTGGCATCTGTCGTGTTGATGCGAAACCCTAGAAATATCATGCTCTACTGCGGAATCACGTCTGATTTTTGCGCATTGATGGTGAACCCCAGATTCTGCAAGAGGGACACCGTAACCTGCAAGTGGAGGAGAAGTTGATCTCTGGACTGCTCCATCAGGAGAATGTCGTCCAGATAAATGATCAGTCGAATGCCTTTCGTGCGAAGGTGTTCGACCACCGGTCGTAGGAGTTTCGTAAAGCACCAAGGTGCTGAGGAAAGACCAAAGGGAAGAGTTTGAAACTCGTAAATTTGATCCTTCCCTTGAAACTGGAGAAACCGGCGATGTGGAAAGAAGATGGGAACCGAAATGTAGGCATTCTTGATGTCCGACCGGACCAACCAATCATCTTGGAGAAGGAGATCCCTGAGGAGATGGATTTCCTCCATTTTTAAATGGTTATAAACCAACTACTCGTTGAAGGAACGGAGGTTGATAACTGGTCTGAAGCCTTTTTCTTTCTTTTCGACCAGAAAGATATTGCTGAGAAAACCTCTTGGATGAAGATTGGAATGAACAATAGCGCTTTGGAGAGAAGATCTTGAACTTCCAGGTCTATGAGAGCATCCTCTGCTTCGGAAAAAACCAAAGGGCGAGGACGAGAAATTAGAAGAGGGGACCCGTAGAATTCTATGTGAAACCCGTAAAGTGTTTCCAGCACCCAAGGATCTCACTTGAGTTCTGCCCAATTTGCTTGGAACAAAGAAATCCTGCCCCCCAGACAAACCGGAGAGAGGAGATTCATGCTTACCATTGAATCCTTTGGAATTATTCTGGTTGCCACCTCGGCCTCTGCCTTGACCTCTGCCTCCACGGGAAGGATAGAAGGATCCCTGCCTACCATCGTTCCAGTCATTGTTGCGCTTTCCTTGTCCCCTATTGGAGCCTTGGTTGAACTGACGGCCAGAAGAGTGACCCCTGCCTCATCCAGCCCCGGCAAAAACCTTTTTCGGAAACATCTTCGTCATAGAAGCCTGCGCTTCACAAAGGGATCACCAAAAACTGTGCCCTGAGCCACAGAGCCTGCCTCGGACGAAGACAATTCCCCAAGCTTTAGGTCAATCTTTAGGAGGAGAGAACGGCGACGCTCAGCTGAGAGAGCACAGTTGGCATTGCCCAAAAGGCACATCGCCCTCTGTGCCCACCCCACAACATTGTCCGTTGGAAGTGGTTGTCCGGATTCTCAGGACCTTTGCGCTAACTCAATAATATTAGTCAAGGGCCCCACAACATCAAGAAGCTTGTCCTGGCAAGCTCTCCAAGACCTATCAATGCCCTTCTTAGGGTCCTTCATGTACTTTGCAAAAAAGGTGCACAATTTTGGGTCTATGTCCGGGGTAGCAGTAACGCCATTAGGGAGCGTGGGCCGAGGGCACTCTGACCTTAGGCGAGAAGGCACCTCCTGATTGAGGGGTTGTCTGATTTTAGAGGCAACATAATCAGCCGTCATCTTATCGAGCACCCATTCAATGGAACGTGGTCGGAAGATACAATTAGGGTCAAACATGTCCGGATGAACCGGCTCACCATCACCAATGTCCAAACCAGAAGGCCTAGGACGCCAAGACCTGCCCGAATCCATCAAATCCTCTGAGGATTCATCATCATCTGCGAAGACATCCTCGTCCTCACCCTCTCCGCCATCGGGAAACCCTTCCTCAGGGTCAAAATCCGGCGTGGCATCG
The DNA here is from genome assembly GCF_964263255.1 of Lissotriton vulgaris. NCBI lineage: Eukaryota > Metazoa > Chordata > Amphibia > Caudata > Salamandridae > Lissotriton > Lissotriton vulgaris. The sequence continues at coordinate 1,137,207,428 of NC_141698.1, read as the reverse complement.
CCACCTGTATATCCGGGTGAGCCTTCCTCCCGGTAGGGTGCATTTCTAAGCGTGCACACACTCTTATGGAAGACTTCAGCAAGTTTACTGAAGCCCTCCAGGTGCCCCACGTCACGCTTGACTGCCTTACGTGACACCACAGATTGAATGCCACTAGGCCCTGCCCCACTGTCTCCCAGGATTCCAGAAGAAGACTTAAAGACATGCGCAGACAGTTTATTAACGCTGTCCTGCAGAGGAGCAAGCGCCTGGGCAATAGCCGAAGAAAGGAGCTTGTCTACCTCTGCAGGAGAGCGCACCTGGGGGGCTGTCCCTCAGAATCAGGGATGGACACATAATCATGGTCATGATGTGACTGCATATCCACAGAGAGTCGGGCACCCATACACAACACCCAATAATATATATACAAGGGTTCCCCCCAACACAGGTGCCCTGCGCAGGAAATAACAGTGGTAGTACGAATAAAATATGAGGTGTAACACTGTATTAATTATAAGCCACAAACAGCCAGGAGTGGGCTTAGCCCGTCTTTCCTACCGCAAACGCGGTGTCAGTAAAGTGGGGGAGGAGGCCACAAACTTCAACAAGAAGAAATGCCCCCAGCGCGTTTCTCACCACATGCGCTCAAAGGGCGCTGTGGTGAGAGCTCCGACACCGGCAGCTCGTCAAAAGACAGCCCCACACGGCGCACGCGCAATGAACAGACGCTCGAGCCGGAGCCTCCCGCGTCAGACAGCAAGCAGGAGTGCTCCGCTACACAAGAATACCGCAAGCAATATAACAATTAAAGAAAAAGCAAGCTGTCACAATAATAACTGCCCACGCCACAAAATATGCAATAAGAAGTGAAGTTAGGGACTTAACTGACGGGGCAGCAATAGAGAAAGAGGAAGGACTTCGTCGTGGGATCTCCTATATACCCTTGCCTGGACTGTGATTGGTGGACTGGTCTCCATGACTACCACTGAGCCTCTTGGGCTATGTAGTTCATGGCTGTTTTTTCTTGTTCCTTTTAACTTGCTGTCTAATAAATAGAGAAAGGATATGCATAATCCTTGCCTCCGCTTCCTAACAAAGAATCAATATTTTCAGAATCGTCAATTACATTGACAAGAGTTGGAGATGAACAGCTGGAGTGTTCCTGAGTTATCAAACGACTCAAAACTATGGAGCGTTCACTTAGCTGCAACGGTTTCAGATTGTTATATGTGACGTTTTCATAATTTCAGTGTAATTATGAGTGACATTTCAACGACTATGAGAGACACTATCTCCGTCACCACTGACCAGAGTCATACAACCTTCACCGGTGCGACCCAAACTTAGCTGGCAAGTTTTCAGTGTGCACAAGTAACATTTCTATGTTTTCAAGTCATCTATGAGTGATATTCACATCTCATCAGTGACCCCTTCAGTGACACTTTGTAAGGAGCAGTGGATTAAGAAAATGTATGGTACAAAGCGAAAATCTCGTTTTAGTGAATGCAGTGTAGTACCTCGATTAAATACACCACTCACACCTGACATGGGGTACTATGTGATTTTTGAGGTTGCCCTGCGCCCTTTCCTATCATACCATACCTTCCTGTAATATTTTTTAATAGTATTTAATAAATTGCAGCTGGTAATCTATACCAAATTACAGCTGTCTTATCTCAGTGTCGGCCTGCATATACCCTTTGATCTGTGAGTTAGAAATTAATTTTGTTGTAAAGAAATGTTACACTAGTTTGTTATTTTAGTGTTGCAATTGATACAAATTACCCAAATGAATCACCACAGTTTTCCGATCTCTGAAGTACTTACTTAGCTGTCACCAGTCAGACCGAGTGCCTGTACAGTTATCACCACTCCCTGCCAAAGTGCTGCTGGTGTCTGGCTGCGATCTCACGCTGGACTGGGCTGTCTCCCAGGTACAGGGCAGCCACCCTTCTTCTTTCTGAGATGGGGGATGGCAAGAGCATGGACTGGAGTTGTTGACACCCTGGGCTTTCAAGGTCGCACTTAAAGACTTGAGCGGTGTGCCGACTGGAAAAGGCCCGGGATCATGAGAATGGACAAACACGGTGCCCTCGTTCTCAAAACTACAGTAGTTGGGGGGCAGGAGCTGTGAGGATGACATTTTTGACAATCTGAAGCAATATGTGGCCAACCTGGCGTGGGGGCTTAGGAGGAAATTGTCCCAGCATGCTGCAAACCAACACCCTGCACCATGACCCTCCCCACACTGATATAAGGGATTGGACAGCACATTAAGCACCACGTCTGCTGATGGCGGGCGCTGCAAAGATAAACAAAGCTGCCGCCCACCATTCTGTTTACCCGGGGGCAATCTGCAATGTGCGTGACGTTGCTGGCCATCAAAGGGGCGCCCCTTAGTTAGTGGCCATCAACGTCACATACATCGCAGGGAACTTGCAGCCAAGGCGCCGCCCCATGGATCACCTATGCCCAGAGTAGACTCTGGCGGAGATAGGTCGGGCGGGGCACAGCTTTACTGTAAAGCCCTGGCCTCACCGTGTATACTTCAATTATCGTAAATGCTCAGTTTCAGCTCCGAATATTCAGCTCCTACATTAGTTAGTTATCTTAAAAAAAATTGTACTTACTCAGCATTACAGTTGTCTCACAGTTGAGTAGCAAAGGCGAGTGAATCATCCACCACCAGTGCCCAGTGTCAGGTGAGCCTCAGAGGGTTCAGGCCGCCCAGGGAATCCGTTATGCCACCACACTGTGGTGCAAGCAGCATGCTGAGCTGCAATAAATCCTACGCACACAGCTGCTGAGCAGCCCAGCTATTTACTACATGATTCGAAATACTGCACTCTCGCGCCAGGCGCCTTATCCTATTAAATTGAGTCTCACAATAGGCAAGCACTGACAATGACTCATCTCCTGACGTCATGCCTCGCGATACCACAGGACTGAGTAGACCAACCAGCCCCCTGCCTGCTGGGGAATCGCACATTGCTCTACCACTGCAGATCTGGGTATTGGTGGATTATAGGTGCTCCGGCTTCATAGCTGAGAGGCGCCATAATGCGTGACAATGCATTTCAGTGCAGTGATGCGGACCACCACACTGAAATCCGTTAGTCTAACGCCCGATGCAAGATACTTGGCAGGGCTGCGTTCAGAGCTCTTGGCCTTATCAATAGCCTCAACGAATGAAGGAGCTCTACAGCTAAGTAGGCGTTCTTGTGTTTTCTTGGGAAAACAGTTGTAGACATATTGAGCCCAAATGTTAGTGTCAAAGGATGTGCCTTAATCTGAAAGTTGAAATAAACTCATCTACGCTCTCTCACTAGTGCTTTGTTTTCTTTTGAAAAAAGTAAACCTTTCTTAAAGAACACTAGGCTCCACCGCAAATGAGTTTCTCAGTGCAGTTACTGCTTCTGAATACTCATCTTAGTCATAGATTGACTCGAGGGAGAACTAACCCGACTTAAATGATCAAATACTTGTTGGCCCTTCTGGCCTAGGTAACTAAAAAGTATCTCTTCTTTACGTTTCGATACACATTTGTCTATGTCAATTGGAACCAAAACGTTTTCAAAATATCTTATCCGGGTTTTCCATTTATTGGTGGGCATGGCAGGGATTTGCAGTATTGGAGTAATTTAAGCAACATTATTAAATGCCATTGTAGGAGGAAAAGATCAAGAGGTTGCACAGTACCTCTGAATCTATTTGGACTGGAGGAGGCACTAAATGACAAAGAGACACAATACAGGACTGCAGGATCTGCACCAAGACATGCAGGAAGTGCTGCGTTCATTAATAGATAAACAAATTGCAGATTGAAGAAAGTTACCTCAAAATGGCTGCAACGTAATGTGCGTGGCTGCGCACTGCCATGTGGAATATGACTTGGGCGACTGACCAGTCAAAAATGTCCGCCATGTCAGTTGTGCGATGATGTAACAGGAGTGCATCCAATTGGGGCAGTGTTTAAACCGATATCGGTAACATAGAGCCCCCTCCGGGTAAACCCTCCTACTTAACTGGAAGACAGACCAAGCACAAGCCTGCTTGGTGATCACATATGCAAGCACGCAGAGCGGCAAGGCCGAAGGGCACCACAAGGGGGAACCTTGAGGAACACCAGCCACAATGAAGATTGGCTCACTGGACGGCAGCAGGAGACAGCAAGTCAGCAGTAGGCAGGGCTTGGTCGGCAGGAGACAAGGCTCAGCTGGACAGGCACTGCTGTAGCAGAAGACACAGTTGTTGCTGAAGAACCATTGGTCTCCAAGTCCTGCAAGGTATCGCAACCAGAAGCAGCACAGAAACAAGGAAACAAGGTAGAGTGGGCTCCGTTAGAAGTAATCTCTTCACCAAATGTTGCTTGCAAACAGGTTTGTGTAAAAAAAACAGTATGTTTATTCCAAGTCAGCATACAACGAAGCGCACGTCCAGCCAGCTCCAAGTGTGAACCGCCACCCTAGGGATCTTTCAGCAAAATGTTCAGTTACCAGAACACAGTTGGAACATAGAGCCATGATGGAACAACAAACAACATGGCACAAGAAGCCTAAGACATCTCTGCAGCCTGTGCACATTTGAATCAAAGCACGAATAAAACACAAGCAGCGCTCATGTACAATACAAACATTTCTCGCTTATGCGCTAAGAATTTTCAATTCTATTAAGGACACGGAGGCGAGGATTGTGCTTCTCTTTCCTGCATAAGCGGCCAATTAGAACAATACGAATGAAAAAACGACATATCCCATGAACCTCCAGTCCCCAAGTAGTCAGATGCTCCAATCATCGATAATCCAGTCCTTTAAGATCAGGAACCACCATTTATATGCACCTTCTGTTTTCCTTCTTCCTAATCTTTATAATATAACCAAAAGTGTATAAGAACGATTTTAAAATGATATTTATATACAATTTAATGCATCTAAATATTTTTTTTTGTTTAAATGGATGGACTGACTTAATTACCATATCCCCCTGATGGTTTCTTGTGCAATGTAATTGGGCAAAATAAACGTTATGCTATTGGTTTTAACTTCTATTTTTAAATATATGATGCCGTCTTTTATGATACTGAGATCGAAATAAAGACTATATGAAATGAAATGAAATGATCAGGAACCGCCATTTAAGAATTCTCTTTTTTTACAAATAAAATAAACATCCTGGAAGAAAAATCATAACCAAAACCGTGAGGAAGACCTTCCAACCCTCCCAACAGGAGAGGTCGAGAAAACAACACCACCTCCGAGGTGGTTCTCCGAAACGTGTGATGAAGAATGAAGCAGACTTCACGATAACCAGAGCTCCCTTTTGAGATACGTCTCGTATGAAGCAGTCCACCTCAAGTTTGTTTCTGGTCGTTTCCTGTGAAACAAGAAAATGAAGCTATAAATATCCATACAAAGGAAGAAACTTATAGGCATAAGTAAAAGCAGCAAAAGCGTATAAGTATAAATATCACATAATATTACTTACAAGGCAGGAAACCTAGATAAAATCACATAATCAACAATACCATCACAGAAAAATATACTTACACCGTACGTATATGCATAATACACAAAACATCAGGGTGGGATAGTCTTCGCTCCTGTGCCCTTAATAGAATTGAAAATTCTAATAGTGTAAGCTAGACATTATTTTATTCTATGTCAGGACCGAATGCTCCGATTATGCTTCATCAAAGCTGTGCCACTACCCCAGAAGCAACATTCACAATTGGTTTATAATAAAAGGACTTTAAGGTTGACTCAGAGGCCCAATCCGCTGCTCTAAAAATATCTTCTAAACGTGAACCCAAAGTGAAGGACTTAGAAGCCATCACACCTCCGGCTGAATTTTCACCAAAAACTGAAACATCAATACCAGCCTCGGACAATAACCAATGCATCCACCTTGCCAACATAGCAGCCGCCACAGTCCTGAAAGGCTTCTGCAATGTAATGAGAACATGTCCCCCAGGGTCTACCCAAAACTCACTGGTGGCGGCCTCGTAAGCCTTAAGACATTGCATTATTAGGGAATACAGGGTAAGACACTGTCCTGGTATTAGACTTAGCCTGTCTAGAATGGGAGACCGAGTCAATGGAGAAATCCCTGCCAGATAGACCAAGATCACAGACGTCTCATACTGTTTTACAAGATATAAAGCAAAACAGCATTGTAAGATTGGCGGACAGTTGCTCTCGAGAAAGGTACTTACTCTACAGCCATTTCCTCAACAAGCTTAAGATCACATTAGCATCCTAAAGTGTAGAATACTTGGCCTGTGGGGTTTACACAAGCATATGCCTCTCACGAGCTTACACAGCGCAAGTAACACTCCAAGAAATCTAGCTGGCTCACTCCCACCATTCAGGAATCCAGACGCACCTGTAGATGGCTCGCGAAAAGATGGAGGAACAACAAAACCCTGGAGGCCCACGCAGCATTGAATGCTGCCGTCACCACACACCACTTCCTCCTCAAAATTACAAAGAAAACGTCCCTCCAAGACAGAATTAACGCTAATGAACACAACAACAATGAACTCTTTGTCATCGACAAGGAGTTTGCCAAACCCAACATTGAGACCATAGGCGTTCCACCCTCCCAAGACCTCTGCAACAAACTCAGCACCCATTTCTACCACAAGATCAAGCAGATCTATAACAGCTTTGAAACCCAGGACCCACCCATCATTCCAGCCACCTCGGCACTTAACAACAACATCCTCCAACAGATCCTGCTCAACTGAACCCTGCTCACCACGGATGACACGCTGAAGACCATGAAAAGAATCCACTATGGAGCCCCCTCGGACTCCTCCCATATCACATCTTCCACAGAACCACCACCTCCGTTGCCCAAGCTATGCCCCACCATCAACTGCTCCATCAACACCGCCACCTTCCCCAATGACTAAAAACACACTGAGATTAACCCCCTGCTGAAGAAGCCCTCTGTCAGCCCGACAGACCTCAAGAACTTCAGACCCATCTCCCTGCTCCCCTTCTAGCCAAGGTCATCAAGAAGGCCATCAACACACAACTCTTTGAGTTCATCAAAGCCAAAGATGTCCTGGACATCTCCCATTTCGGCTTCCAAAGCATCCACAGCACTGAGACCGCCCTATTCGCCTCCACCGACGACATCCACTCCCTTCAAGACTGGGGCAAAACAGCAGCCCTCATCCTCGTGGACCTGTCAGCCACCATCGACACGTCTCCCACCGCACCCTAGCCAGCATCCGCAGCAAAGCCTCGGACTGGATGCACTCCTTCCTCACTGGTCGAACACAGTGAGTCAGACTACCACGGTCCTCGCTGAACACATAGAGATCAGCTGCGGAGTGCTCATTCCTGAGCCCCACCCTCTTCAATGTCTACATGGCCCCTCTCGCAGCCATCGTCAGGAACCACAGACTCACATAAACTCCTACGCCAATGACACCCAGCTGATCCTCTTCCTCACTAACGAACCCACAGGTGCCAGAGACAACTTCCTCGACGGGATGAAGGCTGTCGCCACCTGGTTCGGAGACAGCTGCCTCAAAATCAAATAAGACAAGACTGAAGTCCTCATCCAGAGACGCACCCCTTCTGCTTGAGATGACTCCTGGCGGCCAGCCGCACTAGGAACACCCCCCACGAAACTTCTGTATCATACTGGAATTGTCCTTCCTAGAAAGACAGTCACCCATGCGCTCATCAGCAGCAGACTCGACCAAGGCAATGCACTCTATGCTGGCATCACTCAGAAACTCCTCAGGAACCTACAGAATGTTCAAAACGCTGCAGCCAGACCACCGGCCCTCAACATTTCCAACTGCAACCACAACACCGAACACCTGCGAGAAATACACTGTCTCCCATTAAAAAAAAAGTCACTTTCAATTTCAGGGACTCATCCCAATCACTGGGTTGAGTGATGCTATAACCATGGTCATCCCTGACTGTGTGTGACAATTTGTCGAAGGCCTCTGTATGTGCCCATCTCTTTGCCTTCCCCTTACTAGGCTTACAAGAGGGGCCCATGAACCCTTCACAAGTGCAAGAAGAGGGAGCAAACCCTGCTGACAGGCGAATCCCTTAAACGAATGAGTGAGGGGCCCCAGCGCCTTGGCCAGTGTTTTGTTGATGGATACCTTGACACTAGTATCCAAGGCAACAACCAGGTTCTCTTCTGAAGAGGCCTACATGTTCTCCTGGTAGTATCGTTGTCTTCAAAAGGCTTGTATTGGGCCATGTCACACAAGATATGAGGCCAATAAGGCAGCGAAGTCCCAAAATCGGGGTAACGGAGGGTCATGTTATAAATAGGTTGATGATAGATGACAGGATACTTCTAGTTGATTACATGTAGATTTATTGTACGATACAGCTGAGTACAAAAACCTCGCCAGCTGACCAGACCATGAACTGACACTGGTAGAACACTCTGGTACAGATTAGAACACTCACAGGTATTCTGGGAAGCGAAGGAGGTAAGAACACTAAGGAAGGGCTAAAGACTACCGTCAGCCATATTACAAGAAGAATCAATATACAACACATCTTCCTTTTTTTACAAAAAGAAATGAAACAAACAGAAAATAAAGCTTAAAACATGGGAGACAGCAACAATAAAATTAAAGACAGAAAGAAGGTCTAAGACGACTAGAACTAATTTTAGTTCATGAAGGCAAAAGAGCATTTTAGGGCAAAGAGTGTAAAAGTGAAGTGTGAGGTGAGACACAACACTTAAAACAACTAATAGGCATAACCACTACCTACTCCCCTTAAACTGACAAAACAGGAAAAAGATAGTGCACTCCCTCCAATCAGCCTTTGACCAGCAAAACAGGAATAGAGACTCCACCCCCTCTAAACTGTTTCCGTCCGTCAACACTTTACGCTCCAAGTTGAAGATAGACAGTTCAACATACGCCTTCGTGCTTTAAAGATACCACATTCATAGATAAGATTACTGAGTGCAGTATAACAAGCGATGTAAAAAGATACATTTTTTCTGACCGGGAATTTTTTTAATATATCTAATGCTCTTTATGAGTGCGATGGCATTGAGTGCGTATTCTGTTGTAAGTTTGAGCAGAGTGCTCACTTAGGGCCAGATGTAGGTAATTCCTATTTACCTACTCTTAAATATTGAATCATACCGATTCGGTATTTAAGAGTAGGTAAATAGGAAGGGGCAGATGTAGGTAATTCTTATTTTAGAATTACCGAGTCGGTATGATTCGGTATTTACAGATTCGGTAAATACCGAATCAGTATTTCCTATTGATTCCTATGGGCCTTGAAGCCCATAGGAATCAATGGGAAATACCGATTCGGTATTTACTGAATCGGTAAATACCGAATCCTGCATGTCTGTGTGTCACATGGCACAGGTGTACATGCACAAATGTGCATGTACACCTGAATTCGGTAGTTTACCACCCAATTGTATTGGGTGATAAAATACCGAATTCTGAAGGCCTGTAGCACTGTAAACAGTGCTACCTACATCTAGGATTTACCGAATCGATAAAATTACTGATTCTGTAAAATAATGGCCCCTACATCTCAAAAACCAATTACCGGCCGGTAACGGCCGAAATCGGCCGTTACCGACCGGTAATTGGCGACCTACATCTGGCCCTTAGTGGCATAACAAGGGTGTACCACTGGCCTAATGCAAGCGGAGTAAATGGACACCTACACATGCCAACATTTTGGAAGAAAAAAATGGGAGCCTAAAAAAAATAATCGGGAGAATGTATTTCTCCCATTGACTTCTTTTGAAACCGAGGCAAATTCAGGTGGGAGACAGCCAAAATAAAGCAATTTTGTGTCAAACACCTTAAATCTCCCATCTGAATTGGGTCTATTGGCATGTATGGACCCCCTCGCATCCTGAGGTATATGTAATGCCATGTTATTGTCTACACCTAGAATGTTATCTATATGCTCCAGAGTTTTGGGTCCTCTAACGACTGACTTCATAGCGCATGTCCTCATGCATGTTCTCCGCTCCAACTGTCACCAACCTAGAATCCTCCTAACAGTCTGGCATTGGAGCTTGGGAACACGCCCTATAACAGAAAGATAATAACACCACTGCACAAAGTCAACAGGAAAGATCAGGTAGGAGCAGAAGTGTCTTTGTAGGAGCCCACAGCTTAGGAGGGCGCACAGCAGAGAAGTTCTAGAGCAAGTGAACTGACCAGAGTTCCTAGTTAGTGAGAGCTCTGGAACATACACATAGTATTCTGCGATACGAAGAGTAGCAGGGGCCTGCAAAGAAGTTAATGCGTTACTCTTTCGCACTTACATCGGCTGTTCTTCAATAATAAAGAAGATACAACTTAATTTGCAATCTTCATCTTCATTGCCCTCGCCTTCCCCCCATGTTGATGACAAGCTTCACTGTGTTAATGTTGCCCCTGTTCGCAGAGAAACAATACTGAACACCTGTTCACATTTTAATAATCCATACACGAAACCAGGCCAGGTTCAGGCGGAGACCACCGATTCTTGAAGCCAGATATGCCTTTATTTTAGCTGTCTCCAGTTTAAAGTTCCTTCTGACTCACTAGAAGTCAGTGAGGAGAAATCATTCCCTCAGTTTTGTTTTCAAAATCTCCCACTTTACTGATTTAACCCCTTCACTGCGGCGGCTATTCCGCCGCAGTGCTAAGGGGGTGGAGAGGCCGCGCGGCGGTCCCGTGCTCGTGACGGAACCGCTCCGTCACGGCACGCGGGTGAGCTGTGCTTGTGACGGAACGGTTATGTCACGGCCCCACCCTCTCAATAGAATGCGCCGTGCAGCCGAGGAATTCGAGCCGCGCAGGCGCGGCGAGCGGGCCATGACGGAACCGTTCCGTCACCAGCACAGCCCACCCGAGGCTCGTGATGGAACGGTTCCGTCGCGAGCATGGGAGGGGTTAAAATGTTGGTACGTGTGATATTTCGCAGAGGTCTGGATATGTTTTCTTAAGTAGAACTTTAGATGTAGTTGTCTTTATTGATTCCTAACATGGTCTTTCTGTGGTTGCTTAGTTTAGTCATCAGTCATTGATCATTAGCGCAGCTGTAGAACACATTTAAAGTGTTTTCTTCTAACATTTGCTGTTCAAAGTATGCTACTGAATATGGGGTAAAACTACCAACTTTGGGTGATTTTCTTATACTGGGAGAACTTTAAAATGCTAGTCATGCCAATATAAAACCTATAAACTATTTAGCGAGGAGCACTGGAAACAAAGTTTGCTGTTTCTTGTTGCGGCTGGCACGTTAAAATATCTATTGTTTCCCATTGGGCCACCAACCATATCTTGATGGGTGCCCTTGTGACAGGAGCTCTAGTCAAACCATGCAGCACCTTGCACTTTTTTGTAAATTTTATTCTAAATTTTCAAAGCATTTTCTACTCCTTTTAGTTAAAAAGCACACTATTAGGAGTTTTAGGGTGGCTTTTAGTTTTTTAATGCAAATGCTGACTCGAGAAACATGTGTACATGTAGGTTCATTCCTTAAAATGGCTTTTTCTGGCATGACATATAATGCTTCCTGATTAAAATGGACCTGCTCAAATTATAGTGATCGAAGTCTTTTTTTAACTTAATTCTTACCATGCTCTCATATGTAGGGGTTTTACCTTGTATTTTACTTGTCTATATGTTTTAGTGTGTTTTACATCTATGGATATTTGACTATCTGTTAGAAATGGGATCCCCGGCTGGCCAGGGCTTGCGCCAAAGTCAGTCAGAGACCACCACTCCTGAGTCAGGGCAAGGGAGTTACACGCCAAGATAACCCCTGCTCACCCTCTAGGTAACGTGGCGCGAGCAGCAAGGCTAAACTTGGAGGCGGTATGAGTTAAGTATTTGCGCATGCACCCCAGCAACAACACCCAAGGCCCACCACAAAGGAAACTCCACACATGGTTATATATAAAAATAGCCTTTGTATTACAATAAACATACATTAGATAAAACACACACTTTACATTGTGCCAGGGGCACGGGCAGAATTTACAGGGGATTATGTACAAGACAGGGCCACCTGGACCACTGTCAGGAATCAGCACTTTTAGAAGTTAGAATATAAAATTACTGTAGCACAAAATATAAAACTTGTAACACACAACCAGCCACTACTGGTACCAGGTGAGCACCACCTATGCAATCCTCACTATCCTAGGAGATCACACAAGGAACCTGGGCCTCGCTAGTACCACCTGTACTAGCAAGAAGGAAACCACCTAAGTATCGCTATACCTGTAGGGGTCTAAGGAAGGAAACACATGATGCATCACAATACATTCAGAGGTGTAAAAGCAACAACACACATGATGAATAAACTACCCATTCAGAGGTGTAAAGGTAAAGCACATGAAGCATAACATACAATCAGAGGTGCAAGGAAGGAAACACATGATGCATCGCAATACATTCAGAGGTGTAAGCAAAAACACACAGTTGCGCAAAACTCAGATAAGTCACCACCTGTGACAGTCCCTGTGTCCCAATGTCAGGGCCTAAACATGGCAGTTGCCCACAAAGTGCTGGGCAACTGGTGCAGGGAAAGTTAGAGCAACGTTGGAGCCTCGTGGGCTCAAGAACCACCACTGTGGCACTGCGGAGCCTCTCTGGGCTCCTGGACAAGAAATGGCGCCCTGAGCCTCTCTCAGGCTCTTCAACACGAAATGGGCACTTGAGCCTCTCTGGGCTCACAAAACGAATGGCACTCTCAGAGCCTCTCTGGGCTCTTAAAACGACTGTGGGGGCAAGAGCCTCTCTGGGCTCGAAGAACAGGGGTGCCCCTGAGCCTCTCGGGGTTCGTCACGAATGTGGGCAGGTCGGGGGGCCCTCTCAGGGGACCCCAGAACACTGGAGAGCCACTCGGGGCTCGACGAACAATGAGGCCGGGTTGGAGCCTCTCCGGGCTCCAGAACAAAGGAATGGCCCCGAGCCTCTCTGGGCTCACAGAACGATGGGGCCAGGTCCTAGCCTCGCGGCTCCAGGAACAAAGACCGGGCCCCTCGAGTCTCTCGAGACTCGGAAATACAAGGGCAGGCAGGATGGAGTCCCTCACGGGGGACTCAGGGACCCAGAAACAACTGGGTCAGAGACGCGACCCGGGGCACGCCCGCACTCACCAGGCACTTCGGGAGGCGGCGTCTCCTCGCGGCGTCGTCTCCTCTCGGAGGGGCTTCCCTTCTCCCTCGGGAGCCTCGGCAGGCTGCTTCTCTGCTCCGCTGCGGGGGCGGGACTTCCGGTCTGCCTCTCCCGGGCCGCGCTGTGATTGGCCAGGCACACGAACACTTCCGGGTCGCCGCGGGCAGCGCGGCGGCTCGCTTCAGACAGGCAGGCGGGGTCCCATGATCCGAGGAGTGGGCTCCCTCGTGATCATTTACAATCCCAGGACGGGGCAATGCCGGGTGGGCACCGGCGTCCAATGAAATCCTCAAAACGGGCAAAATGAAGCGCTCTCAAGCGCCACGGACAGGAGAGCCGCGCTCTCAGCGTGATGAGCAAAATAACAGCGCTCGAAGCGCTAGCAGCGAGAGAAAGGCGCTCCCAAGCGCCAGGGGAAAATATCAAGCGCTCACAGCGCTGTGGGCCAAATAAAGCGCTCTCAAGCGCTAGGCAATGAATCTCAGCGCTCCCCAGCGCTGAAGGGCAGAGAGCAGCGCTCTCAGTGCTGTAGGCACAGCACCAGCAGGGGCTGGAGGCAGGCAGGGGGGCAAGGCTGGGCCAGAGCCAGCACACTGGGTCTCCAGGCAGGGAGACAGTCCAAGTGGCAGTCCTCCTGGCCCCAGCAGCAGCAACAGCCCCCTCTGGCAGGATCAGAAAAGAGAACACATTCATGGGGACACAGCCCCATTTTTATACAGCTAAATCCTTTGTTTGGAGGCTCAGGGTGGGGGAGAAACCAGTCGCAGCTGGTTTGGGAGTACCCTTGATGGCCCAACCACCCCTTTCTTTCAATGGGGAGGCTAGGGTCGTTAGACACACCACAGGGGGGCGGAGCCAGCATTGTGTGGGGAAAACCCAGCCCATCCAGGACACAGGTACACTCCTCCCACACATCACTCATGCTAATCTCACACTCACCACCGGGCAGACCCATCCAGACTTCCTGGAGCCTGGCATGCCAGCCAGCTCCAGCCAATCACGCTCCAGGCATATTTTACATTAATATGCCAAGTCCTAGAAGTGGCATTTGTACACAAGACACACTCATGCCACATATATCATTGCGAAGCATTCACTCTTACGAGTTCGCACATATCAAATTCAAACCTGTACACCCCACGCTTCAGGAACTACCAGGGACACATACATTCCCCATGCATTCATATGGGAGGGCAGGCCTACCATACTACACGCACGCACTTTCACTCTGGGACCCAGGGAAAAGTGCGCAGAGACCCAAAAATCACTAACACAGGGTCATAATTAAAAGCAAAACGTTTAGGGGTGAACCTGCCATAAGGGCCAAGTCCAACACTATCTGAATAAAGATGTTTCATATCTGATCTGATAAAAAAGCAGCCAAGTGACACTCTAACTGTGGTGTTAGCTGTCTCGACACCTGGCTGGGAGCGCACAGTTCCCGAGGAGACATTCCAACCATGTACTGACCTTTCTTTGATGGCACTTGACTATCAACTGAGCCATTTGGGGGGCTGCGGATTCACAGAGGAATTCACAATTCCTTGAGGTGAGCAGCGATTTTGGAGGTTTGGGTGCAGCAAAGGGGGTTTATCGGCCGCTGCTCACAGAAGCCCCCAATCTGGCCTCCTGGAGCCGCGTAATAATGTATGACATCAGTTTCTTTCCTGCCTCCAATTTGGATTGGGCGGATTACTAAAATTAAAGAAAGGAATTCTTTGAAATTATGCCATTTTGTTTTGGGCATTTATCAACATTTCTTTGCTTGAGACATCATCATGCGTGCCACCTTCTTGAGTCTACATTAAGGACAGCGGAGGTTAATGTGAAAAACAGAATTTTAATGCTTTTTTTGCGTAAACATCATTATTTATCATATGTTTGAACTAAAACCTGTTGCATAAAATGTGTTCCTCAATACAAATCATTCAGCCACCACAGTTGTTTCTGCTTATTCTAGAAAAAATATATTAATAAAAAATTGTGGCTCCACGTTTTTTACATTTATTTAGTTTCTGTTGACGTAATGAAATCTGATCTACAATCAAAAGCTGCACTTTTGTTTACCCATCTTGTCAGATTTGGTCAGCATGTTTGTGATGACATGCCTGAGGAAGAAGCACCAAGAGGTTAATTTGTAGTATGGGATAAATACACAGAAGCACAGGGCAGAATGGCCAACAAGAGTTCAGATAAACCCAGTATCTTCTTGGATGCCATACTCCCTTTAAAAGAAAACCAGGAGGTTATGGAATGGTTGAAGGATTTGTCGCAGCTCTTCGCATTTCAGCCGCCACGCGTGGATTCGCTTTAGGTTGTGATATTTACATGTGAGATCAGACCGTGTTTGACTGCTATTCAAAGAACATTCAAGAATGTTTTCTTTTGTGTAGGAATCCTACTCTTCGGGGAGTTGTCCCTGAAAATCTATTGTCCTATATCTGCAGCAGGCTCCTCTTTTAAATTACCAAAAACCCCTGTTCCAGTTCTGCAATAGCACTACATGTATTATGGTCACTTCACTGGGGTTCACAAATCACTTTCAAATATGAAAATGTATATATTGTAAATACACAAATACAGAACATTTTTTTGAATCTCAAATGTTGTTATGCAAAATAAATTAAACTCAACTCGTCGGAAGTGACAACTGTGTAAACTCTGTTCTTGGGTCTTGACAGACCACTCTGTTAGAATATTGGTATGCCTTATGGACCTAGGGTTCTATTCTGTATCTTTTTGTTTTGTTTAATCAAGCAGGATATATTAATTCTTGCAAAAATAATTAATTTAGAAAATGAGTTCAAAGTGAACATTGTTTCTGCTTATTAGCAATACCTAGTTCTCAAGGACACATGGGTCCCTCTTGTTTTGTTGTGAATATTACATCATCTTTAAGCTTTGTACTCGGTGCAGGGTTCCCTTTGGACTTCCTACAATTGAGGAACATTGACACCCCTTTAACCGCTTTCCAGTGGGAATTTGCACTGTCCACAGTATTGCTACTAGCATTTAAATTGATGTTTGCATCAACACTACTAGTGGTTACCAAGAGGATGTAAACCTGCATTGAATGTGTGCTGCTGAAGGTACATGTTGGATCCAGAGGGCTTGTTGGTTTTGACACAACAACATGTGAACTATTCTACCACTGACCGTTTTTCCAAAGATGGGCTGTGCCCCTTATCTTGCCTCTCTTAGAGGATCGCTAAACCTATTAATGTTAGACCTTTCCTCCCTGCATGTTTAATCCTGAATCAATCACCTGCCTTGATGGATGAGTGGTTGACCTCATTTCTGTCAGAGCTGCACTTCATCTTGTACTGCTTTTCAGCAGCCGCGTCAGGGAGCTGCATCCTGTCCCTGGCCTGGAACTATTCTCCCACCACATCCTTTCTTTGGATCAGTATGATATAAGCCTGGTAATGGCCAATCTCCCACAAACGTATTCAAGCCGAGCTTCTCCAGTGGTATTATGGGGGGGGGGGTATGGAACAGCCCTCATCCGGGCCTCAGTAGTGACTGCCTTGACGTCAAAGTGTGTACTTTCTTGACTCAGTGGTCGCTGCTGGCTGGGGAGATTGGTGAGGTACCTGGAGTGCGGGGGGAGGGGGGCAAGGGTAGGGGCGGGGGAGGGAAAGGAGAGAATAAAAAAAAATGTACCTGCAGCCTGACATCCATTTCCTCGCCGCCTCTTCAGACAATGCTCACACGGGTCCCCTGCACCAACTGAGACGCTGCTCTCATGCTGGTCTAATCCAGCATGAAAGAAGCGTAGGGATTGGGCGGAGAAGGCTTGCTTCCCACTCCAGCAGGGACTGTGAGCCTGTGCTCCTGAGCCCCGCTGATATCTACAAACAATTGCCTGGAGATGTCCAAGTGCGCATGTTGGTTTGACCATCCTAAGATGGCCGTCCAAACCTCCATGTGCCATGGTAGTGCTCTGAGCCTACCACTCCTCCTGCTCCTGATGCCCCCCCCACTGTGGCTCTGGAGTAAAATAAAATGACAATAAAGCAGTTTTATTAACTTTTAATTTTATTTTACATGTGTCTGCTGGTTCTAGAAGTGGGGTGGCACTGCCCCGGCATAAAGGTGGAGCTGCCCCTGACCAGGGCCGGACGGGCTACCGGGCATTTTGGTGGGCTGTGATGGGGGCTGATTTTGTGGATGGGGACCTGTATGGACTGCTAAATAAAGAAACACAAATAAATGGGTATAAAGCATACCTTAAAGCCATTTGGTTTGGCACTGTTTACTTAGAAATGCCCGATAGGCAGTCTGGCCCTGCCCCTGACTGGACTGCAATGATATTGTATCTTGGTTTCGGTGCAATGCATCTTACCTGCTTATCTGTCTTGCTGCTCGCCAGTGTGGGTGATCAGTGGGGTGCTGGTATGTGTGATGAGATGATAGAAGGTTGTGGACGCCTGGTGGAT
This sequence comes from Lissotriton vulgaris, assembly GCF_964263255.1. NCBI lineage: Eukaryota > Metazoa > Chordata > Amphibia > Caudata > Salamandridae > Lissotriton > Lissotriton vulgaris. The sequence goes on along the minus strand of NC_141698.1, from coordinate 1,137,189,857 downwards.
GAGTGTCAGTTGGGAGAATGGGCTGAGCATCAAGGGAGCTGCTCCTGGGGGGCTCTATGATTCTGTACTTGAGACCTGAACCTTCATCAATGAACCTACTTAATTGCTATACCTCGGCTACACCATCCACTTATTTCAAACGAGTTCCTTCAATTGCCTCAAGATACTTTCCCAATCACTTTAGTCACTGAAAACTCTGGGCCTCTTTTACAAGGCCCTAGAGGCCCTTTGGCGCCATCGTAGCACCACTTCTTTGACGCTCCAGTGGCGCAATGTGCCGCAGCATATTTACAAGGCCGCGCAATGTCACTTTCCATGGCTTTTCATGGCCTTGTAAATATGTGCCCCTTTCACGAAGAACACTGTTTGAAAGGGGCGTCCCATGGGTCTTGCTGTGGATGTTGCTGTGGGTCTTGCTGTGGGTCTTGCTGTGGGTGTTCCATGGGTCTTGCTGTGGGTGTTGCTGGTGTGGGTCTTGCTGTGGGTGTTGCTGGTGCGGGTCTTGCTGTGGGTCTTGCTGTGGGTGTTCCATGGGTCTTGCTGTGGGTCTTGCTGTGGGTGTTGCTGTGGGTCTTGCTGTGGGTCTTGCTGTGGGTCTTGCTGTGGGTGTTCCATGGGTCTTGCTGTGGGTCTTGCTGTGGGTCTTGCTGTGGGTGTTGCTGTGGGTCTTGCTGTGGGTGTTCCATGGGTCTTGCTGTGGGTGTTGCTGTGGGTCTTGCTGTGGGTGTTCCATGGGTCTTGCTGTGGGTGTTGCTGTGGGTGTTGCTGTGGGTCTTCCTGTGGGTGTTCCATGGGTCTTGCTGTGGGTCTTGCTGTGGGTGTTGCTGTGGGTCTTGCTGTGGGTGTTCCATGGGTCTTGCTGTGGGCCTTGCTGTGGGTGTTGCTGTGGGTCTTGCTGTGGGTGTTCCATGGGTCTTGCTGTGGGTGTTGCTGTGGGTCTTGCTGTGGGTGTTCCATGGGTCTTGCTGTGGGTCTTGCTGTGGGTCTTGCTGTGTATTTTGCTGTGGGTGTTCCATGGGTCTTGCTGTGGGTCTTGCTGTGGGTGTTGCTGTGGGTCTTGCTGTGGGAGTTCCCACTCAACACTCATGGAATCTGAAGCATTCCCAGATGTACGAGGTATCGTAAGCCAGGGAATGCGTCAGATTTCTATGCCTCCCAGGGGAGGCGTAGGAGGGGCGCAACGAGGAGGAATGCTTTCATTTCTCCTTGTTGTTCAATCTTTCTCTGTTTGCTGCGTCCTGCGGCAAGCAGAGAAATAGGAAATTGCCACCCCCAGAACGCAGGCCCCCTGGTGACATGGCGCTAGGGTGTCTGCGGGGCACTCGGCTGCTGTTTGTGCGCCAGCGCAGGGTAGAAGGACAGGTATCATGTAGATACGGCGCATTCCTTCCCTTTTCTTGCTGCTGTGCGTCAAATGTTTGTAAATGAGGCCGTCTGTTGGCGCTCCTGGTACATCAAGAGACTGCTGGGCGTAGTCACAGCCTTCATGACACTTGCCGTGCCCGATGAACAGCCGTCCGAGGTACATTGCAAAACAACAATAGAGCTGAATGTGCTCAGAGGAGTTGAAGTGAGCTGCCCGATGTTTAAGGTAGGGTCCTGGTATGTGTAATAAGATAGATGCAGCTGGAAGGAACACATTAAAAGGAGGAATAGAAACATGTTGCTGATTGTTCGGTGACAGCTGCCCAAGAACATCCAACATTTCATTTCTATGACACACAGTTACCGAAGATGAAAGAAAACTGAAGTCAATATTGTGGCCTTTGGCTCCCTCCAGTGGCAGAATGTAATGTCAGCACGTGAGAGCAGGGTTCTCCTTGGAATCTCTTGAGGTCTCCCACATGCACCGCACACGGGGACATATTTACAATATGTTGGAGTAGGGCCGCGCTGCAAGCCTTCGATGTCAACAGAAAAGGGTAACAATGCGCTGCCTACCACGCTTCATTGGTGAAATAAAAGAGCCAGGGGTCTTGTCAAGAGGCCACTGCAGCTTCCACCACCCCATTTCCCCTGCCGGTGCTGTCAATAACCGCACCTCCACAACTACCACCCATCACCCTCCTGCAAGTGTGACAAACCAGATTATGCGCACTTCTAAAGCTACAAGAATGGCTTTGCTGGCACACATTAGCCGTTTTATAAAATGTGTACCTAATTAATTAACAAATGTTGTTCTGCTCATCTCTTAATTAAACAGACAGTGCCACCATGGGGCAGACTGTCATAAGCATTATCAAGGGGGGTTGCTGTGCACACCTGTTAATCCACATCATTAGTTTTCTTCAACTATAAAGTTTTTTGCGTGCATCTTGGGTACCGTGATCTACCGGGGGTCGTGGTGCAACGTCAGACATCCAAACAGAACAGAAGCGGGTTCTCACTCCTGACCCAGAGCACAGCTTGCAGGAATGTTTCAATCACTTATGGGCTTATCCATTATCGACATCAATAATCCATGTACTGCCAAAAATTGTTCTTGATTCTTTGTTGTGAATAAACACGTGAGATGAATGTGTTTTCATACAGCTTCTAGTGCCTCGGGTATGCTCATCCAAGCCTTTGCCCGGGCACGTGGCAAAAACATAAAGCATTCATAATTGTAGTCATAGTTCACGAATCACCCAATGCATTTCGGGCTGGCATTAAGCCCTTCTTCAGGGGTTTACTACAAATGAAAAAAATACTAATCAGAATACGATCGTATGGACATCATTCCATATACATTTGCTGGGAAACATCTTTTACGACGCAACTTTTACAACGCAGTGCCTTTATAACGCGGTATTTACAACAACAACTAATACAATGCATTGCGTTGGGGGCGCTCTAGGGTAGGGAATACGTTTAATTTACTATCCAACACCTTCCCTAGTGTCCACGGGGACTGGAGTTGGAATAGTAAATTAAACTATTCACTATCCAGCGCCCCCCAAGCGTTATGCGTTGTAAAGGTATTTGTTGTAAATACCGCGTTGTAAAGGCATGCGTGGTAAAAGTATGCGTTGTAACGTCATACATCCACATTTACCATGCTTACAGGTCGATACTCTGTTTTCCCCGCGCTTTTCCCTCTACACAAGGGAAACTGTACTCCTCCCGCTATTATATCTAAAACGTTATTCCAAATTATCACTGGTGTTACTTATGTATAAACCACCTGTCAATCCCCTCGCATGAGACCACACAGCACGGTTCTTGAGTCATGTCATAAAATCCTAAAACAGTGTCCCGTACCTTTCACATCTCCGTTACGTCTATTCGCGCTGAAATCAAATTTCTCAAATTCGAGACTGAAAAAACTAACAACGGACTTCCTGTACCAGTTTTAAACCATCATGACGTTACCCCGCCTCCAGTAGTTGACCTATTGCTCCTACCCTGTGGTATTATACTGACCTCTCTTGCCTACATGTCCCATAAACCATCTAATCAGATAGCTTACAACCCTCAATTACGTCACAACTTCCTTCACTGTCGGTCTTAGATAATAGCAATAAACGTTACAATTGTGTACCCCGCCCTCCCTTACGATATCAAAATCTAGCGCGATTCCTATTACACAAATAGGCACGTATCCATAACCTGTACATACATGAATGCAATCTTAACAACACCTAATGGTTGATGGTGAGGTTCCGTGAGGTTCCGTAAGGTTCCGTGACGGTTCCGTGATGGCTTGAACCCGTGTTTTTAAGTTTGTCGGAAATACATAAAAATGGTATCAGTGAACCGCAAATGATCCATTTAGTATATCCTAGTGTTTTCGCTACGCTACGAGCAAGAGCACTCCTTCCATTGACACATTTCTGATATACACACGGCATCCATCTTAGATCGTGGCCGCCATTCTGTGTTTCCTTGCCCTCACATATGCAATAGCCTCTGATCACTTCATTCACTCCACTTTGATTAAAGACACGTAGCCTTAGCCGGAGATTCACCTCTTACGTGACACGTGCACCTTAAACCAGATCACGCTGTAGCTGCATGACTCGACAAAGGCTGCCTCCTCTGCCCGAGGCCAGTCCTGCCAAACTGGTCTTCGTGTCCATTGTACCTGATCATGATTAGGCGGCCGAAGCCGGTAGCCTTGCCCATTTACAACCCACAAACATCTCTTATCCCGTTTTCTATCTTCTGCACCTGGCTCTGCTCCTTTTCCTTCTGGGCCTTTATTAGGGGGAGGTAACGAACTTTACGATGAGGCGGTCCGGCTCTTGAATACAATATTGACAAGGGATTGTGATGGACTGGTGGGAACCCCTCTTCGTGATGTTTGGTATCAGATATTATCGACAGTTCCTGTGTAACGCCAAATATTTATTGTTTAGAGACACAAAAGGTTTGGGAATGTACCGACATGTGAAATATTTGCCTAGAGCACAATTTTTAGTATATAAGGAGCAACCCACTTTGTACAAATCGAACAGTCTCCTAGATTCTGCCCGTGTGTAGATTCTGTGACTTCTGTGTCCCTGCAGTAATAAACCTTTGGTCTTTGACGCCACCATCGAGAAGCCCGTGTTTCTGTTCATTTGTGCACCAAGGCAGGTGGGACTCCGGGGTCTTTGGGTGTTGTACCCTGACACCTCTGGACGGAACCAAAAAGTCCAGAACTCCAATTGGCGCCCAACGTGGGGCGACGTCATTCGGTACCGGTCCAAAAGCCTGAAGAGTTCGAGAAGCTTCGTGTGAAGATTCCTGAGGGAGGCGCCCCACTTCATCGATCCCGGCATATCGCAAAAGTGGCCCTGAAGTTCTCTTCCACGAGGGTTCCCGTTCAGGACGGCTGCAGTGGGCCGTTGCCTTGACCGTCGCCCTGTCTTGGACCCGAAGTGGTGCAGTCCTTAGTACGGCGAAACGTGACGGGTTTCTCCTTGGTGACGTCTTCAGTGACTCAGTTAAGTATTTAGTGATAACTAGTTGGTTATTTTTGTGAGGATTGTTAAAAATCCTTGATCGGTTCTTGGTTTGGTTTGGTTTTGTAAGATTATCTTTGGTTGTTCTAGTTACGATAATCTATTTGGTTTAGTTTTGGGTATCGATACATCAGTTCGTTTTTGGTAGGCCTAAGTTCTTGGTTCGAGTGCACATATTTGTTCCGTGTTTTGTTTGTTTTGTGTTCCGGACTGAAAATGGTAAGTCGGAAAATGTTGTCTTGTTTTAGTTGCAACAGTGACTCACAATTAGAGGATTCCTGTCTGGTTCCTCCGATTGGGACTCCCCTTTATGATTTATATTGCAAGTATGGTGTGGGTCCTATAACTTATAATGAGATATGGGTCCGCTATTGTAAGAAGGATGGTGTCCTTAGTTGGCCACTGCATGGTAGTTTTGAACAAGAGATTCTCGACAACTTAGAAGCGAAATTGTTTAGGAAGAAAGCCCGGCCGGCAATGTTTGACTCTTTTCGTTATTGGCGGAAAGAATCCAAACAGAGAGAAATGAAAAGGTTGAAGAAAGAGCAAAAAGAACTAGAAGAGTTAACTCTAGAGCAAGCGACTAAGCAGTTGCAGGCTGACGAGTGTGAGAAAGCCATAGATGTAGCCATTAGAGAGCATAACTTAGCGATTGACAAGTGCTATCCTGCCTTGCCATCGAAAATGGCTAAGATACTGGAGGATTCCGAAAACGATCCTCTGCTATCTTATCTGTTACGGTCGCCTCCACCGTATGCACAAGGTGCTACGGCTCCACTGATCCCGAATGTTCAATTGCCGGTTGCTGGACAACCTGGTGTTCCTGTTCCTCAGAATCAAGTTCCTATACTTCCCGTGGTGAATGTAAATGTTCCTACAGCTCCTCCTCTTCCCGCACTGCCAGCTCCCACTGTACCTACTGTTCCTCAAACTATTTTCCTCGATACTCCTACTGTTTCGTCATCTATTCCTACCTCTACTGCATTCTCTATGTCTGCGAGTGTACTAACTCCACTTTCTGTTCGTCGAAGAATCACTGATTCTGTTACTAATATGCTGTCGCCTATATATAAAACCTTGATTAAGACTCCTACTCCTGACTCTGTTCAGAGACGGAGTCAGCTACCAAGTACTGAAGAACGGGGAGTTTTAGACTCCACAGCTCTCAGATGGATTACAAAAGTTAGAAGATATAGTACGAAAGATGTGTTAGAGACATTTATGCAATGGGGAGAACCAACGCAACGATACGTCTTTGACGAGATGTGCTCGTTGTTACGTGAGGAAATAGAAGAAGACGATGTCGAATCAGATTTGGAAGATTTAATTAAAATTCAAAAAGAGTTTGCTGCTGGAATGATAGTGGGCGATAATATAAAGGAAGCGATGGAACTTATTTTGAGTTTTAGGAATGATCCATCTCTTCGTTCACCGAGAGATTTAGAAAAAGGTAAAGTGAAGCTAAGTCGCCAATATCCTATGAGGGAGGTTCCTCCAATTTGGCGCGAAGCCGTGCAAGCTGATGCGGTTGCGGGCATTGCAGCTGCTCCAGCACAGTTCCAAAGAGTATGGATACATATTCCATGGAAGCGAGCAGAAGTGTTAGCAGTGAAACAGGCCTTGCCAGATCCACGTAAGAATCCAGCCGGATATTACAAGGAATTAACACAGACAGTTGAGGCTTGTATAATGAACTTAGCCGACATTGATATGTTGTTTGGTAATGTAGTTCCACAACCAGTGTGGGCTAAAATTCGTAGAGAGGATCATCAGGCTGCTTTAGGTGGTGATTGGGCAGCTATCACTGCAGCAGATGCTCAACAAACAGGTGGTGCGAAACCCGAACCCCTAATTGCTAATCTTCCTGGTAGAATAATTGATTTAATGAAGACTCTGATGCCAGCATTGCGTGTTAATTGGGACAAGTTGTCAGCGTGTAGACAGAAGAAAGACGAAAGTGTCTCGGACTTCTTCACGAGGTTCGAAGAGACTTTTGTAGACCATAGTGGTCAGGATATGAGCACTGAAGGAGGACAGAGATTGTTTGTCGATAAATTTGTGCATAATTTGTTACCTGAATTATGCAATAAATTGAAAGACTCAGAAAGTGCGTGGGCTGTATCTACAACTGCGCAAATACTTGCGACTGCACAGTACTATGAAAATAGGGATAAAGAGGAAAAGGAGAAATCAGAAAAGAAAACGAAAGATTTAAAGACTAAAGTTCTTTTACAGCAGGCGTATCCGCCTCGCACGAATCAGACTAATATGCAACAGAATTCGTATCAAAAGACAGATTATAATTCGACCAGGCCTCAATATCAGTGGAATCAGTGCGCGTACTGTAAGAAAGAGGGTCACTATAAAAATGAATGTCCGATCTTAGCGCAAAATAATGCAGCAGCAGCTCAGAGAGGTCGTGGTGGTTATGCGCAGAATTCTAGAGGACGAGGACGAGGTGCTATGCCTCCACAAACGAATGATCGTCCCTCCAATCACTTTGATCAACGAAATGTACAGTCAGCTCAACAAAATAGATCTCAGCAATATCTTGTTGAGGATTATTGTGAAGTTGAAGAGGGTTTTCAACAAAATGGGTACTAGGACAGCCATGGACAGAGAGAGGGAGTAGTATCAGTTCCAGTGGATCAGAGTGGGCCTTATGTCGCAGTAGCAACATCAGGTGTAGTCGAACCGTTTCTGTTGGATACTGGTGCCGCGAAAAGTTCTATCATGCATGCGAAACTCCCTGGCGCACCTTTGTCTGGCTCAACAAATGTTTCCGTAGGTTTTTCAGGCGCCCCTGTGTACAACCCGATATCTGGTCCTTTGTCTATTTCTGTTGGACCGTGTCACTTGAAAGCACCCCTGATTCTGACTACAGGTTGTAATGAAAATCTGCTTGGTTTAGATTTGTTAAAACGACTATATGCGACATTGTACTGTTCTCCGGAAGGAGTACAGCTTACTTTGGGTAAAAGACTCACCTCTCCGATGTACTTGTCAATGGACAAACTCCCGCCGGAGCTACGTTCACTCCCTGATTCTCTTTGGGCGACTGGTCCCAATGATGTAGGTCTACTAGAAATTCCACCGTATGTAGTAACTTTGAAAGCGAATGTAAAATTTCCAAGAATTCCTCAATATAAAATATCGAGTGAAGGTGAACGTGCACTCTTATTGATTGTGCAAGATTTGATTAAGAAAGATGTGGTTGAAGAAACGCGAGGAAATGTCTGTAACAGTCCTGTCTTACCGATTCTGAAGCGAACTGACCCTACAAAGCCTCCAGTTTATAGGTTTGTCATAGACCTTAGAGAAGTTAATAAGATTGTAATTCCGCAGTTTCCTGTAGTGCCAGACATTACTGCCTTGCTAACATTGATTCCCGCTACAGCCAATTGGTTCTCAGTCATCGACTTGAAGAATGCCTTTTTCAGCATTCCGATAGCCGAGGAAAGCAGAGATATTTTTGGCTCCTGTTTAGGAGGTCGCAGTTTCAGATTTAAACGCGCTCCACAAGGCTACTGTGAAAGTCCATCTATTTACAGTCAAGCTTTAAAAAGCCAGTTAGATTCTTTTGTCCTTCCTCCAGGCTCTGCCCTAGTACAGTACGTAGACGATCTTTTGGTGGCTGCCGATGACAAGGAAACTTGCAAGGCAGCTACAATTTCACTATTGCATCATTTGTCTAATTTGAATCATAAGGTGTCACCTTCCAAAATGCAATATTGCTGCCAAGAAGTAACCTACCTAGGTCACCTCTTATCAAAGGAGGGAAGGAAGTTGACCCCAGAAAGAATAAAAGCAATTACGCAGATGAGTGTTCCACGCACACAGAGGGAAGTACGTGCCTTTCTAGGTATTACCTCCTACTGTAGGCAGTGGATTCCAAATTTTTCACTTTTAGCAAAGCCATTGGTAGCTTTGACTGGGAAAAATGTTCCGAGTCCGGTGCCATGGTCTGATGAATGTCAAAAGAGTTTTGCTGAATTACGAAAAGCTTTGTGTTCAGCTCCTGTATTGGGCACACCTGATTATAGTAAGCCATTCACGCTCTACGTTCACGAAAGAGAAGGTTGCGCGTTGAGTGTTTTGACACAGAAGTTTGGTGATAAACAACGCCCTTGTGCGTATTTCTCATCAACATTAGATCCGGTAGCTAGAGCATTGCCGAGTTGTTTGAGGGCTACAGCGGCAGCTGCGGCTTCCATTCGACAATCTGCTGGTTTGGTGATGAACAATATGCTAGTGGTCATGGTTCCTCATGCAGTGGACACACTCATGAACCGAACGAAGACACAACACCTTACTAGTGCGAGATTATCTGGTTACGAGCTGACGTTATTAGCAAATCATATTCAGATCAAAAGATGCAATGTATTGAACCCAGCAACATTGTTGCCGACTGATCAAGAGTCGAGTGATTCTGAGCCACATGACTGTTATTTCAAAACGGAGGAAGAGACAAAAGGTCGTATCGACTTGAGAGATACTCCTCTGTCCGACCCGGATGGTACGCTGTATGTGGACGGGTCATGTTTTAAATTGGAGAATGGTGATGTGACTGCTGCCTACGCGGTAACGACTTTGAAGACGATTGTGGAGACTGCAAGAGTGAGTCAGAATTCTGCCCAAGCAGCAGAATTAATAGCTCTTACGAGAGCGTGTGTTTTAGCTGAGGGAAAGAGAGTGAATGTGTTTACAGATAGTCAGTACGCATTTGGCGTGGCCCATAGTTTTGGCCGTTTGTGGAGAGAAAGGGGTTTCATTACGTCCCATGGGACTAAGATTCAACATGGTCAGCTAGTTAACGACTTGTTGGAATCTCTAACCTTACCGACTGAAGTTGCGATTGTGAAGTGCAGTGCTCATAAAGCAATCACGGATGATGTTGGTCGGGGAAATGCCTTTGCTGATGAAACCGCTAAACAAACAGCTAGAGACATGATGAGTAGAATGTATGTTGCTACGTCTGCAAGATGGATTGCTGAGTCTGGAATGTGTGAGGACACTATGGAAAGTGTGAAAGAGATTCAGAAAGAAGCGACTGAGGAAGAGAAACGCGTATGGAGAGAAAGTACGGGCAAATTGGACTCGAATGGATGTTGGATTGATTTGACAGAACAGCAGCGTTGGATGTTGCCTGATGCGTATGTGCTTGCAGTAGTGACGATGGCGCATGGAGTGGCGCACATAAGTTCTAAAGGGATATGTAAGATGTTAGCTCCGGTCTGGAAGAATGAGGGAATCAGTAAGTGTGCAGAGAGAGTGGTGAAAAATTGTATGGTGTGCTTGATGCATAATCCTGGCAAGGGAACTCCAACTCCAGCTGGTCATTTTGCTCCTCCTTCCTGTCCCTTTGAAGTAATTCAATTAGACTTCATTCACATGGAACGCTGCAACAATTTAAAATACGTCCTGATGGTAGTTTGTGCTTTTTCTAGGTGGATAGAAGCATACCCACTAAAGGACAACACTGCTCTATCTACTGCCAAAATTCTTCTAAAAGAATTTTTCCCTAGGTACGGAATGCCACGGATTGTATGGTCAGATAACGGAAGTGAGTTTATAGGGAAAGTTATGCAGAGTGTGTGTGCTGGTCTAGGATTGAAACAAAAATTTCATAGTGCGAACCATCCCCAGTCAGCTGGTTTAGTCGAGGGTTACAATGGCACCCTCAAGCTTAAAATAGCCAAAATACAAGCATCCACAGGTTTGGCTTGGCCAGACGCACTTCCCTTGGCTTTGTTATCAACGAGAGCAACAGTGCATTCTAGAATAGGGCTTTCTCCATATGAGATTGTGTTTGGCCGCCCGGCAAATGTCTGGGGTGTGCCAAGGCCTAAACAATTTTGCTCCATTGAATATCCTATGTTGATAGACTACCTTTACGACTTGACTGCTAAATTAAGTCTTATTCATCAACAGGTTTTTGATGCACTACCAAAGCCTCCGGAGAGTCCAGGGCATCAACTGAAACCGGGTGACTTCATTGTGGTCCGGAACTTCGCGAGGACAAAGAATCTTCAGCCTCGCTACATCGGCCCCTTCCAAATCCTACTGGCAACGAGGACAGCTGTACGTGTTGCTGGCCGGAAGAACTGGATCCACGCTTCTCACGTAAAGCGTGTTCCACTGCCGCTGCCCTACGACGACTGGGTGAAGAAGGGAATTGGTGCCTCCGAATCTGAAATAACTCCAAAATTTGTCCCTTTCAGCGATGCCGATTTGATTTCTGACACTTTGAAACGTGACTCTCCTCTTGAAAAGACTACTTTGAACATTGAACATTTGTCTCCAGCATCAGAAGAAACTTTGCCATCTGCGAACGTAAACTCTGCAACAGCTGCTAGTGATACACTATTTTCCGATCAGACAGTACCAGCGAAGCAGAAATACAACCTTAGAAGCCATAAAAAGGACAAATAAAGCAGGCAACTGCATATTGTGATTTTGATATTTATATACATTGGACTTTTTTGCTTTTCAGCCAGGAAGTTTGCTATTGTTTATTGTTTTTAATAAATTGCCTTGCCGTCTGGGTAGCCGTAGGGTCGTGGCTGTGTGCCTAGTTTGAATTTGCAGGGGTCTGACACAAGGTCGATCTTTCTGTTGGTTCTGGGAACTCCCAGGGCTGATAGAGGCATTTTCATCTACGTACACATCATCAGTGGTCGCGAGCGGATTGTAGAAGATGGAGCTTCCTGCGCTGCAACGAAAGAATGTGATTTACGTTCGCAGAAACAGACTAAATAGAATTCTTCATAGCAAATGTTTCTTGATGCAATGTGCCATTACATTTTTGATTGTTTTAGCAACACTGGTGGGTGGAATTGTCTTTAGCATAAATTTGATTTTTGTGCCAGTTTCTACAGTACCTCCCCTTGATCCTGCTATTTCTACTGTTTCTTCTATACACTCTTTTCACTCGTTTCCGGAACATGAGCAAGCTCGACGCTCAGAATTCATTAATAATACTTTTGTACAGCTCTTGCACCAACACCAACTGGTAGTTAACACGACAGACTGTTGGGTGTGTGGCTTGATACCCCACACTATGGATAAAGGTATTCCCTATCTGGTTTTGCCTTTCAGCTACAATGGATCATTTCAGGCCCTTCAAACCATCTTTGCTTATGCTCTTGAGACCTATCCTCCACGCCCACCACGTTCCACTAAATATAACTCTGCCAACAAAGCTTTAGTCCAGGGAATTATTGACATGATCAAAGACGTCAATAATACTCCATCTTACCCTAGAGACGAATTGCGAGTATATTTAAGTTGGAATACTTCAGAGTATCGCCTTAGTTTAGGAGAAAGCAAGCGTAAAAGCTCAACTCCAATCTGGGTCGTACCTCACCGAGGTCAGGTCTGTCTGCAAGGTAATGGGAGAAATCCGAGAGCTCAGCTAGGGAGAAGTGAGTGCGTAGAGACTTATGTGTTTCCGGCTAACTCTTCCCCTGCCTTCCTCACTGCTAGGGGTACCTACTTCATTTGTCGAGACAGAGCTTATACATGGTTGCCTGCCGACTTCTCAGGATCATGTTACATTGCTCGATTGTTGCCTCCGACATACACTGCTTCACCGGATTACCACAGAACAAGAGTAGCAAGAGGTGTTTTCAGCAAGGAAGATACCGCTGGTCAGGAAGCTGGAGACTTCTTCAAAGGCTTCCTTCCATTCTGGGGGCCTATGGCCAATAGTAGAAACATACGTCAGCTAACACGGGTAGTTGAATCTACTATTACCGAAACTGCTGGTGCCCTTAGCAATCTGACAGCTGAGCTTCAGGCGGATAGGCTCATGACATTGCAGAACCGTATGGTTCTAGATGTTATACTTGCAGATCGAGGTGGGGTATGCAGAATGATCCAATCGAGCTGCTGTGTCTTTATTCCTAATAATGCTCCAACAGTCTATGAGGCGATCTCTAAGTTGCACAAGATTTCGGACTCCATACATGTAGACAAGGGAAACTGGTCCTTCATGGAGTGGGTTTGGACTCTGATTTCAGCGTGGGGATGGAAGGTTCTAATGGTCATTGGTGTCATCCTAGTATTCCTATTCTCATGTTGTCTGATTATCCAGTGTGGTCCTGCTCTGTGTAGTCTTTGTGCTGCGACTTGTCTCAGAAAACCACCTGCGTTTGGAGAAAAGACACGAGAAAGGATGATGATACAACAGCATGTCACTGACCTGATGAGCATAGAACTAGACTCTGACATAGACTGAGTAATTGCCTATGTAAGGGCAAAAGGAGGGTCTGAGGTTCCGTGAGGTTCCGTAAGGTTCCGTGACGGTTCCGTGATGGCTTGAACCCGTGTTTTTAAGTTTGTCGGAAATACATAAAAATGGTATCAGTGAACCGCAAATGATCCATTTAGTATATCCTAGTGTTTTCGCTACGCTACGAGCAAGAGCACTCCTTCCATTGACACATTTCTGATATACACACGGCATCCATCTTAGATCGTGGCCGCCATTCTGTGTTTCCTTGCCCTCACATATGCAATAGCCTCTGATCACTTCATTCACTCCACTTTGATTAAAGACACGTAGCCTTAGCCGGAGATTCACCTCTTACGTGACACGTGCACCTTAAACCAGATCACGCTGTAGCTGCATGACTCGACAAAGGCTGCCTCCTCTGCCCGAGGCCAGTCCTGCCAAACTGGTCTTCGTGTCCATTGTACCTGATCATGATTAGGCGGCCGAAGCCGGTAGCCTTGCCCATTTACAACCCACAAACATCTCTTATCCCGTTTTCTATCTTCTGCACCTGGCTCTGCTCCTTTTCCTTCTGGGCCTTTATTAGGGGGAGGTAACGAACTTTACGATGAGGCGGTCCGGCTCTTGAATACAATATTGACAAGGGATTGTGATGGACTGGTGGGAACCCCTCTTCGTGATGTTTGGTATCAGATATTATCGACAGTTCCTGTGTAACGCCAAATATTTATTGTTTAGAGACACAAAAGGTTTGGGAATGTACCGACATGTGAAATATTTGCCTAGAGCACAATTTTTAGTATATAAGGAGCAACCCACTTTGTACAAATCGAACAGTCTCCTAGATTCTGCCCGTGTGTAGATTCTGTGACTTCTGTGTCCCTGCAGTAATAAACCTTTGGTCTTTGACGCCACCATCGAGAAGCCCGTGTTTCTGTTCATTTGTGCACCAAGGCAGGTGGGACTCCGGGGTCTTTGGGTGTTGTACCCTGACACCTCTGGACGGAACCAAAAAGTCCAGAACTCCAATGGTGAAAACAGTGTTCAACAATGGAAAAATACAATGCAATAGTTTGTGTCCATGAAATCAAATACTGGCTCGTGCTCTCTTCAGCAAACTCGAATGTTCATCTCACGTGTGTTGCGTTACGTGTTTAGACCAATGAATCCGATTTTTTTACTTTTCGGGTGCATTTGGCTTGTCGGGTAGACAAAAAATTAAGCATTATCAAGGGGGGTTGCTGTGCACACCTGTTAATCCACATCATTTGTTTTCTTCAACTATAAAGTTTGTTTGTTCTAACTTTAGGACTCCTAAACTGAGAAAAATCCTAACTTTGAGACTTTCTGTATTCACAGAAGGCATTTAGGAGTTCTAAAGTTAGGAGTCCTAACTTTACTACTCCTAAACTGAGAAAAATCCTAACTTTAAGACTTTTGGTATTCACAGAAGGCATTTAGGAGTCCTGAAGTTAGGACTTCTAACTTCTGTGAATACCGAAATGAGTAAGTGCCTTCTGTGAATACCAAAATGGTAGTAAGTTTAGGATTTTGTCTTAAGTTAGTTCTGTGAATCGGGCCCAGAGTCCGTTCAATAGGCTGAGTGCTGATAACCATGTAAATAGAAGTAGAAACTGCCTCTTCTTTGCTGCTCATCGGCCATGGCGGAGTACTATTACTCGTTTATATACTGTTTTTAATATATATTTTGGTTTTAATTTAGACTGCTTAATTCTTTGTAGTTTTATCACTTTGTGCTGGTCGATGCTGCATGGAACTCTCGGCGGCTAATTTAGTATTTGCAGTTTCCTGTCCCCAGCTGGTCAGGTGTACTTCAGGTGTGCTTCCGTCCGGTGCTCACTCTCCCACGCGCCGCCACGTTAGCTCTGTCTGAAGCAAGTAGTGGCGGCTGCAGCCCTTTCCTCACAGCTCACCTCGTGTCCCCATCTTTTGTTGGGAATCTGTTTTTCCATACACTCTAGACAGGATACCCTGCTCCTCTCGCCGCTCAGTGGGTGTCCCTGCCGGAGCCCCCTGGGCCCAAAATAAAATGTAAAAAAACTATTGAAAGCTGCAATTCCACGGGACTCCTGCTGGCTCGCGACTTTCAAAACAAGCATTGGCATAGCCAATAGGTCTCGCCTTCGGGATTGTTTAAGTAAGTATTCTTCCTGCATTAGAAAAGGCCCAACAGCAAAACTTAAAGATTAAATCTAAAGAACTTACATACCCCGCACACTTCAGCAGGATGTGCTTTCAATGTTCAGAAAATAAACACACCTGACTGCAGAAATACAACATAAAGAGAAAACGAAGCCACCTTGGCAATGCCAACAAGCTCTGCTTGAGAACTCTTGACTAACAGAGCATGCATCCATACCCACTCCTCGTCAGGGGTTTACCCAAAGAATGGCACTCCCTTCGGAATTAGGCAGCTCTCTTTCCCACCCTTCGATACAGAATGACTAACTCTTGAACTGATCGCTGATCCCGAGGGCGCCTCATCAACACCTGCGAACCCCACCTCATGGCCCGCTACAAAAATCTCCCTAGTCCATGTGTGTGCACGAATTCAAAGCTCTATCTACTGATGGCCTTTACTGCACCTGCGGGTGTCCGGGCCGGAGCACGTGCATGCACACCACACGCACCGAGTGCACGAAGCACGCCGAAGACCCCGGAATGGTTAGCGCTCAGCGCCCGTTCTGCGGTGTTTACAGGTTAACGACCTGCCGCAGAGTAAAGAAGCCTCCTTGACATTCTCCGGACCAAAATGTGAGTGTCCCAAAAAGGCGTGTAAAAAAGAAAGCTCATCATTTCAGAGGCACTGTATGGCGCGTGCTATCGATGGTCTGCATGTAGATGCAACCTGTCTGGCCCTAGAAACTCAAGCACCGAGTACCATAACCAGACTGAATGGACATACCCCCCTGCACGAAGCCTGTCCCTGTACGCTCCTCTATACCTGCGGCCACATCTGGGTCATCCGTGCTTTAAAGACCAGCAGACGGGCACTCATACAGTAGGGGAGCACTGCCCACATGCACTATTTTTGGACTTTGCAGCGCTGTATGTTAAAAGTCGTACACATTGAAGAGAATCATTAATGTGCAGGGAGGAATGCCCAAAGGCGAAGTTAGAGACGAAAAAAGAATATGGTGAACAATATAAAAGACTACGTGGTTTGGTTGGGGGCGCACAGCGATTTTTGAGATGATTATCTTACGTTTCTACTCGTTTTTCAAGGGTTGGGTGCTACATGCAGGTGGCGCGTCCGTCCAACGTGCGTTTAGTAATGCAAAGAGTCACTGTGTTCCCATGTAGCTTGGGGACATCCCTGCTTTTTGTGCACACCGTTGATGCTTCAATAAGCTTCCAGTCATTAGATTGTTGATATATTTTTAATCATTTGTTGTCATTGATTTCATGACAGTAACTTTCATAGTTTCATATGCGTATCATACACTTTTGAAATGGCTCCAATGCATTTCGGGTGGTGTACCCTTCATCTGGGAGCTTCTGAAAACAACGATAAGACACAGCTAAGTAAAAGGTTCTAATTCAATGTAGCGCTAGTCGTAGCATGCGGGGAGGGTAAGTGATGTGGTTGGTTGGCCGAGCTAACATGGTGGTCAAGGTAGGTAAACTCATGTTCTTTTAAAGCCAGTTTGGCGTGCTCATTATATACGGGTGCGGCATGCGGGTGGGGCGTGCTCTGTGAGCGTGGGTGGGGCGTACTCTGTGGACACGGGTGGTGATCGTTGCGTGAACGCTAAGTATCATAAACTTACATGTGACCGGTATCATACGGCTTCTGCAAAAAAATGGGCACGAACGCGTGTAAGTGACTAATTCATCTCTTTGAGGTGTGCATAAAGCACCTAAGTTATCTTAATGAAAGACTCGGCTCAAAGTACTTACAAAGGTCAGGGTGCTCCGTGTTGTGAAAGCGATCTTCTTCGGCGTTCCTACTCTTCGTGAGTCCGGAAGTGGATGTGTGGTAATCGGTGTTGCATGCAAGATATAGAGGACGGACTATGGGTGGCGGCCATATTACATGAGTGGGTCTTAGTGGATGGCATACGTGGTGTGTTGTGAGGTTCAAAAACGGCTATCATGCGGAATCATAGGTTGGCAAAAACATAATAACGTAAACAATAAGAACAAACCCAATATTGACAAATGTTAAAAATAATAGTGGATGCTCAAGGTCCATTAATTGTACCACTACGTGGGTAACCAATCGTACTTCAGGACAATCTGTAGTCGGCATAAAACACCAGGAGGTGTTTTCATAAATAGCATCAATGGTGTGCACAAAAAGCAGGGATGTCCCCAAGCTACATGGGAACACAGTGACTCTTTGAACAATATAAAAGGAAATAAGTGGGTTTGAAAAAAACCCTGCAAAACTCAAGCAGCGTCTGTTTTGACGCAGCTAAACACAAGTCTGTGTGTGACCACAGTTTATGCTGCCGAATGCCTACAGGAAGATTTGCTCATTAGCACATATATAGCAGACGCAATAAGTCTAGTGTCGAGCACAGTACCATACTAAGGTTTTTAACCCCTTAAGCACGGCTCTGGACTCACTTCCAAGTTACATTGCAGCAACAAACAAGCGCTCGTGCCTGGCGGCAAAAGTGAAAGCCTTTCCCTTGCGGGAGCGAGCAGCACCAGGAGCAATAATTGATTACATATGGCACCTAAGCTCGCTCCCGCAAGGGAATCGCTAAATGTGCACATGTTGCCATTGAAAGCAATGCAACGCATGCACGTTTTTGCCTGCAGAGCTGTGTCGATTACAAAATGTATTTTTCCTATGCAGCACATGCACGCTGCGTGGGCGAGACCTAAAAACAAAACAGCATCTGGCTTTTTTTTTAAATGAAAATGTTTTAGACCTCTAGTGTGGGACATTTGCCCAGGGGTCCTTATTGATTTATATTTGAGGAGGGGGCATGAGTGGGAACCTCCCTGAGCCACTCCTGGCCCCAGGGATACCATCCACCAGGCCCAAAATCATTATAAAGGGAAGGTGGGACATATGGCCCCCCTATCCCTGTATTGGACCCAGGGGAGCCCATCCTCTGGGGCCGAATGCTTCAAAATCAAAAGGGAGGTGAAAACAAATGCTTGGCAGCCCAGAACTACATTTACCAACAGTATAAACAATACAATGCCAAACTATGCAACCAACAGAGCAAAAAGACACTTAGCCTCGGAGCAGTAAGACAAGAATAAAGTTGGTTGAAGAAACCAGCTTCATTCAGCTTTGTGTTCCTGAGTGGATTTCCATTTAAATATAAAAACATTCTTATCTCCATTTTCCCCATATTAGATGTTTGCCATTTTAGTATTAATTTTTTTAATAAAATTTTATTTACCAAATTCGGTTTGAATTTGTATTTTTGGCATTTTCGCTTTACCACTGTTTTAGTACTGTAGAAATACTTTATACATTGCCTCTGAGTTAGACCTGTCTGCTCTATGCCATGGCTATCACAGGATCGAGGTCAAGTTCATTTAGCGACTTTGAGGGTTACCCCTGATAAGGGTTGGGATTATTCCTTGAGGTGCATAGTCCTCACTCCAAATACTATAAACATTTCTTACAGCACCTCACCGAACAGTAATCTATGTAATATCTTTAGAACATTGATTGTTTTCCACGGCTCAACCTCTCAAGGCAAAATTCGCCTTGAACTCATCTTGTTGGCTCGATCTCTTACACAGAATTCGACCAGGGCCGCCTTTAGCGTTGGTGGCGCCCGGTGCGACACAAGTTTATGGTGCCTCCCAAATGACCTCTTTCTCCATGGAATCCCTCACTAGGGTGTCACTACCAACTTCTAGCAGTGCCTCTCATCTCTCCATAGGCCCCCATTCACATACATCAATGATACCACAGTAGGGTGTAATAGCACTTTACATCACACAATACATTGTACAAAGACATTGAATTGTATGTGTGTTAATCAGATATAGGAAATGTAACATTAGACACGGAAGAGGACAAGGTTTAGGAATCACATGACATCCCTATTAGTAGGCAGTATATCTTAATAGTGTTTTGCTAGGGATGTAGGAAAGTGCATCATTTGACATGGCTAGCCCCCACCTTTTGCCTGGTATATGATGTGGTTTTGAATGTAAGTGCACTCGGTCCCTGCTAACCTGGCTCCATGTGCCAGATCTATTCCTTAAAACTGTACCATGACTGGCTCAACTTCAGAAAACCCTGTAAGTACCTAGTAAATGGTACCCCTGGTACCTAGGATCTAGGTACTGTAGAGGGTCCTATAGGGTTGCAGCAAAAGTTATGACATCATAGGGACCCCACACCAAGACCATGCACACTGCCATTGCAGGCTGCGTGTCTTGGTGAAGAGAAATCCGGTGAGTCGACATGGCACACATTCCTGTGTGCCATGCCCCAAGACACTGCAGAAGGTACGACGTTAGGAAAGAGGATTGACCAGCGATGGCTACTATGCTCCAAATACAACATTTCAGCTTTGATTATATTGTGCTTGAAGGCCGATGTATTTTATCGACAGGATATTGTTTCTTGATTCCCTGACTAATCTATAAGCCTTGAGAAAGCCCTGGTCATATTGACCACCTTGGGCGAAACACGTGTCGGCTGTTGCACCCTCGCGGTATAAAACAATACAACTTTGGAAAAACAATGATTTAAACAATAAAGGAGTTTTTTCAAGATAACACAAGACAATAGTCTTTCTTCAAAAAACCTCAGAACCGAAAAGGGAATTACCTGAGAGATTTAAATAACGTACCAACTATGGGGGAGTATACGCTCAAACTCTCACTGTACAGATATAGAAATGAGGCTGGAAAGGTCAAGTGCCTCGAGCCAATCTTCTCCATTTACTAAAAACAGATGAAGGCAATACCATCGAGCACCAGGACCAGGGAACCTTCCTTGCACTTACGGACACTGAAGGAGGTATAGGTAGCCACCCCTACTGCAGGTCTTACAGCACTAAGGCAGGGTGAAGTATAACCGATGAGAAGACATGAGCAGATATGATCTCTCAATATACAGATCTATTCTTGGATAATGTACGTGCACTGGGAAGCCACAGAGAGTTTGTGGGCTGGACACCCGTCATTACGAGTTCCCCAGCACCATGATGGCTTCACTGTACCAGGGATGTTTAGTACAAAACATCTTGTCTTAATAAATAAATCCCCACTGATGCCAGTGGTGGATGATTTATTATTAAATGCATACAGGGGCTACTTTAGAGGGTCCTCTGAAAACCTACCAAGCACTGCTGTGGAAATGCCTGTTGCCAATGAAATCAAGGCTGACCTTTCCACTTTCCTTCATTTAGGTATAATGAAGTCCGGGCCGTTGCAAGCACAGTAAAACCAGGCTCGCAGCTCGACCCTTTCCCTGCTGGACATTTTGCTGACAGGGGGGAAGTCAGTCTCTCTGCCTTGACAGACATGTATAATCTCTCCCTGATAGTTTTCCTGACGCTATTATTTGACCCTATTGAAGAAACCTTCACTGGACCCGCTACATTCTATTGTTAGCAAAATCCTAGAAAAGGCGATAAACAGCACCTCTCAGAGTTCCTGGAATCGAACAATATACTACACCCTACTCAAACGGGATTCCAACCAGACTGCAGCATGGAAACATTGCTGTTGATGGCTGTGGAAGATCTTAAAACTGTCCTAGACCAGGACGGATTGGCGACGCTTATTCTCCTTGACCTAAGTGCGACCTTCGACACAGTCTCTTATCCCACCCTACTTTGCAGATTGGCAGAAGTAGGCATTACTGGTCGCGTTTTAAAATGGCTTTCATCATTCATCAACAATTGGAGCTTCCAGGTTAGCAAATGGTCCCTTCTCTCTGCAAAACGTCAGCTGAAATGTGGAGTGCCACAGGGCTCAGCCTTAAGCCCCATGCGTTTTCATCTGTAAGTACGCCCTCTGATATCATTTGTTCATTTGCATTCACCATGATATCATACGAGGACGATACACAGATGAACGTTTCTCTCTCTCCCAACTTAGGCTCCTCCTCTCGAAGACTAAACATGTGTTTAGAGCAGGTTTCCAACTGGATGTCAGCCAGCTGTTTAAAGTTATATGGGGACAGAATGGAGGTCCTGTTAGTCGACGACAACTCATCACTATGGGACCAGCTTAACTGGCCCACTAGGCGACCGCCGACACTCCAAATCAGAAGTAAAAAGTTTGCAGATCCCATTGGATAAACATCTCACCATGACCTCCCAGGACCAGAAGGTGCCAGCCAGCTGCCTCAGCCTTCTTAGAGCTCTAAGGAAGACCCTGAGATGGCTCCCAATGGAGGTGTGCAAAAAAGTGGTCCAAGGCTTAAGTATATCTCGTCTCTACTAAAGCAATTCCCTGTACTTGGGTAGCCCACTCTCTGTCATCAATAAGCTACAAATCATCCAAAAAGCAGCAGCATGAATACTATTGGGTATTCCTACAACAAAATCAGCACGCCCGACACTTACCTCCCTCCACTGGCTGCTAATAGGGAGTAGGATATAATTCAAAGCACTATGAATTACACATCAGGTAAAATACAACGTATGTCTTTGTACCCTTCATCATCTTCTCAATCCCCACCAGGCCAATAGACATCTTAGGTCAAACAACTTTAACCTTCTCGCTGTCCCCAGAAGCAGAAGAGCCAGAGGTAGAGGTCGCTCGTTCACCTACCTCACCCCTAAACGCTAGAGCTCACTACCTACCAGGGACTAGACAACAACCTACTAAGTTTCAGAAAGCATCCTAAACCCTATCTGTACACCTAAACACTCCACTCCAGCTAGGGCTGAGAGCGATGAGAAGCCCGTCTTCGGTTGCCATGCGGTCTGCAAGATACATGAATTGAATTAGTAGACCTGGGAATACGCCAAAAACCTACCCCATCCCAGGAGAGGTATAGCATGGAGAGATATGGGGCATATTTACAAGCACCTTTGCACCACGCAATGTGGTGCAAGAGCGATGCAAACCGTGAGTTATATTTTTGAAGCCACGCAAAGCCACTTTGTGTGGCTCTAAAAATATAGAGTAATGCGACACAGCACAAATTGATGAGTTGACTTACTCGGTCCTGCGTAAGCACTCCATGGACATTACAGTGGATGTTCCCACGCAACTCCAATGCTTTTTGCCGCATTTCCAGATTTAGAAGACTGCGTAAACCTGGGAACGTGCCAAAAAGATACATGGGGAGAAATATGTGTATTTCTCCTCTTTTTTTCCTCTTTCTATGCGTGATGCATTCTGCAGCACACAAAGAAAGAGGAAAAAACCTCTCAGAACTGTATTTGTGAAGGAAGGTCCCCCTTCCTCCACAAACACAATCCTGCCTACAAAACAGGCACCCTTGCATCATGGTGCAAGGGAGCCTGCATTGACGATAGACTGCCAAAAAGGTGCCAGCACAAGGGGAAAGGACAGGAATGCGCCCTATTGGATAAATATGGCTCATTCATACCCTATTCCTGTGAGGCAGGGCTGCGCTGCGCCACTACACTCATTCATATGGCCCTATGTTTATTTCACTTTGATTCTCCCTCTATGTGTTCTGCATTCTGCAGCACACGTAGAGCAAAGGAAATGCCTCTTGGGATTGTTTTTGCGCAGGAAGGTGTCCCCTCCTGCACAAAATCAATCCTTCTCACAAGGTAGGCACCGTTGCACCATGGTGCAAGGGAGCCCGCATGGCTGGTACGCGTTAAAAAAGGGCAGCAGCACAGGGGAAAAGGCAGGAATGCGCAGTATTGACTTAAATACAGCACATTCCTGCCCTTTCCCTGTCATGCAGCGCAACACAATGCAGCAAGGTGAGTTGCTGCACTGCACTGCATGACAGGACCATAAATATGTCCCTCTGTTTTTATGACATGAAGACGGCAAAAGTACTTTTTAGGCAATTTCTCTGTGAAGTTATAAACACATTGACCATGACCCAGTGTGTGACCTCACTGTGACCTTGACCCAGTGTGTGGCCCCCGTGTCCTTGACCCAGTGTGTGACCCCCGTGGCCTTGACCCAGTGTGTGACCTCACTGGGGCCTTGACCCAGTGTGTGACCCCACTGTGGCCTTGCTCAAATGTGTGACCCCACCGTGTCCTTGACCCAGTGTGTGACCCCATTGTGTCCTTGACTCAGTGTGTGACCCCACCATGACCTTGACCCAGTGTGTGACCCCACCGTGTCCTTGACCCAGTGTGTGACCCCACCGTGGCATCGACCCAGTGTGTGACCCCACCGTGGCCTTGACCCTATGTGCGATCCCATCGTGCCTTACTCAAATGTGTGACCCCACTGTGGCCTTGACCCAGTGTGTGACCCCATTGTGTCCTTGACCCAGTGTGTGACCCCACCATGACCTTGACCCAGTGTGTGACCCCACTGTGTCCTTGACCCAGTGCATGACCCCACTGTGACCCTGACCCAGTGTGTGACACCACCGTGGCCTTGACCCAGTGTGTGACCCCCCACCATGTCCTTGACCCAGTGTGTGACCCCACCATGACCCTGACCCAGTGTGTGACCCCCTGTGACCTTGACCCAGTGTGTGACCCCACCGTGTCCTTGACCGAGTATGTGACCCCACTGTGTCTTTGACCCAGTGTGTGACCCCACTGTGGCCTGACCCAGTATGTGACCCACCCGTGACCCTGACCCAGTGTTTGACCCCCTGTGACCTTGACCCAGTGTGTGACCCCACTGTATCCTTGACCCAGTGTGTGACCCCACTGTATCCTTGACCCAATGTGCAATCACAATGTGACCATGACCCAGTGTGTGACCCCACCACTGCCTTGAGCCAGTGTGTGACCCCACCACTGCCTTGAGCCAGTGTGTGACCCCACCACTGCCTTGAGCCAGTGTGTGACCCCACTGTGACCCTTACCCAGTGTGTGACCCCACTGTTGCCTTGACCCAGTGTGTGACCCCCTGAGGCCTTGACACAGTGTGTGACCCCACCGTGACCTTGACTCAGTGTGTGACCCCACTGTGGTCTTGACCCAGTGTGTGACCCCACTGTGGCCTTGACCTAGTGTGTGACCCCACTGTGGCCTTTACCCAGTGTGTGACCCCACTGTGGCCTTGACCCAGTGTGTGACCCCGTGTCCTTGACCCAGTGTGTGACCCCACCGTGACCTTGACCCAGTGTGTGACCCCACCGTGACCTTGACCCAGTGTGTGACCCCCGTGTCTGTAACCCAGTGTATGACCCCACCGTGACCTTGACCCAGTGTGTGACCCCACCGTGACCTTGACCCAGTGTGTGACCCCACTGTGGCCTTGACCCAGTGTGTGACCCCCGTGTCCTTGACCCAGTGTGTGACCCCACCGTGACCTTGACCCAGTGTGTGACCCCACCATGCCCTTGACCCAGTGTTTGACCTCACTGTGGCCTTGACCCAGTGTGTGACCCCTGTGTCCTTGACCCAGTGAGAGACAACACCGTGGCCTTGACCCAGTCCGTGACCTCACCGTGGCCTTGACCCAGTGTGTGACCCCCACCGTGACCCTGACCCAGTGTGTGACCCCACCCTGACCCTGACCCATTGTGTGACCCCACTGAGTCCATGACCCAGTGAGTGACCCAACCGTGACCATGACCCAGTGTGTGACCCCAACGTGTCCTTGACCCAGTCCGTGACCCCACCGTGGCCTTGACCCAGTGTGTGGCCCCCACCGTGACCCTGACCCAGTGTGTGACCCCACCGTGACCCTGACCCATTGTGTGACCCCACCGTGTCCTTGACCCAGTGAGTGACCCCACCGTGGCATCGACCCAGTGTGTGACCCTGTGTCCTTGATCCAGTGTGTGACCCCACTGTGGCCTTGACCCAGTGTGTGACCTCACTGGGACCTTGACCCAGTATGTGACCCCGTGTCCTTGGCCCAGTGTGTGACCCCACTGTGACCTTGACCCAGTGTGTGACCCCACTTTGGCCTTGACCCAGTGTGTAACCCCACTGTGGCCTTGACCCAGTGTGTGTCCTCCATGTCCTTGAACCAGTGTGTGACCCCACCATGACCTTGACCCAGTGTGTGACAACACCATGGCCTTGACCCAGTGTGTGACCTCACCATGTTTTGACCGAGTGTGTGACCCCCACCGTAACTCTGACCCAGTGTGTGACCCCACCGTGACCTTCACCCAGTGTGTGACAGCACCTTGGCCTTGACCGAGTGTGTGACCCCACTGTGCCTTGACCCAGTGCGTGACCCCACTGTGGCCTTGACCCAGAGTGTGACCCCACTGTGGCCTTGACCCAGTGTGTAACCCCACTGTGGCCTTGACCCAGTGTGTGACCTCACCATGAGCTTGACCCAGTGAGTGACAACACTGTGGCCTTGACCAAGTGCGTGACCCCACTGTGGCCTTGACCCAGTGTGTGACCCAACCGTGACCCTGACCCAGTCTGTGACCCTGTGTCCTTGACCCAGTGTGTGACCCCACCGTGGCCTTGACCCAGTGTGTGACCCCACCGTGACCTTGACCCAGTGTGTGACCCCACCATGACCTTGACCCAGTTTGTGACCCCGTGTCCTTGACCCAGTGTGTGACCCCACCATGACCTTGACCCAGTTTGTGACCCCCGTGTCCTTGACCAAGTGTGTGACCCCACTGTCGCCTTGACCTAGTGTGTGACCCCACCGTGTCTTTGACCCAGTGTGTGACCCCACTGTGTCCTTAATGCGTTGTGTGACCCCACTGTGGCCTTGACCCAGTGTGTGACCCACCCGTGACCCTGACCCAGTGTGTGACCCTGTGTCCTTGACCCAGTGTGTGACCCCACTGTGGCCTTGACCCAGTGTGTGACCCCACCGTGACCTTGACCCAGTGTGTGACCCCACTGTGACCTTGACCCAGTGTATGACCCCACTGTGGCCTTGATCCAGTGTGTGACCCCACTGTGCCTTGACCTAGTGTGTGACCCCACTGTGTCCTTGACCTAGTGTGTGACCCCACCGTGTCTTTGACCCAGTGTGTGACCCCACTGTGGCCTGACCCAGTGTGTGACCTCACTGTGGCCTTGACCCAGTGTGTGACCCCACTGTGGCCTTGACCCAGTGTGTGACCCCACCGTGACCCTGACCCAGTGTGTGACCCCACCGTGACCCTGACCCATAGTGTGACCCCACTGTGGCCTGACCCAGTGTGTGACCTCACTGTGGCCTTGACCTAGTTTGTGACCCCACTGTGGCCTTTACCCAGTGTGTGACCCCACTGTGGTCTTGACCCAGTGTGTGACACCACTGTGGCCTTGACCTAGTGTGTGACCCCACTGTGGCCTTTACCCAGTGTGTGACCCCACTGTGGCCTTTACCCAGTGTGTGACCCCACTGTGGCCTTGACCCAGTGTGTGACCCCACTGTGACCCTGACCCATTGTGTGACCCCACCATGTCCATGACCCAGTGTGTGACCCCACCGTGGCCTTGACCCAGTGTGTGACCCCACCATGACCTTGACCCAGTGTGTGACCCCACCGTGACCTTGACCCAGTGTGTGACCCCACCGAGACCTTGATCCAGTGTGTGACCCCACTGTGGCCTTGACCCAGTGTGTGGCCCCACCCGTGACCCTGACCCAGTGTTTGACCCCCTGTGACCCTGACCCAGTGTGTGACCCCACTGTGGCCTTGATCCAGTGTGTGACCCCACTGTGGCCTTGATCCAGTGTGTGACCCCACTGGGACCTTGACCCAGTGTGTGACCCCCTTGTCCTTGACCCAGTGTGTGACCCCACCGTGACCTGGACCCAGTGTGTGACCCCGTGTCCTTGACCCAGTGTGTGACCCCACTGTGACCTTGACCCAGAGTGTGACCCCACTGTGGCCTTGACCCAGTGTGTGACCCCTGTGTCCTTGACCCAGTGTGTGACCCCATTGTACCCTTGACCCAGTGTGTGACCCCACAGTGTCCTTGACCCAGTGTGTGACCCCGTGTCCTTGATGCAGTGTGTGACCCCACCGTGACCTGGACCTAGTGTGTGACCCCGTGTCCTTGACCCAGTGTGTGACCCCACTGTGACCTTGACCCAGAGTGTGACTACACGGTGTCCTTGACCCAGTGTGTGACCTCACTGTGGCCTTGACCCAGTGTGTGACCCCGTGTCCTTGACCCAGTGTGTGACCCCACCGTAACCTTGACCAAGTGTGTGACCCCCGTGTCCTTGACCCAGTGTGTGACCCCACCATGACCGTGACCCAGTGCGTGACCCCACCGTGTCCGTGACCCAGTGTGTGACCCCACTGTGGCCTTGAACCAGTGTGTGACCTCCTTGTCCTTGACACAGTGTGTGACCCCACGTGACCTTGACCCACTGTGTAACAACACCATGGCCTTGACCCAGTGTGTGACCCCACCGTGACCCTGACCCAGTGTTTGACCCCACCGTATCCTAAACCCAGTGTGTGACCCCACTGTGGCCTGACCAAGTGTGTGACCCACCCGTGACCCTGACCCAGTGTGTGACCCCACTGTGGCCTTGATCTAGTGTGTGACGCCATTGTGGCCTTGACCCTTTGTGTAACCCCACCATGTCCGTGACCCAGTGTGTGACCCCACTGTGACCTTGACCCAGTGTGTGACCTCCATGTCCTTGACCCAGTGTGTGACCCCACCGTGACCTTGACCCAGTGTGTGACAACACCATGGCCTTGACCGAGTTTGTGACCCCTCCGTGGCCTTGACCCTGTGTGTGATCCCTATGACCTTGACCCAGTGTGTGACCCCACCGTGACTCTGACCCAGAGTGTGACCGCACCGTGACCTTGACCCAGTGTGTGACAGCACCTTGGCCTTGACCCAGTGCGTGACCCCACTGTGGCGTTGGCCCAGAGTGTGACCCCACTGTGGCCTTGACCCAGTGTGTGACCCCACTGTGGCCTTGACCCAGTGTGTGACCGCACTGTGGCCTTGATCCAGTGTGTGACCCCCGTGTCCTTGACCCAGTGTGTCACCCCACCATGACCTTGACCCAGTTTGTGATCCCCGTGTCCTTGACCCAGTGTGTGACCCCACCATGACCTTGACCCAGTGTTTGACCCCCTGTGTCCTTGACCCAGTGTGTGACCCCCGTGTCCTTGACCCAGTGTGTGACCCCACCATGACCTTGACCCAGTTTGTGACCCCGTGTCCTTGACCCAGTGTGTGACCCCACCATGACCTTGACCCAGTGTTTGACCCCCCGTGTCCTTGACCCAGTGTGTGACCCACCCGTGACCCTGACCCAGTGTTTGACCCCCTGTGTCCTTGACCCAGTGTGTGATCCCATGTGGCCTTGACCCAGTGTGTGACCCCACTGTGGTCTTGACCTAGTGTGTGACCCCCGTGTCCTTGACCCAGTGTGTGACCCCACCGTGACTTTGACCCAGTGTGTGACCCCCGTGTCCTTGACCCAGTGTGTGACCCTACTGTGACCTTGACCCAGTGTGTGACCCCTCTGTGCCTTGACCCAGTGTGTGACCCCACCGAGGCCTTGACCCAGTGTGTGACCCCACCGTAACCTTGACCGAGTGTGTGACCCCACCGAGGCCTTGACCCAGTGTGTGACCCCACTTTGGCCTTGACCTAGTGTGTGACCCCACTGTGGCCTGGACCCAGTGTGTGACCCCCACCGTGACCCTGACCCAGTGTGTGACCCCACTGTGGCCACGACCTAGTGTGTGACCCCAACGTGCCTTGACCCAGTGTGTGACCCCACTGTGGCCTTGACCCAGTGTGTGACCCCAATGTGCCTTGACCCAGTGTGTGACCCCACTGTGGCCTTGACCTAGTGTGTGACCCCACTGTGGCCTTGATCTAGTGTGTGATCCCAGTGTCCTTGACCCAGTGCGTGACCCCACCCTGACCATGACCCAGTGTGTGACCCCACCGTGCCTTGACCCAGTGTGTGACCCCAACATGCCTTGACCCAGTGTGTGTCCCCACTGTGGCCTTGACCTAGTGTGTGACCCCACTGTGGCCTTGACCTAGTGTGTGATCCCAGTGTCCTTGACCCAGTGCGTGACCCCACCATGACCTTGACCCAGTGTGTGACCCCACCGTGCCTTGACCCAGTGTGTGACCCCACAGTGGCCTTGACCCAGTCTGTGACCCCCGTGTCCTTGACCCAGTGTGTAACCTCACCGTGCCTTGACCCAGTGTGTGACCCCAACGTGCCTTGACCCAGTGTGTGACCCCACCATGACCTTTACCCAGTGTGTGACAACACCGTGGCCTTGACCCAGTGTGTGACCCCACCGTGGCCTTGACCCAGTATGTGACCCCACCGTGACCCTGACCCAGTGTGTGACCCCACCGTGTCCTTGACCCAGTGTGTGAACCCACCTTGTCCTTGACCCAGTGTGTGACCCCACCGTGACCTTTACACAGTGTGTGACAACACCGTGGCCTTGACCCAGTGTGTGACCCCACCGTGGCCTTGACCTAGTCTCTGACCCCCGTGTCCTTGACCCAGTGTGTGACCCCACCGGGCCTTGACCCAGTGTGTGACCCCACCGTGCCTTCACCCAGTGTGTGACCCCACCCTGACCTTTACCCAGTGTGTGACAACACCGTGGCCTTGACCCAGTGTGTGACCCCACCGTGGCCATGACCCAGTCTGTGACCCCCGTGTCCTTGACCCAGTGTGTGACCCCACCTTGCCTTGACCCAGTGTGTGACCCCCACCGTGGCCTTGACCCAGTGTGTGACCCCACCGTGTCCTTGACCCAGTGTGTGACCCACCATGACCTGGACCCAGTGTGTGATCCCCGTGTCCTTGACCCAGTGTGTGACCCCACCATGACCTTCACCCAGTGTGTGACCCCACCATGACCTTTACCCAGTGTGTGACAGCACCGTGCCTTGACCGAATGTGTGACCCCACCTTGTCTTTGACCCAGTGTGTGACCCACCCGTGACCTTGTCCCAGTGTTTGACCCCCTGTGACCCTGACCCAGTGTGTGACCCCACTGTGGTCTTGACCTAGTGTGTGACCCCACCGTGGCATCGACCCAGTGTGTGACCCCACCGTGGCATCGACCTAGTGTGTGACCCCACCGTGGCCTTGACCCAGTGTGTGACCATGACCCAGTGTGTGACCTCACTGTGACCTTGACCCAGTGTGTGACCCCACCGTGCCTTGCTCAAATGTGTGACCCCATTGTGGCCTTGACCCAGTGTGTGACCCCACCATGGCCTTGACCCAGTGTGTGACCCCACTGTGGCCTTGACCCAGTGTGTGACCCCACCGTGGCCTTGACCCAGTGTGTGACCCCACCGTGTCCTTGACCCAGTGTGTGACCATGTGACCTTGACCCAGTGTGTGACCCCCTGTGACCTTGACCCAGTGTGTGACCTCACTGTGACCTTGACCCAGTGTGTGGCCCCCGTGTCCTTGACCCAGTGTGTGACCCCCGTGTCCTTGACCCAGTGTGTGACCCCACCATGGCCTTGACCCAGTGTGTGACCTCACTGGGGCCTTGACCCAGTGTGTGACCCCACCGTGGCCTTGACCCAGTGAATGACGCCCACCGTGCCTTGACCCAGTGTGTGACCATGTGACCTTGACCCAGTGTGTGACCCCCTGTGACCTTGACCCAGTGTGTGACCTCACTGTGACCTTGACCCAGTGTGTGGCCCCCGTGTCCTTGACCCAGTGTGTGACCCCCGTGTCCTTGACCCAGTGTGTGACCCCACCGTGGCCTTGACCCAGTGTGTGACCCCACTGTGGCCTTGACCCAGTGTTTGACCCCACCGTGGCCTTGACCCAGTGTGTGACCCCACCGTGTCCTTGACCCAGTGTGTGACCATGTGACCTTGACCCAGTGTGTGACCCCCTGTGACCTTGACCCAGCGTGTGACCTCACTGTGACCTTGACCCAGTGTGTGGCCCCCGTGTCCTTGACCCAGTGTGTGACCCCCGTGTCCTTGACCCAGTGTGTGACCCCACCATGGCCTTGACCCAGTGTGTGACCTCACTGGGGCCTTGACCCAGTGTGTGACCCCACCGTGGCCTTGACCCAGTGTGTGGCCCCCGTGTCCTTGACCCAGTGTGTGACCCCCGTGTCCTTGACCCAGTGTGTGACCCCACCGTGGCCTTGACCCAGTGTGTGACCTCACTGGGGCCTTGACCCAGTGTGTGACCCCACTGTGCCTTGACCCAGTGTGTGACGCCTGTGTCCTTGACCCAGTGTTGAGGAAAAGTAGGAAATGACTCACTCTCCCCACCAGGGATCTATCCAGCAGTTTGCATAATAAAGCAGCAAAGGAATTGACAGCCAATCTGTAAAATCAAAACACATCTTTATTATAATTAATTATGATGCTTCGTCGTCCAATTGTAGTTTTACAACTGAACGAGGGATCCTGTCTGAGCTTTCTCAGGCAGGCTTTTAATACAAAAAGTTTGGCCCTAGGATCACATTCTTGCTTTGAAACACATCATTGTAGGTCACTCCCATGTTACTAACAAAGCATGTTATAATTACAAATACCAGTTTGCTTGCCCAAACTGTCCAACCCATCTTCCATCATGAACATATGTCAAACTTCACATATTTTCCTGTGCAGGCCGGAGAAACTCACAATAGAACTGGTTTCCTCCCCATCATATAAACGGTCACCTCCCCATTGTAAAAGCCCAGAAGCAGAGAAACAGAGCCAGGTGTGGAAGATAGAAATGTAGGATAAGGGATGCTTGTGGGTCATAAACAGGCATGGCTACTGTATTCGGCCTTCTAATCTTGCTCAGGCCAATGTACACAACAAGTTGCTCAGATCTTTAATATAGATTGACTAGAGGGCATGGACTGGTTTGGTGAGGCCAACATCACGTAGGCAGATTCAGCCTGTTCAGGTCAAATGGGAGTCAGGAAGAACTCAAGCTAAGGGGTACGTGTCCTTTACTACTTGCTCTACCAGAATCATTGGCTCATGTATATGCCTATGTAAAGGGCAACACCTAAGATGGCTGCTGTTCACAACATGGGACCTGTGGGCTCAGAATGAATTTGTCAATAACTTCTGCATTCATCATTGTATCGTGATGAAAATACAGACACATATAAAACTTGCCATTTTCGTTTCTCAGATATCAAAATCACAGCAGAATAATGATATTTTAAACACAGGTTCAGATTTCAAAGAACCTCAGAGTGTGACCCCATTGTACCCTTGACCCAGTGAGAGACAACACCGTAGCCTTGACCCAGTCCGTGACCCCACCATGGCCTTGACCCAGTGTGTGACCCCACCGTGACCCTGACCCATTGTGTGACCCCACAGTGTCCATGACCCAGTGAGTGACCCCACCGTGACCTTGACCCAGTGTGTGACCCCACCGTGTCCTTGACCCAGTCTGTGACCCCACGTGGCCTTGACCCAGTGTGTGACCCCCACCGTGACCCTGACCCAGTGTGTGACCCCACCGTGACCCTGACCCATTGTGTGACCCCACCGTGTCCATGACCCAGTGAGTGACCCCACCGTGGCATCGACCCAGTGTGTGACCCTGTGTCCTTGATCCAGTGTGTGACCCCACTGTGGCCTTGACCCAGTGTGTGACCTCACTGGGACCTTGACCCAGTGTGTGACCCCCGTGTCCTTGACCCAGTGTGTGACCCCACCGTGACCTTGACCCAGTGTGTGACCCCACTTTGGCCTTGACCCAGTGTGTAACCCCACTGTGGCCTTGACCCAGTGTGTGACCCCTGTGTCCTTGACCCAAATTGTGACCCCACCGTAACCCTGACCCATTGTGTGACCCCACCGTGTCCTTGACCCAGTGTGTGACCCCACTGTGGCCTTGACCAAGTGTGTGACCCCACTGTGGCCTTGACCCAGTGTGTGACCCCACCGTGTCCTTGACCCAGTGTGTGACCCCACCATGTCCGTGACCCAGTGTGTGACCCCACTGTGGCCTTGACCCAGTGTGTGACCTCCATGTCCTTGACCCAGTGTGTGACCCCACCATGGCCTTGACCCAGTGTGTGACCTCCATGTCCTTGACCCAGCGTGTGACCCCACCGTGGCCTTGACCCAGTGTGTGACCTCACCATGCTTTGACCGAGTGTGTGACCCCCACCGTGACTCTGACCCAGTGTGTGACCCCACCGAGACCTTGACCCAGTGTGTGACAGCACCTTGGCCTTGACCGAGTGTGTGACCCCACTGTGCCTTGACCCAGTGCGTGACCCCACTGTGGCCTTGACCCAGAGTGTGACCCCACTGTGGCCTTGACCCAGTGTGTGACCCCACCATGACCTTGACCCAGTTTGTGACCCCCGTGTCCTTGACCCAGTGTGTGACCCCACCATGACCTTGACCCAGTGTTTGACCCCCTGTGTCCTTGACCCAGTGTCTGACCCCCGTGTCCTTGACCCAGTGTGTGACCCACCATGACCATGACCCAGTTTGTGACCCCCGTGTCCTTGACCCAGAGTGTGACCCCACCATGACCTTGACCCAGTGGTTGACCCCCCGTGTCCTTGACCCAGTTTGTGACCCCACCGTGGCCTTGACCCAGTGTGCGACCCTACTGTGCCCTGACCCAGTGTGTGACCCCACCATGACCTTGACCAAGTGTGTGACCCCACCGTGTCCTTGACCCAGTGTGTGACCCCACCGTGTCTTTGACCCAGTGTGTGACCCCACTGTGGCCTGACCCAGTGTGTGACCCACCCGTGACCCTGACCCAGTGTTTGACCCCCTGTGTCCTTGACCCAGTGTGTGATCCCATGTGGCCTTGACCCAGTGTGTGACCCCACTGTGGTCTTGACCTAGTGTGTGACCCCCGTGTCCTTGACCCAGTGTGTGACCCCACCGTGACTTTGACCCAGTGTGTGACCCCCGTGTCCTTGACCCAGTGTGTGGCCCTACTGTGACCTTGACCAAGTGTGTGACCCCACCGTGTCCTTGACCCAGTGTGTGACCCCACCGTGTCTTTGACCCAGTGTGTGACCCCACTGTGGCCTGACCCAGTGTGTGACCCACCCGTGACCCTGACCCAGTGTTTGACCCCCTGTGTCCTTGACCCAGTGTGTGATCCCATGTGGCCTTGACCCAGTTTGTGACCCCACTGTGGTCTTGACCTAGTGTGTGACCCCCGTGTCCTTGACCCAGTGTGTGACCCCACCGTGACTTTGACCCAGTGTGTGACCCCCGTGTCCTTGACCCAGTGTGTGACCCTACTGTGACCTTGACCCAGTGTGTGACCCCACTGTGCCTTGACCCAGTGTGTGACCCCACCAAGGCCTTGACCCAGTGTGTGACCCCACCGTAACCTTGACCGAGTGTGTGACCCCACCGAGGCCTTGACCCAGTGTGTGACCCCACTTTGGCCTTGACCTAGTGTGTGACCCCACTGTGGCCTGGACCCAGTGTGTGACCCCCACCGTGACCCTGACCCAGTGTGTGACCCCACTGTGGCCATGACCTAGTGTGTGACCCCAACGTGCCTTGACCATGTGTGTGACCCCACTGTGGCCTTGTTTCAGTGTGTGACCCCAATGTGCCTTGACCCAGTGTGTGACCCCACTGTGGCCTTGACCTAGTGTGTGACCCCACTGTGGCCTTGATCTAGTGTGTGATCCCAGTGTCCTTGACCCAGTGCGTGACCCCACCATGACCTTGACCCAGTGTGTGACCCCACCGTGCCTTGACCCAGTGTGTGACCGCACCGTGGCCTTGACCCAGTCTGTGACCCCCGTGTCCTTGACCCAGTGTGTAACCTCACCGTGCCTTGACCCAGTGTGTGACCCCAACGTGCCTTGACCCAGTGTGTGTCCCCACTGTGGCCTTGACCTAGTGTGTGACCCCACTGTGGCCTTGACCTAGTGTGTGATCCCAGTGTCCTTGACCCAGTGCGTGACCCCACCATGACTTTGACCCAGTGTGTGACCCCACCGTGCCTTGACCCAGTGTGTGACCGCACCGTGGCCTTGACCCAGTCTGTGACCCCTGTGTCCTTGACCCAGTGTGTAACCTCACCGTGCCTTGACCCAGTGTGTGATCCCCACGTGCCTTGACCCAGTGTGTGACCCCACCGTGACCTTTACCCAGTGTGTGACAACACCGTGGCCTTGACCCAGTGTGTGACCCCACCGTGGCCTTGACCCAGTCTGTGACCCCACCGTGACCCTGACCCAGTGTGTGACCCCACCGTGTCCTTGACCCAGTGTGTGAACCCACCCTGTCCTTGACCCAGTGTGTGACCCCACCGTGACCTTTACCCAGTGTGTGACAACACCGTGGCCTTGACCCAGTGTGTGACCCCACCGTGGCCATGACCCAGTCTGTGACCCCCGTGTCCTTGACCCAGTGTGTGACCCCACCTTGCCTTGACCCAGTGTGTGACCCCCACCGTGGCCTTGACCCAGTGTGTGACCCCACCGTGTCCTTGACCCAGTGTGTGACCCACCATGACCTGGACCCAGTGTGTGATCCCCGTGTCCTTGACCCAGTGCGTGACCCCACCATGACCTTCACCCAGTGTGTGACCCCACCATGACCTTTACCCAGTGTGTGACAGCACCGTGCCTTGACCGAATGTGAGACCCCACCTTGTCTTTGACCCAGTGTGTGACCCACCCTTGACCTTGTCCCAGTGTTTGACCCCCTGTGACCCTGACCCAGTGTGTGACCCCACTGTGGTCTTGACCTAGTGTGTGACCCCACCGTGGCATCGACCCAGTGTGTGACCCCACCGTGGCATCGACCTAGTGTGTGACCCCACCGTGGCCTTGACCCAGTGTGTGACCCTGTGTCCTTGACCCAGTGTGTGACCCCACCGTGGCCTTGACCCAGTGTGTGACCATGACCCAGTGTGTGACCTCACTGTGACCTTGACTCAGTGTGTGACCCCACCGTGGCCTTGACCCAGTGTGTGACCCCACCGTGGCCTTGACCCAGTGTGTGACCCCACCGTGTCCTTGACCCAGTGTGTGACCATGTGACCTTGACCCAGTGTGTGACCCCCTGTGACCTTGACCCAGTGTGTGACCTCACTGTGACCTTGACCCAGTGTGTGGCCCCCGTGTCCTTGACCCAGTGTGCGACCCCCGTGTCCTTGACCCAGTGTGTGACCCCACCATGGCCTTGACCCAGTGTGTGACCTCACTGGGGCCTTGACCCAGTGTGTGACCCCACCGTGGCCTTGACCCAGTGTGTGACGCCCACCGTGCCTTGACCCAGTGTGTGACCATGTGACCTTGACCCAGTGTGTGACCTCACTGTGACCATGACCCAGTGTGTGGCCCCCGTGTCCTTGACCCAGTGTGTGACCCCCGTGTCCTTGACCCAGTGTGTGACCCCACCGTGGCCTTGACCCAGTGTGTGACCCCACTGTGGCCTTGACCCAGTGTGTGACCCCACCGTGGCCTTGACCCAGTGTGTGACCCCACCGTGTCCTTGACCCAGTGTGTGACCATGTGACCTTGACCCAGTGTGTGACCCCCTGTGACCTTGACCCAGTGTGTGACCTCACTGTGACCTTGACTCAGTGTGTGGCCCCCGTGTCCTTGACCCAGTGTGTGACCCCCGTGTCCTTGACCCAGTGTGTGACCCCACCATGGCCTTGACCCAGTGTGTGACCTCACTGGGGCCTTGACCCAGTGTGTGACCCCACCGTGGCCTTGACCCAGTGTGTGACGCCCACCGTGCCTTGACCCAGTGTGTGACCATGTGACCTTGACCCAGTGTGTGACCCCCTGTGACCTTGACCCAGTGTGTGACCTCACTGTGACCTTGACCCAGTGTGTGGCCCCCGTGTCCTTGACCCAGTGTGTGACCCCCGTGTCCTTGACCCAGTGTGTGACCCCCTGTGACCTTGACCCAGTGTGTGACCTCACTGGGGCCTTGACCCAGTGTGTGACCCCACTGTGCCTTGACCCAGTGTGTGACGCCTGTGTCCTTGACCCAGTGTTGAGGAAAAGTAGGAAATGACTCACTCTCCCCACCAGGGATCTATCCAGCAGTTTGCATAATAAAGCAGCAAAGGAATTGACAGCCAATCTGTAAAATCAAAAGACATCTTTATTATAATTAATTATGAGGCTTCGTCGTCCAACCGTAGTTCTACAGCTGAAAGAGGGAGCCTCCTGAGCTTTCTCAGGCAGGCTTTTAATACAAAAAGTTTGGCCCTAGGATCACATTCTTGCTTTGAAACACATCATTGTAGGTCACTCCCATGTTACTAACAAAGCATGTTATAATTACAAATACCAGTTTGCTTGCCCAAACTGTCCAACCCATCTTCCATCATGAACATATGTCAAACTTCACATATTTTCCTGTGCAGGCCGGAGAAACTCACAATAGAACTGGTTTCCTCCCCATCATATAAACGGTCACCTCCCCATTGTAAAAGCCCAGAAGCAGAGAAACAGAGCCAGGTGTGGAAGATAGAAATGTAGGATAAGGGATGCTTGTGGGTCATAAACAGGCATGGCTACTGTAATCGGCCTTCTAATCTTGCTCAGGCCAATGTACACAACAAGTTGCTCAGATCTTTAATATAGATTGACTAGAGGGCATGGACTGGTTTGGTGAGGCCAACATCACGTAGGCAGATTCAGCCTGTTCAGGTCAAATGGGAGTCAGGAAGAACTCAAGCTACGGGGTACGTGTCCTTTAATACTTGCTCTACCAGAATCATTGGCTCATGTATATGCCTATGTAAAGGGCAACACCTAAGATGGCTGCTGTTCACAACATGGGACCTGTGGGCTCAGAATGAATTTGTCAATAACTTCTGCATTCATCATTGTATCGTGATGAAAATACAGACACATATAAAACTTGCCATTTTCGTTTCTCAGATATCAAAATCAAAGCAGAATAATGATATTTTAAACACAGGTTCAGATTTCAAAGAACCTCAGAGTGTGACCCCATTGTACCCTTGACCCAGTGAGAGACAACACCGTGGCCTTGACCCAGTCCGTGACCCCACCATGGCCTTGACCCAGTGTGTGACCCCCACCATGACCATGACCCAGTGTGTGACCCCACCGTGACCCTGACCCATTGTGTGACCCCACAGTGTCCATGACCCAGTGAGTGACCCCACCGTGACCTTGACCCAGTGTGTGACCCCACCGTGTCCTTGACCCAGTC
The DNA here is from genome assembly GCF_964263255.1 of Lissotriton vulgaris. Lineage (NCBI taxonomy): Eukaryota > Metazoa > Chordata > Amphibia > Caudata > Salamandridae > Lissotriton > Lissotriton vulgaris. Next base: position 1,137,151,542 of record NC_141698.1, on the reverse strand, counting down.
CGTGACCCCACGTGGCCTTGACCCAGTGTGTGACCCCCACCGTGACCCTGACCCAGTGTGTGACCCCACCATGACCCTGACCCATTGTGTGACCCCACCGTGTCCTTGACCCAGTGAGTGACCCCACCGTGGCATCGACCCAGTGTGTGACCCTGTGTCCTTGATCCAGTGTGTGACCCCACTGTGGCCTTGACCCAGTGTGTGACCTCACTGGGACCTTGACCCAGTGTGCGACCCCCGTGTCCTTGACCCAGTGTGTGACCCCACCGTGACCTTGACCCAGTGTGTGACCCCACTTTGGCCTTGACCCAGTGTGTAACCCCACTGTGGCCTTGACCCAGTGTGTGACCCCTGTGTCCTTGACCCAGTGTGTGACCCCACCGTAACCCTGACCCATTGTGTGACCCCACCGTGTCCTTGACCCAGTGTGTGACCCCACTGTGGCCTTGACCAAGTGTGTGACCCCACTGTGGCCTTGACCCAGTGTGTGACCCCACCGTGTCCTTGACCCAGTGTGTGACCCCACCATGTCCGTGACCCAGTGTGTGACCCCACTGTGGCCTTGACCCAGTGTGTGACCCCACCGTGACCTTGACCCAGTGTGTGACCCCACCGTGTCCTTGACCCAGTGTGTGACCCTGTGTCCTTGACCCAGTGTGTGACCCCACCGTGACCTTGACCCAGTGTGTGACCCCACCGTGACCTTGACCCAGTGTATGACCCCACTGTGGCCTTGATCCAGTGTGTGACCCCACCGTGACCTTGATCCAGTGTGTGACCCCACTGTGGCCTTGACCCAGTGTGTGACCTCACTGTGGCCTTGACCCAGTGTGTGACCCTGTGTCCTTGATCCAGTGTGTGACCCCACTGTGGCCTTGACCCAGTGTGTGACCCCACCGTGTCCTTGACCCAGTGTGTGACCCCACCATGGCCTTGACCCAGTGTGTGACCCCACCGTGACCTTGACCCAGTGTGTGACCCCACCGTGACTTTGACCCAGTGTGTGACCCCACTGTGGCATTGATCCAGCGAGTGACCCCACCATGACCTTGATCCAGTGTGTGACCTCACCATGAGCTTGACCCAGTGAGTGACAACACCGTGGCCTTGACCCAGTGTGTGACCCCACCTTGCCTTGACCCAGTGTGTGACCCCCGTGTCCTTGACCCAGTGTGTGACCCCACTGTGGCCTGACCCAGTGTGTGACCCACCTGTGACCCTGACCCAGTGTGTGACCCCCGTGTCCTTGACCCAGTGTGTGACCTCACTAGGGCCTTGACCCAGTGTGTGACCCCACCGTGACTTTGACCCAGTGTGTGACCCCGGTGTCCTTGATCCAGTGTGTGACCCTACTGTGACCGTGACCCAGTGTGTGACCCCACCGTGTCTTTGACCCAGTGTGTGACCCCGTGACCTTGACCCAGTGTGTGACCCCCGTGTCCTTGACCCAGTGTGTGACCCCACCATGACCGTGACCCAGTTTGTGACCCCCGTGTCCTTGACCCAGTGTGTGACCTCACCATGAGCTTGACCCAGTGGGTGACCCCACCATGGCCTTGACCCAGTGTGTGACCCCACCGTGACCTTGACCCAGTGTGTGACCCCACCGTGACCTTGACCCAGTGTGTGACCCCACTGTGGCATTGATCCAGTGAGTGACCCCACCATGACCTTGATCCAGTGTGTGACCTCACCATGAGCTTGACCCAGTGAGTGACAACACCGTGGCCTTGACCCAGTGTGTGACCCCACCTTGCCTTGACCCAGTGTGTGACCCCCGTGTCCTTGACCCAGTGTGTGACCCCACTGTGGCCTGACCCAGTGTGTGACCCACCCGTGACCCTGACCCAGTGTGTGACCCCCATGACCTTGACCCAGTGTGTGACCTCACTAGGGCCTTGACCCAGTGTGTGACCCCACCGTGACTTTGACCCAGTGTGTGACCCCGGTGTCCTTGATCCAGTGTGTGACCCTACTGTGACCGTGACCCAGTGTGTGACCCCACCGTGTCTTTGACCCAGTGTGTGACCCCGTGACCTTGACCCAGTGTGTGACCCCGTGTCCTTGACCCAGTGTGTGACCCCACCATGACCGTGACCCAGTTTGTGACCCCCGTGTCCTTGACCCAGTGTGTGACCTCACCATGAGCTTGACCCAGTGAGTGACAACACTGTGGCCTTGACCGAGTGCGTGACCCCACTGTGGCCTTGACCTAGTGTGTGACCCAACCGTGACCTTGACCCACTGTGTGACCCCCGTGTCCTTGACCCAGTGTGTGACCCCACCATGACCATGACCCAGTTTGTGACCCCCGTGTCCTTGACCCAGTGTGTGATCCCATCATGACCTTGACCCAGTTTGTGACCCCCGTGTCCTTGACCAAGTGTGTGACCCCACCGTGGCCTTGACCTAGTGTGTGACCCCACCGTGTCTTTGACCCAGTGTGTGACCCCACTGTGGCCTGACCCAGTGTGCGACCCACCCGTGACCCTGACCCAGTGTGTGACCCTGTGTCCTTGACCCAGTGTGTGACCCCACCGTGGCCTTGACCCAGTGTGTGACCCCACCGTGACCTTGACCCAGTGTGTGACCCCACCGTGTCCTTGACCCAGTGTGTGACCCTGTGTCCTTGACCCAGTGTGTGACCCCACCGTGGCCTTGACCCAGTGTGTGACCCCACCATGACCTTGACCCAGTGTGTGACCCCACTGTGGCATTGATCCAGTGAGTGACCCCACCATGACCTTGATCCAGTCTGTGACCTCACCATGAGCTTGACCCAGTGAGTGACAACACCGTGGCCTTGACCCAGTGTGTGACCCCACCTTGCCTTGACCCAGTGTGTGACCCCCGTGTCCTTGACCCAGTGTGTGACCCCACTGTGGCCTGACCCAGTGTGTGACCCACCCGTGACCCTGACCCAGTGTGTGACCCCCGTGTCCTTTACCCAGTGTGTGACCTCACTAGGGCCTTGACCCAGTGTGTGACCCCGGTAAATTTAAATTACCTATACTTAATTTATGCGGTAAAGTTCAATAAGAATAACTCAGAAAAAATAAGAGGCAGAATCCGTGGCATCTGAGGTTTTAAAAGGGGTTTTCTTCCTTAAAAAGGAATTGGTTCGAACCAGGCAAATCGCATTCCATCACCACGAAGGTTCAGGAAGGGATAGACAATACTTTATTGACAGAATATCATATATATATATAGTCAATGTATTACAGTGGTGATGAATGCAGAAGGCGTAGCAGCTGAGAGGAGAGATAAGAAAACATATACGTAATGAAAAAAAGGCGGAACAGAAGGTGTGCACAAGGGTGTGTACTAGAAACGTCACATAAAGGTGTCACAAGTGGGTGGATCCATAAGAGAATCCTGCAGTGTCAGCAGAAATACATGGCAGAGATGCGCGCGCAGCAGCATGACGTGCAATTGACGTGGAACTGGAGGGTGAAGGGGACTTGACATTTAGCCTTACATGAGGAGACAGAAGTCTGGGGTGTCAGACCAACCTAATCCCAAATCATATCTAATATCGGGTGTTTGGAGAACTGTATTATCTAGAGGGAAAGGTCTCTTGGGCAGAGGCTATTCTATACTGACTGTTAGTGCGTGTATATGCGTCTACGTGTCTACATGTAGTGTGGGGGCCATGGGCCTACCATGGTGACGGGAGCAATGAATTACTTGCATGGAGACAGAAAGGCCGGGCCCTTTGCTCTGCAGCTGGGAAGGATGTTTACCTAAACTACTAGACAAGAATGTATTTTCGAGGAGCGGAGCAGATAACTTGAAGGCAAAATACAGTCTTGGCAGGCAAGCAGGCCGAGCCTGGCACCGCTAGCCGCGCAGGGAGTAAGACAAAGGTCAGGGATACTGATGCAGGTCCAGGCTGCAGTATCCAGAGACAGAAGGCAGGAAAAGACTCGATGACAGAAATCAGGGCCTAACTCGCCTGAGCCAGGGAAAACGTGAAGAGTGCACCATGTAAAGACGTTGGCAAGGCACACTTAGGAACGGAATATCCGACCCATTCATGGTGGATCTGAAAGAGGACATGTTAACGTTGGACGCAAATGTATTTGCGTCTTCATAGCTAATAGTGGAGGGAACATACATGTACTTGAAGCACGTACATGGAGCCGTTGGGGTCTACGATAGGGGACATAATTGACCATAAAAATTCATATTTCCTCATTCCCTCCTTGTCCCCTACGGACCCTTCATGATATATCAATCCTCATTAATCTGTCAATTTGTTCATGTAACATCATTTGCTCTTCTTTTTTCTTACGGTGTTTTGAACGTGGACTTGAATGAGGAATACATGATGTGGCGCACAAGCCGCAAATCGCTGGCCCACATTGTAAACATAGGCAACAACTGAATACTATGAGAAGGGCAATACCTAGGAAGGATAGGATCTTCCATCCCCAGGCTGACAACACGCTCCAGAACCAACCGGACCAAGTCCAGGTGCCTGGATTCTGGTGTATCTGACTGGCAATCTTGTGAAGACGGGTTATGGCTCTATATACTGATGGCGCGTTTTCTGGAATGAAAACACAGCAGCTCGATCCGATGACCCTACAGGCTCCGCCCCTATCTGCCAGGATGACGTCAAGGACAAGACGATTTTGAAGAACAACAATCCGCATAGCAGACTGCTCCTCTGTTAAGTTGCCTAGGGCGGAAGTAGTCTCATTCACTACTGCTTCGAGGGTTCTTGTTAATCTACGTATCAGTTTACTATTAAAAACAGCACCTAAGTAGGGAAAGAAACCTTTATTGAAGTCTGTATATTGCTCCCATGCCGTTTCAGTGTAGTCAACAATCGGGAGATCTCTCTGGGGTCTATTGTGTACTAGATGAGTATTCCTATGATAATCAGGAGGGGCTAGGAAAACAGGTGGCAGAAGGAATGCAATGTAACAGGTGCCATCCCAATCTGGAGGTAAGCGTATATATGCGGTATGACCACAAATGAAATAGGAATGACGGGAAGCTTTAAACGTAGACTTGCCTTTATCACTGAATTCGATCACAGTAGTACATTTACTATGACCCAGGTGTACTGAACCATTCTTTCTAACACATAATTCACCTTTGACTGGTAATACTGACATAGCAGGCAAGACTGGTGCCGTTTCAGATTCAACATTCAGAATCATGAGGTTAAGTGTAAAGTTACCTAATCCTTATACTTCATTTTCTAGATCAGTCCCTGTCCTTTTGGGGAGACCCTCCTTGTCAGGGAAACAGATTTTATGCAAAACGGTGTTCAGATTTCCCCATACCCAGTTGCCCTGGTAAACTACGGAATTGGAATCTAAGGAATTAATCAAACTAAACCATGCACCACAGGAACCATTGTGTGTGAACGGGTACGGGAAGAGAGGCAGAACTCCCTTGTATTTCTGATAGGGAGGGAGTCGGCCATATATCCAACAATTTGTAGCATTGCTGGTCTGATGGGAATGATGTAACATACTAATGAATGTGTTGTTGCGCAGCGCAAGTCGGTAAGACAATTCATGCGGGGGTAATTCACTGAAGGAATGTTCTGCAGTAACATTGAAGAGAGAATGTGCACGTTTGAAAATAGGGTAGTATATATGCAACAGTATACTTGCAGCAATAATCAAAAGACTCAGAAAAAACATAATTAATAGTGTCACGATACAGTGGCTGCGAAGTGATTTACAATATTCACGTTTCTTGAGCTGTTTCTGTCTATCTCTCTCTCTATTGGGGTCTAGGGGATACATGTCAGAGACTCGTCTAACCGATTCACCTAGGGGAGGACTTAAACAATTAAACTGTCTGACTTGCTAGACCTCAATTTAGATTTATACTCCTGAGAAGAAGTTTTCTCGACCAGAGGGAGTTTTGTATCAGTCTGTGGAGGAGGGCAAGGCTGAGAGTTCAAATCTGGCCGCAGTCCATGAAACTTTTTGATGTGACTCGAATGCAGCCAGCCCTTGCGGCCCTCCACTTTTATCGCGGTCCTGGTGGTCAAAAGTACTAGCTTCGGCGTCTGCCAACGGGGCTCCAGCGGACTCCTCCTATCAAAATTTCTTATGAAGACAAAGTCGCCTGGAACAACTTCATGGGGCTTCACCTCGGTGTTGTCCGGAAAGGCTGCAGCGACCTGTGAACGACATGAATGTAGTGTAGACATCAAGGAGGCAAGGTAATCTGTCAGCATATTACAGTCAACATCGGTAATTTTTCGAGGAAGAGGCGTCCCCCACATATTTGGTGGCCTACCAAAGACCACCTCGTACGAGGATAGCCCTGTTCTGGAGTGTGCGATCATCCTCATGTAAAAGAGCGCGACTGGTAGAGCTACTATCCAGTCGACTCCTTTCTCTCTACAGATTTTGGCAAGACGAATTTTCAGAGTCTGATTGTGAAGCTCCACGAGACCTGCTGCCTCGGGATGTCGGACACAATGGAACTTCCACTGATAGCCGAGCAGGAGTGTAACCTGTTTCACAAGCTCGGACGAGAATGGCTGACCGTTATCTGAGTATACAATACGGGGCAAACCATACCTGGGGAAAAATTCACGTACCAGCTGCTTGGCAGTGGTCGGAGCAGTGTAATCTGGGACTGGATATGCTTCTGTCCAACGGGACAGTGCACATACAACTACGAGGACATATTTGAATCCTCGACAACGTTCCATCTGGATATAATCCATCTGGAGGACTTCAAAAGGGTGATCGGGAGGATGAAATCCACCTTGCTCTACAGGAATGCTTTTACCTGGGTTGAACTGACAACAAATCATGCAAGTACGCACTTTCTGTTTGGCTGCTGCTCGTAAATGTTTATTGAACCAAATGTTTTGAATACTGTCTAACATGGCTTTTTCTCCTAGATGTGCAGGACTATGTACTGTGTTAATGATAACTTGAACCATAGAGTCGGGGAGAAACCATGTAGATTTTCCTTTCGTCATCCATCCCTGATCTGTTTGGATCCCTCCTAGTTCAGTCCATTTCTTGATTTCATCTGGTGTAGCATGTGTCTGTATGTCAATTACATCAAGGGCGGGATCCCTAACTGTCATGCAGTGTGTCGGTGTCGAGACTATTGTCTTTGTCAAGTCAGTTGCGTAAGTCTGATTCTGAGCTGTCTGCTTGGCTGTTCGGTCTGCCAGGTCGTTACCCTGGGAAATGATATCAGTGACTTTCGTATGTGCCTTGCACTTCATGATGGATATGGCTGTAGGCAGATGTATTGCATCTAATAGTGCTTGAATGAGGGGACCGTGTTGAATTTTGGCACCGTAAGAAGTCAAATAACCTCTCTCTCGCCAGAGGACACCGAAGTCGTGTACGACTCCGAATGCATAACGTGAATCTGTATATATGTTAACTCTCTTATTTCTGGCTTGAATACAGGCTTGTGTCAGAGCGATGAGCTCTGCTGCTTGAGCTGACAGGGTGTCAATACAATTCGTTTCTATGACTTCAGTTTCTGTCGTGACTGCGTAGGCGGCCACTAACTCTCCTGTACTTGTTCTCATGCATGAACCATCCACATAAAGTGTCAGATCTGGATCTGGTAATGGAGTGTCTGTCAAGTCTTGTCTGGGTTTCGTCGTAATAGTAATAATTTCAATACAATCATGTGCCAATGGGTCGGTTACACTTAATGGCAGAAGTGTAGGTGGATTCAATGTATTACAGCGTCTGATTTCTATGTGTGGCTGAAACAATGTCAATTCATAACCTGTCAGTCGTGCTATAGTCAAGTGCTGCGTCTGTGTTCGGTTTAAAAGAACTTCCACGGAATGTGGAACTTGCACTGTCAATTGGTGTCCTAACACTATGGAATCACTTTGTCTGATTGCTAAAGCTGTCGCTGCTACTGATTTCAAGCACGCAGGCAGAGCCTGGGCTACTGGATCCAATGTGCTAGAAAAGTAAGCACACGGTTTATGTGAACCTGCTTGTTCTTGAGTGAGTACTGACAATGCAGTACCTTCACGTTCTGTAACAAAAAGTGTAAAAGGCTTGCTGTAACATGGTGTTGCTAAAACAGGTGCTTGGCATAAAGCTTTCTTTAAGTCTTCAAAAGCTTGTGTATGTTCCTGAGTCCAAGGGAGGACAGTCGAAGACGCTGCCTCCTGAGTTGTCAACTGCATGAGGGGTTTTGCTAGAAATGCGTACTGGGGAATCCATTGTCTGCAGTAAGAAGTGAGGCCTATGAAGGCCCGCACCTCCTTTTGTGTCCTCGGTGGTGACATATTTACAATTAACTGGATGCGATCAGGTGTGAGCTGTCTCCCCCCTTTGGACAGCAAGTGCCCAAGGTACACAACTTGCTGAACACAGAATTGAAGCTTTGAAGGGGACACCTTTTGCCCCTTGTCGGCCAGAAAATGTAAAACCGTCAGTGATGCTCGTTCACATTCGGGTTCGCTTCGGGCAGTGATCAGTAGATCATCAACATACTGAAGCAGGGCAGTGTTCTCAGGCATGTGAATACTGTCAAGTTGTCTTTTCAGTGCTTGGCTATGGATGCTGGGGCTTTCTGTGAATCCTTGAGGTGCGCGTGCAAATTTGAAGCTTCGTCCATTTAAACAGAATCCGAAAAGATATTGGCTTTCCGGATCAATTGGGACACTAAAGAAGGCGTTCTTGAGGTCAATTACAGTAAAGAACGTTGCTTCTGAATCAATAGCAGTCAATAATGAAGAGATATCTGGGACCACAGGATACTGTGGCACAATGCATTTATTCAATTCGCGTAAATCGATAACTAATCGATAAACTGGAGGTGCATTTGGATCAGTACGTTTAAGAATCGGGATGATGGGGGAATTACAGAGATTGGAGTCGGTTTCCACAACCACTCCTTGTGCAATGAGCTCGTCAATGATTTTCAGTAAAGCCACTACAGCATCTGGGGGTAGCTTGTATTGTGGCATTCGTGGTAATACCACTCCTGGCTTGAGCGTGACTCGGTATGGTGTAATGTGCATACAACCTACATCAGTGGGGCCTTGTGCCCATAAATGTGCAGGAACATTCTGTAGTCTGGGATCAATATCTCTCAACACATAGTGACCCTTAAAGTCACGTAGGAACAATCTTACTCCTTCCGGAGAACAGCAAATCACAGCTCCTAGAGCTTTCAATGTCTTTATACCTAACACGTTTTCTGGACATGATCTTGTAAGTAGTAAATCTGTAGTACGTGTCAATGGACCAACTGCGAGGGGAAGTGGTTGCGATACTTCATTAACAATAGGCTTTCCTGAAAATCCAAGGGAAACATTCTGTGAGCCTGAGAGGGGTGCCCCTGGAACCTCGTCGTGACTTATAGTTGTCCTGCTTGCCCCTGTATCAATTAAAAACGTTCTGTCTTTCCCTAATACTTGACTATGTACATAAGGACCCTCTTGATCTACAGGAACCTCAATAAGAGGTAAGCCAACCTCCCTCTCTAGGCTGTTTCATGTGTATCGCTGATAATCAGGATAATCATTTTGTGCATACTGGTACATCTGTTGTGTCGTGTTTTGTGTTGCGGTGATGGGCTGTGACTGTGGTACTGCTACGGTCTGTACTGTCTGTTGTGAAGCATGCATAGGCTGTACGTTCTGGGGTACTTGTTGTTGGACCTGATCTTGTCTAGGTGGACGTGGTCTCTCTTTGGTTTTACCCGTAGAGATATTATGTTTCAAAACTGCACAATCGTTTATATAGTGACCTGGCTGTTTACAGTAGTTACATGTCCCTTTAACAGGACCTGCTGAATTATTGGACTGTGTCGTACCCTTTTTCTGACCGTCAGCTGGAACTGACTGAGCAACTAGCATTTTCATTTTCGTGTCTTTCATACGTCTTTGTTCGTGTTCATGTTCTTCTCTAATTCTATTCTGGTGGTACTGTAACATTTGTAACATTTGTGAAGGGGTATTAGCTTGCCAGGTGCTCTCGACTTTCAATACTCGGTTCTTAACCTGCGGCAGGGAATTCTCGACTAATTTGGATACAAAAAGATGTGGATATGACTCGCTACTTGCTTTCAGGCCACTATTAATAATAAAACATTTCTCAAATCGGGAATAAAAATCACTAGTGTCTTCATCGGGTTTCTGTTTGCAGGCTGAGATTGCATCCCAGTCTTCCTTTTTCGTTGCCAATAAACGTGGCAATACTTGTACTAACAATCCTGGTAATGCTTTAGTTTTGTCCCCAAGCCCTAGGCCTGGAGTTCGAGTGTTTTCTTCGTTTTCTAATGCAGCCCACTCAATCTTTTGCCTCCCCACCTCCCATTCTTTTTCTTTGAGTTTCTCGTAAATACCGGTAGGCAATAATACTTTCAATATTTTCATGATATCGGGATAAGTATAATCACCCATGAGTAACATGTCTTTTATTTCACGGTGAAAACCTGCTGGATCTTTGTCATGACTGGGCACTAATTTCTTCATTTCCAATAGTTCTATTTTAGTTATGGGTGTGTATACAAACATGCGTCTAAAAGTATTATCATCATTCCTGACTGGGTGCACTTCTCGTAAGGGATTCTGTCTGTCTATGTAATACGCTTTTCTTTCTATGGGTGTAGCTGGATCAAACTGTGGACACAGGAAGGCACTATATCTGTGCCGATGTTCTAGAATTACTTTAATTAAATCGGTACCTAGGCCCTTTCCATTTATTCATGAGTAGTTCTATTAATATATCAGGTAGGGGACCAGGATCAGAGTGTTGGTTTTTATACAATATAAGGAGGTGTTGTATCATGCACATACCAGCTAGACGCTGTTCACCAGGGGAAAGATTCAAAAACGTTTGTGCTAACGCGTCATCCCCATATTTATCAGGACTGTCAGCCCATTGTACTGCTGACCTGGCTAATTCTTGTTCATCCATGGAATCGAGTACATGGTACCCCATTCGTTCTTGAAGGATTTTATCGGTAGCCTGAAATAGGTGTTCAGGGGTCTTTGGATTTGACATGGCTGCTTGAAAAACTCTCTTACTTTCTGGACGTACTGGACGCGTACTATTATTAAAGTATCTTCCCTTACCTACATATGCTATCCTTTCTCTAGCTGGTAACTGCACTGTTCCTGTTGCTGTTTCTGGTTGATCCTCCTCCGAGGAATCATTCTTGTCTGTATCTATTTCCCTTTCAGGCTGTCTTCTTTCGTGTATTTGCTCTGAGGTAATATAGATTTTTGGTCAAGTTATGTTCCCTAGCGTGTACCCCCCCGACTCCATGTACGAGGTTAAAGTGCATGTAACTTCCCTCCTGTGCCAGCTATGAAGACGCAAATATATTTGCGTCCAACGTTAATATGTCCTCTTTCAGACCCACCATGAATGGGTTGAATAGGCCGTTCCTAAGTATGCCTTGCCAACGTCTTTTTGAGGTGTACCTTACACGTTTTTCAGCTCTGGCAAAGTAGGCCTGAATTTCTGCCATCGAGCCCTTTCTGTTTTCTGACTCTGAAAGCCTTCAGCCCAGGCTGCCCCCGCACCCGTGAACTTTGACTTACTTCTAGCGCGGCCCTCCGTGCTCAGCTTAGCCTGCTGCCTGCCAAGATTGACTACAACCTTCGAGTTATCTGTTTCCCTTCCCGAAGACGCATTCTTGCCCACTAGCTTAAGTAAACATTCCCCCAGCTGTAGAGCAAAAGGGCCTGGCCTTCCTGTCTTTATGCAAGTAATTCATAGCCTCCGTTACCATGCTACCAGGGAAGGCCCATGCCCCCACGCTTCTCATGCAGACACCCAGGCGCTTATACACGCACTCACAGTCAGTATAGAATAGCTTCTGCCCTAGAGACCTTTCTGCCCAGATAGTCCAGTTCCTAAACACCAGATATCAGATATGATAGAAGCACAAGTTGATCTGACATGCCAGACTTCTGTCTCTTTCCGTCAGTGTAAATGTCAAGTCCCCATGCACCCTCTAGTCTCACGTGCATCACACGTCATGCAGCTGCGCGCGCATCCAAGCCTCAGATTTCTGCTGACATTGCAACATTTCTAGTTTAGTGCCACCCACATGTGTCACTTACTTGTGACGTTTCTAGAACACGCCTCCAGTTACGCCTAGTCCACGCCTTCTGATTACGCACTAGTAACACGTGGATACTGTTATCTTGTCTCCTCTCAGCTGTTACGCCTCCTGCACTGTTGCTTATGGCATGAATTAAGTATATAAGCTATGTACTGTTAATAAAATGTGGCGCTCTATCCCTTCTGACACCCCTGTGGTGGTCAGAACATGATATCCTGGTCATGACCATTCCTTTTTAAGGAATAAAACCCCTAAGAACTCTAACACCACGGACTCTGTCTTTTTTCTTCCGATCTGAGTTATTATTGATTAAGTACTTACCTTGCATAGAAATTAAGAGAGTAAATTAAATATTTACGTCATTTTGGAGCCCGAACAGGGACCCCTCCCCCACCTTACGCGCCGGTTGGTGCGTTGCACGCTCCGTCCCCTGCCATCAGTTAAAGGGAAACTACGCGTACCGGCAGGATTTCCTGTATCTCCCTCTGGCCCACGGAGGTGACGAGGATTGCGATCAGTACCCAGACGAGGCGGTAAGGAGTGCGGAGGATCCCGACCAGAGCCTAGCCGAAAGAAGCAAGGTCCGAGGTGTCAAGAGGCCCACCAGGTTTCTGAAGTTTTCCGAAGTTTTCCGAAGTATCGAGTCGAGTCCAGTCGAGTTTTCCGAGGCCTTCTGTTTTCCGTGCTTCCCGGTGAGTACCATTGCTGGGACGTATCTAGACGGGTTTGGGTACACAAGTCCGGTCTGCACTGTTTTTAGACAGTGTATCTGTACTGTTTAGCAGTATATCTAGTATTCTGAATTTCTGCACTGTTCGCAACAGTGTATCTGTGCTGTTTAGCAGTACATCCGATATAGGGGGTAGTTATATATGTAGCAAATGTCTCGTCATGTGATTAATGTCGTTGTATGAGTGACTGTTTTAATGTGTATTATTGTATTCTTGTGTAACTAGTTGTGTCTAGATTTAAGCAGTAAGAATTAAACGTCCAGTACTAAGTAAAGCAAAATGCCGTTTTTCAACAAGTTAAAGCAGATAGGAACTAGGAAAGGGATGTTAGAGGAAGAAATTCCGATCCCCCCTAGGGACACTCCAGGTAACTTTATGTATAATAAGCATGGCATAGATGCCATATTGTATCTAGAATTATGGGCCGACTATACCAAGCATCTAGACGAAAGACACAGATGGCCAGTTAATGGAACATGGGATGCCGAGTGCATCATGAAGGTAGAAGAGGCATTATGGAAAAAGAAAGCCAGACAATCTCAGAAAGACGCCATAGAATTCTGGCGTAAGGAATCACATAAACGTACTGAAAGAGAACTACGTAGAGAAAATAGACTTAAAGAATCAGAAAAAGCCCAAGAAAACGAACTAGTTATTGAGGGAATCCGAGTAAAAACAGAACAAATAGATCGCATCCGAAATAGCCAAGTAAACGGCATGTATCTTATGGCCGAGGGTTCACCTGACGCCATTTCTGAAATACCGGAAAATTTGCCGCCACCACTGGTTCCAACTAAAGTAACTCATAGGGCCACTAAAGATATATTCCTGAATTCCTACCTAGAAGATGTAGCTCCCGCTTACATCAATCTACCTGTTCGCGCCCTGCCTACAGACAGGGACGGGGGCGGAAACCCACCCCAAGACGATATTCCGCCAGTACCACGACCGACTTCCCCTGTTCCGCCAGCCCCGCCACTTCCCGTACCTAAAATTGACCTACCGAAACCACGTCTACCAGATCCTACTAAAAGACAAATTCAAATACAGACTCCACACAGAGATGATGCCCAAGCTTCCGCTTCAGGAGGTGCGACCGCGGGTCCCCGGACCCCGCCCTTAACGCACAGGTTATCCCTAGGGGACTTGCGGAGTCCCACCATGTACAAATCACCCCGTCTTGATATATTCAAAGGACAACTTACAGTTTGCAGATATGATCCAGTACCCGGAAAGGAGGATAGAATGATGATGGCATCATTGCGGTTACGTGCCGCTACTGATTTTCTGTTAATGTTTCCAGGTATGAAAGAGCACCTAGACAGAATCTACCGGTTTATACAGACTGGAAAAGATCCCGAAAGCATTAAAGATGCCTTGGAGCATCAGAAAGTTGACACTCAAGCATATATATTACGTTTCTTTATAAACTGTCTAATAAGAGAACGAGATAGGCCCGGAACAGATCAGAGTGAACTAGATGCACTCCACAAGTGGGGTCAAAATATATCGGAAGGAAAACATGATAGACAGAATTGCATAGCCAGTATGTACAAGAAAATAAGAAAAACAGTAATAGAGATACACGAAAAAGAGAAAGACAAAGCTTCCTCCGAGGAGGAAGAAGAATCTGAAGAACCAGAAAAGACTACAGATACTATAGCATATGTAGGTAAGGGAAATTACCTTAGGAAGGGCATTCGTCCAGAAAGCAAGAGAGTTTTCTTCTCTGCCTTAACAAACCAGAATTCTGCCGAACACCAGTTTCAGGAAACCGATAGAAGACTCCGAGACCGAATGGGGTACCATGTACTCAATTCTATGGATGAACAAGAACTAGCCCGGTCCGCCATATTATGGGCCGAAAATTCAGACATATATAATGATGACACCGTAGCACAGACATTTCTGAACCTTTCCCCAGACGAGCAGAAATTAGCAGGTGTATACATGATTCAGCATCTCCTCACGAAATACAGAAACCATCATTCTGATCCAGGTCCCTTACACGAAACATTAGAAGCACTACTTACAGACAGATGGAGAGGTTTAAGTACCAAATTAATTCAAATAATTCTAGAACAGCGACACAGATATAATACCTTTGTAAGCTCTGAATACGTTCCCGCCCCGCCCCCAGAAAGGAAAATGTATCACATGCAACGCCTGAGTGGCGTTGAAAGTCAGAACCCCTTACGAGAAGTGCACCCTGTTATGGGTGAGGATCGTGTCTTGAAACGTGTAAGGTACACCTCTCTTGGGCTTGAAACGCGTGTATGTACACACGCCTTTGACTAAGTTAGAACTGTTAGAAATGAAGAAACTAGTCCCGTGCCATGATAAAGACCCTGCAGGTTTTCACAGAGAGCTTAAAGACATGTTACTAATGGGGGATTACACATATGAAGATATCATGAAAATGTTGAAAGTACTGTTGCCCACGGGCATCTACGAGAAATTAAAGGAAAAGGACTGGGAGGTGGGAAACACAAAGATTGCATGGGCAGAAATAGAAGAGGAAGAGAAGAAACGTGTCCCAGGGGTAGGCCTTGGGGAGAAAACTAAAGCATTACCAGGTCTGATAGTACAGGTTCTGCCCAGATTATTGACGACTAGAAAGGAGGATTGGGACGCCATCTCGTCCTGTAAACAGAAACATGATGAAGATACTAGTGATTTCTATTCAAGATTCGAGAAATGTTTCATTATTAATAGTGGCCTCAAACCAAGTAGCGAGTCGTACCCGCATCTTTTTGTATCCAAGTTAGTCGAGAATTCCCTACCGTTAGTTAAAAACCGTGTATACAAGGTCGAGAGTACATGGCAAGCGAATACGCCATCACAGATGTTACAGATGTTACAATATCATCAGAACAGAATTAGAGAAGAACAAGATCAGGAACAGAAACGTATGAAAGACACAAAGATGAAAATGTTAGTAGCCCAGACGGTCCCAGCCGACGGTCACAGAAAGAGTACGACCCAGACAGGTCACACCGCAGCTCCCGTTAAAGGGACATGCAATTATTGCAAGCAGCCAGGTCACTACGTACATGAATGCCCAGTTCTGAAACATAACATAGCGACAGGTAAAACTAAAGAAAGACCGCATCCGCCTAGACAAGACCATAACCAGCATCAGTCCTCCCAGAATCCACAACACATGCAGAATACACAGCCTACGCATGCTTCAGCACACACAGCACAGACAGTAGCGGTACCACAGCCACAGCCCATTGCCGCGACTCAGCAGGTTTCGCAACAAATGTACCAGTATGCACAGTCTGCTTATCCCGAATATTCACAATACACATGAAACAGCCTAGAGAGGGAAGGTGACTTGCCTCTTATTGAGATTCCTGTAGATCAAGAAGGTCCTTATGTACATAGTCAAGTATTAGGAAAAGACAGAAAATTCTTAATTGACACAGGGGCAAGTCGCACCACTATCAGTCATGATGAAGTTCCAGGGGCACCCCTCTCAGGCTCACAGAATGTTTCCCTTGGTTTTTCAGGACAGCCTATTGTAAATGAGGTATCGCAACCAGTTCCCCTGGCTGTGGGTCCGTTATCACGTGTTACAGACTTGTTACTTACGAAATCATGCCCAGAAAATCTGTTAGGAATTAAAACATTGAAGGCTCTAGGAGCTATAATATGCTGTTCCCCGGAGGGAGTAAGACTCTTTCTGCGGGATTTCAAGGGTCATTATATGTTACGTGAGTTTGATGTCAGATTGAAAAATGTACCAGATCACTTGTGGGCAAAAGGCCCAACTGATGTAGGTTGTATGCACATTACACCATACCGTGTCACGCTCAAAGTAGGTGTAGTTTTACCCAGAATCAGACAATACAAGTTACCACCCGATGCTGTAGTGGCTTTACTGAAAATCATTGAAGAGCTCATAGCCCAAGGAGTGGTTGTAGAAACCGACTCCAATATCTGTAATTCACCCATCATTCCGATTCTTAAACGTACTGATCCCAATGCACCGCCAGTATATCGGCTGGTGATTGATTTAAGAGAACTGAATAAATGCATTATTCCACAGTATCCTGTGGTCCCCGATATCTCCGCCCTATTGACTGCTATTGATTCAGAAGCAACGTTCTTTACTGTAATTGACCTCAAGAACGCCTTCTTCAGCGTGCCTATTGATCCAGAGAGCCAATATCTCTTCGGATTCAGTTTAAATGGACGCAGCTTCAAATTTTCACGCGCACCTCAAGGATTCACAGAAAGCCCCAGCATCTATAGCCAAGCACTGAAAAGACAACTCGATTGTATCACCATGCCAGTTAATACCGCTTTGCTGCAATACGTCGATGATCTGCTGATCACCGCACGAAGTGAGCCCGAATGTGAACAAGCATCACTGGCAGTTTTACACTTTCTGGCCGACAAGGGACACAAGGTGTCTCCTTCGAAACTACAATTCTGTGTTCAGCAAGTTGTGTACTTGGGTCACTTGCTGTCCAAAGTGGGGAGACAGCTCACTCCCGATCGCATTCAGTTAATTGCAAATATGCCGCAACCCCAGACACAAAAGGAAGTGCGGGCCTTCATAGGCCTCACCTCGTACTGCAGACAATGGATTCCCCAGTATGCATTTCTAGCCAAACCACTCATTCAGTTAACGACACAGGAGGCAGCGACTTCGACTGCCCTCCCTTGGACTCAAGAACATACACAGGCTTTTGAAGAATTAAAGAAAGTTTTATGCCAAGCACCAGTTTTAGCGACACCATGTTACAGCAAACCGTTTACACTTTTTGTTACAGAACGTGATGGTACAGCGTTGTCTGTCCTCACTCAAGATCAAGCAGGTTCACATAAGCATTGCGCTTATTTTTCTAGTACATTGGATTCAGTAGCTCAGGCACTCCCTGCGTGCTTGAAGTCAGTAGCAGCAACAGCACTAGCAATCAGACAAAGCGACTCAATTGTTTTAGGACATCCATTAACAGTTCAAGTTCCACATTCTGTAGAGGTTCTTTTAAACAGAACCCAGACGCAACACTTAACTATAGCACGACTGACAGGTTATGAATTAACACTATTCCAGCCACACATAGAAATCAGACGCTGTAGCATCCTGAACCCCGCAACACTGTTACCTACAATTATGACAGATCCAGCTCCGCATGATTGCATAGAGGTCATTAATGCAGTGACAAAACCCCGACGAGACTTAACAGATGTCCCACTGACAAATCCAGACCTAACACTTTATGTGGACGGTTCATGCATGAGAACAAATACAGGAGAATTAGTGGCCGCGTATGCCGTGACCACTGAAACTGAAGTTAGAGAAACACATCGTATTGACACACTGTCTGCTCAAGCGGCGGAGCTCATCGCTCTGACCCGAGCTTGTATTCTAGCCAAGAACAGAAATGTTAACATATACACAGATTCCCGTTATGCATTCGGAGTTGTACACGACTTCGGAGTTCTCTGGCAAGAACGAGGTTTCCTGACCTCTCATGGGGCCAAGATTCAACACGGTCCCCTCATTCAAGCACTGTTAGAAGCAATATATTTGCCCTCGGGCATATCAGTCATGAAGTGTAAAGCACATACTAAAGTTACCGATTCTGTTTCCCAGGGTAACGACCTGGCAGACCAGACAGCAAAACATACAGCATTGACTCACACCCAGATTACTGATGTGACAAAGACAATAGTCTGTATGGCAGTTAGAGATCCCACCCTAGACGTAATCGATATCCAGACACACGCTACTCCAGATGAAATAAAGAAATGGACTGAACTAGGAGGGATTCAGACAGATCAAGGTTGGATGACGAAGGGAAAATCTACATGGTTTCTCCCCGACTCAATGGTTCAAAGCATGATAAATACAGCACATAGTCCTGCACATCTAGGAGAGAAAGCCATGATAGATTGTTTGCAGAATCTCTGGTACAACAAACACTTACGAGCAGCAGCAAAACAGAAAGTGCGTACTTGCATGATCTGTTGTCAGTTCAATCCAGGTAAAAGCGTCCCTGTAGAGCAAGGTGGATTTCATCCTCCCGATCACCCTTTTGAAGTCCTCCAGATGGATTATATCCAGATGGACCGTTGTCGAGGTTTCAAATATGTCCTCGTAGTTGTTTGTGCACTTTCCCGTTGGACAGAAGCTTACCCAGTATCAGATTACACCGCCCCAACCACTGCCAAGCAGCTGGTTCGTGAATTCTTCCCACGGTACGGTTTGCCCCGTGTCGTGTATTCAGATAACGGACAGCCATTCTCATCCGAGTTGATGAAACAGGTTTCCCTTCTGCTAGGATATCAGTGGAGGTTCCACTGTGTCCGACACCCCGAAGCCGCAGGCCTTGTAGAAAGGCATAACCAGACATTAAAGACCCGACTTGCTAAGATATGTCAGGAGAAAGGGGTCGACTGGATAGTCGCCCTGCCAGTTGCACTATTCTACATGAGAATGGTTGCACACTCGAGATCAGGGCTATCTCCGTACGAAGTGGTCTTTGGCAGACCACCGAATATGTGGGGGACGCCCATTCCGAAGAAAATCACTGATGTTGATTGTAATATGTTGACAGATTACCTTGCCTCCTTGATGTCTGCACTCCAATCATGTCGTTCACAGGTTGCCGCAGCCTTTCCTGACAACACTGATGTAAAGCCACATGATGTCCGTCCGGGGGACATAGTTCTCGTCCGGAATTTCGACCGGAAAAGCCCGTTGGAGCCCCGCTGGAAAGCACCGAAGATCGTCCTCCTTACCACCAGGACCGCCGTCAAGTTGGAAGGAAGAAAGGGGTGGGTCCACACGAGTCATATTAAGCTTTGCAATGAACTAAAAAACTAACTGAAACAGGACTCTGACTCGTCCACCCCCACCAAAGACTGTATAAAAACTAGTGACTTTGAAGTATCCGAACGAGAGAAAACTCCCCAAGAGGAATACCGTATGAAACTCCGATCTAGCAAGCCAGACAGTTTAATTGTTTAAGTCCTCCCCTAGGTGAATCGGTTAAATAGTTTCTGACATGTATCCCCTAGATCGAGATAGAGAGAGAGAGAGACAAGTCAAAAGAAATACATACTGTAAATCACTGCGTAGTCACTGTATAGTGACATTGTTAATAATGTTTTTTCTAAGTGTTCTAATTATTATTGCCAGTATACTGCTTCCTATATACTGCCCTATCTTCAAACATGAACAATCTGTCTACAATGTCTCTGCTGAACACACTTTTAGCAAGTTACCTTTACACGAACTCTCTTACAGACTTGCGCTGCGCAACAATACATTCATTAGTATGTTACACCACTCCCATCAGACTAACAATGCTACAGACCGCTGGATATGTGGCCGACTCCCTCCCTACCAGAATTACAAGGGAGCTCTGCCCCTCTTTCCGTACCCGTTCACTCACAACGGCTCCTGTGGGGCATGGTTTAAAATAATTAATTCCTTAGATCCTGTTATTGCTGTTTTCGATGGGAGCTGGGTTTGGGGAAACTTGAATTTAGTCCTGCTCGACGTCTGTTACCCCGATAAAGAGGGACTTCCCACTCGAATAGGAACTGATCTAGAAAATGAAGTATATGGATTAGGTAATTACACAATTAGCCTTATGATTCTTACTGTAGAGTCCGAAACCGCACCAGCTCTGCCCGCTATGTCAGTATTACCAGTCACAGGTGAACTATGTGTTAGCAAGAAAGGTTCAGTACACTTAGGTCATAGTAAATGCACTACTGTGGTCGAATTCAGTGATCATGGTAAATCGTCCTTCAAAGCTATCAGTCACTCCTATTTTGTTTGTGGTCATACCGCATACATACGTCTGCCTCCAGATTGGGATGGTACCTGTTATATTGCATTCCTTCTGCCACCTGTTTTTCTAGCTCCCCCTGATTACCATAGAAATACAAATCTAGTCAAGAATAGATCCAGAAGAGATATACCACTTGTCGACTACACAGAAACGGCATGGGAACAGTACACTGATTTTAATAAAGGATTCTTTTTCTTTTTAGGACCTGTCCAAAACAGTAAATTAATACGTAGATTAACTAGAACACTTGAAGCTGTAGTACATGAAACTGCCTCCGCCTTAGGTAACTTAACAGAGGAGCAATCTGCTATGCGGGTTGTTGTCCTTCAAAATCGTCTTGTTATTGACGTCATCTTGGCAGATAGAGGTGGAGCCTGTAAGGTCATCGGGTCAAGTTGCTGCGTTTTCATCCCGCAAAACGCGCCATCTGTCTATCAAGCTATTACCCGTCTGCATAAAATTGCAAATCAGATACATCAGAATCCAGGCACCTGGACTTGGTCCGGTTGGTTCTGGACAACGTTATCCGCTTGGGGATGGAAGATCCTATCCTTCCTAGGCATTGGCCTTGTCATAGTATTCAGTTGCTGCCTGTGCCTACAGTGTGGGCCAGCGATTTGTGGATTGTGTGCCACATCGTGCATTGAACATTCCAGTTTCCTCTCAAACAGTCAAAAGAAGAAAGATGAACAAATAATGTTACAAGAACAGACTGATCGATTCATGAGAATCGATATATCATGAAGGGTCCGTAGGGAACAAGGAGGGAATGAGGTAATATAGATTTTTGGTCAAGTTATGTTCCCTAGCGTGTACCCCCCCGACTCCATGTACGAGGTTAAAGTGCATGTAACTTCCCTCCTGTGCCAGCTATGAAGACGCAAATACATTTGCGTCCAACGTTAACATGTCCTCTTTCAGACCCACCATGAATGGGTTGAATAGGCCGTTCCTAAGTATGCCTTGCCAACGTCTTTTTGAGGTGTACCTTACACGTTTTTCAGCTCTGGCAAAGTAGGCCTGAATTTCTGCCATCGAGCCCTTTCTGTTTTCTGACTCTGAAAGCCTTCAGCCCAGGCTGCCCCCGCACCCGTGAACTTTGACTTACTTCTAGCGCGGCCCTCCGTGCTCAGCTTAGCCTGCTGCCTGCCAAGATTGACTACAACCTTCGAGTTATCTGTTTCCCTTCCCGAAGACGCATTCTTGCCCACTAGCTTAAGTAAACATTCCCCCAGCTGTAGAGCAAAAGGGCCTGGCCTTCCTGTCTTTATGCAAGTAATTCATAGCCTCCGTTAGCATGCTACCAGGGAAGGCCCATGCCCCCACGCTTCTCATGCAGACACCCAGGCGCTTATACACGCACTCACAGTCAGTATAGAATAGCTTCTGCCCTAGAGACCTTTCTGCCCAGATAGTCCAGTTCCTAAACACCAGATATCAGATATGATAGAAGCACAAGTTGATCTGACATGCCAGACTTCTGTCTCTTTCCGTCAGTGTAAATGTCAAGTCCCCATGCACCCTCTAGTCTCACGTGCATCACACGTCATGCAGCTGCGCGCGCATCCAAGCCTCAGATTTCTGCTGACATTGCAACATTTCTAGTTTAGTGCCACCCACATGTGTCACTTACTTGTGACGTTTCTAGAACAGGCCTCCAGTTACGCCTAGTCCACGCCTTCTGATTACGCACTAGTAACACGTGGATACTGTTATCTTGTCTCCTCTCAGCTGTTACGCCTCCTGCACTGTTGCTTATGGCATGAATTAAGTATATAAGCTATGTACTGTTAATAAAATGTGGCGCTCTATCCCTTCTGACACCCCTGTGGTGGTCAGAACATATTATCCTGGTCATGACCATTCCTTTTTAAGGAATAAAACCCCTAAGAACTCTAACACCACGGACTCTGTCTTTTTTCTTCCGATCTGAGTTATTATTGATTAAGTACTTACCTTGCATAGAAATTAAGAGAGTAAATTAAATATTTACGTCAGCTCTACTGCTTTTCGGATCCGTCGATACATATTTTCTATACAACTTTGTTTATCATGCTTCCCATCTGCTATATTCTGGCCCCATTTGTTAAGTGCTTTCATTTCTTCCGGATCTACACCGGGCCTATCTTGGTCTCTTATCAAGCAGTTTATGAAGAAACGTAATATCATTTTTTGAGTGTCAACTTTCTGATGTGCCATGGCCTCGCCAATACTTTCCGGGCCTTGCCCCGTTTGGACAAAAAGATATATTCTGTCTAGATGTTCAATCATTCCTGGTATTAACATTAAATAGTTTGCAACTCGTCGTAGACATACTGATGATAGCATCATTCTGTCGTCTTTACCGGGTACTGCATCATATCTACAGTCTGTAAGAGGCTCTTTAAATATGTCGTAACTCGCTGTTTGAGGTGTACGTTGTTGTGCTAAATCCCTATAAGTCGTTCGATGTGTTGGTGGCGGTGTCTGGAAACCTCCTGCCGCACCTCCCGAGGTGCCAGGTAAAAAGGGATTTAGTGGATTCATGCCAGGGAGAATAGGTGCAGGAAGGACTGGGGCTGGAGGAACGGGCGCAGGATGTAGACCGGGAGGAGGAGTTCGTTGTTGTGGAAGTGGGTGCAGATTATCTCAGGGTGGGGTGCCGTCAGCAGGTGGTGTGTGTGGCGGCGGAATATTAACATATTCGGGGGCTACATCGTCTACATAGGAAGAAAGGAATATGTCCTTTGCGGTCTTGTGGTGTAATTTAGTCGGGAGTAATGGAGGTGGCAGGTCTTTTGGTACTTCCTGGGTGGCCTTAGGTAAACCCTCGGTCAGAAGAGGATACATACCATTCATAAGAGTATTTCGTTGTCTGTCTACTTGTTCTGCTTTAACTCGTATACCTTCCTCCACTAATACGTTTTCTTGGGTTTTATCTGAATCCTCTCTACTCTTTTCTGCCTTTCTGAGTGCTTTCTCTGTGCGTCTATGCGATTCTTTACGGCATAATTCAATGGCATCCTTCTGTGACTGTCTGGCTTTCTTTTTCCATAATGCTTCTTCTACTCTCATGATGCAGTCGGCATCCCATGTCCCCGTAGCGGGCCATTTCTGGTTCTCTTCTAAATCTTTGGTATAGTCCACCCATATGTCAAGATATAATACGGCATCTAGGCCGTGCTTATGGTACATAAAATATCCGGGAGTGTCCCTGGGTGGAATGGGAACTGCTTCCTCGAGTATCCCTTTTCTAGTTTTTATTTGTCTTAGTTTGGAGAATAAAGGCATCTTGAACCCTGCTACCTGATACCTTGATACTTACTCGAACTTGAACACAGTAAATACAATAATCACAGTAATGAAGGTCGAACAATCACTCATACCACGACATTTAAAACACACTGAGACATTTTTTAAAAACGAACCATAATGATTAGCATACTGGATATACTGCTAAACAGTACAGATACACCGCTAAAAAAACAGTGCAGACCGGATATACTGCTAAACAGTACAGATACACTGCTAAAACAGTGCATACCGGGTCTGTGTACCCAAACCCGTCTTGACCGGCACAAATTAATGCGCTCGTCTAGATGCGTCCCCAGCAACGGTACTCACCGGGAAGCACGGAACGGAAGGCCTCGGAAACTCGATACTGGACTGGACCGGACTGGACTCGACTCGTGACGTAGGTACTTCGGGACTTCGGAACCTGGTGGGCCTCTGAATACCTCGGATCTTGCTCTCTCAGCTAGGCTCTGGTCGGGATCCTCCGCACTCCTCACCGCCTCGTCTGGGTGTCGATCGCAGCCTCAGTCACCTCCGTTGGCCTGAGGGAGATACAGGAAATCCTGCGGGTACGCGTAGTTGTCCGTCCGGCTGTGGCAGGGGACCGGGCCTGCAACGCACCGCCGGCGCGTAAGGTGGGGGAGGGGTACCTGTTCGGGCGCCAATTATGTGGTAAATTTAAATTACCTATACTTAATTTATGCGGTAAAGTTCAATAAGAATAACTCAGAAAAAATAAGAGGCAGAATCCGTGGCATCTGAGGTTTTAAAAGGGGTTTTATTCCTTAAAAAGGAATTGGTTCGAACCAGGCAAATCGCATTCCATCACCACGAAGGTTCAGGAAGGGATAGACAATACTTTATTGACAGAATATCATATATATAGTCAATGTATTACAGTGGTGATGAAAGCAGAAGGCGTAGCAGCTGGGAGGAGAGATAAGAAGACATATACGTAATGAAAAAAAGGCGGAACAGAAGGTGTGCACAAGGGTGTGTACTAGAAACGTCACATAAAGGTGTCACAAGTGGGTGGATCCATAAGAGAATCCTGCAGTGTCAGCAGAAATACATGGCAGAGATGCGCGCGCAGCAGCATGACGTGCAATTGACGTGGAACTGGAGGGTGAAGGGGACTTGACATTTAGCCTTACATGAGGAGACAGAAGTCTGGGGTGTCAGACCAACCTAATCCCAAATCATATCTAATATCGGGTGTTTGGAGAACTGTATTATCTAGAGGGAAAGGTCTCTTGGGCAGAGGCTATTCTATACTGACTGTTAGTGCGTGTATATGAGTCTAAGTGTCTACATGTAGTGTGGGGGCCATGGGCCTACCATGGTGACGGGAGCAATGAATTACTTGCATGGAGACAGAAAGGCCGGGCCCTTTACTCTGCAGCTGGGAAGGATGTTTACCTAAACTACTAGACAAGAATGTATTTTCGAGGAGCGGAGCAGATAACTTGAAGGCAAAATACAGTCTTGGCAGGCAAGCAGGCCGAGCCTGGCACCGCTAGCCGCGCAGGGAGTAAGACAAAGGTCAGGGATACTGATGCAGGTCCAGGCTGCAGTATCCAGAGACAGAAGGCAGGAAAAGACTCGATGACAGAAATCAGGGCCTAACTCGCCTGAGCCAGGGAAAACGTGAAGAGTGCACCATGTAAAGACGTTGGCAAGGCACACTTAGGAACGGAATATCCGACCCATTCATGGTGGATCTGAAAGAGGACATGTTAACGTTGGACGCAAATGTATTTGCGTCTTCATAGCTAATAGTGGAGGGAACATACATGTACTTGAAGCACGTACATGGAGCCGTTGGGGTCTACGATAGGGGACATAATTGACCATAAAAATTCATATTTCCTCACAGTGTGTGACCCTACTGTGACCTTGACCCAGTGTGTGACCCCACCGTGTCTTTGACCCAGTGTGTGACCCCGTGACCTTGACCCAGTGTGTGACCCTACCGTGTCCTTAACCCAGTGTGTGACCCCACCGTGACCCTGACCCAGTGTGTGACCCCACCGTGACCCTGACCCATTGTGTGACCCCACCGTGTCCTTGATCCAGTGTGTGACCCTGTGTCCTTGATCCAGTGTGTGACCCCACCATGACCTTGACCCAGTGTGTGACCCCACTGTGTCCTTGACCCAGTGTATGACCCCACTGGGACCCTGACCCAGTGTGTGACCCCACCGTGGCCTTGACCCAGTGTGTGACCCCCCACCATGTCCTTGACCCAGTGTGTGACCCCACCATGACCCTGACCCAGTGTGTGACCCCCTGTGACCTTGACCCAGTGTGTGACCCCACCGTGTCCTTGACCGAGTATGTGACCCCACCGTGTCTTTGACCCAGTGTGTGACCCCACTGTGGCCTGACCCAGTGTGTGACAACACCGTGGCCTTGACCCAGTGTGTGACCCCACCGTGGCCTTGACCCAGTCTGTGACCCCACCGTGACCTTGACCCAGTGTTTGACCCCACCGTGTCCTTGACCCAGTGTGTGAACCCACCTTGTCCTTGACCCAGTGTGTGACCCCACCGTGACCTTTACCCAGTGTGTGACAACACCGTGGCCTTGACCCAGTGTGTGACCCCACCGTGGCCTTGACCCAGTCTCTGACCCCCGTGTCCTTGACCCTGTGTGTGACCCCACCGTGCCTTGACCCAGTGTGTGACCCCACCGTGCCTTGACCCAGTGTGTGACCCCACCGTGACCTTTACCCAGTGTGTGACAACACCGTGGCCTTGACCCAGTGTGTGACCCCACCGTGGCCATGACCCAGTGTGTGACCCCCGTGTCCTTGACCCAGTGTGTGACCCCACCTTGCCTTGACCCAGTGTGTGACCCCACCGTGGCCTTGACCCAGTGTGTGACCCCACCGTGTCCTTGACCCAGTGTGTGACCCCACCGTGACCTGGACCCAGTGTGTGATCCCCGTGTCCTTGACCCAGTGCGTGACCCCACCATGACCTTGACCCAGTGTGTGACCCCCACCATGACCTTTTCCCAGTGTGTGACAGCACCGTGCCTTGACCGAGTGTGTGACCCCACCGTGTCTTTGACCCAGTGTGTGACCCACCCGTGACCTTGACCCTGTGTTTGACCCCCTGTGACCCTGACCCAGTGTGTGACACCACGGTGGTCTTGACCTAGTGTGTGAGCCCACCGTGGCATCGACCCAGTGTGTGACCCCACCGTGGCATCGACCTAGTGTGTGACCCCACCGTGTCCTTGACCCAGTGTGTGACCCCACCGTGGCCTTGACCCAGTGTGTGACCCTGTGTCCTTGACCCAGTGTGTGACCCCACCGTGGCCTTTACCCAGTGTGTGACCATGTGACCATGACCCAGTGTGTGACCTCACTGTGACCTTGACCCAGTGTGTGATCCCCGTGACCTTGACCCAGTGTGTGACCCCACCGTGCCTTGCTCAAATGTGTGACCCCATTGTGGCCTTGACCCAGTGTGTGACCCCACCATGGCCTTGACCCAGTGTGTGACCCCACTGTGGCCTTGACCCAGTGTGTGACCCCACCGTGGCCTTGACCCAGTGTGTGACCCCACCGTGTCCTTGACCCAGTGTGTGACCATGTGACCTTGACCCAGTGTGTGACCCCCTGTGACCTTGACCCAGTGTGTGACCTCACTGTGACCTTGACCCAGTGTGTGGCCCCCGTGTACTTGACCCAGTGTGTGACCCCCGTGTCCTTGACCCAGTGTGTGACCCCATCGTGGCCTTGACCCAGTGTGTGACCTCACTGGGGCCTTGACCCAGTGTGTGACCCCACTGTGCCTTGACCCAGTGTGTGACGCCCACCGTGCCTTGACCCAGTGTGTGACCCCACCATGACCATGACCCAGTGTGTGACCCCACCGTGACTCTGACCCAGTGTGTGACCCCACCGTGTCCTTGACCCAGTGTGTGAACCCACCTTGTCCTTGACCCGGTGTGTGACCCCACCGTGACCTTGACCCAGTGTGTGACCCCACCGTGACCTTGACCCAGTGTGTGACCCCACCGGTACCTTGACCCAGTGTCAAGTCAAGTCAAGTAATTTGTATAGTGCGCTACATACCCGGAGGGTCTCAAGGCGCTTGAGGAGGGAGGGGATTTTTTTTTTTTTTAATTTTTGAAAACCTTTATTGCGCAATGTCATAAAACAAATACGGGCCTACAACCATCCGGCCGGCCTCGACAACGTTTGAAACGCAGCAGCAATCAATACGACCCCCCAGTAGTAGTACAAACAAGCTACAGTCGACTTGAGTTACACTGGAGAGGTACAACCCACCGGGGAGCAGGAGATATGAAGGTTTATTTTTAAAAGTTTTTTTGTTTTATGAAGAATAGTAACTATAGTAACCAGAAAGGATCAAGGACCAAACATACCAGCCTGACCTAAAGTGAGCAACGCGTAGCACAAAGATATAGCAAGCATGAAGACAACATCAAAATGGCGACACCAAAACTGCACAGAAGGATTGAAAATCGCAAAATTCGCAGCGCGCCAAGTGCTACCCACCCCCTCATAACTAGCGCCATTGACCCAAGGAAAAAAGGGAAAAGTAAAAGAATACAAAAAGAAGAACAAAGAAGGCCCATAGAAATCAAAACGGACAAAGTAATACCCACCCACCCTACACGCATGCAGAGGCTACGGCCTACCCCCCCCAGCAGTGTGTCTGTCGCCCAATAAAGAGTACCCGAAATACAGATAGAGCTATAAAGAAGGAAAAGAAAGAAGAAACACATAAGACCGGAGGAGGGCCAGAACCACTTACCCCCGGACTCCCCAGCCCGCAGAAAACCTCCACCCCACCAACAAGGATCAACAACAGGACATATCAATTGCAACCTTAAGTGGGGAAAGACATTATAAATAACGCATCCAAATGTATCAGGAAAGCGTTCCAGTCCGGGTCTCCGCCAGCCAAGCAGACAAAATCAACGAGAAGAACACCATCAGCCCTGGCCTGAACGTTGAAATCCCTCCAAACATGGCCACCGCTGAGAGCCCACCGCAGGCAGAACAAAGGGACAAGATGGCCGCCCTCGACAAAGAAGAAGCATAAGAAGATGAAATGAATGTCTCCAGTTACCAATAAGTCCAGTGTCCAAAAAGACGAGCGTCCCCTCGATCACAGGATGAAACACACTCCACCGATGTAGGAAAGAGGCTCCGGAGGCAAAGGCAGCAAGGGGGGCCAACAACTGGGAAGTCGACAAACGAAGCAATAGTAGCGATTGCATAGGCAGAGTCTCAGTCCTCGGAGTGGGGGGAGACATTGTAGCTGCAGCTCCGTCGATAGATAGACACAAACCATTGTAACCAGGGATAGTCCGCTTCACTGTACACGCATGCTGAAATATAGTATCCACTTCAGGAGTAATTGGAGGCAGCAGGGAGCCAGTCCGCCGCGGTCGCCCCAGTTCAGATGTAGCATCTTCAATCTTCCGACCCAGCTCTCGGGTGTTTTGCCGCCATGTAGCCCTTAAGTCGGTAAGAGCTGCCAGGATGTCGCCGCAAGTCAGGACCCGCTGCAGTTCCAGCCGGTCCGCGCTGTGAGTCGACGCCGTCGGACCATCATCCAGCTCAGGGCCAGGCAGGACAGCACGCCCTGGGGACAAGGAAGCACTTATCTCCTCGTCCTGGAAGTCCGGCGCCATTACCACCCCGTCAATGAGACCAGAATGGAGGGAGGGGGGCGACATCAATATCGGGAAACATCAGGCCGGGTCGCCAGTAGGAGCACGGCTCGTAATCAGGGAGCGGCGCACAGTGAGAGCCCCTTCGCCTCCAGTCGATGAGGGTGGCCCACGGCAGAGAAGGCGCTCCAAGATGGGGTCAGCTCAGCCCGTCAGCAGCTTAACAAAGAGAAGCAGTGCGAGAAGGGCTCCCGCCTCGCCAGTGCACACTTCATCCAAGTAGGGAATCTCGCCACAACGGAAAGGGTCTACACCGTCTCCCTCTGCAGTCAGCAGCGCTTCCTTAAGCGTCGGCACCTCCCCAGATCGTCCTACCGACTCCGTTACAGCAGCGTCCAGCGGCGGCGATCGGCACAGGGTCCAGGGGCAGCCACGAAGGTAGGCTAACGCAGCGAGTTCTCCGTCAAACCAGCAGGCAGAGACCTCGGAAGAACGCGATTGGAAACAGCGCGTTTAAATCGCCGTTTCACCGCGACGTAGGCACAGGATAGATGGCAGGATGTCGATGCGGGAGTGGAAGGCTCGCGGAGCCGGGAGCCTACACGTCCGTCCTGTCGGCCATCTTGGCTCCTCCCCCCGAATATCCAGGTTTTAAGTTGCTTTCTGAATGCTAGGTGGTTTTGAGTGAGGCGGAGGTGAGTGGGGAGAGAATTCCAGGTTTTAGCCGCCAGGTAGGAGAAGGATCTTCCTCCCATGGTGGTTTTGTTGATGCGTGGAACAGCAGCAAGGGCTTGGTTGGACGAGCGTAACTGGCGTGAGGGGGTGTAGAAGGAGACTCGTGTGTTGAGGCATTCGGGTCCAAGTTCGTAAAGTGCTTTGTTTGCGTGGGTGAGGAGGCGGAAGGTTATCCTCTTATTGACAGGGAGCCAATGGAGGTCTTTTAGGTGATTAGAAATGTGATCTTTACGCGGTATGTCTAGAATGAGTCTGGCTGATGCGTTCTGGATGCGTTGGAGTTTTTTCTGCAGTTTTGCGGTGGTGCCGGCGTAAAGGGTGTTTCCGTAGTCCAGGCGGCTTGTGACCAGTGCGTGGGTGACCGTTTTTCTAGTTTCGGTGGAGATCCAGCGGAATGTTTTTTTGAGCATGCGAAGAATGTTGAAGCAAGATGATGAAACGGCGTTGACTTGTCTGAACATTGAGAGTGAGGAGTCCAGGATGACGCCCAGGTTCCGTGCGTGGTCCGTCGGGATGGGTGCTTTTCCAAGGGCCGCTGGCCACCAAGAGTCGTCCCATGCGGAGGGGGAGGTAGCTAAGATAAGGACTTCTGTTTTGTCTGAGTTCAGTTTCAGACGGCTGAGCTTCATTCACTCTGCTACTTCTTTCATTCCTTGATGTAGGTTGGTTTTGGCGGTGTTAGGATCATTGGTGAGTGAGAGGATCAGTTGAGTGTCGTCAGCGTAGGAGATGATGTTGAGGTTGTGTTTTCGTGCGATGGTCGCGAGGGGGCTCATGTATACGTTGAAGGGGGTGGGGTTGAGTGAGGATCCTTGTGGCACGCCACAGATGACTTCAGAGGCTTCTGACTTGAACGGTGGGAGGCGGACTCTATGAGTTCTTCCGACAAGGAACGAGGTGATCCATTCCAGCGCTTTTCCTTGGATTCCGATGTTTCGGAGGCATTGTAGCAGGGCTTGACCCTATGTGCGATCCCACCGTGCCTTACTCAAATGTGTGACCCCACTGTGGCCTTGACCCATTGTGTGACCCCATTGTGTCCTTGACCCAGTGTGTGACCCCACCATGACCTTGACCCAGTGTGTGACCCCACTGTGTCCTTGACCCAGTGTATGACCCCACTGTGACCCTGACCCAGTGTGTGACCCCACCGTGGCCTTGACCCAGTGTGTGACACCCCAACATGTCCTTGACCCAGTGTGTGACCCCACCATGACCCTGACCCAGTGTGTGACCCCCTGTGACCTTGACCCAGTGTGTGACCCCACCGTGTCCTTGACCGAGTATGTGACCCCACCGTGTCTTTGACCCAGTGTGTGACCCCACTGTGGCCTGACCCAGTGTGTGACCCACCCGTGACCCTGACCCAGTGTTTGACCCCCTGTGACCTTGACCCAGTGTGTGACCCCACCGTATTCATGACCCAGTGTGTGACCCCACCGTGGCCTTGACCCAGTGTGTGACCCCCACCGTGTCCTTGACCCAGTGTGTGACCCCACTGTGTCCTTGACCCAGTGTGTGACCCCACCGTGGCCTTGACCCAGTGTGTGACCCCACCATGGCCTTGACCCAGTGTGTGACCCCCACCGTGACCCTGACCCAGTGTGTGACCCCACTGTGGCCTTGACCCAGTGTGTGACCCACCCGTTACCCTGACCCAGTGTTTGACCCCCTGTGACCTTGACCTAGTGTGTGACCCCACTGTATCCTTGACCCAGTGTGCGACCCCACCTTGTCCTTGAGCCAGTGTGTGACCCCACCACTGCCTTGAGCCAGTGTGTGACCCCACCACTGCCTTGAGCCAGTGTGTGACCCCACCACTGCCCTGAGCCAGTGTGTGACCCCACGACTGCCTTGAGCCAGTATGTGACCCCACTGTGACCCTTACCCAGTGTGTGACCCCACTGTTGCCTTGACCCAGTGTGTGACCCCCCTGTGGCCTTGACCCAGTGTGTGACCCCACCGTGACCTTGACTCAGTGTGTGACCCACTGTGGTCTTGACCCAGTGTGTGACCCCACTGTGACCTTGACCTAGTGTGTGACCCCACTGTGGCCTTTACCCAGTGTGTGACCCCACTGTGGCCTTGACCCAGTGTGTGACCCCCGTGTCCTTGACCCAGTGTGTGACCCCACCGTGACCTTGACCCAGTGTGTGACCCCACCGTGACCTTGACACAGTGTGTGACCCCACCGTGTCCTTGACCCAGTGTTTGACCTCACTGTGGCCTTGACCCAGTTTGTGACCACTGTGTCCTTGACCCAGTGTGTGACCCCATTGTACCCTTGACCCAGTGAGAGACAACACCGTGGCCTTGACCCAGTCTGTGACCCCACCGTGGCCTTGACCCAGTGTGTGACCCCCACCGTGACCCTGACCCAGTGTGTGACCCCACCGTGACCCTGACCCATTGTGTGACCCCACCGTGTCCATGACCCAGTGAGTGACCCCACCGTGACCTTGACCCAGTGTGTGACCCCACTGTGGCCTTGACCCAGTGTGTGACCCACGTGTCCTTGACCCAGTGTGTGACCCCACCGTGACCTTGACCCAGTGTGTGACCCCACCATGTCCTTGACCCAGTGTTTGACCTCACTGTGGCCTTGACCCAGTTTGTGACCCCTGTGTCCTTGACCCAGTGTGTGACCCCATTGTACCCTTGACCCAGTGAGAGACAACACCATGGCCTTGACCCAGTCCGTGACCCCACCGTGGCCTTGACCAAGTGTGTGACCCCCACCGTGACCCTGACCCAGTGTGTGACCCCACCGTGACCCTGACCCATTGTGTGACCCCACCGTGTCCATGACCCAGTGAGTGACCCCACCGTGACCTTGACCCAGTGTGTAACCCCACCGTGTCCTTGACCCAGTCCGTGACCCCACCGTGGCCTTGACCCAGTGTGTGACCCCCACCGTGACCCTGACCCAGTGTGTGACCCCACCGTGACCCTGACCCATTGTGTGACCCCACCGTGTCCTTGACCCAGTGAGTGACCCCACCGTGGCATTGACCCAGTGTGTGACCCTGTGTCCTTGATCCAGTGTGTGACCCCACTGTGGCCTTGACCCAGTGTGTGACCTCACTGGGACCTTGACCAAGTGTGTGACCCCCGTGTCCTTGACCCAGTGTGTGACCCCACCGTGACCTTGACCCAGTGTGTGACCCCACTTTGGCCTTGACCCAGTGTGTAACCCCACTGTGGCCTTGACCCAGTGTGTGACCCCGGTGTCCTTGACCCAGTGTGTGACCCCACCGTAACCCTGACCCATTGTGTGACCCCACCGTGTCCTTGACCCAGTGTGTGACCCCACTGTGGCCTTGACCAAGTGTGTGACCCCACTGTGGCCTTGACCCAGTGTGTGACCCCACCGTGTCCTTGACCCAGTGTGTGACCCCACCATGTCCGTGACCCAGTGTGTGACCCCACTGTGGCCTTGACCCAGTGTGTGACCTCCATGTCCTTGACCCAGTGTGTGACCCCACCGTGGCCTTGACCCAGTGTGTGACCTCCATGTCCTTGACCCAGTGTGTGACCCCACCGTGGCCTTGACCCAGTGTGTGACCTCACCATGCTTTGACCGAGTGTGTGACCCCCACCGTGACTCTGACCCAGTGTGTGACCCCACCGTGACCTTGACCCAGTGTGTGACAGCACCTTGGCCTTGACCGAGTGTGTGACCCCACTCTGCCTTGACCCAGTGCGTGACCCCACTGTGGCCTTGACCCAGAGTGTGACCCCTCTGTGGCCTTGACCCAGTGTGTAACCCCACTGTGGCCTTGACCCAGTGTGTGACCCAACCGTGACCTTGACCCACTGTGTGACCCCGTGTCCTTGACCCAGTGTGTGACCCCACCATGACCGTGACCCAGTTTGTGACCCCCGTGTCCTTGACCCAGTGTGTGACCTCACCATGAGCTTGACCCAGTGAGTGACAACACTGTGGCCTTGACAGAGTGCGTGACCCCACCGTGTCCTTGACCCAGTGTGTGACCCCACCATGACCTTGACCCAGTTTGTGACCCCCGTGTCCTTGACCCAGTGTGTGACCCCACCATGACCTTGACCCAGTTAGTGACCCCCGTGTCCTTGACCAAGTGTGTGACCCCACTGTGGCCTTGACCTAGTGTGTGACTCCATCGTGTCTTTGACCCAGTGTGTGACCCCACTGTGGCCTGACCCAGTGTGTGACCCACCCGTGACCCTGACCCAGTGTGTGACCCTGTGTCCTTGACCAAGTGTGTGACCCCACCGTGGCCTTGACCCAGTATGTGACCCCACCGTGACCTTGACCCAGTGTGTGACCCCACCGTGACCTTGACCCAGTGTATGACTCCACTGTGGCCTTGATCCAGTGTGTGACCCCACCGTGACCTTGATCCAGTGTGTGACCCCACTGTGGCCTTGACCCAGTGTGTGACCTCACTGTGGCCTTGACCCAGTGTGTGACCCTGTGTCCTTGATCCAGTGTGTGACCCCACTGTGGCCTTGACCCAGTGTGTGACCCCACCGTGTCCTTGACCCAGTGTGTGACCCTGTGTCCTTGACCCAGTGTGTGACCCCACCGTGGCCTTGACCCAGTGTGTGACCCCACCGTGACCTTGACCCAGTGTGTGACCCCACCGAGACCTTGACCCAGTGTGTGACCCCACTTTGGCCTTGATCCAGTGTGTGACCGCACCATGACCTTGATCCAGTGTGTGACCTCACCATGAGCTTGACCCAGTGAGTGACAACACCGTGGCCTTGACCCAGTGTGTGACCCCACCTTGCCTTGACCCAGTGTGTGACCCCCATGTCCTTGACCCAGTGTGTGACCTCACTAGGGCCTTGACCCAGTGTGTGACCCCGGTGTCCTTGATCCAGTGTGTGACCCTACTGTGACCTTGACCCAGTGTGTGACCCCACCGTGTCTTTGACCCAGTGTGTGACCCCCGTGACCATGACCCAGTGTGTGACCCTACCGTGTCCTTAACCCAGTGTGTGACCCCACCGTGACCCTGACCCAGTGTGTGACCCCACCGTGACCCTGACCCATTGTGTGACCCCACCGTGTCCTTGACCCAGTGTGTGACCCTGTGTCCTTGATCCAGTGTGTGACCCCACCATGACCTTGACCCAGTGTGTGACCCCACTGTGTCCTTGACCCAGTGTGTGACCCTATTGTACCCGTGACCCAGTGTGTGACCCCACAGTGTCCTTGAACCAGTGTGTGATCCCGTGTCCTTGACCCAGTGTGTGACCCCACTGTGACCTTGACCCAGAGTGTGACCACACGGTGTCCTTGACCCAGTGTGTGACCTCACTGTGGCCTTGACCCAGTGTGTGACCCCCGTGTCCTTGAGCCAGTATGTGACCCCACTGTGACCCTTACCCAGTGTGTGACCCCACTGTTGCCTTGACCCAGTGTGTGACCCCCCTGTGGCCTTGACCCAGTGTGTGACCCCACCGTGACCTTGACTCAGTGTGTGACCCACTGTGGTCTTGACCCAGT
This sequence comes from Lissotriton vulgaris, assembly GCF_964263255.1. Lineage (NCBI taxonomy): Eukaryota > Metazoa > Chordata > Amphibia > Caudata > Salamandridae > Lissotriton > Lissotriton vulgaris. The sequence goes on along the minus strand of NC_141698.1, from coordinate 1,137,115,774 downwards.
GTGTGACCCCACTGTGACCTTGACCTAGTGTGTGACCCCACTGTGGCCTTTACCCAGTGTGTGACCCCACTGTGGCCTTGACCCAGTGTGTGACCCCCGTGTCCTTGACCCAGTGTGTGACCCACGTGTCCTTGACCCAGTGTGTGACCCCACCGTGACCTTGACCCAGTGTGTGACCCCACCGTGTCCTTGACCCAGTGTTTGACCTCACTGTGGCCTTGACCCAGTTTGTGACCCCTGTGTCCTTGACCCAGTGTGTGACCCCATTGTACCCTTGACCCAGTGAGAGACAACACCATGGCCTTGACCCAGTCCGTGACCCCACCGTGGCCTTGACCAAGTGTGTGACCCCCACCGTGACCCTGACCCAGTGTGTGACCCCACCGTGACCCTGACCCATTGTGTGACCCCACCGTGTCCATGACCCAGTGAGTGACCCCACCGTGACCTTGACCCAGTGTGTGACCCCACCGTGTCCTTGACCCAGTCCGTGACCCCACCGTGGCCTTGACCCAGTGTGTGACCCCCACCGTGACCCTGACCCAGTGTGTGACCCCACCGTGACCCTGACCCATTGTGTGACCCCACCGTGTCCTTGACCCAGTGAGTGACCCCACCGTGGCATTGACCCAGTGTGTGACCCTGTGTCCTTGATCCAGTGTGTGACCCCACTGTGGCCTTGACCCAGTGTGTGACCTCACTGGGACCTTGACCAAGTGTGTGACCCCCGTGTCCTTGACCCAGTGTGTGACCCCACCGTGACCTTGACCCAGTGTGTGACCCCACTTTGGCCTTGACCCAGTGTGTAACCCCACTGTGGCCTTGACCCAGTGTGTGACCCCGGTGTCCTTGACCCAGTGTGTGACCCCACCGTAACCCTGACCCATTGTGTGACCCCACCGTGTCCTTGACCCAGTGTGTGACCCCACTGTGGCCTTGACCAAGTGTGTGACCCCACTGTGGCCTTGACCCAGTGTGTGACCCCACCGTGTCCTTGACCCAGTGTGTGACCCCACCATGTCCGTGACCCAGTGTGTGACCCCACTGTGGCCTTGACCCAGTGTGTGACCTCCATGTCCTTGACCCAGTGTGTGACCCCACCGTGGCCTTGACCCAGTGTGTGACCTCCATGTCCTTGACCCAGTGTGTGACCCCACCGTGGCCTTGACCCAGTGTGTGACCTCACCATGCTTTGACCGAGTGTGTGACCCCCACCGTGACTCTGACCCAGTGTGTGACCCCACCGTGACCTTGACCCAGTGTGTGACAGCACCTTGGCCTTGACCGAGTGTGTGACCCCACTCTGCCTTGACCCAGTGCGTGACCCCACTGTGGCCTTGACCCAGAGTGTGACCCCTCTGTGGCCTTGACCCAGTGTGTAACCCCACTGTGGCCTTGACCCAGTGTGTGACCCAACCGTGACCTTGACCCACTGTGTGACCCCGTGTCCTTGACCCAGTGTGTGACCCCACCATGACCGTGACCCAGTTTGTGACCCCCGTGTCCTTGACCCAGTGTGTGACCTCACCATGAGCTTGACCCAGTGAGTGACAACACTGTGGCCTTGACAGAGTGCGTGACCCCACCGTGTCCTTGACCCAGTGTGTGACCCCACCATGACCTTGACCCAGTTTGTGACCCCCGTGTCCTTGACCCAGTGTGTGACCCCACCATGACCTTGACCCAGTTAGTGACCCCCGTGTCCTTGACCAAGTGTGTGACCACACTGTGGCCTTGACCTAGTGTGTGACTCCATCGTGTCTTTGACCCAGTGTGTGACCCCACTGTGGCCTGACCCAGTGTGTGACCCACCCGTGACCCTGACCCAGTGTGTGACCCTGTGTCCTTGACCAAGTGTGTGACCCCACCGTGGCCTTGACCCAGTATGTGACCCCACCGTGACCTTGACCCAGTGTGTGACCCCACCGTGACCTTGACCCAGTGTATGACTCCACTGTGGCCTTGATCCAGTGTGTGACCCCACCGTGACCTTGATCCAGTGTGTGACCCCACTGTGGCCTTGACCCAGTGTGTGACCTCACTGTGGCCTTGACCCAGTGTGTGACCCTGTGTCCTTGATCCAGTGTGTGACCCCACTGTGGCCTTGACCCAGTGTGTGACCCCACCGTGTCCTTGACCCAGTGTGTGACCCTGTGTCCTTGACCCAGTGTGTGACCCCACCGTGGCCTTGACCCAGTGTGTGACCCCACCGTGACCTTGACCCAGTGTGTGACCCCACCGAGACCTTGACCCAGTGTGTGACCCCACTTTGGCCTTGATCCAGTGAGTGACCGCACCATGACCTTGATCCAGTGTGTGACCTCACCATGAGCTTGACCCAGTGAGTGACAACACCGTGGCCTTGACCCAGTGTGTGACCCCACCTTGCCTTGACCCAGTGTGTGACCCCCATGTCCTTGACCCAGTGTGTGACCTCACTAGGGCCTTGACCCAGTGTGTGACCCCGGTGTCCTTGATCCAGTGTGTGACCCTACTGTGACCTTGACCCAGTGTGTGACCCCACCGTGTCTTTGACCCAGTGTGTGACCCCCGTGACCATGACCCAGTGTGTGACCCTACCGTGTCCTTAACCCAGTGTGTGACCCCACCGTGACCCTGACCCAGTGTGTGACCCCACCGTGACCCTGACCCATTGTGTGACCCCACCGTGTCCTTGACCCAGTGTGTGACCCTGTGTCCTTGATCCAGTGTGTGACCCCACCATGACCTTGACCCAGTGTGTGACCCCACTGTGTCCTTGACCCAGTGTGTGACCCTATTGTACCCGTGACCCAGTGTGTGACCCCACAGTGTCCTTGAACCAGTGTGTGATCCCGTGTCCTTGACCCAGTGTGTGACCCCACTGTGACCTTGACCCAGAGTGTGACCACACGGTGTCCTTGACCCAGTGTGTGACCTCACTGTGGCCTTGACCCAGTGTGTGACCCCCGTGTCCTTGACCCAGTGTGTGACCCCACCGTAACCTTGACCGAGTGTGTGACCCCACAGTGGCCTTGACCCAGTGTGTGACCCCACTGTGACCCTGACCCAGTGTGTGACCCCACCGTGCCCTTGACCCAGTGTGTGACCCCACCATTCCTGCCTCGTTTTTTCCATACGATCCATCAGCTTGTTCTCATGTGTCTTGATTATCTTTCTATGTGCAGCTGTAATATTATTGTACTACAGCGATTTAAAGTTATTCAATGAAGAAATTGAAAATTAGCTTTGTTGATGCCATTATGGTTATTAATATTCCTTCTAAAAGAATTATGGATTTGTTTTTAACTTGTTGTATTAATAGTTTGTCATGGAAATATCACCTGCCTGTGAGTTACAGTTAACTTTTGCTCTGATTTTGTTAAAGTATACTCTAGAAAGTGTAGTTTTTATTGAAGTTATTTTTACCGACATTTAAAAATGTGCCATACAGGAGTAGGGAGGGTTGCCTGGCAGCAGTGGGCCTCACAGGAGTAGTTTTGCCACACCTGTGTTTACCTCTTTCAAGCTGTCCTCAGAGCATCAGTGCTCACAGAGGGAATGGTGACCTCTCTTTACTTTCACAGAACTGTCTCTGTGCAATGTATCTCAAGCTCTCCATGGGGCATATTAACACAGGCGGTGATAATATTATCGCCTCTTTAGAGCCCGTTTTCGGGTGAAAAGCGGCGATAATATTATCGCATTATCAACAAGGACACGGTAGCGCGTGCATTAGCGCCCTTTGTCATCTCGCCTCCCATCGCATCGCTAATGAGATGCAAAGGCGCGTGCCTGACAAGACTCCCTTGGGAAAATATCGCTAACACAGCTTCGTCATATTAACAACGAGAGTTAGCTATATTTAAAATCACATTAAGTATGCCTTAACGCAGGAATTTAACGTATACCTAACATGGATTGTGTGGCTAAGATCACAGGCCCTATCACCAAGCATATCGCCGTTTTCCATGGAACATCGCTGGAAAACCAGTGATGTTCCATGTGATGTTCCATGGAAAACACCGCTATCACTGGAGTAGTTATTGCTATTCCGCCATGCGTTGTTAATACAGCGCTAACATGGCGATACTTATCTACGATAGCCGGTGGTAAAAATCCTCACGCTAAGAGCGGCCATCGATAATTATCACTGCCGCTTGTTGATATGCCCCCATGTTTCATGACATATCTCCTTGTGAATCGTTGACTGGCAGTGCACACGTGACAGACACAGCGTCTCTTCACAGACCCCTGGTTTGTGGTGGGTGGGCGTGTCTCCTCTCAACAGACGCAGGGCTGTCTTCCTGCTCCAGTATGTGATGGTTCATGTGGTGGGCACAGGAAGCAGCCGAAGAAGCCACTTCCGCCAGTTCAGAGTGGAAGGTAGGAGGACTGGGGGCTGAAGGAGGGGGGTGAGGGACCTGGAGGGGGAGGGGGCAGGTTTGCCTCGTGGGACCTGGCCAGGTTCAAGCACCTTGAGTGTATTTATTTAGCTGTTGTATGCAGCACCCCTTGACACCTCACAAACACTCCCTTTAGAACCTCAGACTTTTGTTTAACATCCCCCGCTGGCAGTCAGCAAGGAAGGCCCTAAAAGAACTCCATTGGCTTCCAATAGCTGCTAGAACACACTTCAAAGCCATGTGCATTGTGCACAAAGCATTTCACCGAACAGGCCCAGCTATCTTGCGCTCTTTGGTTGTACCTTACACTCCATCGAGAACCCTCCGCTCCAGCGCCCTGCATCTAGCCACCACAACTAAAATCAATAAAGCTCGTTGGGGAGGCCGGGCTTTTTCACACATGGCGGCGAAGATGTGGAACTCGCTCCCGCCGAATATGCGGGAGATTAGCAACCGGATGGTTTTCAGGAAAGCGTTGAAAACCCACCTGTTTGTCAAAGCGTGTTAACTATCACGGCTCTCGCCACATTAATCAGTTGAAGCGCTGCGAGGCCTTTGGGTATGTACGCGCTATATAAATATAATTTTTCATTTCATTCATTTCATTTCATTTCTGTTTGAGCAGAGGCCCCTCTCCTCGACCCAGTGATGGAAAGGGTCGACAAACTCAACTGCAGCGTGTCCTGTTGCCCTCAGTTTGATGGAGGGGCTCAGAATGATTTGGAACCAAAATCTCCGCTGCCGGGCTGTACATGGAGGACCTGGCCTGGCAGTGTGGGCTGGACTGTTCCCATGGGGAGCAGGATCAAGACTGATTTGCATATGGCTGGAGGTGAACTGGGGTGGCTTGGTGAGCAAAAGAACTATGGATTAAATACAGATCTGTGACTGGGGGTGAGTGTTTGAAACGTTTCGACACTCCATTCATCATTTTATTTTTTAGTTATTGTGGGCTGTTGATAGCGGGCTAGGGGACGATTGATGAGGGAACCTGAAGAGCCCCTTCGGTGTCTCGCGGCGCGAGTGATCTCTGACCAGGAGGAGCTACATGGGAAGAATGGGACCCTGATGGCACAAGGACCCTGCAGCCTGATACATTTCTGGACAGTGTCAACGCTTTTAAGTAATAGTTTAAAACGGTTGATGCGCAGGAACGGGGCCGTGTGAGTCCTACAAAGCTGTGGCCCCAGGACAATTAAGAGCATCTTGACAGGACAAAATTTAAGGTCAAAACCATAAAGGTTTATTACATTTTTTAAACCATTACAGAAGGCAAAAATAGTTACTGATTTAGAATCCAAGCAGCATAAATAATGCAAGTAATATAGCCGATTGTGAGAAGTCCTAACAGATTGTGTCCTTCCGAAGCAGGTAAATAGCAGAGCCAAAGTATTGTTCACCAAAGGAGTTGCATCAATGTTCTCAATCCAAGAGTCAATAAAATGCTGAGTGTAATCAGTGGGAGGACTGACATGGAATCTGCATCAGAGAAAAGAGAGGCATCTCTGAGTATAAATCAAAGAGCCAGACTCACCTGAAGTCTACCTTCGTGGAATCAAGCAAACGTCCGAAGGCAGATGTATCAAGGGCTTGCATTGCTCTCGCATCACACAAGGTGACACGAGGGCCCGTAAGTGATTTACCGTGCCATGCACACCCACCTTGCGTGGCTCTACGTGTCGTAGTCAATCTGGAGCAACGTAAGCAGCGCAAGTCGCTGCCTGCAGGACTCCGCCCTGGGAAGGTCTTACTGGAGTGAGTCTGGGTGTTCCTCATTCCCAGAGTTACTGACAAATGGAGACCTGGGACGGTCTCTAAACGGCATCCTCTCCCAGGGGGGCATGATGGGAATGAGGAGGAATATGTTTATTTCTTCCCTTTTCTGCAGCAGCATTAGAAAGAAGAAGATGTCTCAGAGCATTGTTTTTGTGCAGCAAGGTGTCCCTTCCGGCACAAACCCTCATGGCTGTAATGCAGGCTCCCTGGCACCATGGTGAACGAGTACCTGCGCTGGTGCCTGGCAGCCACCGGTGCACCAGCAGAGGAAGGAAGCAGACAGGGCTCCTTCCGGCCCTCTTCTTGTGACGCAGCACGGCTGGGGGCTTTGCTGCGTTGCACTGCGTCAAGTGTTAGTAAATCTGCCTCTTAGTAATGAGTGTAATACTATTCGGACATTGAGAGGGCTCATTTGGGAAGGCAGGAAAGACTGGCACGCGTCCCAAAAAAGGGCACATATTACAGTGAAACACCAGACACGAAACAAGGCAAGATTCAGCATCACCGAGCTGCACTGACAAGGATACAGGACATGAACCAATCAAGATGGAGGGGGTCTTGTTGCATGAAGTAAGACACATTTTGAAAACACATCAATCATGAAAAAGTTTGAGCACTCTTTACCCTATAAACAAGGGACATGACATGGTACTATTGAAGCAAACAAAACACATAAGGCCGTTAAAGCAGCAAAGGAAATGCAGTTGTGGCCTGTGCCGCAGGCTTTGAAATTGCTACTTGCAGGGCACATCTCCTGAACACAACTTCCTTCTCCAGGAACACAAATGAATACATTTTATTTTGCAGATTTTACAACACCATGAAAATGTACTCTATTTTTGTATTTATGGAAAAGGAAAATAAACAGCTAGAGACGTGAATGTGAAGGCTCATTCATGGGGAATAAAGCAGCATTTTATCTTGATCTGCTTTAAATTGGATTTCAGGCAGGCTAAGGACCAGTAATGTCAACTTAGGCCTGGTTATGCTAGCGTAAACACACCTAAATAAACATGTAATATATTAATAAAATAACTTCTATAATAGGTTCCCATTTTCTCTGACTGAGAGGGTTGATTGTCCCTACTTCAGGTGCTCTTGCTCCCAAGGTTGCTGTACATCTTTGAGGACCTTCCTATCGAGATGTTGAAAACCTTCCTTGAGAAGGTTCATAGGGTGCTCCCTGCCTGGTGCGCCTGTACTCGGAGGATGGACGGGAAGGGCTTCCTAACAGTGGCATAGGGGCCTCCCAAATTAGCAGCTGAAGCAGGGGCTGCCACTTTGCCTGATGGACAGGTGAACTGGGTCCCCCTTAAACATTAGTTTTGTAATTGGGTCACATTTTAATATTAAGTAGTTGTTGTAGGAAAGTGCCCCTTTTTGATATGCCTCTCCCACACGTTTTGCCTGGTGTTTGATGCAACTTTGACTGGAGTGCACTGGGTTCCTGCTAACCAGCTCCCCGGTGCCAGTGTCCTTTCCTAAAAACAAGGTAACTGTGCAACTGTTCCACAATTGGCATACCTTTAGCACCCTGGTAAGTACCTAGTAAATGGTACCCCGGGTACCTAAGGCATGGGTACTAAAGAGGGTCCCTAAAACATGCAGCATGAATTTTGCCACTGCAACGGCCCCACCAGTAAACTCATGCAGATTACCATTGCAGGCTGTATGAAATGGTGCAGACAAAGGTGAAAACACTGCACGGCACACACCCTGCGTGCCATGTCCCAAGACACTGCATGCAATATATGTAAGTCACCCCTACAGCAGGCTTCATAGCCCTAAGGCAGGGTGCATTATATTACATATGGGGGCATATCTGGATGAGCAGATATGTCCATGCGTTCTCTAATTCAATTACTAAATAGTGCAAGTGAACAGGGAAACCCTCTTAAGTACATGTACTGGGCACTGGTCATTATGAGTTCCCCGGCTACATGATGGCTTCACTGAAACATATGGTGTTTGGAGTAAAACACCTTGTCTTAAGAAATCCCTACTAACGCCAGTAGATGATTTATTAAGACATGCGCCCAGAGAGCACTGTGACCTCTGAAAACCTACCAACTTCTAGTGTACGGCCTGACTAGCGTAGACCGCCTTGCCACCACAGACAGGTTTCTGAGCCCCTACAGGTGAGAAGAACCCATGCTCACCAAGGGCAGGAAAAGGCCTGTCCAACCAGAGGTGTCATCGCCTCCTCCAGGCAGGATGGCCAGTAATCAGCATATGAAGCCAAGAGGCTTCAAAGTTCCATGCCCCTTTGATATGCTACCCAGGCGTCCCCCAGAGAGGGAAAATGCTACCCCCTGCCCAGAGCCCATTGGCAACAGGACAGGTGGGAATATTAGCTAGCCAAGAGGCGTGTCCACTATCAGGCTAGTTACACCCCTAAGGTGGGCTAAATAAAGTGAAAACAAAAAGTAGAATTCCACCATCTTTTTTTTTTTTTTTTTTTTTTTTTTTTTTTTTATTGTCCTCATCTGCCTTCCCCTCTGACGGAAGATACCAACCACCTTGCACGGCCTTACTGGCGTGATGTGTTAGTGGCGGGAGATATGTGTCGAGAAAGAAAAAGCCAGTTAGGGGAGCATTCTTTTGACTCCATCTAGGTATGTTTCAACCTGCCGGACCTTGTTCGAAACTGTCCTAGCCCTTGGTCCAAAAGAGTAAAGATGGCATAATCATCGGACCCGGGAGAAAAAAAAAAAAAAAAAAAAAAAAAAAAAACCCCGGATCATCTCCAGTTGGTCAGGAGATCCCAAAATGCAAGCTTTCTCTTATTTACAGATCTCATTAGGTCTCTTTTGGATATCTCATATAATGAAGTAAGCCATGAACAGTGTAGAGGAGGTGTCTTCTCTACCCATTGGATGCAAATCTGTCTTCTCGCCATCAAAATTGCATAGAAAAGAAATGATTTTTCCTTGCCTGTGATATTGTCTTCTGTTCCAAATATGACAAGTGGGAGAGTTATTGACAAGGAAGTGTTTAGTATGGAATTTAAAGTGTTTTTCACGTCTTCCCAGAATTTGGTTATATTAGGGCATTCTAGAAACATATGTATGTCACATGCGTCTGCTAAGTTGCATTTATTACATTTTTTGTCTGTTTGATATTTAGACAATTTCCGCGGTGTTAAATATGCCCTATGTACAGAGAAAATGTGATTTCGTACAAGCCAAGAGGGCTTTACGATGCTGCGTAAAATCTCAAAAGAGTTTATCCACCTCTCCTCGCATGGAATCCCAATTTCGGTCCCCCATAACTCATCCGGGAGTTTAAACTCCCCTTCGCTTTCTTCCAACAGAAGCCAGTACCATCTAGCTACTTCTTTTCCTCCAGTTGGACGTTCTACTAATTGTTGTTCCATTTCACTTATTTTTCCAATGTTACTGTCTTTACAGATTTCAGATCTTGCCCAACTATCCATTTGAATATATTTGAATCTAGAAAGCCCTGGGCCAACTTGCTCATATAACTCATCCCAAGTTATAAGTTTTTTATCTTTAAATAGGTGGCCCCATTTACAGATGCCTGCTTGTTCAATTACATTGGACAAGTTATCTTTCAAGCATAGTGGTAACCCGGGAGAGTCCCAAATTGGTGCGTAGTTTGAATAGTAAGATAGTCTCAGTTTTTTCCTGATGTTAAACCAATTTTTGGCCCATGAATGTAGTGTTTTCAGTTTTATATTTTTGAAGAATGTTTGACTACCAAATTTAAACATAAAGCCATCTGCTGCAAGATTTGTCTCCTTTAGCATGGCTCCATACATGGATGTACTAGGTAGATTAGATGGCATTTTAAGAAGCATTCTAGAATAGGACATCTGAAAGGCCCATGAATAGAACATTAGGTCCGGTAGTGCAAGGCCCCCTTTTTCTCTTCTTCTTCTGAGCTTCTTCCATGATATTCTTGTAGTCTTGTAGTTCCATATAAATGAGTTGATTTCTCTTTGACATTTTTCCAACATTTTGGTGTTCATAGTTATTGGGATAGTGTTGAAAATAAAGGTGAATTTTGGGAGAATACACATTTTGACTAAGTTAACCCTTCCTGTTATAGAGAGAGGCAGGTGTGTCCAAGATTTCATAAGTCTTTTGCTTTCACTGTGTATTCTTTCCAAATTAGTTTGAGCAAGGGTGCCGACATCTTGAGTTATTTTGATTCCCAAATATCGCATTGAGGATGAGATATTAATCCCGAGATCTAAATTGGGTAGGTTCCATGCCATGATCTCACTTTTGCTCGAATTTATGTCGTACCCTGAGACTTGGCCAAATTCTACAGCACGTTGTATAACCACTGGGTATGCCTTGACTGGATCAGCTGTAAACACTAGTATGTCGTCTGCATACAGTGCTACCCGTCTTTCCCAGTCTCCGAAACAGAAGGGTGAAATGTCCACCTCTTCCCTTAACACCTGGGCAAAAGGCTCGATGTATAAGTCGAATAGGAGAGGGGAAAGCGGGCAGCCCTGCCTTGTACCTCTTGTAATATTAAATGCTTCAGTCAAGGACCCATTAACCAGCAACCTAGCTGACGGTGAGTTATATAGCTGTTTAATCATTCTGCAGAACACTTCGCCACAGTTAAATTTTTTTAGGACATCATTTAGATAGAGCCAGTTAACTCTGTCAAACGCCTTAGTTGCGTCTAGAGTCAGGGTAGCCAGAGGGAGAGAAAAAGCGGTGGCAATATCTATAGCCCCTATTAGCTCACGGGTTAGCTCAGCTAATTGTCGCCCCTTAATAAATCCTTTCTGATCTTGATGGATTACAGTACCAATAACGCTAGCCAGTCTTGTGGCGATTATAGTTGTAAAAATTTTATAGTCGTTGTTAAGTAACGATATTGGTCTGTATGACCCACACTCTAATGGGGATTTCCCTGGTTTGGGAATGAGAACAATTGTGGCTTCGCCCCAAGATTTAGGCATAGGCTGTTCTTCCAATAGAATGCCATTAAAGAGTTCGATTAATATTGGTATAATGGCGTTCTCAAGTGTTTTGTAGATCTCTCCCGGCAACCCATCCGGGCCTGCCGCTTTGCCTTTCTTGATTTGACTGATAGCTTTTTTCACCTCCTCTTGTGTGATGACTGATTCTAGTGATTTGCTCTGGGTCGTCGAGAAATTTGGTAATGTAATGGCTTCCAACCAACTATCTCTTGCGTTTGAATCATTGGGGAGATCCTCTTTGTAGATGAGCTGAAAAAATTCAAGAAATGCTCTTTCTATCTCAGGACTGGTAGTTCTTGTCTCAGACTCACCTTCTATCTTAATTTCCCTGATGTAGTTTAGGGCTTTATCAGATTTGATTTTCCAAGCCAGAATTTTTCCAGCACTTTCTCCAAACTCAAATTGGGAAGATTTACTCGCTTCCCACCTTCTATTTATTCTCTCCTGCAGTATTTGTTCTAATTCTGCTTTCAACTCAGCCATTTGTTCTTGTTCTTCAGCTGTACTTGAGGGTGAGGATGTTTTTGACTCTAAGGTTTTCATGCCTTTTTCTATTCTATTTATCTTGTCAAAGTATAGCTTTCGTCTATATGAAGCTCTGTTAGTAATTTGTCCTCTCAGAAACGCTTTGAATGTCTCCCAGATGATTGTTGGGGTGGCTGAGTTTCTATTTAAGTCGAAGAAGGTTATAGACTCCTTAATTAGGAAGTTGATTTCCTCTTCTTCAAGTAGGAGTGTCCTATCAAAGGACCATGAAGGGCGTTTGATGGAGGTTTCAGCCTTAAGAGTAAACTCTAATGCCGAATGATCTGACAGATGAGATGGAAGGTATTCTATTGATTCTAGAGTATCTTTTAAACAGTAACTAAAAAAGGCATAGTCTATTCTAGATTTGTGTTTAAACCTGCTGTTCTTATAGGACACCCCAATCTTCTTACCCGCTTTTTCTCTCCAAAGATCAGCCAGACCCATGTGTGCCATAATTGCTTTTAATGTTTCCCTAGATTTGATCGAACCAATATTTTTCGATCTTATTGATTTATCTAGTTTGGGATCGAGCACAATATTAAAATCACCCATCCAGATTATTGGGTCTTGCACTGTTAGTAATTGAATCCTTATTGCATCTAGATGTGATGGGTCGTCCGAGTTTGGACCATAATATCCCACCAAAGCTCTAGTATGACCATCAAGCGAAACTCTTATCATTAGCCATCTCCCTGTTTGATCTTCCTTGCTCTCTAATATTTCTGCCTTTGCAGATTTTTTAAAGATAAACACTACCCCTCTTACGTTGGCATTATGGTTTGTGGGGCAAAATTTATCGATCCATCTATGTTTTTTTAATATAATATTTGCTTCTGTTTTGAGAAGGTGTGTTTCCTGCAACACTATGACCTGCGCCGGTGAGTCTCTCAGATATTGTAGTATTCGCTCACGTCTACCTCTCACGCGCAGGCCATTTACATTCCAGGACAAGAATTTAGTGCATGTCATAGTTTGCATCTTCTCCTGACACCCTTCGTTTTTTTTGTATTATATAGAATTTCCTTAGACCTAGCATGAAAATAGCCTGTTTTAGTAAAAAGTCGTAATATTGAATATTTAAGCGAACAGTTGAGGAGCACAAATGAGGATTTATTTTCCCTTCTACCACCCCCCCACCCTCCCCTTGCCCCGGGAAACCCCCCCATACTTACTCTGGCTTGGTCTTTAGCCAGATTAACGCCCATCTGCAGCCCATCCATGGACTACTACTGCTACCTATTATTACAGGAGTATGTTAGTCTGTGAGCAAGTAGGGATAAAAAAAAAAAAAAAAAAAAAAAAAAAGCTCCAAAAAAAATTTCTCTTCCTTTTTTTTCTTCTCCTCTCTCCTCTCTCTCTCTCTCTTCCCTCCCTTCCTTCCCTTCCACTATGTCATTAAAGTAATCGTAAGCGTGAATCAAGTGGGAGTTTCAAGTGCTGTTTGCATACATATATACATATACGTATACACGTGTATACATGCACACCTATATAAACGCACGTACACAAATATATCTAATTATTCATTCATTCCTACCTTCCCCTATGCATAGTTTCCGGTGATTATATATATACATTTATTGTGGGTATTTTATATATATATATATATATTTTTTTTTTCTCTTGTTTTCCCTCTTTTATTCCCCTTTCCTCACTTTTCCCTTTCCTTCTCCTACTTCCCCCTTCTTCCCATTTTTTTTTCTTTTTTTTTCCTCGTTTTCCCTGCTTTTTTTTTTTTTTTTTTTTCTCTTTATTATTTTTTGTTTTTTTTCTTTCCTTTTTTCCCCTCTTCCCCTTCTTTTTCCTTCATTACTTTCCCCCTTTTTTTTTTTAATTTACCGTCTCCCTATTTGAGAATTCCTTTTCCATTTTTCTTTATCTGTGTAGAAACCGCTTTCTAAGCCTTATGAGAATGAGTCTGGTCGTGGGCTTGGGCTTGGGCATGATCTCGGATGGATTCTAGCAGCTCATCTGCGTCTTGAGTAGTGCGAACGTTATGCATTTTATTATTATACATGATGCGCAAAAATGCAGGAAATCTCATCTGCACCGTAGCCCCGTAGGATCTAAATTTATCCATGCGCTGCCCCAATTCCCACTGTCTGTCCAGTGTAGTTTTTGAAAGATCAGAGCGAATTTCAAAGGAAAAATCCGGGCCTTTTATTGTACCGGCTTTCAAAGCTAGGTTTAGTATTTTCTCTTTAAGAGTGTACGTCTGGAAATTAATTAAGAATTCCACCATCTTGGTTTTGTGTGAAATTAGATACACTGGGCCAGGGTTATGCTCACTCCCCACTGGAAGTGGTCATATACAGGGTGTAGGCACCCGAAAGGTAAGTAGCTCATTCGCTACTACCATACAATCCCCTTTGTGTCCCTAAATTGAGTATTTAGGTGGCACAACTGACACCAGGAACTCAGATTCGATGGACACAAGAAGAAGACGACCAATAAGAGCAAAGAAGTGAGAACTGAGGACCAGCAGTGGATTTTCTTTGTCACCAAACTCTGCCTGCCTTCACCTGCCCTGACAATCACAACAAACTGACTCGTCCTGCTGCTGTGCATCTGCCTATTGCCAGCAATCTGCCTTGGAGTGGAGGAGCTGCTCCCCTGCAGCTTGCAGCCACCAAACAGCTAAGTCCAGTACACACTTCTGCCACTCCCCAGTCACATCGACACAGCAGCCGCAGCCCAAGAGGTCCTCATGCTCTAGGAGGGCAAAACTGTCTCCCCACCAAGTGAGAAGAATTGAGGACCAACTAGAGCACTGAACCCAGTGTACCGGACCCCTTGTAGCAACCAAAGCCTGCTTCAGTCCAACCTGATCGAGCAGTCTTCGAAGGGCATCAGCGCCAAAGAGGCCCACTTCAGGAGTGGTCCAGCTGTCCTGTTTTTGTCCCCTCAACCGGTGAGACCGACAACCGGGAGTGCCTGTGACACACAAGCCCAACCATCCTAATCACTCTGCACCCAATTGCCCCAGCCCCAATTCCTGAGAACCAACTGTGCTTCCTTGCTCCCAGGGCCTTCACAAGCCAGGTCCTCCATTGGGAGCTCCCAGACTTGTCCCCAAGCCCACCTCTGCATCCTGTTTCTAGGTGCCCCCCCTCTCTTCTTCGGTGTAGCGCCCAAAGCTACCAACCTGACCAGCACCTCTGCACCCGGGTGCTCTAGGGCAGGGAAAGTCTAACTACTGGTGGCTCTTTTGATCATGACCCCCTACCACCTTAAATCCTGAAGGGAACCCCCGGAAACCTATTGCAAGTAACTGTACCTTTATTTTCCCATAGGAAAGTGTTACAGCCAGTGGGAGAAAAAAGTAGGGGAACTAAAGGAGCCAACTTCCAAATCAACACGTTGAGAAAACTCAAACCCTTCCTACCACCCAAGGACTTCCAAACTGTGGTACAAGCCTTAGTCATTCCTCGCATAGACTACGGAATTGTGGCTCTCAGCGGGCTCCCCCTGACAACAACGGCCCCCCTAAGAGCCTCCCTGAACGCGGCCGCGAGACTCATCACTGGCTCAAGAAAACACTCGCATATATCCCCTGACTTAAAAGCCCTGAACTGGCTGCCTATTGAAGCCAGAATTCAGTTGAAAATTGCCTGTATGACACACTCGGCCGTACACCACAAGGCACCCAACTACCTCTCTCATAAGCTGACCATATCAGGAGGCTCAAGATCCAACAGAAGCACAAACACTCTCCTCCTGAAACCACAGAGATTCCGGAAGGAAAAAACATACAAACGCTCCTTCTCTGGAATGGCACCTAGGATCTGGAATGCACTCCCGCCAGAAACCAGGCTTATCCCGTCCACTATACTCTTCAAGAAAGAGGTGAAGGCCATCCTTATGGCTAAATACACCTAAACACTATTGATACTGGAACAATGACAGCATTTGGCTCCCACATTATCGGCCTCAATAACCTGCAACACACCCACTACTGACTAATGCTCTGCCTTCAACATTGTGTTTACTCACCCTCTGGGGTGCTATAATCTTATCCGCGTAGACACTGTACGGCTTCCATATTATTGTTTCTTGATTGTTATTACTCTGTATACTCTTGTATGATTGATACCCTATTTTTGCAACTCACTGTCTACGGAATCTCATATTGATTTAAGAGTCTTGTCTATCCTACCTACTGTTTCTGTAAAGCGCTCTGATATCTGCAAAGATCTTGTTCGCGCTATATAAAACTTTAAAAATAAATAAATAAATAAACTGTGGGTAGAGAATCAGATGGCGGGAATAACCGAGGATTGGGTCAGCGGGGCGGAGTCAGAGGTGTGGCAAGAAAGAGCAAAACACCCTAATTTTTTAATTTATTTGGCATTTCACTGACCAGTTACAGCTTCTTACTTTTTTTTATTCAACCAATGGATACACATGTTTATTTAAGGGTTAATTTGAGTTGTTGACATTAAAATACATTCACAAAGTGGGATAAGATTCCCATCACAGAATGTCCTAAATACACTTAAAAGTGGAATCACAAGCTATTTGTCTCCGAGCCATGCGGTTTGTCATCAGCTCTTCTCCTCCCTTTTCCCACAAGAACAGCAAAATATCCTAGTTTGAAAATGTTTTCCACATAATTATGGCTCTGCCATATTTGCCACATAGTACATCATCTGCTGCATAATCTGACGATTTTAAGTAATAAACTGTTTGTAGCTCAAATGGATCAAAAGTTACAAAAAAATGTTTCTTGGACGGCCCTTTGCAAAGGTTGACTGGTCACCTTTCTCACTGCTGCATTTGTATGTTACACTGGTACTAATAAGGCACCATCTTTGCAGAAACTGTTAGTGTGTGTAAAATTGAAAAAGTGATAAAGTATCAGAAAATAAGCTGCATTATGCTGCTGCTTTTTTTCTGCATAATTTAGTCAACACTGAGGCATCATTTTGTCCTCCATTGATGCATAATTCCAGTGGCCCCAAAGCAGGCAGCATATGTTAAAAGTGTTTGTGCATAAAACACAGAGACCGTGAAGTTTGCAAAGTTAGTTTGGTGTGCGTACAAATCCTGCATTGGCAATCCCTGATGGGTTGCAACTTCTACTGCTGAAACAAGGCAATGGAGGTACCAGTGGGTGAGGCGGGCTGGCCTCAAGGGTCTTGTGACTTCAGTGACAGTCACTGTCGCTCTAGGGTGTACTACTTTGAAGGCCTGGACTGGAGGTGACCTTCAGTATGGATAGTGGTGGAAAGGCCCTTAACCCCTTCGAAGCTAATGACGAGCTGGGCTCGTCATGGTGCTTACCTGCCGTGCGCGGATGACAAGGCCAGCTCGTCATGATTTATGGACTTTTTGTTTTTTTAGCGCAGGACGGGAAAACGCCTAGCAGCCATGTGGTTAAGGTTAACCCACAATTGCCTCGCCTAGGGTCTACCTGCTGGTGCTAAGACACCAAGACTTCTAAGGTCTAGCATGAGAATGTGCTCCCTCAGGTAAGTGCCACATGCTCTCCCCCACTGAACACATGACTGCCCCACTGAGAGAAACTCGCACTGACTTCAGCTACAACCCAATTGTGCCAGCTATAAACACCTGGATATGACTCAATTCAAATTACGCTCTAGACAAGAGTAATAAGCTGTCTAAAAAAAAAGAAACAAGATTCTGGAAAAAAAGCAAACACTCATTGGGAATGCAAGATTAAGCTAAGCATGTGAAATGTAGGCAGGAACAACAAACAGCATGGCTACCGGAACACTTTTCCTCTCATTATTCAGAAATCATTGAGTGCTTTTGTCTGAAAAGTTAAGGACATACCTACAGGGCCCAGAGGGGACGCATTTTAATGTCCATTGCTTATATCCTTACAAAACATAAGCAGCATGGTTTAAACAGACCACACCCGTCAACACAGAGCCACAGTACACATTTTGTTTTCCAATCCACCCATCAAGCAGGCATTGCAGTACCTCTAGGAATGGCGCACTTCCCCATCTGGACCACGCATGAAACCTCGGCATCATACTAGACGCATCGCTCTCTATGGACCGCCAGATCAATGCCGTCTCCTTGACCTGCTTCAACACCTTCCACATGCTTCGAAAGACTTTCAGATGGATCCCAACCGAATCCAGAAAAACTGTCACACACGCGCTCATCAGCAGCAGACAGGACTACAGCAACGCTCTCTATGGCGGAATAAACAAGAAACTCCTTCGCACACTCCAGACTGTCCAGACCAGCGAAGCCAGACTTATCCTCGACATCCCTCACCGCAGTCACATCACCCAACACCTCCACGATCTCCAGTGGCTTCCAGTCGAAAGAAGAATAACCTTCAAACTCCTCATCCATGCATACATGACCCTTCACAACACCGGACCCGCATACCTGAACAATTGTCTCTCTTTCCATGCACCCAAAAGACATCTCCGATCAGCCCAGCTCTCACTGGCCACCGTCCCACGTATCAGCAAGACTAGAACGGGAGAAAAGTCCTTCTCCTACCTCGCAGCCAAAGCCTGGTACATCCACCCCTCCACCTCCGGCAATCTACCACCTTGCCCAGTTCAGGAAGGACCTTAAGACCTGGCTTTTCGGGTGACCCCAGCACTCATCGGAGATGCACTTTACCAACCCTGATTAATTGATTGATTGATTGATTGACTTGGGGAAAAAAATGTTGTTTGACGAAAAATGAGAAGATAAAAGTAGCGCATCACTGGCAAAATCTGTAAAGTTGCGCTAATGTGTTTTGATATGAATAAAACCAATCTGGCCTCTTTGCGACCACTCTATCTTGCTTTATTTAGTTATTTATTTTTCATATTTTTAACCTTTTATTTCTCTCTGTCCCACGGGGACACTTTGGAAAAGAAAAATTTAATAAAAAGACGGCATTTCCAGAAAAAGAGTTTTTCTTTTTTGGATCCATTTCACAGGGAAGATCTAAATGGAAGGACAGGAAAGAGAGGGTAAGGGCCGTTTCTTGACGTCACGGTTTTCGGCAAGTGAGGAAGAGCATGACAGAAAGAGAGGGAGCAAGAGGAAGAAAGAGAGAGGAGAGAACAGCTGCCAGCGGCAGAGCATGAGGAATGGACACTGTCCTTGTCTGCTCGGGGCAAGAAGGAAAAAACAGAGACTTTTCTTTCTCGCCCCGCCCATCCGAGAACGGCCACAATGGCTGAGCCTTATCTATAGGTCTTGTCTATTTCTGCTGTACTGGAATGCATTTTTAAAATAAAAAAGTAGGGGAATGGATTCTATTTAATTGAAAGAAGTAGGGGCATATCGTGCCCAGCCGATCCCACCCACTTCGACCACTAATTACAGCATTAGGCTGCATTTAAGCGAACATTTTACTTACCTGTGAAAATTAATATTTTGAAAAGTACTTACTTGATACCAAAGTTCTTGGTGTTGAAATGTATATATCAATATGTGCTACTTTTCTAAATTGGTCTCAGATTTATTCTTGAGTGTGTGTCTTACATATTACGTCTTTGAGTACAACAAATAGTTAGCGCTACCCTCTGATAAGCCTGAACTGCTCGCCCACGCTACCACAAATAGAGCAGATGGATTTGTTACTTTTGCCTTTGAAAACCAATAAGGGTCGCCTAGACTCTGCACAGTGTACCTCGTTTTGGTGCACTATAAGGAGAGCTGGCTTCCTACAGTTGTTTATGGGAATCAGCAGTCTGCAGGTTTGCAAACAAAATACCTAAAAAATAACACTGATAGGAAATACCACGAGAGGTTTGTGGACGCGCCCATTGAAGGAAACACAGAAAGATAAATAAATATAACAGGGGAAACACAGAGAAACAGAGAGACTATGGGCCCGATATAGGTAATAGGGAAATACCAAATTCTAAATACCGAATTCTAAATACTGAATTTTACCGATAAGGTATTTAGAAATCGGTATTTCAGATGTAGGTAAGAATTCAGTAAAAAATACCAAATTCTTAATATTCGTTATTACCGAATCGGTAATTGATATTCGGTAATAACGAATACCTACCCGTTCATTCCTATGGGTTTGGAGGCCCATAGAAATGAATGTGAAGACATTCGGTATTGCCGATGCTGTATTACCAAATCGGTAATACCGGGAGGTATTTCAAGGGTTCCAGGGTGTCCAAAGGACACCCTGTTTCACCCCTGAAATGTGTTTGTGTGCACATGTGGCGCACATCCATGCCCTTGGGGCATGGATGTGTGCCACATGGCACGTAAAAAAAAAGCAAGAAAGTGCATTTTTGAAGGAATTCGGTAATTACCACCAACTTGAAGTTGGTGGTAATTACCGATTCCTTAAGGCCCAAAAGCACTCTTTATGTGCTTTCTACATTGCATGTAAGGAATCAGTATTACCGATTCCTTAAATGCAAGGTCAATTAGGAATCGGTATTAAGGAATCAGTATTTACCGATTGCCTAATACCGAATCCTTCCCTACATCACAAATGCCTAAATACAGGTCGGTAACTGTGAAATTTACCAAATTTCACCCTTACCGACCGATATTTGGGCCACCTACATCGGGCCCTAAATATGCTCACAAGAGAGAAAGATAACAAGGAAAAACAAGGATGCTGGAATAAAGATGGAGTGAGAGAGCGGGGAAAGAAAGAACGGGATGAGGAAGGAAAAGAGGTAAAAGTATAAAAGGTAAAGAATGACTCAGTGAAAGGGTAAAAGGATTGATAGATGTAAGGCTTAAAGGTTTAATGGAAGAGTGGAACATTCACGCGCACTTACCATGTTGTCCACCTAGCTGTTTTGCACAGCCCAATAGAGGACATGCTGAGGCAACCCGGCACTATCTGAGTGGCCAAACAGGCCGCTCAGACCAATCACGACACTGGTCATGCAGCGTTGTGATTAGATGGGAAAGTCTGCTTTCGGCGTGTGGCTGCAACGAAGGAAATGTACATTTATTATCATTTTTTTTAATCCAAACCCCCCTGCCCCATCACCCCTGTTCCGAGGTAGCCGCCACTGCTGGCTCAGGAAACAGTGCACTTCTGAACAATTCCGGTGTCAGTGGGGTGTGTTGCTAAACAGTCCTGGCGCAGGAAGCATGGTGCACTGCAGAACAGCACTGCCTGAGCAGGAACTGGCTATAGGACTGAATCTAGCAGGACAGGAATATGGGAAGTAGCAGCTAAACAGGTCTTCCCGTAGAAAATAATGTTGTACAGCTCTCAGCAGTGATTTAAAAATAGAGATTTGCTGAAGGCAGAGGCCTCTGGGAGACAATGGCCCCTGGCATCACACAGACAGGCAAGCCTGACTGAAGCAGGGTAAAGGTCGGACAAGCCCTGGACAGAAGCCAGCGGAGGGTTCAAAGAGCCCTGGGCTCATCGCCTTTTACACTCTCTAGTGCTCTGTCGGCTTCATGTCTCTCACACCTTCAGGGGCTCTGTCTCTTTTACAAACTCTCCGTATCTGTTCGCTTCTTACACTCTCAGTCCCCCTCGCTCTCTTTCACATATGAGGAGCAGACATGTCTCGCGCACTCAGTCCCCTTTGTTTCCCTCAGTCTCTGGGGGTCTCTCTGTTGGACCCTCTCAGTAGCCATCACCAGTCGCATTTGCTCTCAGTTTCTCCCTCTCTTCGTAGCTTTCTGCCTCTGTCAAGTTTGTGTTTCCTTCACACACTCCCTTGCCCTTTGTTCCTCACACTCTCAGGAGCCCTTTATGTCTCTGGTATCATTTGCTAGTTTTACTCTTGGGTTTGCCAGGGGGGGGGGCATGAGGTTGGGACTTGTCCGTATTGAATTCTGCTCTGGGACTCCTGGCTCCTGGATGGACTGAACCCCCCCCCCATGCCTCTTCGACTGTACTCAGCGCCTGCCGTCCGACAGGGTCCACGTTGTGGTTAGTGATAGAGATTAACGGGTACATTTACTGAATTGTTGTGCAGCAGCCACAGTTGCTGTGCTGTGGAGCTCAAGGGAGATCAAGCAGAGTAGAGTCATAGGTACCATGGTGTGGCACCGCTGCCTGCATCGCCTGCACTGGTGCTCAGACGGGCTGCCCAGTGCCCTGCCCACACCTGCACCGAGTTCTGCATAGGTTTTGTAATGCAAAGGTGCCCGGTACATCGCCACTGTCCAGTACAAATGACTATGCTTAGACCAGGGCACAAGTCCTAAAAAAAGAAATGGGGGGACTCTCCAAGGTAGGCGTGGTCACAGGAAGTGACATCACGACAGGAAGTGACATCACGACAGGAAGTGACATCACGACAGGTAGTGACATCACAATAGGAAGTGACATCACAACAGGAAGTGACATCGCATGTAAGGCAGATCTATCGCGCAATAGTATATAAGTAAGCCCAGTCATTTCCAAAAATATTCAACCATTTGCAAACCTATCCATCATGTATCCTTCCATCTATCTTTTCACTCATCCATCCCTTCATCCATCCCCTCATCCATCCTTTCACTCATCCTCAATTATCCATCCATCCATCCATCCATCCACCCTTTCACCCTATCCATCTGTACACTTATCCATCCACTCTTCATCCCATCCATCCATTCACTCATCCATTCAGCCATTTACCCTTTCACCAATCCAGCCATCCTTTCACTTACTAATCCTTCCACCCATCCACTCTTTTAGTCATCCATCCATCTTCCCTTTCTCTCTCTATCGACCCTTTCACTTAGCCTTCCTTCCATCCATCCATCCACCCACCCATCCATCCATCTACTCATCCACTCATGAATCCATCCATTGCCCCTTTCACTCATCCACCTATCATTTCACTCCTTCACACATCTATTCATCCTTTTGTCCATCTACCCTCCCTTTCATTCACTCATCCATCCTTACACCCGCCCTTTCCCTCATATGTCCATTCATTCACCCTTGCACTTATCAATCCATCAATCCATCCATCATTTCACTCATCCACCTACCCCCCATCATCCACCCACCCACCCACTCATCCATCCTTTCACCCACCCACCATCCAATCCACTGATCCATCCTTTCACCCACCCACCATCCACCCACCCACTCATCCATCCATCCTTTCACCCACCCACTCTCCATCCATCCATCCTTCTCCTCATCCATCATCCTTCCCCTCACCCATCCATCCCATCCATTTATCCTGCCCTTCATCCATCCATCCATCCTTCCACTCCATCCTTCCCCCTCATCCATTTATCCTTCCTCTCATCCATCATCCTTCCCCTCATCCATCTTTCCCCTCATCAATCATGCAACTACCCTTCCACCCATATATCCAGCTATTTACATTTTCTCTCCATCCTTCCCCTCACTCATCAATCCATCTATCCTCTCTCATTATCCATTTATTGAATCTTTCATTCATCCATTCACCCTTTCACTAATGCATCCAGCCATCCTTTCACTTGCTCACTCGCCCACCTTTCCTTATTAATTTTGAGCTGAGCCCTTTTGAGAAGAGGCCCATCAAGAACTTCACCCTCGCTGCTGGAGCCGTTCCAGAACTGGGACAGAAGCCACCCAGGGCGGAGACAGGATCCACCACAGGGGGGGACAGGAGCCATCACAGGCGGGGGGGGGGGGGGAGGGGGGCGGCTGGAGCCACCACATGGGGGACAGGAGCCATCACAGGCGGGGGTGGACTGGAGCCACCACATGGGGGGACAGGAGCAGGAGTCATCACAGGAGAGGGAACGTGATCCACCAGGGTGGGCACAGGGGTGGGCATGCAGTATTCTAGTATCATCTTGGGCTTCTCGCCCCCTCCTGCACAAGACAACGAGAAGACAGGCTCTTTGTCCAAAATGCCATCCCCCACTGTGATGTACAGTACTTACAGGAGATACTCTAAGAGAACTGATTGAACTGATTGTCCTCCATACTTTGTTAATTAGTGTGGGTGCGATTGTGACATTTCTTTATTGTATTACGTTATGCATGTTTGAAAAACCGAGGTTTGCTTACAAATTAGTGACAGTAATTAAGCTCTGTGAAGAGAACCACGTGCTGCCTTGGCCGAGTCTAGGATGTTTGGGGCCCTGGGTAGAAATGGAATGTGTGAGCCCCCCTCTAAATAGCAGAGACATGACACATTCAGGGCTGTTTGCATGTGAATGGATGCCCCCTGCTCCTGAACCTGCAGCCCCTCCCTCTGTCACCTTCAAGCACCCCTTAACAGCTCATCAAGGGCTGGTGGTGTGAGGGCTGCCATCCCGCTGTGCCGCTACAGTGCTGCTGGGGGTCTGAGCTTCCATACAGCATCGGAGTCAAGAAGGGAGGTGGGGGCAAGCTGTGCCTGGTTAAAATTACAGACAAATGGTAGGTGCAGGGGCGTGGTGACCACCGGCGTGCTTGGTAACTTCCCAGATTCAGCCAGCCACTCGCCCACCCGGAAATGCTTTATTTTCTTTGTGCGCGCCGCGCTCCCGTTTTTTATTTAATGGTGGACTCGGTTTTGATTTACTAGGGTGGACGGCGTCCACCCTGAAAAACCCTCGGAAATAAGTGGGGGGATGCCGTCCACCCGCGTGGTACCCTGACTCGTGCCCTGGCTTAGACGAACTTTAAAACTTCCCCCATGTTGTGTGCATGTGGTACAGGCCAGCACACATGCAACGTGGGAAACGTCTGCAGAAACTGAAGGGTTTATTCAACCTACCCACTGCCTCATGGAAGAGTTATTTGTGCCTCCTCCTGTTTACCATTTTTAGAAGAGAGGGCTTTGCCTCAGAAGCCATGGGGGGCAACCTGGGAATCCCCTCTACCACCCATGGGACGGCCCCTAAAGGAAGAGTGATGCAAAGTGCCACGTGTGTTACTTTACCAACCACTTTACAAAGTAAATACAGATTTGCAATCTTGATACTTTATCACCAATTGTGCCCACTTTTCAGACTTTTGAGCTGCGCAAAGGGTTTAAACATTTGCCAGTAAGAGGTTTGGAAATATCACAGACAGAAGGCTACAGACAGCACAACTGGGACACTGCAACAGTGCGAGATAGAGCCTTTGTCAGTGAGAGAGACAACTGTGAGTGAGAGACACAGGCAGGGGCGGCTCTAGGCTCATGGCGGCCCTGGCCAGGGAGCGTAGGTAGGGGGCCCCGGAAGAGGGGGTCTGGGCGGGGCGGAGCGCGGAGGCCAGTGAAGAGGGGGGGTCAGGGTGTTTGGAAGTGGAACAGAGCCGGAGGCCGCCAAATCCCTGCCAGGGGCCGCCACGCAAATATGTATCCATCCTCAAAGGTTTATTAAATTAAGGATATATATTGGCGTGGTGGCCCCTGGGGTTTGGCGGCCCTGTGCAGGTGCACAGCTTGCACATGCCTAAGGCCGCCCCTGACACGGGCGGCCACTAAGTGTTAGATAACGAGCGACAGAGAACATAAAAAACAGAGATAGAGTCATAAGGCAATTGAGAGTGAGAGACAGGGCTACAGAGTGTGAGACAGTGAGAAGGTAAGAAGCAGAGATTAAAGTCAGCAGGCAGCTGAGAGTGAGAGACAGGACTACTGATTGTTAGACAGTGAGTAACGGAGAAGGTAAGAAACAGAGATACGAGTCAGAAAGCGATTGGGAAACAGGGCTACCGAGTGTAAGATAGTGAGAGACTGTGAAGGTAAGAAGCAGAGATTAGAGTCAGCAGGGAACTGAAGGTGAGAGACAGGGCTACTGAGTGTGAGACGGTATACAGTTATAATATCGAATAAAAAATATCGACTGGCCAAAATATCGAGGTAAAAATATAGAATAGACACAATATCGAATGGACAGAATATAGACAACAAAAATATCGAATTTGAGGTAAGTAATTTAATATGAATTGTTTAAAGTGTTTTTTATGTTACTATATGTGTGAAAAGTGTATATTTATTTTATAATTCATTTTAATTAAATAATTTAATTGTATTTAATTTTTGCGTAATATACTTCTATAGCGGGTTGTGGGTTTATAGGGGAATAGGGTGGGAAGTAATTTAAATATAATGAATTAAATGTTTATTTATTTATAGGTATTTATGTTGAATTAATCGGTAAATAATTATTATTTGGTAATTAATTAAAATATAATTGGTAATTAATTTTAATTAATTGATTGATAATTATGTTAATTTTATTAATTTCTTTTCAGTAGTGGGTTGTGCGTTTATAGGGGAATAGTGTGGGAAGTAATTGAATTATAAATAATAAAAAAATTAATTTATTTATTGCTTATTTTTGTTCTAATATTTAATTTTTTATTATTTGTTAAATAATCTAGTGTTAATTGGTAAATAATTTGTATTAGTAGGTAACAAATATTTAATAATTAAATTCCATTTGTATTTTTAATTGATTAATTAATATATTATATAAAATTGTTAATTATTTTATATTATTTGTAATTGGTATTAATATTTAAATTAATTTAATTCATATATGAAGTATTTACTTTCCCTACTGTTGCACTCACTGGAGTGAGAATAGTAATTTTTACCCCTACGCTATCCAACGCTTTCCCTGCTGTTGCACTCTCTGGAGTGGGAATAGTAATTTTTACTCTCCCGCTATCCAATGCTTTCCCTACTGTTGCACTCACTGGAGTGAGAATAGTCATTTTTACCCCTACGCTATCCAACGCTTTCCCTGCTATTGCACTCTCTGGAGTGGGAATAGTAATTTTTACCCTCCCGCTATCCAACGCTTTCCCTACTGTTGCACTCACTGGAGTGGGAATAGTAATTTTCACCCCTACGCTATCCAACGCTTTCCCTGCTATTGCACTCTCTGGAGTGGGAATAGTAATTTTTACCCCTACGCTATCCAACGCTTTCCCTGCTATTGCACTCTCTGGAGTGGGAATAGTAATTTTTACCCCTACGCTATCCAACGCTTTACCTGCTGTTGCACTCTCTGGAGTGGGAATAGTAATTTTCACCTCTACGCTATCCAATGTTTTTCCTACTGTTGCACTCTCTGGAGTTGGAATAGTAATTTATGCCCTCCCGCTATCCAATGCTTTCCCTACTGTTGCACTCACTGGAGTGGGAATAGTCATTTTTAATCTCCTGCTATTCTATTCTATTCTATAGTTTTGGTAGAGCGCGACAGCTGCCCCAGCAATGAGGCGTCCCGGCGCTAGGAACCCAGAGCCTGGTCTGAGGGAGGGGACAGGACAGAGGGGGGTTATGGGCAAGGGAATAGGAATGTTTTCACAGCTTTCTGGAATGCTGGTAGATTGTCTATTGAGCGGATGTGTTGTGGCAGGTCGTTCGACATCTTGGCTCCGAGGAACCTAAAGGAGCGGCCGCCCATGCGGCTGAGTTTTATGCGAGGGACGCATAAGAGATTTTGGTTGGAAGATCTTAGGTTCCGTGTCGGGGCGTAGGGAGTGAGGAGGGGTCGAAGCAAAGGGGGGTTGTTGAGTTTAAGAATTTTGAAGGACAAAATGAGGGTCTGGAATTTGATTCTGGAGTCGACGGGTAGCCAGTGTAATTTTTTGATGGTCGCTCTGGCTGAGCATCTGCGGGGGAGGCCGACCAGAGTTCTGGCCGCAGAGTTCTGCACACGTTGGAGACGTGCTATCTCGCATTTGTTGGCACCAAGAAGTAGCACATTGGCATAGTCTAGACGCGAGAGGATGGTGGCTTGGATAATTAGTTGGCGGGTTTTGGCGTCAAAAAAACCTAGTATGTGGCTGAGGCTTCTCAGCAGGCCAATGCAGGTGCCGGCAACTTTCTTGGTGTGGGCCCGAAAGTTGAGTGAGTCATCCATCCAAACATCTAGATTTTTCACTAGGGATTTGGGGGGGGGTGATGGTTCCCAGGGAGGATGGCCACCAATGTTCATTCCAGAGGCTGGTGTTTTTGCCCAGGAGGAGTACCTCTGTCTTTCCGCCGTTAAGTTGTAGACAGTTCATTGTCATCCATCGGGCGACTGCAGAGAGTCCGTTTTTGAAATTAGAGGATAGATTGGAGGGACCTTCTGAGAGAGCGATGGCCAGCTGTGTATCGTCGGCGTAGGATTCTAATGTTAATCCCCACTCTTTGGCCACTGCTGCCAAAGGCTGGACGTAGAGATTAAAAAGGGATGGGCTCAGTGCTGAGCCCTGCGGAACTCCCTGTGCGATGGGGTGAGGTTTGGATATGAAGGGGGGGGGCAGAAACTCGAAAGGACCTGTTTTCGAGGAAAGATCTGAACCAGTCCAAGGCGTGACCAGCCACTCCAAAGGTCTCCAGACGGTTGAGAAGGATGGCATGGGATACCGTATCAAAGGCCGCGCTGAGATCTAGAAGGATCAGCGCGGCACTTTGGCCGGCGTCTAGGATCGCTCGGAGGTGCTCTGTGGTGGCTAAGAGAGCAGACTCAGTGCTATGGCCTGGTCTAAACCCGTTTTGTGATGGGTCAAGGATGTCGTTATCGACCATGTGCTGGGATAGAGTGGTGTTGACATGCGCTTCAGCGAGTTTAGACAGCCATGGGAGCAAGGAGATAGGACGAAAGTTCTCCGGTTTGGATGGGTCTAGGGTGGGTTTCTTGATGATAGGCGAAACCCACGCTTGCTTCCAAGCGGAAGGAACACATGCTGAAGTGAAGGAGAGGTTCAGAATGGCGGTGAGTGTTGGTAGAAAGAAGTTGAGTGACTCTAAGAATTGAGCCGGGCGCATAGGGTCTGCGGGGGAGCCAGATTTGACCTTTTTGCATAGTCTGGAAAGGATGTCATCAGTGATATCTGGGATGCGCGTCATGATCGAGTAGCTGGGGGAAGAGGAGGAATTGCTGGTGGTACTAGGGTCGGGTTGAGGGAAGGAGGTGTACATTTTTCGTACCTTGTCGACGAAGAACTTGGCAAGGTCTTCGCACTGCTGCTCGGAGGAGATAGTAGGGAGGGGGGCTTTGCTGCTCTGCAGTTCTTGTACAAGTTTGAAGATTTCTTTAGAGGGGGTGGGGCTGGAATCAATCTTATCGGCGTAGAAGGCGGACCTCGCCGCGCGGATGGCTTTGTGGTACGTTTTCTGTAGCAGTAGATATTTCGATTTCTCTTCTTTGTTGTAATCCCTACGCCAGAGGCGTTCCGCCTTTTTGCATTCTTTGCGTAAGTTTTTGAGGGTATCGTTGTACCAAGGGTTGGATGGGGAATTGCGACCTTTAGTCCAT
This sequence comes from Lissotriton vulgaris, assembly GCF_964263255.1. Lineage (NCBI taxonomy): Eukaryota > Metazoa > Chordata > Amphibia > Caudata > Salamandridae > Lissotriton > Lissotriton vulgaris. The sequence goes on along the minus strand of NC_141698.1, from coordinate 1,137,087,013 downwards.
TTAGCCGGAATGAGGCTGTCTAGTCCGCCCGTGATCCACTCATGGAACGCGCTGTAACTGGCGTTGATATCAGAGTTGGCGTCCAGGTGGAAGTCCCCTAAGGTCGTATGCAGATCATTATGGGATAGTTTATGCCATGGTCTTTTTAATCGGCGGGTAGAAGCCGTGTTGTGTCTGCTTTTGGTGACCGGAATGGCCAGTTTAATAAGGGAGTGATCCGTCCATCCCATTGGTAGGGGAGGCTCTGAGGTAAGTTTGTCTAGGTTTGAGAAAACAGGATCTAGAATATGACCAGCTGAGTGGGTTGGAGTGGAAATGAAAGAGTTGAGTTGCAGTGCGGAGAAGTCTGCAAGGAGCGTTTTAATCGTAGGGTCATTTAACTGGTCGAAATGAAGGTTCAGATCTCCCAGAATTGTGAAATTAGAGTTTTTGGTTATTAAGGAGGTTGTTGACTCGAGGAGGGCCTCGATGAATTTAGAAGCGGGGCCAGGTGGGCGATAGATGTAGAGGCCCGACACTGTGAATTTAGGATTTATGGTGATTTTAAAGTGGGCGCATTCACAGTTTGGCATTTCTTCTTTAACAAATGCACAAGAATATATTTTTTTGTAGATTACAGCGATGCCACCTCCTCTTCCAACTCTGTTGATGGTCGACATCAGATAGTCGTCAGGTAGTGTGAGGTTGGGAATGGTAGAAGTGCCATCCCATAGCCAAGTTTCACAGAGGAAGAGGATGTCTGGATTTTCATCCAGGATGAGGGTATTAACCTCGAGGTGGTGTTTGGCAAGAGACCTCACGTTGAGGTGGAGTATTGAAATGGAGGTGGTTTTATCCAGGGTTATGGGCTGTCGGACAGAGTGGGGTTCAGCAGTGGTAAAGTTGCAGGTTTGACATTGTAGGCAGGTGAAGCCGGGCCTACCTGTAATGTTAGCGCAAGACCGTCCAGGGTTCAGGCTAAGTAGTACCTCTCTGTCATAGGGGGGGGGGTGACGGAGTTAGGCCAGGGGGACTGGCGAGAGGCGATGACTTGGCGATGACGGGCGCAGACGGGCTTGCCTTAGGCGCGCCTTCGGCGCGCAAACGGCGCTCCCGCTGCGCTCGTCCGCTGCGCGTCCTGTGTATCCAAAGTTTTCCCTACTGTTGCACTCACTGGAGTGGGAATAGTAATTTTTACCCTTACGCTATCCAACGCTTTCCCTACTGTTGCACTCACTGGAGTGGGAATAGTACATTTTATGCCTATGCTATCCAACGCTTTCCCTACTGTTGCACTCTCTGGAGTTGGAATAGTAATTTTTACCCATAGGCTATCCAACGCTTACCCTACTGTTGCACTCACTGGAGTGGGAATAGTCATTTTTAATCTCCTGCTGCTATCCAAAGTTTTCCCTACTGTTGCACTCACTGGAGTGGGAATAGTAATTTTTACCCCTACGCTATCCAACGCTTTCCCTACTGTTGCACTCTCTGGAGTGGGAATAGTCATTTTTACCCCTACGCTATCCAACGCTTTCCCTACTGTTGCACTCCCTGGAGTGGGAATAGTCATTTTTAATCTCCTGCTATCCAAAGTTTTCCCTACTGTTGCACTCACTGGAGTGGGAATAGTAATTTTTACCCCTACGCTATCCAACGCTTTCCCTACTGTTGCACTCTCTGGAGTGGGAATAGTAATTTTTACCCCTACGCTATCCAACGCTTTCCCTACTGTTGCACTCTCTGGAGTGGGAATAGTCATTTTTTCCCCTACGCTATCCAATGCTTTCCCTCCTGTTGCACTCTCTGTAGTGGGAATATTAAGTAAATGTAACCCTCTTGCTATCCTACGTTGAAAATATTGTATATGTTTTGTTAACAATATGTATATATATATTTATATATTAAAATTATTAATTGTTTTTTAAGTTACATTAATTATTTATACATTTTAAGTTTATTTAAGTATTTTAAGTATGTTTAAATTAATTATATTTATTATTATATTAATTTTAAATTACTTTTAAGACATTTAAAAAATTCGATATTTTGACTATCTATATTTTTTACAACGATATTTTGGAGTTGATATTTTTGTACTTACCTGTTTGAAGATAGGAATTCGATATTCTGGCATTCTATGTTTTCTCCATGATATTTTGGCAGGTCGATAGTTTGCTCCTCGATATTCTGTCAGTGATCCGTGTGAGACAGTGAGAGATTGAGACTGTAAGAAGCAGAGATAAGAATCAGAAGGCAACTGAGGGTGAGAGACAGGGATACTGAGTGTGAGACAGGGAGAGACTAAGAACATAGATAGTCAGAAAAAAACTAAGAGTGAGAGACAGAGCTACTGAGTGTTAGATGATCAGTTACTGAGAATGGAAGAAACAGAGACGGAGTCAGAAAGAAACGCGTGTTAGACAGTGATCAAATAAGAACATAAGAAACAGGGATAGAGCCAGAAGGCAACAAAGTGAGAGGCAGGGTGTTACTGAGTGCCAGACAATCAGTGACTGAGAATGAAAAAAAACAGAGATAGAGTCAGATGGCAACTGAAAGCGAAAAGTACAGAGGGCTACCTAGGATTAGCCAATGAGTGAGTGAGGACATAAGACACAGAGATAGAGTCAGGAGCCAAGTGAGAGACAGGGCTACTGAGTTTGAAACAGTGAGAAACTGAGAACATAAAAAACAGAGACGGGGTTACAAGAAACAGAGAGAGAGGCAGGGCTCATGAATATTATACAGTGAGAGACTGAGAAGGTAAGAAGCAGAGATAAGAGTCAGCAGGCAACTGAGAGTAAGAGACTTCGGAAGAAACAAAGACAGAGTCAGAAAGAAACAGAGTGAGAGGCAAGGCTAGTGAGTGTTAGAAAGTGAGAGACTGAGAAGGTAAGAAGCAGAGATAGAAAGAAATTGAGAGTGAGCGACAGAGGTACTGAGTGTTAGATAAACAGTGACTGAGAACGGAAGAAACAGAGATAGAGTCAGAAAGAAATTGGTTGTTAGACAGTAGGCCCGGTCAGTAAACTTCGCTCTTGCTTGCTGAGTTTGTGGAATTTGGGCACTCCGTGCTCTGCGACAGAGTGCAGAGTTTCTGAATTCCGCCTTCCCAGGTACGAAGCAAAGTTATTTTTCCATTTGCACAATCGAGATTTCTTTTGGCACTCGCTCGCAAGTGCCACAATCATGTTGGACTGCTAGCGAGCTCGTGCAATACTTTGCATTCGTTTGCACAGCTTCTGGTTGCGACGGTTCCAATGTTGTGTCAATCGCCATCGTGAACGGAGCGCTCAAGCAGCTTTTGTGCTTGAGAAGCAGGTTAGAGGCTTCTCAAGTAGATTTCCTTTTCCAACTGGCCGTTAACATTGTTTTTTTTATGTGAGAAGCCTTTGTTTGTAACTTTTTTTTCCAACTGGAAGGAAGCACCCTAGAGACTCCAACTTCCTGTTTCTGTCTAGGGGGGCTCATTCCACTGCTTTGTCCATCTTCTGGTCACTTTTCATTGGGATTTGGAGCTGGGTGGATCCCTTTCCTGCTGCTTATATACCATTGGATTTAAGGACTTTGTATTTGAGCTTTAACAAGTAAGTTCAAAAACTGATTTATAAGGGTGTTTGTTTGATTGGGGGCATGCACCAGAGTGTATTAGTACTTTTTAAAACAATTATTGTGGTGGGTGGCCTGCAATTTCAGTAGGCACCTAGGTATTTGTTTGCATGTAATTTGTCTTCTTTTGTGAAGGAAAAATGTTGCACAGTTTAGTACATTTTCTCCATGTTCTTTTAAATAAATGTGCTATATTCATTTAATTTAGTATGTGTCCTAGTCTGCCAATGGGCCTTCCAGCCAGTTTGTCCAGTAATAGCAATGGGTGCATGAGACAACTGTTTCAATTGAAACATTATTCAGGCCATGGATGGCATTGGATTACAAAACGTGTTTTGGGGGTATTTCATGTTTTTTTCTGCAAACAGTGTATAGGTGGGGGTAATTATATTTGATACCTTTGGAGGATGTGTGTTGTTGTAAAAAATGTTAGCCCTGTCAATTTTCATTATTGCCATTGCTGAATGTATGCTGTTTTCTCAGTATTACCATGCCTCTTTTGTCTACCCTCTGTCTGTGTGTGTATATATGTTTGGCATAGGCCACCATGTGCCTTTGTTGTTCAAGAAATAGTATGCCATGTAGCCAAGGGCCATTTTGCTTAGTCGGTGTTCACCCTAGGCCTGCATTTGTTCTTTATTTTCCAGGCCTCCAGCTTGTTGTTGTTGCTGAGACCATGTGGCTGGTGGCATTTTGTGTAGCCAGCCAGTGTGTTTTCCCCATAGGCCTCCATTTCATCTTTGTGGCCATGCCCCCTTGCTGGTTGCTGTTGTTGTCAGACTTTGTGGCTGTTGACCATTTTGTGTAGCCAGCCAGTATGCTTTCCCCATAGGCCTGCATTTCTTCTTTTGTTGTGACCATGCCCCCTTGGTGGTTATTGTTGTCTGGCCATGTGACTGGTGGCCATTTTGCATGCACATTGAGTGTGCTTTTGCCATGGGTTTGCATATGTTGTTCTTCTATGATTATGTTGCGGCCTTGCCTCCTTTCTTGCTGGGTCACCATTTGGCAATGGCAGGCAGCCATTTTGTGTGTCCAGTCAGTGTGGCCCTTTGCCATATGCTTGCATGGATGGTTGAGCAATGAGAAAGCAGTTTAATAAATAAAACAAATGATATGCTTGAGGATAATATCACTTATTCATAATTTTCTTACTTTTAATTTTTTTCAATTTTAGTTTTTTGTTGTTGATTTTTTTTAACCATTTTCATAGCATCTGGTATTCATGAATCAACCCCATGTCTGCTGTAGGTGCCCAACAGCAATCATTGTGTAAGGATTATTTGATTGTCAATGCATTTGTCAGCTGCACCTCCCTGCATGTCACATCCCGTGTGATGCATTGCACATAAAGCAAACAGGTACAGCTGTATTGTTTTGTTTCTAATCCTTCCTGAGTGTACAGTCACCATGAAAGTTTATGTTGGTGTAGTTTTCTGTTTTAGGACGAAACATTGTATACTATTGTGAATTATTTATAATACCTTAAGTTACCACACTGATGATATTGTTTGTTTGCACTACTGCTTGAACTGCAAAAATGCCAAATTTCACTGATGTTTTTCTTGCTTTTTTGCTTTTAGGTTCACAGACAAGAGACATCGCCCACAGTACTGCCAGACAGAAGGCCTGTTCATGACGTGACGCATGACTTACTATGCAACATAGTCATCTCTTCAGCTTCTTGTGAAGCTAAGTGCCACTGCCAACTGACAGCTTCAAGATGGCCCCAAACAACGGTGCTGCCAAGAAAGTGGCTAGTGGGGAGCAGTAGAAGCAGATTTTCATCACTGGCGTGCTGACCACAACCTTTTTCAGGAAAGTTGTGCCTGCCGCACCGGCCTCCGTCAAGCAAGCAGAGAGCAGCACTCCTGCATCAGCAGCACCCCCAACCTAAGCCCAGGACCATGTCTGTCAGTGAGGCAGCCACTGCAATCATGTCAATGCCAACTAGTAGTGATGTTGAATTGGATTTGTCCCTTTCGCAAAGTAGTACACAATTGTTTCAGGAAACCGAGCAAAGTGGACAGCAGCCGCAGCCAGCAATGGATTTTTCTGATGTGGGAGCAAAATAGGAGGTGAAGCTTCCTTCAGAGCAAGACAATGAACTTCCTCTTTTTGAATCATTGGTTCCCACATCTCCAGCAAGGATAAGGAAGGGTGCTACAGCATCATCTTCTTCAAGCAGCACCACTTCTAAAGATGAAGATAGGGACATGGAGTGGATCCCAACAGAAACCAGGAGACAGCAGGAGAGGCAAGGAAAAAGAAAAGTTCCAGAAAGATTTAGACCTATGGAAGGGGATGAAGAGGAAGATGACGATAACAAGGTAGTCATGGTGGAAGGTGAGACAGAGGAATCTGACATTGCTATTCAACCTGCTCTGAAAGGTGTGGCACAGATAGCACCACCACCAGCTCCCATATTTGCAAAGCCCCATCTCAGACCTGCACCAACCCTTGCCTCAGGAGAAGCAGAGAGGCAATTGAAGGCAAGCCCACCTACCTCCAAGTTCTTCTTCAGGCATTGGCAGTGGCACTGTGAAAAAGTCCTTCTCCCCAGTTTGGGACTTTTTTACATTATGGTACTGGAGGCCAAATCACCCTTAGGAAAAAACACCACACAATTAATTGGGAAGAGCACCTTACAAAAATTGCTGAACAGGGTGGTGGTGAGGAGAGCCGGGGAACATCAGCTACAAGTCCAATCACTTTTGAAGGTGATGATGAGGAAGAAGAAGGTGATATATTTACACAAAGCAGCCCTGTCCCCAGCAGTGTGGCAGTACAATCACCCACCTCAGTGACTTCACAATTGTACAAGACTCCGAGTTAGATGAAGATGCCCAGGCATACAGTGGCAACCCCACCAAGATGCACATTGAGTCTGCCACCACCATCTACATTTCGAAAAGACCCCTGTGTCAGTGGCCCCAGGAAAGAATAAATTCACTCTACTATTATGGGCATGTTGAGGCAGGAGGGGCCTTACAAGTGAAACCACCCAGCTCCATGTTTGTACAATGCAAAAATGTTAGGGCTGGACCTCCTCCCTTTTTCTTTTGTGGAAGGAGTGGGATTCTTAGAATTTGTGGCAGTCATCTGCTCGAAATTAAAGGTACCAAGTCAGACCTATTTTGCCAGAGTTGTTGTTCCAGTGCTGCATCACAATTTGCTGCTGTTGGTTTGACAAGCTTTGCTGAAAAGTGTTGTTCACACCCTCCACCTGACCACAGACATGTGGACCAGTTGTCAGGCGCTTGATTATATGTGCAGAGTGGAGAAGTGTGGCTCAATGCTTAGAGCGGCAGACCTTGATGCAGAACGCTGGCCAGGGACCAGGGTTCGATTCCCGCCTCGGAGGGTTTCGGGCTTAAATTCCTCTGACCGGATATTCTCGCCTCAGTGCCGATTCTAAGCATGGGTCCCACGCTGCAACTCTGGGCAATAGCTTGCTTAGTCTCCACAAAGGCCCCCTGATACACAAGGGATGCCTGGTTTCACCATGGGATGCCCAGGAGTGGACACCCCACAAGGAAAAGCCAGGAGGGGTTCCCTTGTGGTAGGAGTACAAGCGCCGGGATGCCTCCGGGTCACTGTTCGCGCTATACAAATACGCCACATTTACATTTACATTTACATCACTGCATACTGGATCTCTTTTGCTTGGCTAAAGAAAAAAGATATCTGCAGGTGCTGGCCCTGAAGAAAGTTGCATGCAACAGTGGCCATGTTCGCCATAGAGAAAGCAAATACAGCTGTGTTGAACTTGGCCCTTTTGCAGGTTCACCCCTGAACTTTTTGCTTTGTGGTTGTGACCCAGTGATAGTGATTTCTGGTCTTTGCGCACTTTGACACTGTGGCGCAGTGTAAAGTGCGTGCGCTCCCTGAGTGCGTGTGTGAGATTGGCCTGCTCTCCCATAGGAATGCATGGGGAATGTCTGTGTCCCTGGTACTTCCTGATGCGTGAGGCGTGCATGCTCAAGTTTGGTATGTGCGAACTCGTGAGAGTGAATGCTTCGCAACGATGTATGTGGCATGTATGTGTCTTGTGCGGAAGCGCCACTTCTAGGAGTTAATTAAACAACAGGGGGTGGTGATGGACAGAGTTTCTGAATTAAGCAGAATACTCTCACCCAGTCAAAAGATCAGGGCTTAATCCTGTGGTAAAATTAAATTACCTATACTTAATTTATGCGGTAAAGTACAATAAGAATAACTCAGTCAAAAAGAAGAGGCAAAATCCGTGATATTTGAGGTTTTTTAAAAGGGGTTTTATTCCTTAAAAAGGAATTGGTATTGGTTCGAACCAAGGTGGCATACCATTCCGTCACCACGTAGGCTCGGGAAGGGACTGACAGACAATACTTTATTGACAGTTATTCGTATATATAGTCAATGCATTACAGTAGAGGCAGATGCAGAAGGCGTAACAGCTGAGAGGAGAGATAAGAATACACATACGTAATGAAAAGGCGTTACAATAGGCGTGCACGAAGGCGTGTACTAGAAACGTCATTAACAAGATGTCACAAGTGGGTGGATCCATAGGAGAATCCTGCAGTATCAGCAGAAATACATAGCAGAGATGCGCGCGCAGGCAGCATGACGTGTGATTGACGTGTAACTGGAGGGTGAAGGGGACTTGACATTTAGCCCTACATGAGGAGACAGAAGTCTGGGATGTCAGATCAACCTAATCCCAAATCGTATCTAATATCTCGTGTTTAAGGAACTGTATTATCTGGAAGGAAAGGTCTCTCGGGCAGAGGCTATTCTATACTGGCTGTGAGTGCGTGTATAAGCGTCTATGTGTCTACATGAGATGCGAGGGGGCATGGGCCTACCATAGTAACAGGAGCTATGAATTACTTGCACGGAGACAGAGGCCGGGCCCTTTGCTCTGCAGCTGGAAGGATGTTTACTGAAACTACTAGACAGGAATGTATTTTTCGAGGAGCGGAGCAGATAACTTGAAGGCTGAATACAGTCTTGGCAGGCAACAGGCTGAGCCAAGCACCGTTAGCCGCGCAGGGAGTAAGGCAGAGGTCACGGTTACAGATGCAGGCCCAGCCTGAAACATCCAGAGTCGGAAGGCAGGAAAAGACTCGATGGCAGAATTCAGGGCCTACTTCGCCAAAACTGAAAAACGTGTAAAGTACACCACATAAAGACGTTGGCAAGGCATACTTAGGAACGGAATATTCGACCCAATCATGGTGGATCTGAAAGAGGACATGTTAACGTTGGACGCAAATGTTTTTGCGTCTTCAGAGCTGGAAGTGGAGGGAACATACATGTACTTGTAGCGCGTACACGGAGTCGTTGGGGTCTAAGATAGGGGACACAATTGATCATAAAAATTCATATTTCCTCAATCCAACACCGTTTTTTAGCTCACTGCACCATCCCAGCTCATAACCTGGCTATATGCAAATTAGTCTGTCCCTGGCCCAGTGCATCATGGGAACAGGGCAAACCAAACTACCAAGCCAATTCTTTCACTGGAAAGGAAACAAGCTACCGGGGACCGGTTTCTGGCATTTCAGCCGTCTTCGGCCCGGCTTGCTTTAATCCTGATGGTGCAATGAGCAAGGAACTCACGTCTGAGTATACCCTTCCACGCTTATGGTGGACAAAATAATTAAACAACAGGGGGTGGTGATGGACAGAGTTTCTGAATTAAGCAGAATACTCTCACCCAGTCAAAAGATCAGGGCTTAATCCAACACAGTTTTTTAGCTCACTGCACCATCCCAGCTCAGAACCTGGCTATATGCAAATTAGTCTGTCCCTGGCCCAGTGCATCATGGGAACAGGGCAAACCAAACTACCAAGCCAATTCTTTCACTGGAAAGGAAACAAGCTACCGGGGACCGGTTTCTGGCATTTCAGCCGTCTTCGGCCCGACTTGCTTGAATCCTGATGGTGCAATGAGCAAGGAACTCACGTCTGAGTATACCCTTCCACGCTTATGGTGGACAAAATAATTAAACAACAGGGGGTGGTGATGGACAGAGTTTCTGAATTAAGCAGAATACTCTCACCCAGTCAAAAGATCAGGGCTTAATCCAACACCGTTTTTTAGCTCACTGCACCATTCCAGCTCAGAACCTGGCTAAATGCAAATTAGTCTGTCCCTGGCCCAGTGCATCATGGGAACAGGGCAAACCAAACTACCAAGCCAATTCTTTCACTGGAAAGGAAACAAGCTACCGGGGACCGGTTTCTGGCATTTCAGCCATCTTCGGCCCGGCTTGCTTGAATCCTGATGGTGCAATGAGCAAGGAACTCACGTCTGAGTATACCCTTCCACGCTTATGGTGGACAAAATAATTAAACAACAGGGGGTGGTGATGGACAGAGTTTCTGAATTAAGCAGAATACTCTCACCCAGTCAAAAGATCAGGGCTTAATCCAACACCGTTTTTTAGCTCACTGCACCATCCCAGCTCAGAACCTGGCTATATGCAAATTAGTCTATCCCTGGCCCAGTGCATCATGGGAACAGGGCAAACCAAACTACCAAGCCAATTCTTTCACTGGAAAGGAAACAAGCTACCGGGGACCGGTTTCTGGCATTTCAGCCGTCTTCGGCCCGGCTTGCTTGAATCCTGATGGTGCAAAGAGCAAGGAACTCACGTCTGAGTATACCCTTCCACGCTTATGGTGGACAAAATAATTAAACAACAGGGGGTGGTGATGGACAGAGTTTCTGAATTAAGCAGAATACTCTCACCCAGTCAAAAGATCAGGGCTTAATCCAACACCGTTTTTTAGCTCACTGCACCATCCCAGCTCAGAACCTGGCTATATGCAAATTAGTCTGTCCCTGGCCCAGTGCATCATGGGAACAGGGCAAACCAAACTACCAAGCCAATTCTTTCACTGGAAAGGAAACAAGCTACCGGGGACCGGTTTCTGGCATTTCAGCCGTCTTCGGCCCGGCTTGCTTGAATCCTGATGGTGCAATGAGCAAGGAACTCACGTCTGAGTATACCCTTCCACGCTTATGGTGGACAAAATAATTAAACAACAGGGGGTGGTGATGGACAGAGTTTCTGAATTAAGCAGAATACTCTCACCCAGTCAAAAGATCAGGGCTTAATCCAACACCGTTTTTTAGCTCACTGCACCATCCCAGCTCAGAACCTGGCTATATGCAAATTAGTCAGTCCCTGGCCCAGTGCATCATGGGAACAGGGCAAACCAAACTACCAAGCCAATTCTTTCACTGGAAAGGAAACAAGCTACCGGGGACCGGTTTCTGGCATTTCAGCCGTCTTGATCTCTTGACTGGGTGAGAGTATTCTGCTTAATTCAGAAACTCTGTCCATCACCACCCCCTGCTGTTTAATTATTTTGTCCACCATAAGCGTGGAAGGGTATACTCAGACGTGAGTCCCTAGCTCATTGCACCATCGGGATTCAAGCAAGCCGGGCCGAAGACGGCTGAAATGCCAGAAACCGGTCCCCGGTAGCTTGTTTCCTTCCCAGTGAAAGACTTGGCTTGGTAGTTTGGTTGCATATAGCCAGGTTCTGAGCTGGGATGGTGCAGTGAGCTAAAAAATGGTGTTGGATTAAGCCCTGATCTCTTGACTGGGTGAGAGTATTCTGCTTAATTCAGAAACTCTGTCCATCACCACCCCCTGCTGTTTAATTACTTCTAGGAGTTGGCATATTAGTGTAAAATATGCCTGGCGTGTGAATGGCTGGAGCTGGCTGGTGAGCCTGGCTCCTGGAAGGCTGTGTGGGTCTGCCCCGGTGGTGAATGGAGAGATTAGCATGCTGATGGCTGGGGAGGAGTGTACCTGTGTCCTGAATGGGCTGGGCTTTTCCCCACACAATGCTGGCTCCGCCCCCCTGTGGTGCGACTGATGACCCTAGCCTGCCTGATGAATGAAAGGGGTGGTTGAGCCATCAACAGTGCTCACAGACCAGCTGCGACTGGTTCTGCCCCCACCCTGCACCTACAGACAAAAGAGAAAGGTGTATAAAAGAGGGGCTGTGACCCCATGAAAATGTTCTTGTTTTTAACTTGGATTTACCAGGGGCATGCTGCTGCTTAGGCCCAGGGGAAGGCTTGCTGATGGACCCCACAAGGACTTTGGCTTGACTTTTAGGGACATTGGGGCCTGGACTTTGCCTCTAGCGCTTGGAAGCGCTTCCTTGTGGACCTTAGCGCTGGAGAGCGCTTTCTTTTACCCCTGAAGCGTTGAAAGCGCTTTATTTGCGGCCCTAGCGCTCAGAAGCGCTTTATTTATCGGCTAAGCGCTGGGAGCACTGTCATTGTCCTTCCGCGGCTGCCCACGCCGCTTTTGCCGATTCTAGAGTCCCCTGGCAGGTGCCCACCCTGCCAGGGACATTGCCGCTGTTTTTCTGCCGAGCGAGTGCCCACCTCGCTCGGGGTTTGAAATTGGAGCCGGAGCCCACCCGGCATTGCCCCGTCCTGAGATATTAATTTATCACGAGGGAGCCCACTCCTCGGATAATGGGACCCCGCCTGCCTGCCTAAAAACGGGCCGCCGCGCTGCCCGCGACAACCCGGAAGTATTGGGCCAGGCCGGCCAATCCCTGCGCGGCCCGGGAGAGGCAGCCGGAAGTCCCGCCCCCGCAACCAGGCCGTGAGGGAGAGACGCGAAGGAAAGAGCCCCGCCGTCCCCGAGGGGAGAGGAGCCCCGCGCTGCTGCGAAGACACCCGGTGAGTGGCAGTGAAAGGAGAGGGGCGTCGGGACACATTGTCGGTGTCTGCCCCTCCCCCGTAGCGCGACCTTGCGCCTGTAATTGTTGAGAGCCTGAGAGGCTCTAGGCGGCCAGTATCTCCCTCGTCCCTCGAGAGGGACTCCAGCGAAAGGGGGCATTTCTGTGTAATTCGAGTCCCCAGGAGGGGGACTCCAACCCGAGCCAGAGAGGCTCTCAGCCCCACTTATTTTAGAGCCCAGAGAGGCTCTTGCTGCCATTTGTCTTCCTGAGTCCCCAGGAGGGGGACTCCACCGAAGCGCTGCAGTTGTGTTTTGGGCCCCGAGAGGCTCTGGGGCCATTCCTTTGTTTAAAGCCGGAGAGAGGCTCCCTGCGCCCCTTGATGTTTTAGAGCCCTGAGAGGCTCCCTCCTTGCCCACATTGTTCTGGCCAGAGCCTGCGAGGCTCCAGCAGTGGCCCAACAGTGTATCCAGCTGCCCAGCACTTTGTGGGCAGTTGCTCCGTTTAGGACCCTGACATTGGGACTGCCACAAGTTGTGGCTTACGTGACTGTGTTGCGTAGTTGCTGGTTCTTACACCTCTGAATGTATTGTTGATGCATCATGTGTTTTCCTCCCCTGCACCTCTGAATGTGTGTTTATGCATCATGTGCCTTGTTCTACACCGCTGAATGTTTTTATGCATCATGTGCCTTGCTCTTACACCGCTGAATGTATTTTGTGCATCATAAGTTATCTGCACCTCTGAATGTGTTTAGGCGTCATGTGTTTTGTTCCCAGGTCTATACCCCTAAATGTATGGTGATATTTAGTAGGTTGTTTTCTCCTAGTACAGGTGGTGCTAGTGAGGTCCTGGTTCCCTGCGTGACCCGTTCCTAAGGTGGTTAGGATTGCGTAGGTGGTACTTACCTGATTACCAGTAGTTACTGGTTGTGTTCTATTTTGTGCTAAGTGATTTATTATTCTATGTTCTAAGTGCTAATTCTACCTAGTGCTAAGTTCTAAAAGTGCTGATTCCTGACAGTGGTCCATGTGGCCCTGTCTTGTACATATCTCCTGTAAATTCTGCCCGTGCCTGTTGGCACATTGTAAAGTGTGTGTTTTATCTAATGTGTTTTGGTGTAATACAAAGGCTATTTTTACATATAACCTTGTGTGGAGTTTCCTTTGTGGTGGGCCTTGGGTGTTGTTGCTGGGGTGCGTGCGCAAATACTTAACTCATATTGCCTCCAAGTTTAGCCTTGCTGCTCGCGCCACGTTACCTAGAGGGTGAGCAGGGGTTATCTTGGCGTGTAACTCCCTTGCCCTGACTTAGGAGTGGTGGTCTCTGACTGACTTTGGCGCAAGCCCTGGTCAGCCAGGGATCCCATTTCTAACATTGGTGGCAGCGGTGGGATAAGGATTTGTGTTTGCGTTGTACCAGAGTGGCAACTGGGCCGCACTACAAAACTCTGCATTTTAGATCAATCACATTGTGGGGATTATTGTATGGAGTTTGCTAAAAATGTCATTTCTGTGGAAATGTGTTTCTTGTGCACTTTGAGTTAGGTGTCCCTAGCTCGGGAGGGTAGATCATCCCCCTAAGTGCAGTGTGTTTTCTGGATTCACCATGAGGGTGGGATCCAGTGGTGGCAGCATAAGTGTGTCCAGTGCATGTGTCCCCCGTCCCTGTCCTGGAGTAATGGTACCTGTGTCACGTGTGGTCAGGTTGAGAAATCAGGGGTGGTAGAAACTGCCTTACCAGTCTGGGGAGGGGTGTGTGTGGATGAATGGTGTGTGGCACTGGATGTGTGTGTGAGTTCTCTGGATGGGGAGCTTGCTGAATGCTTGTGCACTCTTGCTGTGCTCAGATACCTAAAGTTCTGTGTGGTAAACTTTTCCCAAGAACGTCTGCAGACAGGGGAGCCTGCTTTTGATTTCTGTGGTCTATTTAGAGACAGATGTTTGGAGTTGGTAATGTTCTGGGAGGAGAGAGGCATAGGGGATGGAGTGATTCCAAAAGGAGTGGCTGAGGTGTCTTCCAGCCCAGTGTGGTGGAAGAGGTTAAGTGTAGCCCAGCTAGGTCTCGGTGTAGGGGCTCACGTCCTGTCTCAAGAGGAGAAGGAGTGGGTGGGACTGCATGTCTCCAGGTGCCCGAAACCCAGTGTCAGGGCCTGGAATGTTTCTGCAGGGAACATCAGGTCGGGAGCCTAGGCTGTACCAATAGGTCATTTGAGGAAGATCTCCCATAGTATTTGAAGAATATAGAACATCAGAGAACATGATTTCATGGGTGGGCCTGAAGCTCATGGGAGTTTCCCCTGCCCCTGTGCTATTGTGTTAATTGTTGGGGAGGGACCCTAAGGAAGGTTCTGGTCTTCCAGCCCAGTGTGGTGGAAGTGGCTCAGAGGAGCACAAGCCTGGTCATCGTACTCTGGGTGGTTTTTTTCTTAGGAACACCAGGTGAGGGAGCCTAGCATGTCCGTATGGAGCGTCCTTCTAGGGAGATCTCCCAGTGTGGAAAGAACGTGGAGCGCCTGTAAGCAGGGCCCTAGTAGTTCTGTTATCTGGCAGTACTGCTCTAGTTGGGAGGGTGCAGAAGTCCAGATGTAGGGGTGCGAGGGGGATAGGTTCCCCAGTGGAGTAACCAGTGGGTCAGGGGCCAACCAGAAGGGTTGTGTCGCCATGGAGTGACCAGGGTGATGCCACTTCTGTCCTGAGTGTCAGGCAGACTTGTACACGACCCATTAGTTATGTGTCACCCTCAAGGAAGTCCTGGTGCGCCAGGCATCTGACCAAAGGGGTACGTCCCTCGGTTGGGGAGCCAGTAGCCGGTGTGTCCGGATGTGGACGTAAGGGCAACTGTACGTAGTGTCCTGAAGTTACAAGAAGGAACTCCTGCCTGAAGAGAAGGAACCGGGTAAGCTGTATGGGGGATTGACCTGCAGTGGTTGTGTTGCTGCTGAAGGAGGAGAGAATTTGAATCCCAGGTGGTAAACCAGTTAAGGGAGCTGTGACTCAGTCATGACCACACTGGTGTCCTGTAGGCACCGCACTGAGCAACGTCCCCCTCGAGCAACGCCGCCTCTGCGCTCACCGACGCCGTCTCGGCAGCGTCAACGAGCCATAGGATGCACCGCAACTGGAGGGCACCGCAACGTGCAACGCCTCGCTACACCGTTCTTGTGGTGGTCTGACCGCGGTCACTGCTGCTGAGGAAGTAAGGTCCTAAACTGGTGGGAGAGTTGTGTTCTGGAGGGTGCTTCAGAAGTAGAGGTAGGTTGGGGCATTCTTGCCCGTGACCTCTGGTCAGCCTGAGGGTGCGGACCCTAGGTTGAAGGATCAGTGGTAGTTTGGAACTACACTGAGAAAGAGAGTGGAGATTGGCTATTGTAGGCCAGGGGTTACCACCCCCCACTCTGTGTATTGGCAGGGACCAGTGGTATCTGGGTGGCCTAGGGCCTGGTCCTAGCCGTGGACAACTAAGGAGTACCAGTGGGGTAGCCTAGTTGGGCCTGTTTTTTTTTTTTTTAGTATGTGCTTGTCTCATGGATCAATGTGGCGAGAACCGGAGGGTGTCCCTGCAGTGCGGGCCCGCGTCCGTGTTCTATCGCCCCAAGCAGGGAAGTCCATCACGGTGGTGATTGTTCTCCCCTGCGTTTTGGCTGGAAGGGGGTCGTGTTGGACTTGGCTGTTTTGCAGGTTCACCCCTGAACTTTTTGCTTTGTGGTTGTGACCCAGTGATAGTGATTTCTGGTCTTTGCGCACTTTGACACTGTGGCACAGTGTAAAGTGCGTGCGCTCCCTGAGTGCGTGTGTGAGATTGGCCTGCTCTCCCATAGGAATGCATGGGGAATGTCTGTGTCCTTGGTAGTTCCTGATGAGTGAGGCGTGCATGATCAAGTTTGGTATGTGCGAACTCGTGAGAGTGAATGCTTCGCAACGATGTATGTGGCATGTATGTGTCTTGTGCGGAAGCGCCACTTCTAGGAGTTGGCATATTAGTGTAAAATATGCCTGGCGTGTGATTGGCTGGAGCTGGCTGGTGAGCCTGGCTCCTGGAATGCTGTGTGGGTCTGCCCCGGTGGTGAATGGAGAGATTAGCATGCTGATGGCTGGGGAGGAGTGTACCTGTGTCCTGAATGGGCTGGGCTTTTCCCCACACAATGCTGGCTCCGCCCCCTGTGGTGCGACTGATGACCCTAGCCTGCCTGATGAATGAAAGGGGTGGTTGAGCCATCAACAGTGCTCACAGACCAGCTGCGACTGGTTCTGCCCCCACCCTGCACCTACAGACAAAAGAGAAAGGTGTATAAAAGAGGGGCTGTGACCCCATGAAAATGTTCTTGTTTTTGACTTGGATCTACCAGGGGCATGCTGCTGCTTGGGCCCAGGGGAAGGCTTGCCCCCCCTGGGCCCTGCCCAGCCCCTGGCTTGCTGATAGACCCCACAAGGACTTTGGCTTGACTTTTAGGGACTTTGGGGCCTGGACTTTACCTCTAGCGCTTGGAAGCGCTTCCTTGTGGACCTTATGGCTGGAGAGCGCTTTCTTTTACCCCTGAAGCGCTGAAAGCGCTTTATTTGCGACCCTAGCGCTCAGAAGCGCTTTATTTATCGGCTAAGCACTGGGAGCGCTGTTATGTTATGTTATGTTATGTTATAATGGCTTTTGTAGAGCGCACGGCTACTCAAAAAGAGTGTCCCGGCGCTTTTAGTAAGGAGGGCTACAGTATACTAACATAACACATTAAAAAAGAAAGTATCACAGTCATTGTCCTTCCGCGGCTGCCCACGCCGCTTTTGCCGATTCTAGAGTCCCCTGGCAGGTGCCCAGCCTGCCCGGGACTTTGCCGCTGTTTTTCTGCCGAGCGAGTGCCCACCTCGCTCGGGGTTTGAAATTGGAGCCCGAGCCCACCCGGCATTGCCCCGTCCTGAGATATTAAATTTATCACGAGGGAGCCCACTCCTCGGATAATGGGACCCCGCCTGCCTGCCTAAAACGGGCCGCCGCGCTGCCCGCGACGACCCGGAAGTATTGGGCCAGGCCGGCCAATCCCTGCGCGGCCCGGGAGAGGCAGCCGGAAGTCCCGCCCCCGCAACCAGGCCGCGAGGGAGAGACACGAAGGAAAGAGCCCCGCCGTCCCCGAGGGGAGAGGAGCCCCGCGCTGCTGCGAAGACACCCGGTGAGTGGCAGTGAAGGGAGAGGGGTGTCGGGACACATTGTCGGTGTCCGCCCCTCCCCCGTAGCGCTACCGTGCGCCTGTAATTGTTGAGAGCCTGAGAGGCTCTAGGCGGCCAGTATCTCCCGAGTCCCCCGAGAGGGACTCCAGCGAAAGGGGGCATTTCTGTGTAATTCGAGTCCCCAGGAGGGGGACTCCAATCCGAGCCAGAGAGGCTCTTGCTGCCATTTGTCTTCCTGAGTCCCCAGGAGGGGGACTCCACCGAAGCGCCGCAGTTGTGTTTTGGGCCCCGGGAGGCTCTGGGGCCATTCCTTTGTTTAAAGCCGGAGAGAGGCTCCCTGCGCCCCTTGATGTTTTAGAGCCCTGAGAGGCTCCCTCCTTGCCCACATTGTTCTGGCCAGAGCCTGCGAGGCTCCAGCAGTGGCCCAACAGTGTATCCAGCTGCCCAGCACTTTGTGGGCAGTTGCTCCGTTTAGGACCCTGACATTGGGACTGCCACAAGTTGTGGCTTACGTGACTGTGTTGCGTAGTTGCTGGTTCTTACACCTCTGAATGTATTGTTGATGCATCATGTGTTTTCCTCCCCTGCACCTCTGAATGTGTGTTTATGCATCATGTGCCTTGTTCTACACCGCTGAATGTTTTTATGCATCATGTGCCTTGCTCTTACACCGCTGAATGTATTTTGTGCATCATGTGTTATCTGCACCTCTGAATGTGTTTAGGCGTCATGTGTTTTGTTTCCAGGTCTATACCCCTAAATGTATGGTGATATTTAGTTGGTTGTTTTCTCCTAGTACAGGTGGTGCTAGTGAGGTCCTGGTTCCCTGCGTGACCTGTTCCTAAGGTGGTTAGGATTGCGTAGGTGGTACTTACCTGATTACCAGTAGTTACTGGTTGTGTTCTATTTTGTGCTAAGTGATTTATTATTCTATGTTCTAAGTGCTAATTCTACCTAGTGCTAAGTTCTAAAAGAGCTGATTCCTGACAGTGGTCCATGTGGCCCTGTCTTGTACATATCCCCTGTAAATTCTGCCCGTGCCTGTTGGCACATTGTAAAGTGTGTGTTTTATCTAATGTGTTTTGGTGTAATACAAAGGCTATTTTTACATATAACCTTGTGTGGAGTTTCCTTTGTGGTGGGCCTTGGGTGTTGTTGCTGGGGTGCGTGTGCAAATACTTAACTCATATCGCCTCCAAGTTTAGCCTTGCTGCTCGCGCCACGTTACCTCGAGGGTGAGCAGGGGTTATCTTGACGTGTAACTCCCTTGCCCTGACTTAGGAGTGGTGGTCTCTGACTGACTTTGGCGCAAGCCCTGGCCAGCCAGGGATCCCATTTCTAACAAGCTGTAAACATCATGGAGGAATTTAACAGCAAGGTGTATGAATGGCTGCAACCCAGTGGTCTCAGAATTGGATTTGTTGCCACAGACAATGGTAGTAACACAGTCAAGGCCATGCTAGATGGAGACTATTTCAGGGTCCACTGTTTGGCCCATTGCATCAACCTGGTGGTGCAAGCAAAAAGAAGACATAGTCAGGAACATACTGAACACCTGCAGAAGAATATGTACTCATTTCAGCCCTTCTTTTAAAGCCCAGAAGCAGGTACGGATTATGCAGCATAATAATAGAGGACCAGTTAAAGCCCTGATACAGGAGGTGCCAATACATTGGAACTTGACCTATTACATGTTGAAACATCTGTTTGAGCAGTACAAGCTGATTAATAACTATGTCTTTCAAAGAGGAGAGGATGCAGTTTGGAAATTTATGACTATGGATGCGGACAAATGGTGCCTAGTCAAATGCCTGACACAGATGCTACTCCCTTTTGAGGTTTTCACACGGCAAGGAGGATAGTACAATGGGCCAAGCTATCCTGTTGATACATCTCCAACAGAATCAGGTAAAGGTGGTGTATGAAAGGTTCATCCCGGCAGGTGTGAATGAAAACACAGAAGTGCATGCCCTGGTTGAGAGCTTAATCCTTCACTTGGTTTGTTATACAAGGCTGCAACATGATATCATTGTGTCCAAAGAGTACATCTGTGCCACACTACTCGAGCCACGGTACAAACAAATGCTGCCCACTTTAATTTATTTTCTGAAGGGAATGTTTAAAAATATACAATATATGGATTGTAGAGCAAGCCGGAAACCTGGAAGAAGAACCGCTGGGACTTACATTCCCACCCCGCATTTCTTGGGTGCTGCCTTCAACTTTCATAGAAGGCAGTCTTGTCTCACGGCAGCCAGCTACACCATCAACCAGAACACCGGCAACAACAGCAACAGAAGGTTTTATTCGGCAGGGCTAAAGTCCAGTTAGAGGCGAAGGTAAAACAGGTTGAGCAAGTGGCAGCACCAAAGACCACCCGCAGGATGTTCCAGGAGTATCTGAATGATCCAAAAGAGGTCTATTTGGATCAAAATCCATTGATGTATTGGTATGAGAAGATACACCAATGGTTAGAGATCAGCAGGCTGACAATAAAGTGTCTGGCTTGTACTGGAGCCAGGGTGTCTGCTGAGCATGTGTTCAGTGCAGCTGGTACGGGTGTAACGGTGAGAAGGACCAGTCTCTCGTCTCATCACATGGAGAGATTAACTATGATCATAATGAACTAACATTTTATACCACAAAATTAAATTACACCATTCCTGAAATGGCACAGGAGGAGGAGAAGGACGATTGGTCAGAAATTAAATCAAGTGCGTTAGCTGATCAATTTCAGGGTGAACCACCCAAGTTTGAGGACGAACTCTACTTTCCAGACTAAGTATGCCTGAGTCCCTGTAGAACTTTTTTTATTATTTCTCGTTAAACTTCTATCTTTTCAAAAAAAAAGTAGCTAGTGGAACATTATTATTTTTGTGTTAGATTTATGCTGCCCCACCATTTTGTAATCGCATATATTGCCGGATTGTGGTTAGACCAGTGTGCATTGAAGAAGCCTCCACAATTCCATCATGACATTGGAGACAATGCCTTCCCCCTCGCGTGCCTACAGCCTATTCCTTTTGGCATCACTTAGCACTAGCAGGTTTGCCCCAGAAGAATGTTGATGTACTAGAGTTCCTGCTAATGCCAAATTCCAATGTGTAGCCGGTATCAAAGATGAATACCTAATACCTAAACTACCCAAGCTTGGATTGGAAGCGGTAACTACTGCTATTGCAATGGTAAGTAAGTGATTGATTGTGTGAGTGATGATGATTGATGATTGATGATTTCTGATGTGATGGCTGACAGTGAGAGAGTATGTGTGTTGAACTGTTATTCAGGAACTTTCTTGAGATGATCTTATTTATTTATTTATTTATAGTGTTTTGTATAGCGCGGACAAGACCCGTGGGTATCAGAGCGCTTAACAAGGAAAGAATTACATATAGACAATTATAAAAGCAGTACTAACAGCAAGAGAATAATGAGGTAGAAGGCAATATACTGTATGGACGAGATTAAATATATATATTCATAATGACTGTGCAATTAGCATTATATGGCGAGCAAGGCTTGGCTTGTGTCATGGTAACAAACCATGCTCGTTGAGGTAGGGTTAAGAGGCGTTCCAGTGCATGTCAAGTATAATAAGTATAAATAAATCACGTGCGGTAGAAGTTATATAGTATGATTGTGACATATAGTTAAAGGTTCCACATATAAGGATAAATAAATCAACTGAGATAGAAGTAATATAGTATGACTGTGAGATATAGTTAGAGTTCACACATATATGAGGTAGCAGTAATGTGTCAAGTCTCGGCTTGCGCACGGCATCGGTTCATTATCCGATGATGATCTTCCAATTTTCCATGAAGAGGGCGGCCCTCAGTTAGCGTAATTGATCATCCCAGTGATCCGTAGGTTGCACTAAGTAGGGTATTTACTCATCAAGTGGCTCTTCAGTTCTCGTTTGAATGTTACTGTATTTTGAATCTTCCTGATGTTTGGAGGGAGTGAGTTCCAGATTCTGGGGGCAGCTCCGGAGAATGCTCGGTTGTAGGTCTTTCTCTTGTGGAAAAAGGCTGGTCGTAATAGCAAATCTTTTGCGCTTCTAGTTGTTCTGTTACCTCCTAAGAGCTTAAGTTTCTTTGCTAGGTATCTATTTGCAATGTTTGGCGCCTGAGTGATGGGAGATCATTTTTAGATCGAGCTAGATAGCGCAGCTTACTCTTCGAGACCTGCTGTAATCAGTCTGTGTGCATGAAGTCTATTCACTTTTTTGCCATTGCTTTTCATTTGTCTATGTCAGTGTTCTCCAATAATCCTTGCTTGCTAGTGGTCAGTCTTGCCTCTTTGTCTCTCCTTTCTCTCTTCTGTCCCTCCCACAGAGCAGGGACACAGTACTGTCTCATTCCACTATGGTTCTTTAACTGTTCTCTGGGGAACTTTTTTCTTTCTTGGTTTCCTGCTCTGTTACTGTTTGTCTGTGTTCAGCTTCAGTGCCCTAGCTTCTAATATTTAAATATAGCTTTCTTCCTCCCACCCTCTTAACACTGCTTTTGTGTTACTGCTGCCTCCCCCTGGGTTACTTGTTAATAATTGTCGACATTATCAACAGTGCTCCCATTTCACAAGCTGGTTTCATTTTTAGGTCGAGGTAATATCCGGTCTGCCGTAGGCAGAACCGGAAGTACCGAGATTTAATGTTTCTTAGAGTGGACTATTTGTCCCGCCTCTGTTTTTGCCTCTCTCCCATTGGCTGGCTTCCTAAACGGAGGCCAGCCATTGGAAGAGAGAGCTATCCCTCCGAATAGGCTCCGCCCTTTTTGGATTTGGAGGTGTGTTAGGTGTTCTTCTTTCCACTTTTAGGCCACGCCCATTCTGAGAACACCGAACACGCCCCCAATCTGAAAAATGTGGAAGTTGTGTCCGCCATTATTTGTTTTGTCTTCCCAGGAGGATTGTCTCACTTTCGCCGTGATGCAAGGACCGGCAGGTAAGCCATATTTTTTTGTTGTTGCTTACATTCTCTCTTCCGCCCTCAGCTTTCCTTCGTCCAGCTCTGCCCCCCTCCCTCCACCCGCAGCTCCTTCGTCCAGCTCTGCACCCCCCTTCCCTCCGCCCGCAGCTCCTTCGTCCAGCTCTGCCCCCCTTCCCTCCGCCCGCAGCTCCTTCGTCCTGCTCTGCGCTATTTCAAACTGCCAGAATGAGAACAGAAATGTTGGTTTTCACAGGCTGTGAAAAGCAGCATTGTGCTACAACTGTAGAAACAGCCACCATGAGAAGGAAAGCACAGCTTTTAGCACATCTTCACGGACTCTCAGCCCAATGCCCATGGGGAGGGCTGTGTTAATAACAATTCAGTACGCATGCTCGCACTGCCTTTAGGCACATCATCACGGCAACACAACGGAAAACAATTTACTTGACTTATAGACCGCCCCAGCCCAATGCCCCAGGGTGAGGGCTGTGTTAATTACTTTATAATCAGCCTGCCCTGCTCATTTATCAATTTCCGCGGAGCTGGAAGCTGTGTTACATTTTCATGTTTTTTTTCTGGGCTCAGCTTGAACTTGGGGTCTCACAGCCCAGCCGGACCCATGGCTTGGCTCAGAAGGTCCCGTGAATTCTTTGGCTCGCCCATCTCTGTCAAGGATGCAGAGCTCCAATCCTGGGTTCTCATTTTGATCCTCTTCATATGTTCTGGGAGTTGAAGTCCTAGATCGCTTCAGCAGCTAGAATCACACACCTGAAAGCAAGGATTTGTAAAAGAAGGGCCCATGACAGGAGCACTGTATCATTGGCGACGTCGAGTCGTTGTGTAATCTTATTCTTCAAGAGTTCACAAAATGAGCACCATTGAGCAGGCTGGTATCAATACCAGATATTCGCGTATAGAGGATGTGCTAAGAAGCAACTGAGCACTATGTGATTTATTTAATCTGAGTGGCAAGACACTGAGACTGCGGACAACGGTGGTGGCAGGTGACACCTATCATAGTACTCTTTAGTGAATTTACCTTTAGGCAGAGCTTTAAGTGAGCCGGGTCCTATCGGGTCCGAGCACGGGCAGTAATTTAAAAGGGCAACTGAGACGGGTCCTTTTTGAGTTCTATTTTCAGCCCCATGATTTAGCCAACAGGGAAAAGCATACAGAAGGAACAAACAAGGATAACCTTTACATGAACGACTGGCAGGCGGAAACCTGGCTCACTGTTGCACTTCCTGCACCTGAACCAAAGAGAATTAACAACAGGAGGGAGAAGGCCCAAGAGGCTTTCTTTTCTGTTCTTGGTAGAGGATGAGGGCTATCTTTACCTAACACTGCTCTCTTCTAGGAGATTCACCTCATTGGCCTTTGCATTGCACACAGGACCAGGACCCTCAATCAATCAATCAATCAACCACCCAACCAACCAGAGGGTCATAGAGGGTAGCTTGTTATCCAAGGGTTCTCCAGGCGCTGGGGGTCTGTAAGCCTCGGTCGGAGGGTGGTGGTGGCGGTCAAAGAGCCAAGCCTTGAGCTTTTTCTTTCTGGCTCCTCCCTGGCTTCTTTTGCTGCTGCATCATCACCCTTCTGAGGGCACATATCATTTTCCGTGCACACTGTGACAGTAAATGGTGAGCGATGGAGCCCGCAGGCAGTCCAACTGATAGTATGCATTTTTTAAATTTTATTTTGCAGCTGCAGGACACAGGTGTTCCCATTCTGGGAAGGGAAGGGAAGGGAAGCAATGTATCTGTGAAAGAAAAAACGTTGTCAGACTAGCAATGCTGGGCAGGGGTGCAGCTTCCATTTGTGCAGCAGGTGCAGTGGATCCAGGGCCCACTTAACCATGATTATTGTTGTATTTTATAATTTCAACTGATGCCAGGGGCCCATTTTCTTCCTTGAACTGGGGCCCATGACACACTGGCTATGCTTCTGACAATAGCTCCGATACAGAGAAGTGATGATGGAGTATGAAGTAATTGTTTTGTTTTTACAGTTTCTCCTACCACATTCTGCAGAAGGACTGTGGCCAAGAATCAAAAGAAAAAAGCAAAATGTGAAACTGATTCTTTCCCAAGTGGGACAGGCACTTTTCGCCTCTGATCCCTTGCAGTATTTGTTCAGCCTTATCATAAGTGTGCTCAGTTTCTGGACTGCACTGTGGTGTCCTTGCACCTTCATACACGCATTTCGCCGCTATCACTGGATATTTTAGCACAATGGAGAAAAACGTTGCTAATAGCATGGTTTCTCCGCTAACATATCCAGCGATAGGCAGCGATAAAAAATTCGTCGCTAAGCCTATTTAGCGATAAATATCGCTACTTGTTGGTAATATGCCCCCTTAGAATCAGAAGAGAACATAAAGCTACTTTGGGTTAGCCAATGAGTGACTGAGAGCGAAAGACACAGAGAAAGTGTCAGGAGCCAAGTGAGAGACAGGGCTACTGATAGGGAGACTGAGAAGGAAAGAAGCAGAGATAAGAGTAAGAAGGCAACTGAGAGTGAGAGACAGAGCTACAGAGTGTGAGACAGTGAGAGAATGAGAACATCAAAACAGAGAGTCCAAAGGCAACAAAGGGATTGTGTTTGCGAGACAATAGACTGTGAGAGAAAATAAGAATAGAAATGGATATGAGATAGGCAGGGGCTACTTGGGGTGTTTAAAAGAGACAGAGGGCAACAGAGTGTGCAATAGACAGAGTGATTCTGACTATGCGTGCGTGGGTGTGAGACAGAGGGTTACCAAGTGTGTGGGAGAGAGACATGTTGAGAGTGTCAGAGGGAGAAAGGCTACCGTGACGGCATGAAAGAGAGATCAGCATCCATCCCCGATGCAAATTCTATGGTCAGGAAATTCCGCTGCGCTCTGTGTTTAAAGGTGACAGATGATGAAGGAAACCCCAGTGAGAAACAGTACCCAGGCAGAGAGGCTCATCTGAGGTACCAGTGCTCGAACAGAGAGACTCATCTGAGGGACCAGTGCGCGAGGAGAGAGGCTCATCTGAGGTACCAGTGCTCGAGGAGATAGGCTCATCTGAGGCAGCTGTGCTCGTGGACAAAAGGTTCATCTGAGGGACCAGTGCTCCGGGAGAGAGGCTCATCTGAGGTACCAGTGCTTGAGGAGAGAGGCTCATCTTAGGTACCAGTGCTCGAGGAGATAGGCTCATCTGAGGTACCAGGACTCGAGGAGAGACGTTCATCTGAGGTACCAGTGTTCGAACAGAGAGAGGCACATCTGAGGTACCAGTGCTCAAACAGAGAGGCTCATCTGAGGCAGCTGTGCTCGAGGAGAGAGGCTCATCTGAGGCAGCTGTGCTCGAGGAGAGAGGCTCATCTGAGGAACCAGTGCTCGAACAGAGAGGCTCATCTGAGGCAGCTGTGCTCGGGAAGAGAGGCTCATCTGAGGCAGCTGTGCTCGAGGAGAGAGGCTCATCTGAGGAACGAGTGCTCGAACAGAGAAGCTCATCTGAGGTACCAGTGCTCCAGGAGAGAGGCTCATCTGAGGTACCAGGACTCGAGGAGAGAGGCTCATCTGAGGTACCAGGACTCGAGGAGAGACGTTCATCTGAGGTACCAGTGCTCGAACAGAGAGAGGCACATCTGAGGTACCAGTGCTCAAACAGAGAGGCTCATCTGAGGCAGCTGTGCTCGAGGAGAGAGGCTCATCTGAGGTACCAGTGCTCGAACAGAGAGGCTCATCTGAGGCAGCTGTGCTCGAGGAGAGAGGCTCATCTGAGGAACCAGTGCTCAAACAGAGAGGCTCATCTGAGGTACCATTGCACGAGGAGAGAGGCTCATCTGAGGTACCAGTGCTCAAACAGAGAGGCTCATCTGAGGCAGCTGTGCTCGAGGAGAGAGGCTCATCTGAGGTACCAGTGCTCGAACAAAGAGGCTCATCTGAGGTACCATTGCACAAGGAGAGAGGCTCATCTGAGGTACCAGTGCTCAAACAGAGAGGCTCATCTGAGGCAGCTGTGCTCGAGGAGAGAGGCTCATCTGAGGCAGCTGTGCTCGAGGAGAGAGGCTCATCTGAGGAACCAGTGCTCGATCAGAGAGGCTCATCTGAGGTACCATTGCACGAGGAGAGAGGCTCATCTGAGGTACCAGTGCTCAAACAGAGAGGCTCATCTGAGGCAGCTGTGCACGAGGAGAGAGGCTCATCTGAGGTACCAGTGCTCGAACAAAGAGGCTCATCTGAGGTACCATTGCACAAGGAGAAAGGCTCATCTGAGGTACCAGTGCTCAAACAGAGAGGCTCATCTGAGGCAGCTGTGCTCGAGGAGAGAGGCTCATCTGAGGCAGCTGTGCTCGAGGAGAGAGGCTCATCTGAGGTACCAGTGCTCGAGGAGAGAGGCTCATCTGAGGCAGCTGTGCTCGAGGAGAGAGGCTCATCTGAGGTACCAGTGCTCCAGGAGAGAGGTTCATCTGAGGTACCAGTGCTCGAACAGAGAGGCTCATCTGAGGCAGCTGTGCTCGTGGAGAGAGGCTCATCTGAGGTACCAGTGCTCGAGGAGAGAGGCTCATCTGAGGTACCAGTGCTCGAACAGAGAGGCTCATCTGAGGCAGCTGTGCTCGAACAGAGAGGCTCATCTGAGGTACCAGTGCTCGAACAGAGAGGCTCATCTGAGGTACCAGTGCTCCAGGAGAGAGGCTCATCTGAGGTACCAGGACTCGAGGAGAGACGTTCATCTGAGGTACCAGTGCTCGAAGAGAGAGGCTCATCTGAGGTACCAGGACTCGAGGAGAGACGTTCATCTGAGGTACCAGTGCTCGAACAGAGAGAGGCACATCTGAGGTACCAGTGCTCAAACAGAGAGGCTCATCTGAGGCAGCTGTGCTCGAGGAGAGAGGCTCATCTGAGGCAGCAGTGCTCGAGGAGAGAGGCTCATCTGAGGTACCAGTGCTCGAACAGAGAGGCTCAGCTGAGGCAGCTGTGCTCGAGGAGAGAGGCTCATCTGAGGAACCAGTGCTCGAACAGAGAGGCTCATCTGAGGTACCATTGCACGAGGAGAGAGGCTCATCTGAGGTACCAGTGCTCAAACAGAGAGGCTCATCTGAGGCAGCTGTGCTCGAGGAGAGAGGCTCATCTGAGGTACCAGTGCTCAAACAGAGAGGCTCATCTGAGGTACCATTGCACGAGGAGAGAGGCTCATCTGAGGTACCAGTGCTCAAACAGAGAGGCTCATCTGAGGCAGCTGTGCTCGAGGAGAGAGGCTCATTTGAGGCAGCTGTGCTCGAAGAGAGAGGCTCATCTGAGGTACCAGTGCTCGAGGAGAGAGGCTCATCTGAGGCAGCTGTGCTCTAGGAGAGAGGCTCATCTGAGGCAGCTGTGCTCGTGGAGAGAGGCTCATCTGAGGTACCAGTGCCCCAGGAGAGAGGTTCATCTGAGGTACCAGTGCTCGAACAGAGAGGCTCATCTGAGGCAGCTGTGCTCGTGGAGAGAGGCTCATCTGAGGTACCAGTGCTCGAGGAGAGAGGCTCATCTGAGGTACCAGTGCTCGAAGAGAGAGGCTCATCTGAGGCAGCTGTGCTCGTGGAGAGAGGCTCATCTGAGGTACCAGTGCTCGAGGAGAGAGGCTCATCTGAGGCAGCTGTGCTCGTGGAGAGAGGCTCATCTGAGGTACCAGTGCTCGAGGAGAGAGGCTCATCTGAGGCAACTGTGCTCGTGGAGAGAGGCTCATCTGAGGTACCAGTGCTCGAGGAGAGAGGCTCATCTGAGGCAGCTGTGCTCGTGGAGAGAGGCTCATCTGAGGTACCAGTGCTCGAGGAGATAGGCTCATCTGAGGTACCAGTGCTCGAAGAGAGAGGCTCATCTGAGATACCAGTGCTTGAAGAGAGAGACTCATCTGAGGTACCAGTGCTCAAACAGAGAGGTTCCTCTGAGGTACCAGTGCTCGAAGAGAGAAGCTCATCTGAGGTACCAGTGCTCGAGGAGAGAGGCTCATCTGAGGTACCAGTGCTCGAAGAGAGAGACTCATCTGAGGTACCAGTGCTCAAACAGAGAGGTTCCTCTGAGGTACCAGTGCTCGTGGAGGGAGGCTCATCTGAGGCAGCTGTGCTCGAGGAGAGAGGTTCATCTGAGGCAGCTGTGCTCGAGGAGAGAGGCTCATCTGAGGTACCAGTGCTCGAGGAGAAAGGTTCATCTGAGGCAGCTGTGCTCGTGGACAAAAGGTTCATCTGAGGTACCAGTGCTTGAGGAGAGAGTATCATCTGAGGAACCAGTGCTCGAACAGAGAGGTTTATCTGAGGTACCAGTGCTCAAACAGAGAGGTTCATCCGAAGTACCAGTACTCGAGGAGAGAGGTTCATCTGCGGTACCAGTGCTCAAGTAGAGAGGTTCATCTGAGGTACCAGTACTCGAGGAGAGAGGTTCATCAGAGGTACCAGTGCTCGAACAGAGAGGCTCATCTGAGGTACCAGTACCCGAGGAGAGAGGTTCATCTGAGATACCAGTGCTCGAACAGAGAGGCTCATCTGAGGTACCAGTACTCGAGGAGAGAGGTTCATCTTAGGTACCAGTGCTCGAGGAGAGAGGTTCATCTGAGGTACCAGTGCTCGAACAAAGAGGCTCATCTGAGGTACCAGTGCTCGAGGAGAGAGGTTCATCTTAGGTACCAGTGCTCGAGGAGAGAGGTTCATCTGCGGTACCAGTGCTCAAGTAGAGAAGTTCATCTGAGGTACCATTGTTCGAGGAGAGAGGTTCATCAGAGGTACCAGTGCTCGAACAGAGAGGCTCATCTGAGGTACCAGTATTCGAGGAGAGAGGTTCATCTCAGGCATCAGTGCTTGAGGAGAGGGGTTCATCTGAGGTACCAGTGCTCGAACAAAGAGGCTCATCTGAGGTACCAGTGCTCGAGGAGAGAGGTTCATCTGAGGTACCAGTACTCAAGGAGAGACGTTCATCTGAGGTACCAGTGCTTGAACAGAGAGGCACATCTGAGGTACCAGTGCTCGTGGTCGAGGAGAGAGGCACCTCTGAGGTACCAGTACTCGAGCAGAGAGAATAATTTGAGGTACCAGTACTCGAACAGAGAGGTTCAGGTGAGCTAACAGTGCTCGAGTCGAGAGGCACTTTTGAGGTACAAGTACTCAAGCAGAGAGGTTCATCTGATGTACCAGTACTTGAGCAGAGAGACACTTCTGAGGCACCAGTACTCGAGCAGAGAGGACTCTTTCAGCACCAGCACCTGCGCAAGGAGGAGTGCCTGTACCCAAGCAGAGAGGTAAGTCTGAGGCAGGAGTACTCAAACAAAGAGGTACATCTTAAATACTGATGTCCTACCAGAGAGGCCTGTCAGAAGTACCAGCACCCTGGAGGAGAGGGTTAACAGAGGTACTGGCATCTGAGCAGCAGGGAGCATCTAAGACACCTATAACACAACAGGGAGCCATGTATGAGTTACCAGTACAGGGCAAAGAGATATATCTGACGTACTGGTACCCAAGCAGAGAGACACATCTAAGGTACTAGTATCGGGGTAGAGGTATATCTGAAGTTCTGGTAACGAAGCAGAGAGACAGATCTGAGGTACCAGTATAAGAGCAGAGGTATATCTGAAGTAATAGTACCCAAGCAGAGAGAAGAATCTAACGTACTAGTATCAGGGCAGAGGTATATATGAATTAATGGCACCCAAGAAGAGAGACACATCTCAGGTACTAGCATTAGGGAAGAGGTATATCTGAAGTAAGGGTACCCAAGCAGAAAGACACATCTGAGGTAGCAGTATCAGAGCAGTGGTATATCTGAAGTAATAGTACCCAAGCAGAGAGAAGCATCTAAAGTACTAGTATCAGGGCAGAGGTAGATCTGAAGTTCTTGCACAAAAGCAGAGAGAAGCATCTAAAGTACGAGTATCAGGGCAGAGGTATATCTGAATTAATGGCACCCAAGAAGAGAGACACATCTCAGTTACCAGCATTAGGGAAGAGGTATATCTGAAGTAAGGGTACCCAAGCAGAAAGACACATCTGAGGTAGCAGTATCAGAGCAGTGGTATATCTGAAATAAGGGTACCCAAGCAGAAAGACAATTCTGAAATACTAGTATCAGGGCAGAGGTATATCTGAAGTAAGGATACCAAAGAAAAGAGACACATCTTAGGTACTAGAAACAGGGCCGAGGTATATCTGAAATAAGGGTACCCAAGCAGAGAGACACATCTGAGGTACTAGTATCCGGGAAGAGGTATATCTGAAGTAAGGGTACCAAAGAAGAGAGACACATCTTAGGTACTCGTAACAGGGCCGAGGTATATCTGAAGTAATGGTACCAAAGAAGAGAGACACATCTTAGGTACTAGTAACAGGGCCGAGGTATATCTGAAGTAAGGGTACCCAAGCAGAGAGACACATCTGAGGTACTAGTATCAGGGCAGAGGTATATCTGAAGTAAGGGTACCAAAGAAGAGAGACACATCTTAGGTACTAGTAACAGGGCCGAGGTATATCTGAAATAAGGGTACCCAAGCAGAAAGATGATTCCGAAGTACTAGTTCCAGGACAGAGGTATATCTGAAGTAAGGGTACCAAAGAAGAGAGACACATCTTAGGTACTAGAAACAGGGCCGAGGTATATCTGAAATAAGGGTACCCAAGCAGAGAGACCCATCTGAGGTACTAGTATCCGGGAAGAGGTATATCTGAAGTAAGTGTACCAAAGAAGAGAGACACATTTTAGGTACTCGTAACAGGGCCGAGGTATATCTGAAGTAATGGTACCAAAGAAGAGAGACACATCTTAGGTACTAGTAACAGGGCCGAGGTATATCTGAAGTAAGGGTACCCAAGCAGAGAGACACATCTGAGGTACTAGTATCAGGGAAGAGGTATATCTGAAGTAAGGGTACCAAAGAAGAGAGACACATCTTAGGTACTAGTAACAGGGCCGAGGTATATCTGAAGTAAGGGTACCCAAGCAGAGAGACACATCTGAGGTACTAGTATCAGGGAAGAGGTATATCTGAAGTAAGGGTACCAAAGAAGAGAGACACATCTTAGGTACTAGTAACAGGGCCGAGGCATATCTGAAGTAAGTGTACCAAAGAAGAGAGACACATCTTAGGTACTAGTAACAGGGCCGAGGTATATCTGAAGTAAGGGTACCCAATCAGAGAGACACATCTGAGGTACTAGTATCAGGGAAGAGGTATATCTGAAGTAAGGGTACCAAAGAAGAGAGACACATCTTAGGTACTAGTAACAGGGCCGAGGTATATCTGAAGTAAGGGTACCCAAGCAGAGAGACACATCTGAGGTACTAGTATCGGGGAAGAGGTTTATCTGAAGTAAGGGTACCAAAGAAGAGAGACACATCTTAGGTACTAGTAACAGGGCCGAGGTATATCTGAAATAAGGGTACCCAAGCAAAGAGACACATCCGAGGTACTAGTATCAGGGAAGAGGTATATCTGAAGTAAGGGTACCAAAGAAGAGAGACACATCTTAGGTACTAGTAACAGGGCCGAGGAATATCTGAAGTAAGGGTACCAAAGAAGAGAGACACATCTTAGGTACTAGTAACAGGGCCGAGGTATATCTGAAGTAAGGGTACCCAAGCAGAGAGACACATCTTAGGTACTAGTAACAGGGCCGAGGTATATCTGAAGTAAGGGTACCAAAGAAGTGAGACACATCTTAGGTACTAGTACAGGGCCGAGGTATATCTGAAGTAAGGGTACCCAATCAGAGAGACACATCTGAGGTACTAGTATCAGGGAAGAGGTATATCTGAAGTAAGGGTACCAAAGAAGAGAGACACATCTTAGGTACTAGTAACAGGGCCGAGGTATATCTGAAGTAAGGGTACCCAAGCAGAGAGACACATCTGAGGTACTAGTATCAGGGAAGAGGTATATCTGAAGTAAGGGTACCAAAGAAGAGAGACACATCTTAGGTACTAGTAACAGGGCCGAGGTATATCTGAAGTAAGGGTACCCAAGCAGAGAGACACATCTGAGGTATTAGTATCAGGGATAGGTATATCTGAAGTAAGGGTACCAAAGAAGAGAGACACATCTTAGGTACTAGTATTAGGGCCGAGGTATATCTGAAGTAAGGGTACCCAAGCAGAGAGACACATCTGAGTTACTAGTATCAGGGACGAGGTATATCTGAAGTAAGGGTACCAAAGAAGAGAGACACATCTTAGGTACTAGTATTAGGGCCGAGGTATATCTGAAGTAAGGGTACCAAAGCAGAGAGACACCTCTGAGGTACTAGTATCAGGGACGAGGTATATCTGAACTAAGGGTACCAAAGAAGAGAGACACATCTAAGGTACTATTACCAGGGTAGAGGTATATCTGAAGTTCTGGTAACGAAGCAGAGAGACAGATCTGGGGTACCAGTATAAGAGCAGAGGTATATCTGAAGTAATAGTACCCAAGCAGAGAGAAGCATCTAAAGTACTAGTATCAGGGCAGAGGTATATCTGAATTAGTGGCACCCAACAAGAGAGACACATCTCAGTTACTAGCATTAGGGAAGAGGTATATCTGAAGTAAGGATACCCAAGCAGAGAAACACATCCAAGGTAGCAGTATCAGAGCAGTGGTATATCTGAAGTAATAGTACCCAAGCAGAGAGAAGCATCTAAAGTACTAGTACCAGGGCAGAGGTATATCTGAAATAAGGGTACCCAAGCAGAAAGATGATTCCGAAGTACTAGTTCCAGGACAGAGGTATATCTGAAGTAAGGGTACCAAAGAAGAGAGACACATCTTAGGTACTAGAAACAGGGCCGAGGTATATCTGAAATAAGGGTACCCAAGCAGAGAGACACATCTGAGGTACTAGTATCCGGGAAGAGGTATATCTGAAGTAAGGGTACCAAAGAAGAGAGACACATCTTAGGTACTCGTAACAGGGCCGAGGTATATCTGAAGTAATGGTACCAAAGAAGAGAGACACATCTTAGGTACTAGTAACAGGGCCGAGGTATATCTGAAGTAAGGGTACCCAAGCAGAGAGACACATCTGAGGTACTAGTATCAGGGAAGAGGTATATCTGAAGTAAGGGTACCAAAGAAGAGAGACACATCTTAGGTACTAGTAACAGGGCCGAGGTATATCTGAAGTAAGGGTACCCAAGCAGAGAGACACATCTGAGGTACTAGTATCAGGGAAGAGGTATATCTGAAGTAAGGGTACCAAAGAAGAGAGACACATCTTAGGTACTAGTAACAGGGCCGAGGTATATCTGAAGTAAGTGTACCAAAGAAGAGAGACACATCTTAGGTACTAGTAACAGGGCCGAGGTATATCTGAAGTAAGGGTACCCAATCAGAGAGACACATCTGAGGTACTAGTATCAGGGAAGAGGTATATCTGAAGTAAGGGTACCAAAGAAGAGAGACACATCTTAGGTACTAGTAACAGGGCCGAGGTATATCTGAAGTAAGGGTACCCAAGCAGAGAGACACATCTGAGGTACTAGTATCAGGGAAGAGGTTTATCTGAAGTAAGGGTACCAAAGAAGAGAGACACATCTTAGGTACTAGTAACAGGGCCGAGGTATATCTGAAATAAGGGTACCCAAGCAAAGAGACACATCCGAGGTACTAGTATCAGGGAAGAGGTATATCTGAAGTAAGGGTACCAAAGAAGAGAGACACATCTTAGGTACTAGTAACAGGGCCGAGGAATATCTGAAGTAAGGGTACCAAAGAAGAGAGACACATCTTAGGTACTAGTAACAGGGCCGAGGTATATCTGAAGTAAGGGTACCCAAGCAGAGAGACACATCTTAGGTACTAGTAACAGGGCCGAGGTATATCTGAAGTAAGGGTACCAAAGAAGTGAGACACATCTTAGGTACTAGTACAGGGCCGAGGTATATCTGAAGTAAGGGTACCCAATCAGAGAGACACATCTGAGGTACTAGTATCAGGGAAGAGGTATATCTTAAGTAAGGGTACCAAAGAAGAGAGACACATCTTAGGTACTAGTAACAGGGCCGAGGTATATCTGAAGTAAGGGTACCCAAGCAGAAAGACAATTCTGAAATACTAGTATCAGGGCAGAGGTATATCTGAAGTAAGGATACCAAAGAAAAGAGACACATCTTAGGTACTAGTAACAGGGCCGAGGTATATCTGAAGTAAGGGTACCCAATCAGAGAGACACATCTGAGGTACTAGTATCAGGGAAGAGGTATATCTGAAGTAAGGGTACCAAAGAAGAGAGACACATCTTAGGTACTAGTAACAGGGCCGAGGTATATTTGAAGTAAGGGTACCCAAGCAGAGAGACACATCTGAGGTACTAGTAACAGGGCCGAGGTATATCTGAAGTAAGGGTACCCAAGCAGAGAGACACATCTGAGGTATTAGTATCAGGGATAGGTATATCTGAAGTAAGGGTACCAAAGAAGAGAGACACATCTTAGGTACTAGTATTAGGGCCGAGGTATATCTGAAGTAAGGGTACCCAAGCAGAGAGACACATCTGAGGTACTAGTATCAGGGACGAGGTATATCTGAAGTAAGGGTACCAAAGAAGAGAGACACATCTTAGGTACTAGTATTAGGGCCGAGGTATATCTGAAGTAAGGGTACCCAAGCAGAGAGACACCTCTGAGGTACTAGTATCAGGGACGAGGTATATCTGAAGTAAGGGTACCAAAGAAGAGAGACACATCTAAGGTACTATTACCAGGGTAGAGGTATATCTGAAGTTCTGGTAACGAAGCAGAGAGACAGATCTGGGGTACCAGTATAAGAGCAGAGGTATATCTGAAGTAATAGTACCCAAGCAGAGAGAAGCATCTAAAGTACTAGTATCAGGGCAGAGGTATATCTGAATTAGTGGCACCCAACAAGAGAGACACATCTCAGTTACTAGCATTAGGGAAGAGGTATATCTGAAGTAAGGATACCCAAGCAGAGAAACACATCCAAGGTAGCAGTATCAGAGCAGTGGTATATCTGAAGTAATAGTACCCAAGCAGAGAGAAGCATCTAAAGTACTAGTATCAGGGCAGAGGTATATCTGAATTAATGGCACCCAAGAAGAGAGACACATCTCAGTTACCAGCATTAGGGAAGAGGTATATCTGAAGTAAGGGTACCAAAGAAGAGAGACACATCTTAGGTACTAGTAACAGGGCCGAGGTATATCTGAAGTAAGGGTACCCAAGCAGAGAGACACATCTGAGGTACTAGTATCAGGGAAGAGGTATATCTGAAGTAAGGGTACCAAAGAAGAGAGACACATCTTAGGTACTAGTAACAGGGCCGAGGTATATCTGAAATAAGGGTACCCAAGCAGAGAGACACATCTGAGGAATTAGTATCAGGGATAGGTATATCTGAAGTAAGGGTACCAAAGAAGAGAGACACATCTTAGGTACTAGTATTAGGGCCGAGGTATATCTGAAGTAAGGGTACCCAAGCAGAGAGACACATCTGAGGTACTAGTATCAGGGACGAGGTATATCTGAAGTAAGGGTACCAAAGAAGAGAGACACATATTAGGTACTAGTATTAGGGCCGAGGTATATCTGAAGTAAGGGTACCCAAGCAGAGAGACACCTCTGAGGTACTAGTATCAGGGATAGGTATATCTGAAGTAAGGGTACCAAAGAAGAGAGACACATCTTAGGTACTAGTATTAGGGCCAAGGTATATCTGAAGTAAGGGTACCCAAGCAGAGAGACATCTCTGAGGTACTAGTATCAGGGACGAGGTATATCTGAAGTAAGGGTACCAAAGAAGAGAGACACATCTAAGGTACTATTACCAGGGTAGAGGTATATCTGTAGTTCTGGTAACGAAGCAGAGAGACAGATCTGAGGTACCAGTATAAGAGCAAAGGTATATCTGAAGTAATAGTACCCAAGCAGAGAGAAGCATCTAAAGTACTAGTATCAGGGCAGAGGTATATCTGAATTAGTGGCACCCAACAAGAGAGACACATCTCAGTTACTAGCATTAGGGAAGAGGTATATCTGAAGTAAGGATACCCAAGCAGAGAAACACATCCAAGGTAGCAGTATCAGAGCAGTGGTATATCTGAAGTAATAGTACCCAAGCAGAGAGAAGCATCTAAAGTACTAGTATCAGGGCAGAGGTATATCTGAATTAATGGCACCCAAGAAGAGAGACACATCTCAGTTACCAGCATTAGGGAAGAGGTATATCTGAAGTAAGGGTACCCAAGCAGAAAGACACATCTGAGGTAGCAGTATCAGAGCAGTGGTATATCTGAAGTAAGGGTACCCAGCAGAAAGACAATTCTGAAATACTAGTATCAGGGCAGAGGTATATCTGAAGTAAGGATACCAAAGAAAAGAGACACATCTAAGGTACTAGAAACAGGGCCGAGGTATATCTGAAATAAGGGTACCCAAGCAGAGAGACACATCTGAGGTACTAGTATCAGGGAAGAGGTATATCTGAAGTAAGGGTACCAAAGAAGAGAGACACATCTTAGGTACTAGTAACAGGGCCGAGGTATATCTGAAGTAAGGGTACCCAAGCAGAGAGACACATCTGAGGTACTAGTATCAGGGAAGAGGTTTATCTGAAGTAAGGGTACCAAAGAAGAGAGACACATCTTAGGTACTAGTAACAGGGCCGAGGTATATCTGAAGTAAGGGTACCAAAGAAGAGAGACACATCTTAGGTACTAGAAACAGGGCCGAGGTATATCTGAAATAAGGGTACCCAAGCAGAGAGACACATCTGAGGTACTAGTATCAGGAAAGAGGTATATCTGAAGTAAGGGTACCAAAGAAGAGAGACACATCTTAGGTACTAGTAACAGGGCCGAGGAATATCTGAAGTAAGGGTACCAAAGAAGAGAGACACATCTTAGGTACTAGTAACAGGGCCGAGGTATATCTGAAGTAAGGGTACCCAAGCAGAGAGACACATCTTAGGTACTAGTAACAGGGCCGAGGTATATCTGAAGTAAGGGTACCAAAGAAGTGAGACACATCTTAGGTACTAGTACAGGGCCAAGGTATATCTGAAGTAAGGGTACCCAATCAGAGAGACACATCTGAGGTACTAGTATCAGGGAAGAGGTATATCTGAAGTAAGGGTACCAAAGAAGAGAGACACATCTTAGGTACTAGTAACAGGGCCGAGGTATATCTGAAGTAAGGGTACCCAAGCAGAGAGACACATCTGAGGTACTAGTATCAGGGAAGAGGTATATCTGAAGTAAGGGTACCAAAGAAGAGAGACACATCTTAGGTACTAGTAACAGGGCCGAGGTATATCTGAAGTATGGGTACCCAAGCAGAGAGACACATCTGAGGTATTAGTATCAGGGATAGGTATATCTGAAGTAAGGGTACCAAAGAAGAGAGACACATCTTAGGTACTAGTATTAGGGCCGAGGTATATCTGAAGTAAGGGTACCCAAGCAGAGAGACACATCTGAGGTACTAGTATCAGGGACGAGGTATATCTGAAGTAAGGGTACCAAAGAAGAGAGACACATCTTAGGTACTAGTATTAGGGCCGAGGTATATCTGAAGTAAGGGTACCCAAGCAGAGAGACACCTCTGAGGTACTAGTATCAGGGACGAGGTATATCTGAAGTAAGTGTACCAAAGAAGAGAGACACATCTAAGGTACTATTACCAGGGTAGAGGTATATCTGAAGTTCTGGTAACGAAGCAGAGAGACAGATCTGAGGTACCAGTATAAGAGCAGAGGTATATCTGAAGTAATAGTACCCAAGCAGAGAGAAGCATCTAAAGTACTAGTATCAGGGCAGAGGTATATCTGAATTAGTGGCACCCAACAAGAGAGACACATCTCAGTTACTAGCATTAGGGAAGAGGTATATCTGAAGTAAGGATACCCAAGCAGAGAAACACATCCAAGGTAGCAGTATCAGAGCAGTGGTATATCTGAAGTAATAGTACCCAAGCAGAGAGAAGCATCTAAAGTACTAGTATCAGGGCAGAGGTATATCTGAATTAATGGCACCCAAGAAGAGAGACACATCTCAGTTACCAGCATTAGGGAAGAGGTATATCTGAAGTAAGGGTACCCAAGCAGAAAGACACATCTGAGGTAGCAGTATCAGAGCAGTGGTATATCTGAAGTAAGGGTACCCAAGCAGAAAGACAATTCTGAAATACTAGTATCAGGGCAGAGGTATATCTGAAGTAAGGATACCAAAGAAAAGAGACACATCTAAGGTACTAGAAACAGGGCCGAGGTATATCTGAAATAAGGGTACCCAAGCAGAGAGACACATCTGAGGTACTAGTATCAGGGAAGAGGTATATCTGAAGTAAGGGTATCAAAGAAGAGAGACACATCTTAGGTACTAGTAACAGGGCCGAGGTATATCTGAAGTAAGGGTACCCAAGCAGAGAGACACATCTGAGGTACTAGTATCAGGGAAGAGGTTTATCTGAAGTAAGGGTACCAAAGAAGAGAGACACATCTTAGGTACTAGTAACAGGGCTGAGGTATATCTGAAGTAAGGGTACCCAAGCAGAGAGACACATCTGAGGTATTAGTATCAGGGATAGGTATATCTGAAGTAAGGGTACCCAAGAAGAGAGACACATCTTAGGTACTAGTATTAGGGCCGAGGTATATCTGAAGTAAGGGTACCCAAGCAGAGAGACACCTCTGAGGTACTAGTATCAGGGACGAGGTATATCTGAAGTAAGGGTACCAAAGAAGAGAGACACATCTAAGGTACTATTACCAGGGTAGAGGTATATCTGAAGTTCTGGTAACGAAGCAGAGAGACAGATCTGAGGTACCAGTATAAGAGCAGAGGTATATCTGAAGTAATAGTACCCAAGCAGAGAGAAGCATCTAAAGTACTAGTATCAGGGCAGAGGTATATCTGAATTAGTGGCACCCAACAAGAGAGACACATCTCAGTTACTAGCATTAGGGAAGAGGTATATCTGAAGTAAGGATACCCAAGCAGAGAAACACATCCAAGGTAGCAGTATCAGAGCAGTGGTATATCTGAAGTAATAGTACCCAAGCAGAGAGAAGCATCTAAAGTACTAGTATCAGGGCAGAGGTATATCTGAATTAATGGCACCCAAGAAGAGAGACACATCTCAGTTACCAGCATTAGGGAAGAGGTATATCTGAAGTAAGGGTACCAAAGAAGAGAGACACATCTTAGGTACTAGTAACAGGGCCGAGGTATATCTGAAGTAAGGGTACCCAAGCAGAGAGACACATCTGAGGTACTAGTATCAGAGCAGTGGTATATCTGAAGTAAGGGTACCCAAGCAGAAAGACAATTCTGAAATACTAGTATCAGGGCAGAGGTATATCTGAAGTAAGGGTACCAAAGAAAAGAGTCACACCTTAGGTACTAGTAACAGGGCCGAGGAATATCTGAAGTAAGGGTACCAAAGAAGAGAGACACATCTTAGGTACTAGTAACAGGGCCGAGGAATATCTGAAGTAAGGGTACCCAAGCAGAGAGACACATCTGAGGTACTAGTATCAGGGAAGAGGTATATCTGAAGTAAGGGTACCAAAGAAGAGAGACACATCTTAGGTACTAGTAACAGGGCCGAGGAATATCTGAAGTAAGGGTACCAAAGAAGAGAGACACATCTTAGGTACTAGTAACAGGGCCGAGGTATATCTGAAGTAAGGGTACCCAAGCAGAGAGACACATCTGAGGTACTAGTATCAGGGAAGAGGTATATCTGAAGTAAGGATACCAAAGAAAAGAGACACATCTTAGGTACTAGTAACAGGGCCGAGGTATATCTGAAATAAGGGTACCCAAGCAGAAAGATGATTCTGAAGTACTAATATCAGAGCAGGTGTATATCTGAATTAATGGCACCCAAGAAGAGAGACACATCTCAGTTACCAGCATTCGGGAAGAGGTATATCTGAAGTAAGGGTACCCAAGCAGAAAGACACATCTGAGGTAGCAGTATCAGAGCAGTGGTATATGTGAAATAAGGTTACCCAAGCAGAGAGAAGCATCTGAGGTACTAGTATCAGGGCAGAGGTATATCTGAAGTAAGGGTACCAAAGAAAAGAGACACATCTTAGGTACTAGTATCAGGGCAGAGGTATATCTGAAGTAAGGGAACCCAAGCAGAGAGACTCATGTGAGGTACTAGTAACAGGGCAGAGGTATACCTGAAGTACGAGTACCCAAGAAGAGAGACAATTCTGAGGTACTAGTATCAGGGAGAGCTATATCTGAAGTACCAATGCTCGAGTAGAGACACACACCTGAGGTAATAGTATCAGGGCAGAGATATATCTGAAGTACTGGTACCCAAGCAGAGAGACACATCTCAGGTACTAGTATCAGGGCAAATATATAGTTGAAGTACTCTTACAACTACAGGGAGACACATCTGGGGTACTAGTATCAGGGCAGAGGTATATCTGAAGTTCTGGTACAGAAGCAGAGAGACAGATCTGAGGTACTAGTATCAGGGAAGAGGTATATTTGAAGTAACGGTACCCAAGTAGAAAGACAATTCTGAGGTACTAGTATCAGGGCAGAGGTATACCTGAAGTACGAGTACCCAAGAAGAGAGACAATTCTGAGGTACTAGTATCAGGGAGAGCTATATCTGAAGTACCAATGCTCGAGTAGAGACACACACCTGAGGTAATAGTATCAGGGAGAGGTATATCTGAAGTACGAGTACCCAAGAAGAGAGACAATTCTGAGGTACTAGTATCAGGGCAGAGGTCTATCTGAAGTTCTGGTACAGAAGCAGAGAGACAGATCTGAGGTACTAGTATCAGGGTAGAGGTATATTTGAAGTAAGGGTACCCAAGCAGAGAGAGCATCTGAGGTACTAGTATCAGGGCAGATATATATCTGAAGTAAGAGTACCCAAGCAGAGAGAAGCAACGGGGTACTAGTATCATGGAAGAGGTATATCTGAAGTTCTGGTACAGAAGCAGAGAGACAGATCTGAG
Source organism: Lissotriton vulgaris (assembly GCF_964263255.1). Taxonomy (NCBI): domain Eukaryota; kingdom Metazoa; phylum Chordata; class Amphibia; order Caudata; family Salamandridae; genus Lissotriton; species Lissotriton vulgaris. Next base: position 1,137,045,713 of record NC_141698.1, on the reverse strand, counting down.
GTACTAGTATCAGGGTAGAGGTATATTTGAAGTAAGGGAACCCAAGCAGAGAGACACATCTGAGGTACTAGTATCAGGGTAGAGGTATATCTGAAGTAAGGGAACCCAAGCAGAGAGACACATCTGAAGTACCAGTACATGTACAGTGATAACCTGCAATAACCCTATCTAAATTGTTCACCCTAATCCAGGGAGGTCTTTGAGGACTGTTAGACCATGTCTTGTGTCACATTATGTCGAAAATGATCACTTTACCATTAACTGTAGATTTCTGTCAACAAACAGATGTAGATGTTTCTTAGTTCTGAAGATTTGGTCCTATTTTATAGTCACTTAAATTAGAAAAATGCAACGACGCTTGCATCCAATTACAGCGAAAAAGTTTAAAAAAATATACAAAATCTTATTATCATCAATTTAGGTTACTATCATGAGAAATGATATACCATTTATTCACAAAATGTATAATGTTGTGAACTGTCTTAATCCTAGAGCCTTGGTGGGACCAACATTTCTAATAAAATCATCATTTAAATCCTCAACGTTAGAGGTAAAGTTAATTTTAGTGTTTAGGGGTGAGTAGCGGTAAAGGAAGGTAAGGGGAAATTTTGGGTTTTGGGGTGGGTAGTGGTAAAAAGAGGTAACATTATTTTTTGTGTACAGTGGTAAAGGGAGGTTATGAGTAAATTAAAAACATGAGGATTGCCTTAAAAAGAAAAGAATAATAAATATTAACTTAACTTGAAATAAATATATCTATATATAGATACACACAGACATGTACGCCAATGTTTGTTCCGGATCTTTTTCCTCTTCTTTGTCCAGAAAGAGGCACTCAATGACACTAGCGGAACAGCTCCAGTTGAATCAGCATTTTATTTACGTGATTCTTATAATTAGTGCAGGATAAAAAGTAGACCAATGCATTTTAACAGGGTCCTAGAGTGTATGCGGACAGACTGACCCTTTTAAATGAATCACCGCGCTCCCGATACCCTGCAATTTAAAACCAACTGGGCCGCTAGCTTTAAAGTCCATCTCCCAGCATATTACATCCGCCATGGTTGTGTTATGTATGGGATTAGTTTGAATTGTGATTTAACATTTACAAACACATTGATGACTGTTTCTCAAATTAGTACACCTGTGCAAAGTGGCATGAAAAAGTGCAAAGTGCAACTGTGCAAAATAGCAGGCTTAGAATGCTGGTACTGCATAAATGTTTTGATAAAGTATCGGAGCCACCATTTTGTATTGGCTGTAATATATATAAAAGTTCAGTCTGGCAATATAGTATGCATTTTAACCCGGGAAATTAACAACCGCTTTCCAACTGAGTACATATGTGCAAAGTAGCATAAGAAAGTGCAAAGTGCAACTGTGCAAAATGGCAGATATAAAGTGCTAGTACTTTATCAATATTTTGATAAAGTATCAAAGTTGTCATGTGTGGGCGGCTGCAGTATAAATGCCGCCCAGTGCCATAAATTCTAGGCTACTGCTACTGGTGCAAAACATGCCTATCAAGTGCACATACTTCTAAACCATCAGGATAAAGTATCTTATACTCAAACACTAGATCCACTGGTCCTGGGCAAATTCTCATCAATTGTGATATTCACACCCAAATTCGCATCAATTACCTGTAAACAAACCCACATGTTTTGACTAATTCTGCAATTATCTTCTGATCCAATGCAAAATCTTCATGTTACATACAAGCTGTTCCCTATATCTCAACTAATTCCATGATTTGACCACCAAGTCAATAGGTAAATTGACATGTGTGTTCAGGATACAGTACAAGATGTTTCAACAAGATATGTACAATATTAATTATTCCAAAAAGTACAACATAATCATTACCGATCCTCCATTTCAGTCAGCTTGCATGTGGAGGTTCCTGCCCCATGGTGTAGAGTTCATAATGACAGCAAGGCTGAACATGCATACTGTGGATAGTTCACATCATATAGTCCACATTCTAATAAATGTGTACGTGCAGTTCTGCATCCAGATTTAGGCCCCATGGTTATTCAGTGCCCATTGTTATAATTCATATAGACCCCATCCTTCGGAGGTTCAGTTCTCTGTCTCCTCCACGGCGCTTCTTTTGAATATTTTGGATCCCATAAAAAGACACGTTTCTTACATCTCCATCATGCATCTCCCAAAGGTGTTTTGACATAGAGTATGCAAAGTCTTTATTACTTATGGCTGTCAGATGCTGAAGAATTTGTACTTTGAACTTATTTAGTGTGCTCCCAACGTATCTTCTCCCACAGGAACATTACAGCACATATATCACAAAAGGGGTTCACACCTTATCCACGCTTTGATGCTATTGAGTGTCCTGTGTCATGTTTCAAATTGGGTTTTATTTTGAGCATATGGATAAACTTGAAATTTCTGACATTTCCAGAATCCCTTCTTATTGCACATGGCCACACCCACACGGTCTCAGTTTAAAGCCCACTAGTGTGACTAGGAAACTGCTCTTTAGCACTCAGCGCCATTGTCCTGGTGCGGTTGTACTTCTAGAACGGCGCACTATGCCCTGGCTTTCAGCAAGGGTACCCTACGCCACACCTCTCAGGCTACAACCAGTGCTTGTCCTGGCACCGACTTTTGGCAGGGGCTGACTTGCATGACCTCTTGGACTCGTTTGGTGGACAGTCCCTACTGGCACACCTGTACTCCGTGCACACCAGTACTCCATGCACACCTGTACTCCATGCACACCTGTACTCCGTGCTCACCTGTACTCCATGCTCACCTGTACTCCGTGCTCACCTGTACTCCGTGCACACCTGAACTCCATGCTCACCTGTACTCCGTGCACACCTGTACTCCGTGCTCACCTGTACTCCGTGCACACCTGTACTCTCTCTGCACACCTATACTCCATGCACACCTGTACTCCGTGCTCACCTGTACTCCGTGCACACCTGTACTCTCTGTGCACACCTATACTCCATGCACACCTGTACTCTGTGCTCACCTGTACTCTGTGCTCACCTGTACTCTGTGTTCACCTGTACTCTGTGTACTGCCTTTGGTAAAAGGTTCCTCTAGAATCACTCAGTCTTTATGGAGAGCAAGAGTGCACTCATCCAGCAAGAGTGCACTCATCCTGCAAGTGTGCACACATCCTGCAAGTGTGCACACATCCTGCAACATTGCACTCGTCCCAAAAAGGTGGACACATACAGTGAGAATGCCCACATCCAAGAGTGCACACATCATGCACCAGTACACACATCCAGCAAGTGTGCGAACATTTAGCAAGAATGTGCCCATCCACAATAGTACACACATCCAGCAAGACTGCACTCATCTAGCAAGAGTGAACACAACCCACAAGTAACTTGGTCTACACATGCACCACTCTGCTTTTACCTTTCCACAGACCCATAATAATTAAAGACTGTTCTTAAATGGTGATGTAGGGAATTTTCACACACTTCACATTAGCACCCACACTTTTTCTTCTTTTTATCTCTGGTTGCTACTGTACTACCAGTTGGTCAACCTCCTGCTGGAGGTCAGCATACCTAAACAAAAACCCAATGATGATGCTGTCACATTACAAATAAGCGGAGAACCAATATATATTGCCAAACCACCTATGTACGTGAATGAGGGTTTTCTTAGAAAGAACAACTAATGACCCTGGTTACACAGGTACAAGTGATCCATTCTCTTGTGATTATTGAATATTATAAGGAAGCTGAATGGATCTCAGCTTCTTCCTCCCTCCCCCTTTGATCTGATGCATCGTTTACATTACACAAGTTCACGATAACTTTCTTAAGGCACTGGGAGATTAAGTGATTTGCCCAGAATCACAGGATGTTGATCCTACACTGAGACTCGAACCTGGTTTCCCAGTTACAAGTCTGCAGCTCTCGTTGTAATGCACATCGTAGATAGAGGGAAGGTGGCAGAAGCCACTTGACAGCGCGGCTCAATATGAGCTCGAGGTTCCAACAGGACCTCGAGCTGAGCCGGAGCCGGGCTTCAGGCTCGAGCTTTCAGTGGCTCGCCCACCTCCTAGAATTACTACTAAATGGGGGCTGGAGGTTTAGGGAAATGTAAGGAGGAGTTTAGAGAGGGGTATGCGAATACAAAAACACCCCCCACAGATGATTAACACCATTGACATTCAGAAGCTAAGGGGCCTATTCAAGTGTAAATGCACGTGTGTATTAACTCACACGCACATTTATTACTACACCTAGGAGTAAATCTACACTTACAAGTGATGAATAGCAAAAATGTACAGAGTTACACCTAGGTGTAGACTTACATGTCTCCGCCTGCTCAGATAAGGGGGGTGGAGCCTCCTACAAAAGGATTTAGGAGTGATAAGTTACTACTAGTAACTTTAGACATGTGTGTGTAGATCACCACCACCACCGCGGCGGTGATCTCCCAATGGGAAAGTTTAGGGAAAGCAAATTAAGTTTATTTTTCAATTAAAAACATCTTAATGCAAAATCTAAATGTAACATATTTCTAAATGTTTATTGCTGAGCTGATGTTTGTATCAGTTATGTGTTGTAAAAACTATGAATAAATAAATTAAAAACGAAAAATATATATTTATTTTTTAATCTAGAACAGCTAAAATAAAATGTTATAGCTCATTCTCATCTAATTAAATGTGTATTAGATAATGAATTTAAAATGATCAATTTATAAATAGTCATTTTGCTAAAAAAATATGTCTAATTAACTTAAAATATATTTTAAAAATTGATACAGATACAGGTTTGACAATTGTATTTTTTTAAATTAAACACGCACACACACACACACATATATATATACATTCACTGAATAAACCAAAAAAATTATAGTTAGGTGAGATGTTCAGTAACAATGTAACATTTTAAACTCTAAAAACCACTGAAATTCACCAGTTATATTTATCTCAAGTAACTATAACTTGTGCCCTAAGAAGATCCCCCGCGATTTCGCGATTTGCAAAAAAATCACAAAATCGGCACTTTTGTAAAAATGCCATGATTTTTTTAAAAGTGCCTGCAAAATATGTAATTTATTTTAAAAACTAGTGTTCAACCTGTCTTTATTGGCTCTGAGCTGACACTGAACCATTAAAGGAAGGGTGACCAACAGGCAGGCAGCAGAGGTGATAAATTCCTCTATCGCCTGCCTTTAAAATGCACTCGCCCCCTCCTGAGCAATTAGCCTGCAGGCCGCCTCACACCTTTGTGTGCCCCCTGCGTACCCTGCAAGCCGCCTCACACCTTTGTGTGCCCCCTGCGTACCCTGCAAGCCGCCTCACACCTTTGTGTGCCCCCTGCGTACCCTGCAGGCCATTAGAAAACACAAGTCTGCAGTATTTTTGTGGCGGGCACATATTTTGCCCAAAACAAAAATACCCCAAATTTTGAGGTTTTGGGCTGCAAATGTAGTTTTTTTTGTACGCAACATTTGCCACCCAAAGCCGCAAAATCCTAGGGGGTCTGACTAAGGTACCTATAACTCGCGCCACCGCCCTGCACAGTTTTATCATCATTAATTTAACTGCAAATGTTCCTGTGATATTATCAATGATGTTATTGAAGATGTCATCAGTGATGTAATACGTGGGGTAATTCGTGCGTGGCACGGGTGTGAGTTATAGTTACCTTAAGGCACGAGTGATAGTTACTTGAGATAACTAGAACTGGTGAATTTCAGTGGTGGTTTTTAATCCCTCTCCCATTTAAGTAATTTAGCGGGCCCGGGATGGGGTCCCCGGGCCTTTAGAGGCTTGGGTAGGGCGGCCTAGCTGGTCCCCATGCCTTCAAAAATACAATGGGCCCCGTGGATACAGTGACAGGGGCCGAATACGGCTTGGGGAGTGGGGCTGCACGCCCCCTTCCCTAAAAAACAGCTCTGGCCTGGGCAATGGGGTTACCAGGGCCAAAAGCGGCTCAGGGATGGGGGCCCGAATCCCCTCATGCTGAGTCCTAAGATTGCTGCCATCACTTCCTTGTTGAGATGTGGCAGCCAATCGGATCTCACCTTGACATCTTTGAGCTCCCATGTATGTTATGCCCGACAAGGTAGCAACACAACATAACTGGACAGAACAGAGCAGGGAAAATTTAAGGAATCAGGAACGTTTTTACAGCTCAGCGAAACGAAAGCAGGTACCCTAAAGCGCGAATCGCAATGGGAAGGGAATTCCACAACACTGCGGCGCGAACTTGAAAAGAGCGGCCGCCTGCCCTGCAGAGCTTGAAGCGGGGGACAACCGCGAGTTCTAAATCTGAAGATCTTAAGGCTCGGACCGGAACATAGCAGGACAGGAGGTTGGAGAGGATCATAGCAGGGGATCCCTTGAGAATTTTGTAGGCTACACAAAGGACCTTGAACTGGATCCTTTGCGCAATCGGTAGCCAGTGCAGCGTACGCAAGGTGTTCGAAGTTGGACAGAATCTAGGTAGTCCCACAACAGCTCTCGCTGCAGCATTCTGGACCCGTTGCAGGCGGGTGATTTCCGCTTGATTTAATCCCGCTAGGAGGGAGCTGGCGTAATCAAGCGGGGAGATCACGGTTGCTTGAATCACAAGTTGCCTGGTGGTAGTATCAAGAAATTTCAGTACAGGCCGTAATCCACGCAGGATACCAAAGCAGCAGGCCGCTGTGCGCTTGGTATGGCAGACAAAGGTGAGTGTTGGATCGAGCCAAACCCCAAGGTTTTTTAACTCAGCGACCGGGGTTGGCGTAGGACCCAGATCCGACGGCCACCACCTGTCTCCGCAGAGTTCCGTTTGCTTGCCAAAGATCATAACCTCCGTCTTGCTTGCGTTCAGCTGGAGATAGTTGGAGGTCATCCAGCTGGCGACTGCCCGAAGTCCATTCTGGAATCTGGGGCCATCCACTTCCGCATCCCCGCTGATCGTGACCGCTAACTGGGTGTCATCGGCATATGACACCATGGTCATACCCCAATGCCTGACCACCTCAGCCAGCGGTCTCACGTACAGATTGAATAACGTGGGACTCAGCGAGGAGCCCTGGGGGACCCCCAGATCCAGAGGATGGAGTTTAGACTGGTAAGGCGGGACGGTCACGCAAAAGGAACGGTTGGCAAGAAAAGAACGGAACCACTGGAGAGCCAGGCCTGATAACCCAGCTTCCTCCAGTCGCAGCAGAAGGATAGGGTGGGACACGGTGTCAAAGGCGGCGCTCAGATCTAATAGCACCAGCGCCGCCGTTTGACCCGCATCAAGCACGGAGCGTTAATGCTCCACCATGTACAGTAGAGCAGTCTCCGTGCTGTGCCCGGCCCGGAATCCATTCTGCGTACTGTCTAAGATGTTTGCCTGGAGAAGATGGTTCGCGAGGACAGAGTTGACATACGCCTCCGCCACCTTAGCTGGCCACGGGAGAAGTGAAATTGGGCGGTAGTTTGAGCTTGCCGGCGTCCAAAGACGGTTTCTTAAGAATAGGCATGACCACTGCCTGTTTCCACTTCAGTGGGACCACGCCGGATGCTAATGAGGTGTTAATCAAAGAGCAAACCGGCGAGAGACCGTGGGATGCTAGATCTTTGAACAATACTGGCCGTAAAGGATCAGCCGGTGACCCTGACTTAACCTGCTGGGCCAGTTTACTGAAACTTTCAGATGTTAGGCTCGGGAAAGAATGTAAAACATCCAGAGTTAGAGGCTTGAGAGGTCTGCCAACAAGGGGAACAACCGAAGGAAAGGCTCTATAGATGGCATGAACCTTTTCCAAAAAGAAAGCCGCCAAGGTTTCACAGTGAGCGATAGAGCTCTGATGAATCGCAACCACCTTTTTGGCCATAAGGTCTTTCAGGGCCTTAAAGATAGTTTTGGAGGGGTTGGTGCTGGTACGAAATTGCAAGGCGTAAAAAGCTGCGCGGGTTCTGCATACTGCGCGATGGTAAAGTTTTACAGTGGCCATATACAAAACTTTTTTGTCACTGTTATAAGTTTTGCGCCATTCCCGCTCAGCACGCCTACAGGTGCTTTTAAGCGCCCGCAGCGACTCATCATACCACGGGCTCGGATCCCTTGACCCATATTTACACGAGGCTATCGGAATAAGGGAGTCAAGGGCCCTAGTAACCCACTCACAGAAGCGGTCGTATCCCACATCCACAGTCTCGATTGAGCCTAGCGGGTCGGTAGACAGAAGATGGAAAAAGTCATCAAGTTTCAATTTATTCCAGTGCCGTCTGGGAATAGAGCGCACCGTGGGTTTAAGTTGCGGCTCATTCGGGGGGCACTGGATACACACCAGGTAGTGATCAGTCCAGGCCAGCGGAGATATAGTGGTAATCCTGATTCCGCTAGATTGGTAAAGAAAGGGTCTAGGGTGTGACCACCTACATGGGTGGGCTGCGACACCAACTGACCAAGCTGAAGAGCCTCAAGATCAGCGACAGAGCTGTATACCGCTGGAATAGACATATTCTCATAGTGTAGGTTTAAGTCGCCGAGGATGGAGAAATTGGAGCAACCTGCTGCCAAAATGCTGATAGCATCTCGGAGTGCCTTCCTGAAGGCCACATCACTACCAGGGGGGCGATAAATCAAAAGGCCAGAGAAAGCAAAATTAGGCATAATAGCGATTTTAAACAGCGCGCTTTCACAGCCAGAGATTTTTTGCCCTTGCCAGGAGCACGGGTAGCAGGACTTAACCGCAAGCGCTATTCCCCCTCCTCTAGAGGCTCGGTTAAGAGTATACACTGAGTACTCGGGCGGGAAGGCCAAGTTGATGACGGCGGTATCAGCATCTAGTAGCCAGGTCTCCGTTAGACAAAAAACATCTGGCGACTCCTTACCTAGCAGGTCGAAAATGTCTTGATGATGTTTGACCATCGACCTGACATTCAGGTTCCAAATGCTGAAAGATGGACTGGCGCTGTCTACCGCAGTACGGTGTCATTGCTCCCACATAAAGAAGGGGCGGGGAGATCCAATGTCCCGTAAACACATGAGTGAGGGCCACACAGCGGCTCCACCCGCGGAACGTCACAGCTCTTGTGCCGTTGGCCGATGGTGAACAACGAATCCCTGGAGTAGCACAGCATTGTGTACCTCGTAGCATCCGGAGGCAAAGACCAGGGTCCTGCCCTGACCTACGCATCCTGGCGCGGACAGGTGCATACGGGCAGGACTCTGGCACGACTCCGGCCACGCGAAGGCACGCCCGCTGCGCGATCCCGCTGCGCTGGGGGAGGAGCTTTAAGTAGGTGTTCCCTCGCTGGCTCCTGCGCAATAAAGCGCAGGCAGATAGTAGCGCCTCTACCAACACTCACCCCACTCCAAGATGGCAACCAAAAAAGGAAACACACCCCAAGAACCGGACCCGCACAAGCGGCGGTGAAGTACCGATTACAGTGCAAGTGAGGGGGATTTTAAAACCAGGGGTTAACAAGCAAAATAGAAAGCAAATAGTAAAAAGGGTTTTTAAAATTGAGATATCAGCAAAAGCGCGCGAAGCGCTACAGCAGCAGTACGCTACCTTGTCAGGGCGAGGTTTCAAAGGGACTCGCCTTAAGTAGGTGTTCCCTCGCTGGCTCCTGCGCACTAAAGCGCAGGCAGATAGTAGCGCCTCTACCAACACTCACCCCACTCCAAGATGGCGACCAAAAAAAGGAAACCCACCCCAAGAACCGGACCCGCACAAGCGGCGGTGAAGTACCGAATTATCCCCCAAAAAATGTAATCTTAATTTCTCCAAAACGACTTAATGGATATACACCAAAACACAAAAAGCGCTCTTTTGGTACCAAGATCTAGCTGTCTGGCAAATTTGGTGTAAATCAGCAGCTTGGGTTGAAGCAGAGTCTAAACTCCCTATGAAAAATGAATGTGGAAAACACGTTCCGGAATGCCCCCTTTTTCTTGAACCTCGCTTGACAGATCACCCCAAAACTTTTCATCTGCAAACTAGTCAAAAACAAGCATTCATTTCATGTGGATTTGCCAAACAGGACCAAAGTTATTAGCAACAAAAAAAACACAACACAATCCTAAGTATACCTACCCAGTGGCGGCGACCGTCACTGGGTAATACATATGTGTTCATTGAAAAAAACAAAGGTTAAACCTTCGTTATAATTAGGAAACTTAAAATATTCTTTTTATACAAACAAAACTTACACTATACAAACCGTAGAAATTTTAAAAATGTATACTTCTACCTTAAATATATACTTTTCGCAACAACTTTAAATAACTGGAACTGGCGCCCCCTCCATACACAGTGCAGTGACCTTGGTCGCCACACTACATCAACTGTAACTCGCCTCTCTACCATGGACTGTGCTGCACAAATGTTTAGTTTGAAATGCCCGAAGTGTTGTTGTAAACGCTACGATGTCAGATGGTGGAAGTGATGTAATAATAAAGGTTATATACAAGCAGTGCATGGGGAAGGCGCGAGTTAGAGTTAACATAGAGCGCGTAAGTGGAGCGAGACGCGCAGTGAATTGTGTTTGTTTTCTCATTTATCTTATGTACTTGGTTCTCTCCTGAACCCAGTTCCTTTATCCATTGGAGACGTTAATATGCTCTTTGAGTTTATCTCTGGCAGGTGACATTTTCCTTCCTCGTCTTCGTGGTTGGACCTCAATCTTTTAAGTGGAAGGTGTTGTCAAGATAATGCTGCCACACTGACATTTTGTAACATCTATGTTTATAGAATTGCAAGAGCAAAATATCTTGGTACATTTTACAACCTCAGGGTGCGGTTTGAAAAGGGGGGTGGGGGTCATTTCAGTATCTTTCTCACTCAGCTGTCTGGGTGTGATCACAGCCCCTCATGGCTAAAAAAATTGTTTTACTAATGGCTGTGTGTTAACCGCAATAGCTAGCTGTAGATTTGGGTTGCGGTTTCTAAATAAATTAGCAAAATATCACATTTTATCATGGCTCAGGGTACAATTTCAGCTTGCTGCTAACAGTCAACACACAATGCATTGTAAAACAAACACAGTAAACACGGATGTAAGCTTGTTTGAACGGCATAATGGCTGCTGAGGTATAGAATGCCGAGCAGTAAAGTGCAGTGTGAATCTTCTGCATAAAACATGCTGGAAAAACTAATTTGATTAACTCTGGGTTGAATTAAAAATCAGAAAGCAAAATACAAAATGGTGTTCAGAGAAAAAAGTTGGCCTTGTTTCCTAAGAAACAATGACCAAGATATATTGAGAAGTGAACCCGAAATAAATTTGGAAAATGGTAAATAGGTGCTGCAGTTCAAATACCATCTGCTTAAAATGTTTTGTGTCAGAGTCCTCCTAGATTGAATATTTGACTCCTTTATTCATTCATTCATTCTAAACTTTATTTCGGTTTGTTTATGAACCATAAAAGTACAACATCAAAAAAAAAAAAACACATTTTAAGCAATGAAATAATACACTTGTTACATCCCAGTTCGTATACATGGTCCACAAGTTTCCATTTGGTGGCGGAGTCCCGTTAAGATATTTAAGACAATAAGTTATATATTAACAAATTAAAAAGTTAAAATACAGTAGAAACCCAAAGTTTTCCTGAGGGAGTTATCTGACAACAAACCAGGAAGCTTTGTTACTTCCTAAACATTCTCCGTCTTGTTAACCACATAGAAAACAGGAATTTAGAAATGGCTGTAACTATTAGTGCATTAGTATAGGATTTTAAAATTCTAAAAAACTTTAGGTAATTCCTAACTCCCAGGTTCACACATAGCTGTATAATCCATTTCTTTCTACTGTTGCAGTAGGCAGGACAGAACAAGATTACATGTATTAAGGCCTCGTTAGGGTTTTCGCATCCTGGGCAGGGGCGTGCTGGACCCTCTTTCCATTTGTCTGTGTATGAGTGCAGAGGCAGTGTGCCGTATCTAAACTGTAGATACAGCTTCTTTGCTAGAACCGGTTCAATCTCCTTTATAGGATTATGTGGGTTCCCTTATTTAAAATGTGAGTTATGAGTCATACATAATTGAAGTGGAATTAGTAATGTTAATGACTGCCGAGAATATTTTTTAAAAACTCACCGATGAAATGTGGGGCGGCGGAGTCAGACAACCTACCCTTTGTCATGGTACCCGGTGATGGCGACTGGTGGAAGCCCAACCAGCAATTTTGGTTCGCTGTTATCCCAGGGAGCTGGCGCGGAGACATGATTAACCCAATCCATTGGTAACACGACAATCATGGCGACCATTACACCATGGGCAAATGAACATACAATCATTCTGTGTGGACCAGGAGGAGAGCGTTGCACAGTGGATGGGTCTGCACTTTGGGCAGCAGCGATAAGTCTACGGAGCTTATTCTGCAGCTGAATTCTTGCTCTCTAAACTGGGTGACTTCGACTAAAGGTTGACCAGGGGATGCCACCGAGTTTCAGTTGTTATGTAACCTGGCAGCTAGACACTTAAACTCAGAGATATTGAGGCTTCGTGTTGGGATGAATCCCTCACAGCAGGTTCAAGGTCCAATGGTCATAGCAAAAGCCCTAACGACCCTGACGCCACCTCCCTTCTGACAGAGCTATCCGCGCTTGAGCTGACCAAAATCAATAATGAACCTTCCCATGTTGCAGGACACACGCTAGACTTAATCCTCTCAAACTCATCCAACATTATTTGTGGAACAACTTGCCCCCTTATATGGTCTGACCACTCAAAAATCGACTTCAGTATTGTGGGATCTATAGAACACAAAGCCCCCAAAACACAAATAACAAGGAGCTATAGACAGTGGCACAAATTGACGCTCACTCTCTTTAGTGACACTTTTGTCCCACCACAGTTTTCTGACTCCGACACGGTAGAAAATCGACTAACAGCCTTTCAATCAAGCGTGAAGACCACCATAGACACGTTGGTACCCCTGAAACGGACTCCCATAGTCACTAAACACCCTCAATCCCCATGGTACACCCCAATCTCCAAACTGAAAATAGTCAGAGCAAGAAACTAGAGAGACAGTGGCGATGCACACACGACCCCCAAGATAGAGAACGATTTAAATCTGCCCAGACCAAATTCCACAGCAGTTTGAAAATCGCACGCAAAATATATATAGCAAATCAACTTGATCAGGCAGATAACACTCCCAAAGCTTTATTCCAGGCCCTCAAAACATTTACTAATCCAAAAGCGTGCAACTCGGAAGAGGCGCCATCTCAGACGCTCTGCGACAACATAGCAGAATTCCTCACATTGAAAATAGAAAATATCTACAACAAGATAAAGGCGAACAAATGCTCTAGCTTAAGCCACATATCGGACCCCCACTATCTCAGCTAGTAATAATAAACGTGAAGAATTCCCCACATTTTCCCCAGGGGAAACTGAATCTTTATTAAAAACAACCAAATCTTGCTCCCCTCTAGACCTGATTCTCGCCAAGATCTCAGGCTCGCTAGCCAATCAGCTCGCTACTCCAATTTGTTCCATTTTAAATAGCTCCTTAACACCTTGGCTGCTGTGGTTATTTTTCCCCTGTGCTGGAAAATCCTTGATGCCATATATTCATGACGAGCTCAGCTCGTCATCAGCACACGACCACCGTGGCTGATGACAAGCTGAGCTCGTCATCAGCATCGAAGGGGTTAAAAGAAGGCAAGCTCCCCAAGGAATCGAAAGCAGCTCAGATCTTGCCCATTAGGAAAAATGCCAAACTGCCCCCGGACGTCATCACTAATTATCGCCCCTTCTCACTACTACCTCTACAAAGCAAACTACTAGAGAAGCACATAAATAAATACCTGTCCAAATACATAGAATCCTCAAACTGCCTAGACCACTCACAGTCAGGATTCCGATCCAGACACAGCACAGAGTCGGCACTGGTGACAGTCACAGACAACATCCGGATGCTTGCAGACAAGGGTCAAGCAGTACGTCTTATACTGCTGGACTTGTCTGCAGCTTTCGACACCATCTCACATCAGATCTTGCTGGACAGACTCAGGGCTCTATGGATCCAGGGGAAGGCACTAAAATGGTTAACAGATTTTCGGGCGGAGAGAACTCAAACCATCAACCTTGGTCCTTTCAGATCACAAACCACAAATGTTTCTAAGGGTGTACCACAGGGCTTGTGTTTGAGCCCCACCTTATTTAACATTTATGTTACACCACTTGCATCTCTACTAAGAAACCTAGGGTTCATACCAATTTCCTATGCCGATGACACACAACTGCTTCTCTCTTTTGACAAGAATAACACAAGTATTCAGGACACCTTCTCTGAGGGCATGAAAACCATCACTGAGTGGATGAGTAACAACTTCCTTCAGTTAAACGCAGAGAAAACAGAGATCATGTTATTCAAAGAAGAAGTCACTAGGTGGTGACCGAATTGGTGGCCAGGAGAACTAGGCCCGGCCCCATCCCCAAAACAAGTGGTGAAGAACCTAGGGGTCCTAATAGACCAGAAGCTGAGCCTGGAAGAGCATGCCAAATCAACCACCAGGACCTGTGACCATGTTCTCAGCCATCTTCGCAAAGTTTTCCCCCAACTCCCACTATCTACACACAAAACCCTGATACAAGCACATGTCTTCAGCCATCTGGACTACTGCAATGCTCTGTTAATTTCAGCCAAGGAATCTTCCTTAAACAGACTGCAGGTAGTCCAGAACCCAGCAGCCTGCTTGGTGACCACTGTCCACCCACAACAGCCTCACTTCCCCTACTCAGCAAATTGCACTGGCTCCCCATTCGCAAAAGAATAAACTTTAAGATTTGCTGCATTGTGTTCAAGGCCCTGAACATCATTGGACCAAGATACATGTCAGATAAGCTAGTCAAATATACTCCATCTAGGGCCCTCCGCTCCCCTCTGCATTCCCCAGATAAAACAAGAGAGACTAGGGGGTAAATCCTTTTCATATCTGGCTCCATCTATATGGAACCAACTGCCCATCCACCTACGTCTCTGTATCAACTACCTATCTTTCAGGAAGCTGCTGAAAACCTCATTGTTCTGGTCTTTCCCATTTTGTTGCCTCAGGACGCTGCAGCGCGGAGATACCCCGGTTGGGGTGATTCATGCGCTCTATACATGATATAAATAAAATAAATAAATGGTTTGATTAAGGGAATGTAGGTATGTTATCGCGATACATCAAGGCTCTAATAAAAATATGAAAAAGAAACTCAAGCTGCAACAATAGAATTATTTCACCATATCTATTCTGGTGATACAGCTTTTAAATTAGGGATATTTAAAAATACCTATTTTGGAAAGCAGGATGTAAAATGTTATGTTCTGTGTACTCTGGATTGTGGTGAATGTGAAATCTGTATATAAAATACTTTGTAAAAAGAGTTGAATGAACTTGTGTTCACAAGCATCTGGGTGCTGAGACCTTTAGTAGGAAGTGCCTGACAGAGGTAGGCGGCTCAGTAGAGTATGATTTTTCTTCAAAGGTTGGGACAGTGAATATGGATGGTTATTTACATGGTATGTACAGGTACTGGGGTCTTAAGAAACCTCTGACCAGACACCAGCAGACATTTTTTAGGAGCCAGAAGATGAGGAACTTTTCCTGTAAGTTCTCAGTTATCCTACTGGCCAGGATTTGGCCTGTCTGGTGTTGGTTGGGGCCCTCCATGCTTGTGTCAGGTCGTTTCTAATTGTGTTGATCTAAGTGTCCATGAAAGAGATTTAAGTTTGGGAATGAAATTAGAAGAGGTTTTTGGAATTTTGAAAATAGACCTTCATAGTGCATTGGTCAATGAGTTTCACCAGTCTGTGCAGATCACCTGTGACAGGTTGGCAGACACGAACGCAAAGTGCCAGACACGAACGCAAAGTGCCAGACACCAACGCAAAGTGCCAGACACCAATGCAAAGTGCCAGAACAGAGTGCACTAACAACTCGGGGCGATGATTGAGGAAAGACGCACGTCCAAGGTGCTCTGAACCCACTGGTTTTGGGAAATCACGTTAGTTCATTACATAACTTCTTCCATAAGGTAACATTACACTGAGGCCTTCTGCCCAAACAGGAGAATACATTTTCAAACCATGTCAACTTTAAATCTGTGTCCCAGCACAGACATGAACCGTCCTGTGTGCCATGTCATATGATATTGGATTACAGGAGTAAAGCTGTTGGAGATTTTAAAATACTCATGCGCTCAACTTTGTCTTTACAGAAGATCCTATGGCCAATGGGACGTCGCCACTGCGTCTTCTGATGGAACAGCCTTCAGTGCGGACCGGAAATCTCACAACCTGTGAGATCCACGATGGCTTCCTGGCCTTCCTGCTCCCAGTGGTTTATTCTATGATCTTCTGCACTGGTCTTCTGGGGAATGGCTTGGCCCTGTGGGTGTTCCAGTACAGATCGCACAGGAAGTCATCCACAGCAGTGTACTTGTGGAACGTTGCGGTGTCTGACCTGCTGCTCGTGCTTTGCTTGCCACTGAGGGTGGCCTATCAAAACCACCCTGGTCCTCTGCTGCTTTGTAACACTGTGGGGGCCTTGTTCTACCTCAACATGTATGTCAGTATCACCTTCCTCAGCCTGATCAGCTTGGACCGCTACCTGAAGATCATCAGACCCCTCCAGCAGTACCGAATGCACAGCATCCCGTGGAGCAGGGCAGCCTCCATCGCGGTCTGGCTCTTCAGCCTGGTCTGCATGGCGCCCTTCTTCTTTGAGACCCGAAAGCCGGAAGCGTGCAGTGACAAGTGCTTCCACTTCCGCAGCAAAGGTCTCTTGGCGGCCGCCATCAACATCACCGCAGTGGTTGCCTTCTTTGTTGTTCTGGTGCTGTTTATCTGCTCATACACCAAGATATCCAAGAAGCTCTGTAGACTCCCTCCTGGGAGGACAGAGCTGCCGGGCCGGAGCAGCAGCTCAGCAGCCATCACCAAGACCTTGGTGGTCCTGGTCATTTTCATTGTGTCCTTTGTTCCGTATCACACCGTCCGCGTGCCGTATGTTCTGGCCCAGCTGGACGTCATCTCCAGAATGTCCTGGAAACAGGCGCTGCACACAGCAAACGAAGTGGTGCTTTGCATCTCAGCACTCAACAGCTGCTTGGACCCTGTGATTTACTTCTTTTTGTCCAACAGCTTCAGGAAAGCCATGCTGTGCACTCTTCAAGGGAGGTTTAAGGTGATATTTTTGAAAGAGTCTTGGACAAACACAAGCAGGAACAGATCCACCACAGATCTCTGAGCCTTCACTTCAATCTTACTTTTTGTTAAACATTACATTACAAATAACTCATACCCTTTACTCTCTTCTCTGCATGTCATGGTGAGTTGGGTGTTCTTCAGACATGGCCATTGGGCGATGCCGCTCGTAGAGGGTTGTGTGGGTGATATCTAGAGTAAACCTAGTTTTCTATTCAAAAACCTAACACTGGTGATGTTCAAGATTGCCTATGTTATGACTCACCAGCCGTTTCCCTTACTCTGAATACAGTTATTACACGGAGAGGCCTCAGTCCAGTTCTTCCATATGGTTGTCTCAAGAAGGCAAGTGCAGAAGGTAAGCAGACATCAGCATATTACACGCAAGTAGCTCACACCAACAAGTGCGGCAAGCCCCAACTTTCTCAGAAACTGCGTGGAGTGGATCAAATCACATAGTGCAACTTCTGCCATAAAACCAAGTTGATGGCTCATTCTGAAGTATCTACTCCGCATGGAATACAAGACCAGTACTCCAAAGAAAACCAATTAGAGAAGAGTATCACAGGGCAAGAGACCTAACACAGAACAACCATCAATAACAAACTCAAATGTGTTTCTATGTATAATAAAAGAAACAAGGGAACTAAACAGTTCATCAAAGCAATGTCTACACAACGGCATATCTAAGGACCTGTTTGCACATCTTCCGCCTGCTTGGTCATCAACAGACGACCTTCTACATTAATGCCACACAAGATCTACACATTTAAGGTACCCTTTCTCACTTACCTCCCTCAACATGCAGAGCATCAACCACCCAGGACTCAAACTGGTCACAGCCTGTGCGGCCGATCACAGCGTGAACATCATTGCGATGAAAGTGCGTAAAGTGTTGCCTCAACCAATGGAACGCTACCAGTCCCAGTGCATTGAACAGACACACTTACGTCTTCCCAGTGGCAGGATGGAGCTTTTCCTCTGGGAGATGTCTGAGGGGTGTCATGGACCCACCCTGTGTTATGGTGAAGTGGACATGAGACAAAAGCTAGCGACGGTTTTCTTGAAAATATAGATAACGACGGACGTTAACCATGATTATTTATTTTTAAAAAGGTGACTGTATGGTATCTGCATTTTGGATATTTATGATTCATTTGTATGGACTTGTTTGAAATTTCCATCTGATTCATTATGTTCTGAGTAAGGCTCATTTGAAAAGGGTGGAAGCCGAAACGTCAATGGCTACCAGACCAAACTTTTTTTAATGGATTTACAAAACGGTTAAGAGACAGGTTCATGTTAATGTTTTGAATTTTAAAGCAATGTGAATGCATATTGTATGGGGCCCATGGGGTACAAGCAGGAGTGATGCCATATATGATTGGATCTCTATTACCCAGGTTGATCATCACAACTTTTGTGTTATGAATATGCAATATTTGATGAGATCTTAAATTGAAACATAAAATAAAAAAGAAAGATATTTTCACAAACCAAGTTAAAGATTCATGTATGACTCTTAGTGTGATAAAGGATTTTAAAGGCACTTCATTCTCTCCGTCCATTGGAAGCTCGGGCGTTGGCGCCCACTCGTGAACTGCTTATTGATAGGGAGCAGTGTCGGGGTGATACGACTACAATTGGGCTATTATATGACAATGACTAATGCATCGATGTACGTTGGTCAAGAGTGCTGCTGCCCTGAGGATGGTACAGGGGGATCCTACAGTGATGCACCTGCCCTGCCTAAAGACCTCACTTATTGCAACAGACACTAAGTGCATGCCACCCTGTGCAAATACATCAGAAAATAATTTGCTAACTTCACCACCAAAGAGTAGTATTGAACACGTTACTTCCTTTTGGTAGCGCTCTTTCTGGTGGATACGCTATCCAACCACAGATTCCTCACCTTCAAGTACACCCCGGGAGTCAGGTTGGATCCAGTAACATTTTTCTGGCAATGATCCTATGTGCTGCTAGACGGCACTGTACGGCACTGCGTTGGCTCCATACCGCCCTGGAAGTGATGGAGCAGACTTGCATATAGCCACCTTTCCACACCCTCAGATGTGAAGCATTAACAATTGTTGGCAAGTGTGTGGATTCCTAATTGGTGATCAATTTAGATGTCAAAAAGAGGCCACTCCAAAAAAATGGAAGGTGAGAGGGTGGTGAGAAATTTGAGCGAAATAGAGAATACACAAGCAACAACGTTACCGAAGGCAAGTAACTTGCTCTTCTGATGGATACATCTAACCGCCCACTCCTCACCTTACAATAGACACCAAAGCAGGACACTCCCGGTGGATGGTCTGTGGAGTGGACTCAGACCAACAGTCCTGCGGGACCGAGTGGGTGAAATGCCTTTCCCATTGGACCTGAATGTCAAGGCAGTAGTGCTTCGGGAACATATATAGCGAAGCCCATGTCACAGCCTGGCAGATGGCAAGCATGGGCACTGCCCGTACCAAAGTAATAGTAGTAGCCTTAGCCTTGGGGTTGCACAGCTGTCCCTTTATTCATTCCGGAGACCCCACAAAATGCTGATCTCCCACACAGCGCTCTTTTATACGATTAGTATAGAAGCTTCCAACCCATAAAATCTCTCCCCTTTTTTTCAAAGGGTGAGGAGGTGGCAAGGAACACTGGCAGGGTGCTAGACAACATAGAAAGTGTTATAACTTTGACCAAGAAGGCTGACCAAGTCCTCAGCACCAGTTTTTCCGTGGAAAAAGTGGTGTAGGATAGTTTCACTGACAGTGCTGAAGCTCACTCCCATGACAAGCTGAAGCAATCGTGATGAGGAAGATGGTCTTTAAAGTCAGGAGACGCATCAAGCAACGATGAATTGGCTTGAAAGGCGTACACATAAGAAATGTCAAAAACAATTAAAGTTCCACTGTGGCGTAACAAATAGTCTTGGAGGAAACGTGTGTCAAATCTTTTATAACCCTCATCATAACAGGTGATTTAAACACGCATGGTATCACCAATAAACGTGGAAGAAAGCTGAAAGCTCCGACAAATAATCTTTAAAGATGCCCACTCCACGGCTTTGCCGGATCAAAGACAAAATGAACAAAACACATCTTGGCTTGTGAAGGGTCAACCTTGCAGATACAATAATAGGCCACAAATTTGACCCAGTGCCCGTCATAGATAGGCTTTGCGGAAGGACGCCTGGCAGCAAGAAAGACATCTGCCTCTTCAAGCAGCAGATTAAATGCAGTCAACCGCCGCCGCTCAATCTCCACTCATGTGGAGACTGCGCTTGTTCTAGTGAAGGACTCTGCCCTGCTGATGCTACAGAAGATCCTACCGAAGTGGAAGCCTCAATGGAGGGCGGCTGCTCGTGCCCAGACTCTCCGGGTACTACACTCTCCTGGCCCAATCAGGAGCCACTAGAGAGACTTGGGATCAATCGTTTCAGATTTTTTCCAAACTTGGGGCAGGAGAGGCAGAGGTGGGAGGTGTACAGGAGTCCCAAGTTCCATTCGAACTGGAAATTACCTGTTGGTGAGATCCAGCTATGGGTCGCCCCACTGCCGGAAGATGCCCTCCGCCACCACCTCGAGAGGTAGTCACCATTCAAAACCTGCTAATAGTCTTCTGCTGAGCGCGCCTGCTCTGACATTCAAAGACTCTGCCAGTTGGTTTGTTAACAGGAAGCTGCTCTGATGCTTCAACAAACTCCAGAGGTGCAGAGCCTCCTGGCACAAGGGGCCAAACCCGACGCTGCCCTGTTTGCTGCAATACCATGTGGAGGTGGTGTCATCTCCAGCCTGCACCATCCTGCCTTTGATGGTGGGAAGGCCTTCAGGGTCAACCAAGCAGCTTGTAACTCCAGCAGGCTGATATGGAGCCGGGCTTCCATCGGAGACCTGAATCCTCTGATGTCCATCTCCCCAACACAGCAGGGATATATCCGTCATCACGGTCAGCTATGGGTGGCGAAGGGAAAGGGGCTTAATTTGACAGACGACAATAAGGGAAATTAATTATTTATATAACTTTCCTTCGTGGTCGTCTGTCAAACCCAACCACTGCCCCACGAATCTTATTTGCATGGGCCGCGGCCGGAGCAGAAAGTAAATGTAGCGCATAGTCATGCTGAAGGATTTGAAGGGCCCATCTGTTGAACGTGATGGATTGCCACCCTGGGACAGAGTGCTGTATCCGGCCTCCCACAGGGTTGTTGTGCACCACTAATGGCAGGTTAAAGGGGCTCGGTGACTGTTGCCGCAGAGAGGCCTTGGAGGATCCATGCCCTTGTTGACCTGCATATTGCCTTCCAGATCCCCGTCCCTGGCCTTGTAAGGACTGGGGTGATTGTAACAGTGGCTGGGGGGATCAACATTGCCTATACCCTAGCCCCTTAGAGTAACTCAGAATTTTCTACACTGTGAGCAAACTATTTGGCAGGGGTCGAAAGACCAAGAGAGTCTGCTGGGCTCAACTTTAGGGAAGTGTTCCAAGGCAGAATTGGCTGTTTCGCTGAACAAGCATCAGTCCTCCAAAGGCACATCCATGAGAGAGGCCTGTGAATCTCTAGGAAATCCTGTGGAGTGCAACCATGAACAGCGGCAAAGCACCACACTAGTGCCAAACACCCTTCCCAGACAATCAGAAGCATGAAGACCAGCTAAGCATGGGCGAATTTTGCGAATCTCGCGTTCGCGAAATCCGCGAATTCTCGCGAATTTGCGGATTTTTTTTTGTGTTCGCAAGTGTTTCTGCCAGTTCGCGAGGATTTGGTACTAGTTCGCAATTGCGAACTTACTTGTCGGCTCGCAACGGTCGCGACTATGTTGTTTCTACGTCTGGTTCATCATCACAGCCTCCCAGCACCCTCTGTTTCACCACTGGCACCCTCTCTTTGACCCATGCCACCCTCTGTTACATCAATGCCACCCTCTGGTTCATCATCACTGTAGAAGATGGGGGGGAACAGCAAGCCCACCTGCCCTGCTTGAACTGACATGAATTAATTTGGGGTTAGTTTATTAACAACACCTGCCCTGCCCCAACTGACAATAATGAATTAGGGGCTAATTAATGTGTCACTGAATTTGAAGTTCCAGCCTGGCACCTGGTTGTCTGCTCCCTTAGCTGTAAATCAGGACCTTTGTGGCATACAGTTAAGGTCAGAGCAGGGTCACACAATAGTTGAAAGCAGGCAACTGAATTCTGGAGGGCCCCCTCAGGAAGCACTACAGGGAATCGTTACAAATCATGAGGTTGACCTTTTGCACCTGCTCATTGCTTTTGCTTTTGCAAAAATCGTTTTTCGGTTTTTTCGCGCTATTCGCGGGGCGTGGCGTCGTGCGAAACCGACCGCGGAAGCCGCCAATTCGTGCGAATGAGCTTTATATTTTTTTGAGGCTTGTTGTTTCGCAAGCTTTTTTGCAGTATTCGCGAGCCGCTTGCAGCGCAACACGCGAATTTACCCCAAGGTCGAGTATGGGCGCGGCCATTTTGTTTGCGTGACGTATTTCCGTTTCCACCCGCTATGTATAATCTCGCCCAGTAAGCGCATTGCGAGTACAAGTTCGCACGAGATCGCGAGGAAAATCTCGCGCGAACTTACTTTCACGCTCGTGAACGGGCGCCGGCCATCTTGTTTTTCATTCATTTCCTGTGTCTGGGCATGGTGTTTAATCCTCTTGCTATCTTTGCCATCCTTTGCTTGTTTTCAGTTTTTTTTTTAACGATTTTGCTTCTTATCTATCCCTCTCTTTTCCTAGCTGTATATTTTTGTCTTTTCTGCTATTTTTCTTTACTTTTAAACTACTTTTTTAAACTCTTTTCTTTTCTTCTTCCCTATCCTATTCCTTCTTAATTTTCTACTTCCTACCTTACCTGCCCAGACCATGGTGAAGCCAGGCGCCGTGAAGCTGCCCAGGCACTTGAGGGCGGCAGCGGCGGCGGGAAGGAGGAGTCCTGGACCCCGTGCCAGGACACCATGCGGTCGATTGAGGGGGGAGCAGGTGATGCGACGGGAGATCTTCAGCCCGGAGGAAGTGGGCGCGCTGGTCTACTTCGTCCAGCGCCGCCTGCCCAGGACCATTGCGGGAGGCGGCAGGATCGCGGCCGGCGGCTACAACATCCGGGAGCGCCGGAAGCGGTGGGAGAAGGTGTGCTGGGCCATATCCCACCTCGACGGGGTCCAGCGCACCTACAGCCAGGTCACCCATCACTGGACGGACCTCCTGGACCGGGAGCGCGACCTGCTGGACCAGCTCGGCTTGGAGATCCCCGGGCTTGGTGAGTAGTAGTAGCCATTTCATCACTCACTACTATGATGTTTTCTCCTGTTCTGTGTTGTTGTATTGCAAATATTTGTTTTTTACATGGAGCAAGCCAATAATGCCCCTGATGACGATTACATTGTAGTTAAATTATATTTCAAAATCTTCTGTGCATTTCAGGTGCACTGCTCTCCTTCTCAGTGGCGTTGCTACTATGCTTATTTGTTTTCTATTTTGTGGTCTCATTGGCCTGAGTAACTATTATGTATGAGTGTACTTTACAGAACTGCGTAATGCTAGACACTAGGGGGCAGATTACATTTACAAGCCCCTTGCGCCACGTTTACGTTGCCTTGCGTGACGCAACAGCGGCGTAAACGTGCCGCATTCCTGCGAGTCATTTACAGCATGACGCATCTAGGGAGATGCGTCACGTTATAAAGCCATGGGCCTGCACCACAATGGGTGCGTTCCTAGTACGCAGGGTGGGCGGTCCGGCGGCTGTGCGCCTCGCAAAATTGCCTGCGTGAAATCTACAAGATTTAACGCAGGCACTTCTGCGACGCTGCTACGTCAATTCAATTCCTTATGCCTGCTTGAAGCAGGCGTAAGGACTGACACAGCATGTTAAGTATTGGGTGGCCCTGAGCATTACTGGAGTTGCATTGCGTTGGCGACGTGACTCCAGCGATGCGCCGCTCTTACGTGACGAGATGCGTCACGCAAGTGCCTACCCTTGCGCCAGGGCGCGCCGCATTGTAAATGAGATCGTTTTAAGAACACAAGGGAACCCAATAGGAGGCCTTCGGACCATGGGTTAATTAACTTATTACAGAGAACAGGGGTCCTAAGGATTTACAATATGACAAGAGAATAATAATATAGACTACAATCAGTGCTATATTTTTTCCAGCGCCCAGCCGGGCGTGGGTTTATTCAAGGAATGATGTAGAATCGTGTTGACCCAGAGAGGGGCCAAGATAAGCGGCGAGATGGGGTACAGTCCTGTACCTATCCCAAAATTCACCCTACAGTGTAAACAATTTCAAGTATACATATTAAATCATATGTGACGCGCTATACAGTGTAACATATGATTTAATATGTATACTTGAAATTGTTTACACTGTAGGGTGAATTTTGTGAAACTGTTTACTGTAATTGCAAGTCACCCTCTGGCTCAAAAACCTGTTTCTTGTCTGAAAAACTTCCTTCTTCCTTCTATCTCTCTTGCTTTGATTGGTTTTTCAAACCTTTTGGGATAGGTACAGGACTGTACCCCATCTCGCCGCTTATCTTGGTCCCTCTCTGGGTCAACACGATTCTACATCATTCCTTGAATAAACCCACGCCCGGCTGGGCGCTGGAAAAAATATAGCACTGATTGTAGTCTATATTATTATTCTCTTGTCACATTGTAAATGAGGCGCATCTGCCGTGTCGCAAGGGTAGTTTTGCGTGACGCATTTGATCTGGCGCATCTCTGGAGATGCGCCAGAACGCGTAAGTAAGTATGTCCCTAAGGGGCAGAATTGCAATTACCGTCGCATCCCTGCAAAGTAGCAGGGATGCGCCATTAATTGTGCGGCCAGCTACCACCACCAAACATGGTGCGCCGTATTTGCAATGCGGCGCACCATGGGCCCAAAACGTCACCGAAGCTTTACTGCTGGAGTTGCGTCGCAACAATGGCGCAGCTCCAGCAATGCTCTGGGGTACCCTATCTCCCCAATGCTGGGTCAAGCCGTACGTCTGCTTCAAGCAGGTGCAGGGTTTGTGTGACGCATCATTGTCCTAGAGGTGACTGATTGAAATTTTGTAGATTTCCCTCAGCCACTTTTAGGATGTGTTCCAGCGCAGGAATGCCCTCCCTTGCGCCGGAACCCCCCTGATGGCGCAGGGCTTTATAACGGGATGCATCTCCCAAATGCGTCACGTTGTTATAATATTATACGCCGCACCATGGCGCCCTTTTTTGTTTAGCTGCTGCGTCACAAAAGTCACGCAAGAACGGAGCAAAAGAGCCGCAAGGGGCTTAAATCTGCCCCTTCCTTTGTACCCCTGACAATAAGAAAAATAGTGGCGGTGGATTGATAGTTTGACTATTTAAATGACTGGTAATGTAGCAGGCAACTGTTAGTGTTGTCACTGATCTGACTGAAATCACAATGGAGTTTGTCTGTCACTTTGCGTCTTGCCTGCGGACTGCTGCCTGCCAGTCCTAGGTGAACCTTTCAGTACTTTGTTTAGTGAGTTACGTGACTTTCGAAGTCACAGGTCCGCAAATAAATGAAAACTAACCCTAATCAATATAATTTCGCGGAAATATTTTGTTATTGTTCTTTTGAAATGTTTGATTTGGTTGACATTGACAAGCAACAATCATCCATGTTTTCTGTTCTTTCTTTCATGTTGTACGTCAGCTCCCCCCAGGGGCGAGGGGAGGACACAGGAGCAGCAGGCGGCGGATGCTGTTGAACAGGGCCAGGATCGGGCAGGCGAGGGCTCCTTTGCTGGCCCCAGTAAGTTTTCATTTTAGACTAGTACCTATTTTTCCTAGCGTTCCTCATTTGATTTTTTCAAAATCGTCTTTGATCTTCTTGTAGACTGAATCTAAATTCTTATCCTGCCTCTACTATGACACCCTGTGGTATTACTAGATTATTCTTATTAGTCTGTCTGTGTAGCTAACTAAGATTGCACGGTTGGCGAAACTCCCATTCTAGTCAGCAATAGCTCTATCAACTTAGTGCAGTCCTCTGGGATTGTCCATAATGTCTTTTTAAGTGTTCTATCAGCTTTGAAAATTCTCAACTATAAAATGTGAATGACCACCAAGAAAGAATAAGATACTACCTTTTGGTTTGGATAGGAGAACAATCCATACCACTACAGTGGCGCGGACAATTCTTCTGCAGAAACAGAACTATGGACAATAAATAGTGCATTGCTTATCAATTAAAGTAGGCGCTGTTAGAGTTTCCACATACCTCTGTGATAACAGACTTTGAACCCCCAATGTCCTTACTGACTGACTACATAGTGTGGCACAGTCATTTACCTCCCGAATTCATCGATCATTGATCCCCAATGATGATTATTATCCAACGTAGCTGACTGAAGAGTACGGAGTCAGAGTCAAGAAGTGTCAGAGGCACGGACTCATGCTTGCAAAAATTGCAAAACCTTTCGCTCAGTCACTCTAGACCAAAAAACACAGAGTCTCTCTAAGTTTTAAAGCTTTATTAAAAGTAAACACATTTATTAAAATGAAGTCATAATAAAAAAACGAAACGTTTAACTGAGAATGTGTAAGTGGTTAGTGCTGACGATTAATTGAAGAAATTTCTTGTGGTCGAGCCGAGCTCTCACCTTGTTTCAACTTGATCTTGTTGTTAGAAGTCCATCTTCTGTCTGTGTGGAAAAAAATGGTGCGTGTTAAAAAGCCAGCCTTCATCAGTTGTGCCAAAAAGTGCTGCATTACATTGTTTTCACATGTCTTCATTCCTAGACTAAATACTAGTGAGTGGTTTATTCTAACATTCTTAAATGTACTTTGTAGGTGGAACATCTGGTGGCGGGGCCAACGCGGAGGTGGTGGTGCTCGACACGGAGGCGGAGGGCAATTCCTCAGGGGAGGATGCGGCGGTTCCAGTGCCGGCTGTGAGAGTTCAGACGGTGGTGGTGGCGGGCAGAGGTAAGCTCTTATATATTCCTTACTTATTGAGATTGAAGACGTGGCTGGGAAGGAAAGAATATGAGATGCATGGCTGGGTGAATGATGAAGCAATGATGGGTGGAAGGACAACAGCCTGGGTGGGTGACACAGAAACTTTATGTGTCCATATACCTGGATCATGCTACTATCTGACTCTTAGATAGCATATGTGTATCTAGAGCAGGGGTACTCATAGTACGGCCCGCGGGCCGGTGGCGGCCCGGCAAGCCTTCCTTGGCGGTGTGCAGACCTTGCAGACAATCACTACTCCCCCGGCCCCCACAGAGCAGAATGGAGATGCAGGGCCACAAAGAGGTGAAATAGAACAAAGCCTCTGCTCTGTGGGGCCGGGCAAGCAGTGATTGTCAGGGTGGAGATGCAGGGGCGCTACAACAAACAAAGCCTCAATAATATGTTAATGGTCTTTTAAAGACCTGTTAAGTACTTTGGTGTGGCTGTCTGTGTGTGCGCGTTGAGGAAGCTGTCTCAGCCCGGGCTGAAGGCTGACACAGACAGACACACACACAGTGAGATGACAGAGGGGGAGGGAGAGGGAGGGCAGGAGGGAGAGAGAGATGGAGAGGGAGGGCAGGAGGGAGATCATGATTGAGAGAGATGTATGTAAATGCTGGGTCTGGTGGCTCAGTCGATGAAGGCATCTGCTGCAGGGACCTGTGTGCAACCTCATGGTCACAAGTTTTCGTTTTGCTTTAGCCCCGCCCCTCTGACTCCGCCCCCACCAGTGCAGCCCTCGGCCACAAACTACACTGCAAATTTAGCCCCTGAGAGAAAGTTTGTGAGTACCCATGATCTAGAGAGAGTAGACGGTCAGTGGATGAACTAAGTTTAACTTTGAAGAGCATGTAACACTGCACCCGCACGTCCGTTCCAGTGTAGGAAAGGCAAGGAAAAGAAGTTTTAATTTTGTCCAAATACTACCATCAATAGTAGCAGTAGTTTGTATTGCAAGCACAGCATAGATCCGGTTATTACGGTGGCCACTCCCTACCTCTCTTAATAAGTTTAGTAGTACTCAGTCATTCATGTGTGGATGTATCACTGGTCACTCAATAAAAAGCAAAGCACCTAAAGTCATCCCATATATAAGCAAAAACATCCCATGTGAAGTGATAGATAATCAGATTATTTATCTTCTTCAATTTTCCATTTCTAGTACTCATTTCCACTGTAGGGTGAAAGTTAAATTAATTAAGCAGTAGCCCTTGAGTTGTAACAGAGTATTCTCAGTGCCACCCGTAATAGAAAAGTAAGAGCTTCACCACCTGCATGTACTGGACGGGTACAGTAACGCAACGCAAGTCTAGGTCACTCATCATGGCGTGCGTCTCTTTTTCTCGGGTGCAAGTTTACTGCGCTGGCATTATGCCGGCTTGCAGAAGATAACGTACCAATTTTCCTAAACAAGAGACAAGAAGAAGAATAAGACTGGTGTACTTTCATAGT
This sequence comes from Lissotriton vulgaris, assembly GCF_964263255.1. Lineage (NCBI taxonomy): Eukaryota > Metazoa > Chordata > Amphibia > Caudata > Salamandridae > Lissotriton > Lissotriton vulgaris. The sequence goes on along the minus strand of NC_141698.1, from coordinate 1,137,017,125 downwards.
CGACTCCAATGGAAGTCCATAGTGCTCATAGAATTTGTTCCTTAAACTCCCACTAATGTTAGAGCAAGGATGAAGAAGTGTGAGGTTAGATAGATACTGGCCTCAATAGTTATGTAATGCGCTTGCAAGTTGCTAGTTGTACTGCAACACAAATTTCTGCTGAATGATTGAGTTAATCTTAAAGAGCATTGGTTACAGACTATGTCTTTCTTTCTTCATATAGATTCTCCTTCCAAACGAACAAGGAGGAAGGAGCTGGCTAGAGCGGCCCGGCAACGGAGGATCGATGCCACTGTGGCCGAATATCGGTGGCTGGTAGCCCTGGAGGACGAAGAAAGTGTGCGGTCGACCACAACAACAACGTCGTCTGCATCGGCCTCCGTGCCCCCACGGGCTGCCACCCAGCACAGTGGTCCACCCAGACTGAGCCGGGCTGCCAAAGCCAAACGCCACCGCCGAGTAGCAAGGACAACAGCTTCCTCTCACAGCCGTTGCACCTGCAAGGCAGTGAAGGCACGCCTGCGCCGCAGTACCCTGATGGTGTCCCGCCTCCAGCAGGAGCTCCACCACTTTTCAAACGTGTTGGAGGGGCTCCGCGTAGAGCACGCCTTGCTCTGCCAGGAGCATGATGCCCTGGCCCAAAAAGTAGACAGCATCCACCCATAGTGTCCCTTGCCCCTTTTTTAGAGACCTTTGGGGGGTGGGAATTGGGAGTTGGGTTTTTGGGGACTTTTGAAGGACAATCGTTGGGGTTAGGGAGGGACTTGCGGGAGATTATTTTGTTAGGGATATAAATATACTTTTTCAAACTTTATCTGAGCATACCCGTTTCTTACTGCTTGCCTGGTGGGTGGGGGTTTAACAGTGACTTTGTTTTCCTGAAAGTTTAGTTCCATTTTCTTCCTTTAAGTGTAAATGCCCAAATGTTTTCAACACTAAGTGCCTCTCACAGAGTAAGTGAAGTGAATCCAAGAGTTCTAGGACTTTAGTAGTACTACCGTCAGTCTCTCGTCTCTCCTACTAATACTCCATTATACCCCCAAACCACCAAACGCTTATCTTACCTGTAATTTGTGTTTGAAAGTAGGGCTAGACCCAGGGCTGGCTCCACGGGATTAGGGAGGGACTTGCGGGAGATTATTTTGTTAGGGATATAAATATGCTTTTTCAAACTTTATCTGAGCATACCCGTTTCTTACTGCTTGCCTGGTGGGTGGGGGTTTAACAGTGACTTTGTTTTCCTGAAAGTTTAGTTCCATTTTCTTCCTTTAAGTGTAAATGCCCAAATGTTTTCAACACTAAGTGCCTCTCACAGAGTAAGTGAAGTGAATCCAAGAGTTCTAGGACTTTAGTAGTACTACCGTCAGTCTCTCGTCTCTCCTACTAATACTCCATTATACCCCCAAACCACCAAACGCTTATCTTACCTGTAATTTGTGTTTGAAAGTAGGGCTAGACCCAGGGCTGGCTCCACGGGAAACAGCGAATAAGGTTGGCAATCTTGGTCGGATAAAATTTCCTCATAGCGGTGGTACTAGTGGTGTGACACAGTGGCAGTTGCATGCCTATGAAAAAAAAGAAAATTAAATCTGGTTTGTCCTCCTGAGCAATTCAACGGTACAATAGAGAATATAGCAGGTGACAGAAGTACACTAGAACAGTGCCACATTGTAGCCTAACAAATGGTAAAGTATAACTACTAATTCGGTTGAAGTTCTTTGACATTAGCCATGGGTCTTTGTCAAGCAGAGTAAGAATATATCCTCGGATTTCTTCACCAGCCTGTTGCTATCACCTTATCCTCCCCAGCAAGTGTGTGGATTTATTGCTGTAATTTAGTCACACATCAATCAAAACCACACAGCCTGTGGGAAGAGGGTTAGGGTTTGAAAAATGGATGGGTACGGGGGTTTTTGGGAAAGGTTTTGGGAGACAAGAAAAAATAGCACAGCATGGACAAACAATTGTGAACATAAACAAATCTTTGGGTACAAACCTATCCATCAATCTTTGAAAGTGCATGCACTACTGCATGCATGTCAGTGAAAAGTAAGTAGTACTTTCGACAACTGTGGAAGAAAGAATGCGACAGTACAGGGCGTGGGTGGGAATATTGATAACTATATTCAACATAAGGTCTCTGTAGCCAGATACCTGAGAGCCTTGCTGGTCACTCTAAATCCATTCACAACACTCAATGGGGTTGGTCTGGAAGGTATAGTAGATAGAAAAGGAGAAATTGCTTTTTTTCTAGGTGTCCCCTCACTCACCAGGGTTGCCCCTTGGTGACATGCTTCATCATTGGGGCCATCCCAGTCCTCTACGGGCTGGGGCGTGCTGCGACTTGCGAATTACGTAGGAGCACTTACAAATGACTATGTGTGGTGCAGATGTGATAGTGGAGTGGACTAAGTGATGTGTTAAGGGATCAATTTAGAAGCAGAGAGAGATCCAAGAAATGCAGTCACAGTCAGAGAAAAAGGCAAGGGATACTGTATCTATGTTGTTGTAGTTGTCCTGTTGGAAGTGGTAAGTAAGTTGCCTGCAGAAAAAAAATCCTCTTATTAGCGGCACTCCTCCATTGCAGCCGACGCTTCGTTCATCGATGTTGGTCACCAGAAGACACCCTGTAAAAAAAGCACAGCATAGACAAAATATTGAACATAAACAATTCTTTGGGTACAAACCTATCCATCAATCTTTGAAAGTGCATGCACTACTGCATGCATGTCAGTGAAAAGTAAGTAGTACTTTCGACAACTGTGGAAGAAAGAATGCGACAGTACAGGGCGTGTGTGGAATTATTGATAACTATATTCAACATAAGGTCTCTGTAGCCAGATACCTGAGAGCCTTGCTGGTCACTATAAATCCATTCACAACAACACTCAATGGGGTTGGTCTGGAAGGTATAGTAGATAGAAAAGGAGAAATTGCTTTTTTTCTAGGTGTCCCCTCACTCACCAGGGTTGCCCCTTGGTGACATGCTTCATCATTGGGGCCATCCCAGTCCTCTACGGGCTGGGGCGTGCTGCGACTTGCGAATTACGTAGGAGCACTTACAAATGACTATGTGTGGTGCAGATGTGATAGTGGAGTGGACTAAGTGATGTGTTAAGGAATCAATTTAGAAGCAGAGAGAGATCCAAGAAATGCAGTCACAGTCAGAGAAAAAGGCAAGGGATACTGTATCTATGTTGTTGTAGTTGTCCTGTTGGAAGTGGTAAGTAAGTTGCCTGCAGAAAAAAAATCCTCTTATTAGCGGCACTCCTCCATTGCAGCCGACGCTTCGTCCATCGATGTTGGTCACCAGAAGACACCCTGTAAAAAAAGCACAGCATAGACAAACAATTGAACATAAACAATTCTTTGGGTACAAACCTATCCATCAATCTTTGAAAGTGCATACACTACTGCATGCATGTCAGTGAAAAGTAAGTAGTACTTTCGACAACTGTGGAAGAAAGAATGCGACAGTACAGGGCGTGTGTGGAATTATTGATAACTATATTCAACATAAGGTCTCTGTAGCCAGATACCTGAGAGCCTTGCTGGTCACTATAAATCCATTCACAACAACACTCAATGGGGTTGGTCTGGAAGGTATAGTAGATAGAAAAGGAGAAATTGCTTTTTTTCTAGGTGTCCCCTCACTCACCAGGGTTGCCCCTTGGTGACATGCTTCATCATTGGGGCCATCCCAGTCCTCTACGGGCTGGGGCGTGCTGCGACTTGCGAATTACGTAGGAGCACTTACAAATGACTATGTGTGGTGCAGATGTGATAGTGGAGTGGACTAAGTGATGTGTTAAGGGATCAATTTAGAAGCAGAGAGAGATCCAAGAAATGCAGTCACAGTCAGAGAAAAAGGCAAGGGATACTGTATCTATGTTGTTGTAGTTGTCCTGTTGGAAGTGGTAAGTAAGTTGCCTGCAGAAAAAAAATCCTCTTATTAGCGGCACTCCTCCATTGCAGCCGACGCTTCGTCCATCGATGTTGGTCACCAGAAGACACCCTGTAAAAAAAGCACAGCATAGACAAACAATTGAACATAAACAATTCTTTGGGTACAAACCTATCCATCAATCTTTGAAAGTGCATACACTACTGCATGCATGTCAGTGAAAAGTAAGTAGTACTTTCGACAACTGTGGAAGAAAGAATGCGACAGTACAGGGCGTGTGTGGAATTATTGATAACTATATTCAACATAAGGTCTCTGTAGCCAGATACCTGAGAGCCTTGCTGGTCACTATAAATCCATTCACAACAACACTCAATGGGGTTGGTCTGGAAGGTATAGTAGATAGAAAAGGAGAAATTGCTTTTTTTCTAGGTGTCCCCTCACTCACCAGGGTTGCCCCTTGGTGACATGCTTCATCATTGGGGCCATCCCAGTCCTCTACGGGCTGGGGCGTGCTGCGACTTGCGAATTACGTAGGAGCACTTACAAATGACTATGTGTGGTGCAGATGTGATAGTGGAGTGGACTAAGTGATGTGTTAAGGGATCAATTTAGAAGCAGAGAGAGATCCAAGAAATGCAGTCACAGTCAGAGAAAAAGGCAAGGGATACTGTATCTATGTTGTTGTAGTTGTCCTGTTGTAAGTGGTAAGTAAGTTACCTGCAGAAAAAAATCCTCTTATTAGCGGCACTCCTCCATTGCAGCCGACGCTTAGTCCATCGATGTTGGTCACCAGAAGACACCCTGTCCACTGCCTGCCTGATGCTGAATTGTGGCTCGCTAATGTGAAGCCTGACTCCATCCTTTTTTCCCCATTGCAGAGACTGAAACCCGGCCTGTAATTATTCAACGAAAAACAGGAAGTGATATAATATTACAACACCACTGATAAATAAATATAAGGTATGTAGGCTGTGGAGTGCAAAAAGTCACAATTTGATTTTCCTAGTAGACAGTACAATATTTTTGAAAGTGCGTACTCTGTCTGAGTCACCTTTTGAAGGATAAATAAGTAGGGGTAAATTAATGTAGCGGATCTTTCCCCTCAAGCTAGGTGTACTGTAAACTGTGTTTTAGAACAAAATTAGATCTTCCTAGCAGTGCTCCCACCCAGACCCTTACTAAAGCCAGTCGCAAAAATGTAGAAGACCCCCAATCAAATCTCAAAAAACGAGGCCTAGCAGAAAACTGGTGACAAAACTTACTTTGAAAGTAAAAGTAGGCCGAAGTACCCCCTTACTAATTACCCCTTACCCACCGTGGATTGCATTCAAACCACTTGCAAGCAACCAAGCAAAAGTATCCATAGCCAGCATCGCTCCAAGACTCGAAATCCCCCCCACTCAAACACATGCAATAGAAATACTGCTAACCCTAACGAACCCTAAGTTAAGAATAGTGGCAAAGGCTTTCTTTAACTATGCCAAATCCCCCCTTTCCCACCATGGATTTTCTTCAAATGACTTGCAACCAAAATTACACATTCTCACGAGTGCTCTAAGACCCCAGAACTCAGTTGCAAAAATCTAGAACACCCCGAAACACATGCAATCCTGCTGCTAGGGCTAACCCTAACGAACCCTAAGTTACAAAAAGTGCCAAAAGGCTTTTCCGCGAGGATTTTGTCCCAACCACTTCTACCCGGTATTAGACCTTCCCAGGAATGCCCCAAGACCCGCCAACCCACCCGCCAAGAAGCATAACACCCCCAAACAGGCCAAAAGCAAAATCTCATACTTGCAATATTTCTCGGCCTTTGGTCCAAACGCGCTGCGTAGCTAGGCCATAAGTCGGGGTTGCCACCACGGATTTCCTGAAAAGCAAATGCAATCAAGATTAGAGTGTCCCAGCAGTGCTCCCAGACCCCGAAACTCACCCACAAACAGACGGAACCCCCCCTAAAAGCACCTCAAAGGCAAGCAAGTCATCAAAAACACAAAAAAATTTCCGCCTGGGATTTGGTTCAAACCACTTTTATCCGGTATTAGAGCTTACCAGCAATGGCCCCAGAGCCGTCAACCCAGGAGAAAACGAGTAGAAGACCCCCAAACAGCCAAAGAGCAAAAGTACAAAAATGGGGACTTTGTCAGTTTTTCCCCAAATTTCCCAAATCACTCCGCGCGCGCTCTGCAGCTAGGCCCTAACTCCCCTCTGCCACCATGGATTTGCTTCAAACCTCTTGCAAAGTAAAGTATATATAGCCAGCTGTGCGCCCAGACCCCGAAACCCACCCACAAACACCAGGAAGCCCCCCAAACAGGCCCCCAAAAACGCTACATTGAGCAAAATGTCAGAAATAGCCAAAAGAAATCGGCCTGGATTTTGTCCCAACCACTTCTACCCGGTATTAGACCTTCCCAGGAATGCCCCAAGACCTGCCAACCCACCCGCCAAGAAGCATAACACCCCCAAACAGGCCAAAAGCAAAATCTCATACTTGCAATATTTCTCGGCCTTCGGTCCAAACGCGCTGCGTAGCTAGGCCATAAGTCGGGGTTGCCACCACGGATTTCCTGAAAAGCAAATGCAATCAAGATTAGAGTGTCCCAGCAGTGCTCCCAGACCACGAAACTCACCCACAAACAGACGGAACCCCCCCTAAGAGCACCTCAAAGGCAAGCAAGTCATCAAAAACACAAAAAAAATTCCGCCTGGGATTTGGTCCAAACCACTTTTATCCGGTATTAGAGCTTCCCAACAATGGTCCCAGAGCCGTCAACTCACCTGCAAAGAGGTACAACAACACCCCCACAAGTGCTGAGTCTTTCTTCATTGGGCGTAAACCAGCCCTCTGGTTTGATGGAAATAGGAGTCTGGAGGAGGAGGATAGAGGAGCATGTTCTTCTGAACTTGTGAACCTGAGGAATGCAGACTGCGGCAACTTCAAATCAATTAGCAAACCAGTGAAGACAGTTCTGCTGATGGGCTTGTTTTTGTGATTATCTGATTAAAGTTTGAAATATATTAACTGTGCACAACAAAGAAAGACAGACACACAGGAATAAAAGTGAATAAGGACGAAAAAGAAAGTTATTGATTCGTTGTCTCATTTTCAGGGCTCGGTGTCACGGTCCAGGAATGAGAATAAGGCTTCGTCATCATACTCTGCGAATTCAGGCAGGGTGAGCTCAGTGTCACCTGACAGAGTAGAAATTCCCTCATCTATGTTGCTGGCCACCTCCTCTTCATCCGGCACGCTTTCTCGTACTCTGAAATCTGGTGGTATGAGGTGCTGATTCATCTTGATCATTGTTAACCTCTCCACATTTTTGGGCGATAGGCGGCTCCGTTTGGGAGTTACAATGCCACCAGCAGCACTGAAAACCCGTTCAGAAGACACGCTTGCGAGTGGGCATGACAAGTAGTTTAAAGCCAGGTTGGTGAGCTGTGGCCACAATTCTTTTTTCCCATGCCAATACGCCAATGGGTCAGAATTAACATAGACCTCTGTTGAGTCATTCAGATAGTCCTTCACCATCGACTCAAGGTCCTCATCCAAGGTTCCTCCACTTTGCTTAGCTCTTGCTGTGCCTCTGACCTTTTGAGAACCAAACCCACGCAGAGCTAGCCAATCCTCTTCAGCCTCCAATGTTTCTGTTGTGTCTCGTGCAGATGATCCGGTTGCCGGTGTCTTTAACGGCTGAGAGGTCACTTGTGCCACAGCCACAGGTGCAGAAGTGGATTGTTTTGACTGGGGATGGCCTGTTGATGTACTGCCATTCCCTTCAATTTCCAGCCGTTCTCTTTCAAACCTCTTGGCTGACAAGGCTAGCCAATGTTTGTACTTTGGAACATGTTCATCATCAAAAGGAAAGAATGCTTGGCCTGCCAGCGCCTTTTTTTTTTTTTTTTTTAATTTTTGTAAACCTTTATTCGTGCATAGTAAGCAAACAAATACGGGCCTACAACCTTCAGGCTGGCCACGATACGGTTAAGCACTGATTCAAACATTACGGCCCCTGCGTTGCAACGGTCAAAATTAGCGACGATTTATGAATTATACACTGGAGAGAACCTTGACGCCAGGGGGAGGAGAAGTGAAGGTTAATTTTAAAGTTTTTCAAAATAATTTTTTCAAGGAAAAAGTCAGTGAAGAGTAAGAACCAAGGAGATTCGAGTCCGCACGATGTCTTCACCAAACGGGAGAGCGGCAGCATCAATAAATCAGCAATGGAAGTAAAATCTCAGGCAGTGAGGCAATGCAGTTATATCACAGAATAGTCACATGAGCAGTTACGCACCCCTCCAGTGCCGCCCCCCCTATGTCAACCCCACACCCGGACCCAGAATCGAAACAAGTATAGCGCAGAAAACATTAAAAAAAAAAAAAAGGCCCATAGAACTAATTAAAAACAGTAAATTACCCCCCCACCCTACACCAATGCGGAGGCTACGGCCTGCCCCCCCCCCAGCATAGTGCCTGTCGCCCAATAAACCCGAAATATAGACAAGAAAGAGAGTAAGAATAGAGTAAAGAAAAATAAGAAAACATTACACATGTGATAAAGGGGGTGAGAAAAGAATAGAACTATTCTAATCTAAACTCCCAAAAAGAAGAGAGTGGGGAGGAGCCTACGTATCATCAGAGCGCCCTAATCCCTCGGCCACCTATAATTTCCACACACTGAGAACACACTACACCAGATGCGGTCGTGCGAAAATAAATTGTACAGCATTTTAAATGAAGGAAAATAGATCGCGACGAGCGCACATAGCATATACATACAGGTCCAGTCCCAGTCCAGCCCATCCGTGATACCATGGCAATAAAAGTCAGTCTAGCCCTGGCCCGAGCGCGGGCTTGAGATTAAGCCAGCCCCTACATGAAGGCTCCGCATCTCGTACAGACAAAGACAATATGGCCGCTGGGGAGAAGATGGTGAAGAAGGATCACAAAATGGCCACCGAGCAGTTGCAGAGGTCCCCTCGTCCACCACACAAAGTCCAGCCATGGCATGCAAAGTACAGGAGTTCCACAGAAAGTAGGCAGCAAGCCACCGTGAACGACTCAGCGAGGATGTTAGGTGTCGCCCAGCTGGATACACTTGCAGACGCGGTGAGGCAGGCAACAATGAAGCAGGCAGCAATGAACGGGGATACAAAGTGTCCGCTGTTGAGCTGGAGAGCAAATGATCCTGGGTGCCGGGAAAGCCAGTTGCAGGCACCAGTGCAGCACGATCACACACAGCCGTTGCGTTCTCGCAAGAGGACAAAAGCATTGGCAGGCCCACGTCGTGTTGATGACAGTCGGAGTGCTCACGACCCGCAGCCGACAGCATAGAGTCAAACTGCTCACACAGCGCCCGCATGTCTGCACACATTTGTAGACGAAAGTCCCGTAGGACAGCCAGAACGGAGCCGCATGTCAGCGGAAGCTGCACCCCCACATCGGCAGCAATCAGGGACGGCACAGTGGAGCTGGTGTCTGGTGAAGGGAGGACGAAGCAGGCAGCGGGCAAGACCGGAGTATCACCCCCCAGCCGCGAGCAGGCAAACCACGCCATGTTTTACCGCCGAACGATATGATGGCCAGGGGGAAGGGTCGTAGCAAGGAATCAGTTCCCTTCAAGACTGCGCCGCAACAGGGATAGCCAACAGTCGTCTCCCTTCCCTCGGGTCCTCTTTGTAGCTGACTAGGCAGTAGTAAAAGGGGGCCGGCAGCCTCCCGCAAGACAGTTCACAGAGCGGGGCAGGAGACTCGCTGCACCGGGGCTTACCTTACAGCCCCAGCCCTTCAGGCGCAGGGTGCAGGAGGTGTCTGACCGTCTCCCCCCAGGCTCAGCCGGCGACAATTCGTGGCGTGAGGTGAGGTCGGGACCGCGCGGCTCGGAGTGGCGCTAGCGGGTCTGGTGACTGCGGAGCTTCCAGGGGGCCGTCCGGAGCAACAGCGGAGCAGGGGTCCGGGGCGGAGAACAAAAACACCAAGAACTCCGTCATCCGGGCGGGCTGAGACTTCGGGGAAGCGATGGCGTGGACAGCGCGTCGCCGCACACGTTTCACCTCGAGAATCGTCGAGGATAGGAATCAGGATGATAGTGCGAGGCCAAGGGCCGACGGAGCCGGGCGTTCAAGCGTCTGCTCCGGTCGCCATCTTGGCTCCTCCCCCCTGCCAGCGCCTTTTTGTAGCGTGGATCCAGAATAGTAGCACAAATGTAATGCTCTTCTGAGTGGATCTTTTTAAGACGTTCATCACCTTGTAGGAGCTCTAATAATTTCTCAGCCAGAAGAAAAGAGTCTTGGTTTTTTACATCTTTTTGAAACACAGAACACACCTCCTTCAGTTGGTCCTCCAGCATGTACAACAATGGGATAGCTTTTCCCAAATTACAGTCCTCCTTGCTGACTGCACGCGTGAAGAACTCAAAAGGACGAAGCATGCGTGTCAGGCTTTGAACTATGTTCCATTGCGCCGCACCCATCCTCAGCTCCTCTGTACCCTCTGTAAGGAAATATTGATCGAGTTCCGTATACTGCTCATACAGACGCTCAAGCATGTAGAAGGTTGAGTTCCAACGTGTTACCACCTCCTGGATGAGTGCTTTCACTGGCATTTTACGTTGATATAGCAGGCTCCTCAGCTGCTTCCGGGCCTTAAAAGAATGGCTGAAATGCTTGCACATTTTTCGGCAGGTGTCCAATACGCTGTACGCTGCACTGCCTTTATTACCCAAGAATTTTTGGACAACCAGGTTTATACAGTGCGCCAAACACGGCACTCTGAAATAGTTACCGTCCCTCATGGCCTTAACTATATTGGCGCCATTGTCCGTGGAAACATAACCAACCTGGCGTTTTAGTGGGGACAGCCAGTTAAGGACCTTTGTGTTAAAGACATCCAAAATGTTTTCTGCTGTGTGACGTTTCTCCAAACCAAACATGGCTAGTGTTGCATGTTTCCGAGCAGCTTTAAAAACAATGTCCGGGTCAACACCTGTGTTTAGCTTTGCTTTAGCCCCTGAAAAAGAGACCCAGTGTGCAGTGATGCACATGTAATCAGCGCCTGCGCCACTGGTCCGCATGTCTGTTGTCATATGTATAGTGTGAACAGCACTCTTCTGCAAAGCTGCCCCAATCACCTTCAGAACATCTTCATGTAGTGCTGGAACCGCAACTCGGGCAAAATAGAACCGGCTAGGAACCTTCCACTTAGGGCAGAGCGCTGCCACTAATTCTAGAAAACCAACCCCTTCTACAAAAGAAAAAGGGAGAAGGTCCAGAGCTAGCATTTTAGCCAGCTTAGTGTTATACAGACGCGTCAGTGGGTGGATGCGTTCATATTGCGCTTCTGTAAACAACATCTTTTTAATGTTGCCCTGGACCAAGGATTTACGGGATGATGATGATATCTTCGACCTAGTTACGCTCGCTGATGAACTTTTCCGCATTGATGTCTCACTCTCTCCCACACTCTTAGTGTGCCTCACATGGGGTGTGCTGCTGACAGGGGTACTGGGTGTAAGTGAAGTGTTTGAATCGTCTTCTTCCTCCTCGTCATCATCAGATGAAAAATCAACGTTTTCATTACGTGCAATTCCGGCTTCCTTGACCGCCTCTAGGTGCGGAAACCATTGGACAGGGTGCGCTCTCTTAAGATGACCTCTCTGGCCTCCGGTACCATAGTTAGAACCAAGCTTACCACGACTAACTCGAAGCTTACAAATGCTACAAATGGCTAAGTTTTCCATTTTTGGGCAAACACTAAAGAAGTCCCAAACTGGAGACTTGAAATGTCTTTGGGGGCCGAAGGAGGCGGCGATACTGGTGGTTCTGCTGCTAATGCCAGATGAAGTGGAGGATGTGGATTGCCGAACTTCAGTACGTTTTGCACTTTCACCACCACGAATTGAGGTCGAGGTGGGTACCTTCTTGCGAGGAAGAAATATGGAAGCGGTAGGTGTTGGTGTACTACTTAACTCCAAATCTAATGATTGTTGTGTTTCCATTTCCATTGCCTCCTCGTCGACATCATCATCACGCTCAGCAGCTTCTCGGGATAGGGTCAAAATGTCTCTTTGCTGCATGCCCGCTGGGGCTGCAGTGACCTTTGTGATGACTGGCTCGTCGTCATCGTGAGAGGCTTCATCACCAGCAGTATCTGTCACTTCTTGTTGAGCCTCATCACACTCCATAGCTATGAGTTTTTCGACGACCTTCCTTTTACGCTTAGGTACCTTTGTCAGATCATGGTGTGCCTCACTCTCAGATCGCAGTGGTGGTTCCCAAGCTTGATCCGTATCATCAGAAGGAGGTGGGCTTGAAGAAGATGTAGACATTTACCCGAGCTTGTTGCCATCAGACGCGCTTATCCCGCCACCGGACATAGAGAGCCCTGCCGACTTTCTTCAGGCAGGGAGATCTTTTAACATTAATCCTTCGCACTCCAGACTTGAGAATCCCTCACCACCTTTGAAGACTTAGAACAAAAGAACTTCCTTCTTTAGGCTAACAGGAAGCCATAAAAATGGACATTCCATAGAACAAGAATTGGAAGTTTATGATATCGATACAACTTTGGTATACTAACTAGATACCTAGAATATCCTTGAGAATATCCTTGAGAAATCATAATGTGAATATTATCTGACGGGAATACATAGATAAAGGGTTCCGGTTGGCGGGCAAGATTTCTTCATATCAGACAAACCAGTCTTGTTAAAGTTTAATCCAAATCTGATGCTGAAAGACTTATATTAAGAAGCAGAGACTTTATCTGTCAAGCTCTAGAGAACAGAAATATCCTACTAATATTACGTGGCTGCTCCAGGAAGAAGGCGCTGGCCGCCGAAACGCGCGTAGAGACTCATTTTTGTGCCACCTATCGATCATAGATAAAGATTTTTAACCTGTTTTGTTAACTTTTTATGTAATGGTGTTTGTGTTAGATGTGTATTATGAATTTTTAAACCCTGTGTCTGTACTATATGATTGAATATTTTTAACTGTGTTAACTAATAAATAAAATATATTGTATTTTAGCCAGCTGTAGTGAATTGTTTATCTTTTTCCACCATTATGGTGTGCTAAATTTCTAAATTGCCTAGGTTGATACTTTTCAAATATGAAGATGTAGACACCCCCATTGATCTTTTCCTTGCTAGGGATGTGGAAGACAATGAATGATCATCAGGAGGAGTGGCTTCCAATGATACCTCGGCTTCATTGTCGATTTCCTGATGTGCCCCTACTTCGGGAGGAACAACTATTGTGGGCACTTGTGACCCTCCATGCACCTCTGCTTGCGCATCTCCTTTTGCTGCCTCTCCTTCCACATGTACTTGGGCGTGTACTTGCACATGGTGGTGTTGTTGCGGCTGTGGTTGTTCAACACTTGTCAGATGAGTTACAACAACCTGTGTTGATTCAGGGACATTGCTGCTACTTTCTTGCGATGAGCCAACATCACTTGTCGATGGTGATTGGAGAAGTACACTGACTGCCTCTGAAGCACTCAAGGGCTTTGACTTAAGTTGGCGTGGTGGTGGAGGCACTGAACCCAATGGAGCAGGGGTGCTGCTCCCAGCTTGGTCCCCAGCAGATCCTGCTGCTGCTGCAGGCGTACTTTTTTTTTTGCTCCCAAAAAACGTGGCGGTTGGCACACCAGCCTCCTTGGTAACTTGCTTCTTCTGCTCCTTACTAGCAACTTTCTTGCTAGAGGAGCTACGGAGAACTTTTTTTGGGGCCATCTTCTTCAGAGCAGGTCAGACAGCAGGCCGCAGTTGCACGAATTGTAGAGTTGTCTGAGGCCAGACGTGACGTCGCGTGACGTTATGCTGCACACACACACCGCTGCAGGACTTCTTCCTGGCACTGTTGGTTCTCTTGAGTCTTGTGCACCTAAAATCAATGGAAGACAGAGGAACATCAGTTCAGTTATACACCACAAAAAAATCGGAAAAAAAACAGAAAAATCAGCACAATCCCTTTCCATCCATGCCCTCCATGATGTTTAAGTTCAAGACACCCCACAAAAAGACTAGGCCCATGCTAGACTCAAATACCCCTGGTGAAAAGGCCACAAGTACAGCCCCAAAAAACGAACATCACTGAAAAATCAGCACAATCCCAATCCATCCATGCCCTCCATGATGTTTAAATTCAAGACAACCTACAGAAAGACTAGGCCCATTCTAGACTCAAATACCCCTGGTGAAAAGGCCACAAGTACAGCCCCAAAAAACGAAAATCACTGAAAAATCAGCACAACCCCATTCCATCTATGGCCTCCATGATGTTTAAGTTCAAGACAGCCCACAGAAAGACTAGGCCCATGCTAGACTCAAATACCCCTGGTGAAAAGGCCACAAGTACAGCCCCAAAAAACGAAAATCACTCACAATCCCAATCCATTCATGATGTTTAAATTCAAGACAACCCACAGAAAGACTAGGCCCATGCAAGACTCACTACCCCTGGGCATAAAGGTTGAAAAGTAGGCAAAATGGTTGCAGGCCTAACAACAAAGCCTGCATTCAAAATGGCCACTTGCCTCCCAGCACATGACCAGTGCCTGTAGCAGCACTCAAAATGGCCACCAGCCACATGGCCTGTCCCTCCCCATGAACACCCCCAAAAATCGAAAAACACTGCAAAATCAGCACAATCCCATTCCATCCATGCCCTCCATGATGTTTAGGTTCAAGACAGCCCACAGAAAGACTAGGCCCATGCTAGACTCAAATACCCCTGGTGAAAAGGCCACAAGTACAGCCCCAAAAAACGAAAATCACTGAAAAATCAGCACAATCCCATTCCATCCATGGCCTCCATGATGTTTAAGTTCAAGACAGCCCACAGAAAGACTAGGCCCATGCTAGACTCAAATACCCCTGGTGAAAAGGCCACAAGTACAGCCCCAAAAAACGAAAATCACTCACAATCCCAATCCATTCATGATGTTTAAATTCAAGACAACCCACAGAAAGACTAGGCCCATGCAAGACTCACTACCCCTGGGCATAAAGGTTGAAAAGTAGGCAAAATGGTTGCAGGCCTAACAACAAAGCCTGCATTCAAAATGGCCACTTGCCTCCCAGCACATGACCAGTGCCTGTAGCAGCACTCAAAATGGCCACCAGCCACATGGCCTGTCCCTCCCCATGAACACCCCCAAAAATCGAAAAACACTGCAAAATCAGCACAATCCCATTCCATCCATGCCCTCCATGATGTTTAAGTTCAAGACAGCCCACAGAAAGACTAGGCCCATGCTAGACTCAAATACCCCTGGTGAAAAGGCCACAAGTACAGCCCCAAAAAACGAAAATCACTGAAAAATCAGCACAATCCCATTCCATCCATGGCCTCCATGATGTTTAAGTTCAAGACAGCCCACAGAAAGACTAGGCCCATGCTAGACTCAAATACCCCTGGTGAAAAGGCCACAAGTACAGCCCCAAAAAACGAAAATCACTGAAAAATCAGCACAATCCCAATCCATCCATGATGTTTAAATTCAAGACAACCCACAGAAAGACTAGGCCCATGCAAGACTCACTACCCCTAGGCATAAAGGTTGAAAAGTAGGCAAAATGGTTGCAGGCCTAACAACAAAGCCTGCATTCAAAATGGCCACTTGCCTCCCAGCACATGGCCAGTGCCTGTAGCAGCACTCAAAATGGCCACCAGCCACATGGCCTGTCCCTCCCCATGAACACCCCCAAAAATCGAAAAACACTGCAAAATCAGCACAATCCCATTCCATCCATGCCCTCCATGATGTTTAAGTTCAAGACAGCTCACAGAAAGACTAGGCCCATGCTAGACTCAAATACCCCTGGTGAAAAGGCCACAAGTACAGCCCCAAAAAACGAAAATCACTGAAAAATCAGCACAATCCCATTCCATCCATGGCCTCCATGATGTTTAAATTCAAGACAGCCCACAGAAAGACTAGGCCCATGCTAGACTCAAATACCCCTGGTGAAAAGGCCACAAGTACAGCCCAAAAAACGAAAATCACTGAAAAATCAGCACAATCCCAATCCATCCATGCCCTCCATGATGTTTAAATTCAAGACAACCTACAGAAAGACTAGGCCCATGCTAGACTCAAATACCCCTGGTGAAAAGGCCACAAGTACAGCCCCAAAAAACGAAAATCACAGAAAAATCAGCACAATCCCAATCCATCCATGCCCTCCATGATGTTTAAGTTCAAGACAGCCCACAGAAAGACTAGGCCCATGCTAGACTCAAATACCCTTGGTGAAAAGGCCACAAGTACAGCCCCAAAAAACGAAAATCACTGAAAAATCAGCACAATCCCAATCCATCCATGCCCTCCATGATGTTTAAATTCAAGACAACCCACAGAAAGACTAGGCCCATGCAAGACGCACTACCCCTGGGCATAAAGGTTGAAAAGTAGGCAAAATGGTTGCAGGCCTAACAACAAAGCCTGCATTCAAAATGGCCACTTGCCTCCCAGCACATGGCCAGTGCCTGTAGCAGCACACAAAATGGCCACCAGCCACATGGCCTGTCCCTCCCCATGAACACCCCCAAAAATCGAAAAACACTGCAAAATCAGCACAATCCCATTCCATCCATGCCCTCCATGATGTTTAAGTTCAAGACAGCCCACAGAAAGACTAGGCCCATGCAAGACTCACTACCCCTGGGCATAAAGGTTGAAAAGTAGGCAAAATGGTTGCAGGCCTAACAACAAAGCCTGCATTCAAAATGGCCACTTGCCTCCCAGCACATGGCCAGTGCCTGTAGCAGCACTCAAAATGGCCACCAGCCACATGGCCTGTCCCTCCCCATGAACACCCCCAAAAATCGAAAAACACTGCAAAATCAGCACAATCCCATTCCATCCATGCCCTCCATAATGTTTAAGTTCAAGACAGCCCACAGAAAGACTAGGCCCATGCTAGACTCAAATACCCCTGGTGAAAAGGCCACAAGTACAGCCCCAAAAAACGAAAATCACTGAAAAATCAGCACAATCCCATTCCATCCATGCCCTCCATGATGTTTAAGTTCAAGACAGCCCACAGAAAGACTAGGCCCATGCTAGACTCAAATACCCCTGGTGAAAAGGCCACAAGTACAGCCCCAAAAAACGAAAATCACTGAAAAATCAGCACAATCCCAATCCATCCATGCCCTCCATGATGTTTAAGTTCAAGACAGCCCACAGAAAGACTAGGCCCATGCTAGACTCAAATACCCCTGGTGAAAAGGCCACAAGTACAGCCCCAAAAAACGAAAATCACTGAAAAATCAGCACAATCCCAATCCATCCATGCCCTCCATGATGTTTAAGTTCAAGACAACCCACAGAAAGACTCAGTCCACCCACCACTGAGTACCCCTGGGCAAAAGGCCCCAAAACAGCCCAAAAATCGAAAATTCCAAAATTTTAGTTGCAGCAACTGTAATGCCCCAAACAAACTTACTTGTAAAATTTCTAATCCAACAGTGATCCAAAGAAAGTCAAAAAGGCCTCAAATCCAAATATCCAGCAGCATCCACAAAAAGTAATCCTTCCAGCTCCAGATCCAAATGAAAAGTGACCAGGAGATGGACAAAGCACTGGGAGGAGCCTGCTGGACAGGAACAGGAAGTTGAAGACTGTGGGGCATTTCCTTCCTCCCACCCCCCTCCCCCCCTCCCCAAAATGGACTCCTCGCTAAAAAAGTGCAGGCAAATGTCAACCTAAGGAGTTATTCAGATAAAAATCATCATTTCAAGAAGGTTTATGCTGCTTGCTGGTGGATTTCTTGTGCAGAATTGCAAATTTTATATTTTCGCTTGTGCGAGATTGTTGCTGCTCGCCGCATCTCAAATCTCGCAATTGCGAAGTACCGCGAGACGTGATCTCGCCGTACTCGCGTTGACAAACTCTCGCTGTGCAGGTTGGCAAGCCGCAATGACGTAATCGCGCTCGCCAAATTCCCGCGGGATCACACAGCAAGATCCAAAATGGCGCAGCACTCGCAAAATATCGAGAAAAACAACTCGGCAAACGATGATAAACGCCGCGCGCCGCAAAAATTGTATCACCAACGACGCGAGCCGCAAAAAAAATCCGCTGCGTGCGAATTTGCGGATTTTGCGGGAAATTCGCAAATCTCGCGGATTGCGAATTTCCCAAAAATCCGCAAAATCCGCGAGCGTAACGGATTTTCCACCCATGCTTAAGACCAGCTGGCTAGACCCGGAGGTATCAGAGCGCTTTACATGAGCATCAGATCGTAGTTACAGGTTACATCGTTACAAAGGTTACACAGGTATTAGAGCATGGCAACATAGTTACTTGTAAGGTCAAGATAAACAATAAACACAAATACAAAAGGGGAAAAGCAAGCGAGGACCATGAACAATCCTTGAGCAAGTGAAGCCCTAAGGTCTTCGAGGACTGGCAGCAAGATCTCGCTGGACAAATCTCAGAAGTCATTGGCATATCAGCCCAATAGTCAGACTGCAGTTCTCTCAGACTCCCTATCCAGAAGAGTGATGGCAGTGAACTGGGTGTTCACCTTGCTGGTTGAAGTCTGAACAACCAGACTCTCTGGATTAGGATGTTTAGACAGAAAATCAGGGTCACCAGGTGTCAGTCTGTGACATCTGACCACATGCCTATTCGCCGAGGGGCAGGAACAAGCTTTGACCAGGTACCCTTAGGGTGTCAGTGAGGGGCTCAGTGAAGGGGAGCAATGTAGGAAGGTGGAATCTGACTACATGGTTGCCCCAACTTGTTTCCTGGTGTTTTGATGGTTTTTTACTTTAGTCTGGCTGGTGCCCTGCTAACCAGGACCCCAGCCTAGCTGCTTCCTCTCTAAATTCATTCAATGTACTTTAGGTACACTCCAGTTTGGTTACTGGAGTACCCTTCTGAGTCCCTAGTATATGGTACCTTAGGTACCAAGGGCATAGGTACCCCAGAGGCCTACCAGGGGCGGAAGCATGTATTATGCCACCCCTGGGAAGCCGTCCAAAATGGCACCACAGGTCTGCTACTGCAGCCTGGGTAAGGTGGTGTATGCATTTGGAAGTGCATTAGCTTCTTGACATCTCTTGAAGCTGTGCTTTAGGTTACTTATAGCCCATGCCCCGAGCACCATCTGCACCAAAGACCGTGGGCCTACACTCCAGGAGTGTTCCATGAGCCCGCTTCTTGCATTTCCGCTTGAGGCTCCTTTGCGATCCCTGGTCTGTCAACTGGTGGGTCCCTACGAAGGCAACTCTGATTTTCTTTGGGCTTCCCTGGTTGCTCCAGAAGTGTCCTGACTCCCCACTGCGTGGTGAGTCCCTCGGACCTTGCTGGTCCACACCAAAGCATTTCTTGACTTTCTTTGTGGGTTGCTTGTTGGGTTCAATCCGGGCACCGACACTGCAGCACTCAACTTCCTTTGTGGGACAGCTCGATTCCAGATCCTGGTTGTCGTCGATGCCTCCTGGTCCTCGTGGCTGAAGAGTCAAGCTTCACCTCTTCACCTGAAATCACCCAACATCGGTGGGCATCCGCCTATCATGCTCCTGGTCACTGGCTAGTGACCCAGACTCTGTCCACTCTGCTTTCGGGTTCTTCTCATCTTCAATCCAGGCTTGGATCACCCCGGACACTTTGCAGCAGATCGCCATTGAACTCAACGACGATTCCCGACATAGGTGTTGGCCCTAGAACCCCTTAAGTCCAAAGGGGTTTGCTCAAAGTTCTCCCCTAAGTGTCCCTTTTCTTAAAATTTCCAACGGCGACTTTCGCCATTGAAGTTAACAGTGATTCACGGCTGTGTTCTCACACTGCACTCGTCCGCCGTGGGTCCCCTGTGTAACTACCTTGGGTTGTTCCTTGTGGCCCCAGCACTTCTACAGGCTCTAGGCCTTGTGTCTAGTCAAGTCATGGTTCTTATACCACTTTCTTAATATATAGTTTAGTATGCCCCTAGGGCTCAACGTATATTGTGCTAATTTACTGTGTGCTATTAGGTGTAACTTTTGTGCTTTGACCTCTAGCCTTGTAAAGAGACTAGAGGGGTTGTGTTTGGAATAAATACATATATTTTATATATATACCTGGTGTGGTTCTCCTTTCATTTGGTCATTCTTGAGATTAATGACTGGTAAACCAAGCTGCTTTACATTCCTTCAAGACTTAGCCTGAAGGCTGCTCTCCACAGCTACCACTAGGATAGCTTTCAATAAAGGTTGTCTTTTACCTATCATCAATAAGGGTTGTTTGGACTGGTGCAAGGTGCCCACTAGAATAGTGGACAGCATATACCAGGTCAACTTCTCACAAGCAAGGGTTCAGATGTGGCTGGCCAGGTTGTAAGATTTCTGTAAGGACATTAGTCTTAGTTTCACTACAGGGCTGTTGTAGGTCCAAGACCTGAGCTGCTTGTCGGCCCACTACTGCAAATGATGCACTCCATGTAAAAATGATCATCATAATTAGAGGGGTAAATCATCCCTATCACAATCATCTCTGGGTGGTGACAAGGTTTGGTCAGAATCTGATCCAGAAAGATAACCAAGCATTCAATGGCTCGTTTGCCTTAGTACAGACACAGGAACGGCTGTATGGCGGCCAGTTGCACATTTTGTAGTGTGATATCGGTCGGAATCAGGCTGAAGCCGAGTCTGGGTTGGAGATCGCAGGGATCCTCCTCCAGTGCAGTCAGTGCTGAGGGCGACGAGGGCGGGACTGGTCTAGGTCAAGGGGCAGGGGTGGAGGGTTGGCGTTAGATGGTGCTGAGGGCAGATGTGCCCATGGTAATCCAAAGGAGATCCCCTGGGGATCCTTGGGGCCTGAAGGCGAGCTGGAGCAACCTCAAATATCTGCATCATGGCCTGCTGAAAGGTGCCACTCGACTGGGTTGTTGCCGATGGCCCGGGAAATCTGAGGCGCACCAGGACCAACCGTAGAACTGGTTCCGCGACGAGAGCCCTTGAAGGAGGTAAACGTTACGATGCCCTCGTGCCAGCTCTGGATAGAGAGTTGCGGGATGGGCCCGGTCACATTTTGGTTTCTTGGTCTTGTGTTTAGATGCTGATTAAGACTTTCTGGAGAACATCAAAAGCAAAGATAACCTCTCGCTGGAGCGACCTTGGGAGCACTCTGGATTTTGCTCTGGTTTTTGGAGTAATTGGAAGGCAAGAGAAAGTGTGAGAGGAGCTCTGGACACATGTCATAAGGCGCAGAAGAGACGTCAGCACTCAGGAAGACGCTGATACGCACCTCCACATCACTTATAAGGGTGTGGAACCGCACCCGGCCACCGGGTTACATGCAGGAACATTGCTGGAGACAACTTTTACAGCACCAGTCTTGCACCTGGGGAGTATTCTAAGGTGAGGAATCTGTGGTTAGAAGTATCCATCAGACGTTCAATAAATTTACAGTGAAATTCCGACTGAGCCAAGAAAAACACTACTGTTTCATGTCCCCTGGTGGTAGTAAGGTGGAAACCAAACCTGGGACAGTTTTGACACCACTGTCCGCAGAATTTCCCAGTTAATCCACTCCATAGTTTTAAAGTCCATATCTTAGCTCTCTTTCGGGTTCTGCCTTTCTTCTTCAAAGCCATAAACATGCCATCTAGGATGGCCTTGGGCTCTTCACAAAAAATACTGGAACACAATCACTCCCTTAATTCTCTCAAACAAGTACAACCTGATCCGCTGACCGGCTGAAGATGCTGATGCCAGAACATCCTACAAAACTAGAAAGCACCGTGAAGAGAGACAATAGAGCCAGAAGACCTGTGCGGCTGTAGTGTGGTATACCTGCCGGGATATTACTGGGAGATCCAGCGGTTAGGAGGAACAGGCACCACTTAGCGAGTCCTCAGCCGGCTCACCTACAAGGCTAACCATCCATTATTGAAACTACTAAGGATGATGTAGAGATGCAACTAGCCATTTCATGTCCAGGCAACCACAACAAATGGTTGACATCATTGGTTTTATGTTTTCAGGACCTAAAGATATGTGAATGTTAAAATGCCCTCTATCTTCACATGTTTCTGAGCATGTATGACACCTACCCCTAACAGGCATGTTTCTCAAACAATATTTACAGGTATCACAGACTCTTTTGCTTGTATGACATGAGAAAATCCATCAGTATTCCCGCAGGTGTGGACCCCCTTTCTTCGCGATTCCTGAAATTCTAATTCTCTTTTCTTTCCCTCCCTATATATAGCTTTTTCCCTTCTCCTTTTTCCTTTTCTTTTTCCTCCTTTTTTCCTCTTCTGTAATATGACAGATGTATGTTATTTGTCACATACTGACTTATATTTACTATATTGTTTTGTATCCTATGAAATTGCCTATCTTTAATCTCCATTAAAAAAAAATAATTAAAGAGAGAAAAGCCATCAGACTGTGCTAAAGTAAGCGCAGCGCTCCTTTACACACTTTCCAATGTTTGCTTCCTGTTTAACCAGGATTCGCTTCCTAGTGAGCAGCGTCTCCACCATGCTGAATTAATTTGAGTGTTTCCACCGGACAGTATCTGGTGTGCCCTGTGCTTGTGTGCATGAGGCCTCTAGTGGTCCTTAGAAGACTCCTTACAAGTACAACATAATCTGGTGGGTGTGACTGGGTGTGGTTAATAAAGTTTGTGATGCAGTGCGTTCAGTTAATGGCTGCTTGCTGAAGAATAAAGACGTGCAAACCAGAGCTCCATGTGTGGCTTTGTCTGTTACATGCCCCCGGGGGGAGGACGCTACAGTATCCATCTTCTTCATGTGCACACACACCTTCATAACTTTGCACACAATGCACACCCACGAAAGACCCAGCAGGACAATTCCTTGTTCATCACTGGACCCAGAGGGCACTTAAAGATCAAGGAATACAATTTATTGTTGTAAAACGTTACAATCACTGTTGGATACCGTCCTCTTCACTCACCCGAGGCGCCCATGACTATCTCATTTCTAGTGAGTTCCTGCAAAACGCCTCTCCTTGGCATACCCTATCACTCTCATTAGGGTGGTTCCCACTTTGTTTTCCCCAGTTCATTTTCCAGTTCTTAAGTTTGCTCATTTAATTTTTAAAGCACAAAGTTTACTCAAGCAAGGGATGTTTTGAAAGTAAACAGGTAGTCTCTTTGCTGCCACTCATCCATCAATGGCTTTGTTGGCGTTTTGATCTATAGTATATTATGGCCTATAGTGTATCCTGGCCACTAGTATATCCTGGCCTCTAGTATATCTCAGCCCAAGTGGCCTTCAGTATATCCTGGCCTCTAGTATATCTCAGCCTCAGTGGCCTTCAGTATATCCTGGCCTCTAGTATATCTCAGCCTCAGTGGCCTTCAGTATATCCTGGCCTCTAGTATATCTCAGCCTCAGTGGCCTTCAGTATATCCTGGCCTCTAGTATGTCCTGACCTCTACTATATCCTGGCCTTTAGGATATCCTGGCCTCTATGGCCTCTAGTATATCCTGGTCTCTAGTATATCCTGGTCTCTAGTATATCCTGGTCTCTAGTATATCCCAGCCTCTAGAATATCCTGGTCTCTAGTATATCCTGGCCTCTCGTATATCCTGGCCTCTCGTATATCCTGGCCTCTATAACCTCTAGTATGTCCTGGCCTCTAGTATATCCTGGCCTCTAGTATATCCTGACCTCTAGTATATCCCGACGTCTAGTATATCATGGTCTCTAGTATATAATGGTCTCTAGTATATCCCGGCCTCTAGTATATCCCGGCCTCTAGTATATCCTGGCCTCTAGTATATCTCAGCCTCAGTGGCCTTCAGTATATCCTGGCCTCTAGTATGTCCTGACCTCTACTATATCCTGGCCTTTAGGGTATCCTGGCCTCTATGGCCTCTAGTATATCCTGGTCTCTAGTATATCCTGGTCTCTAGTATATCCCAGCCTCTAGAATATCCTGGTCTCTAGTATATCCTGGCCTCTCGTATATCCTGGCCTCTCGTATATCCTGGCCTCTCGTATATCCTGGCCTCTATAACCTCTAGTATGTCCTGGCCTCTAGTATATCCTGACCTCTAGTATATCCCGACGTCTAGTATATCATGGTCTCTAGTATATCCCGGCCTCTAGTATATCCCGGCCTCTAGTATATCCCGGCCTCTAGTATATCATGGCCTCTAGTATATCCCGGCCTCTAGTATATCCCGGCCTCTAGTATATCATGGCCTCTAGTATATCCCGACATCTAGTATATCATGGCCTCTAGTATATCCCGACGTCTAGTATATCCCGACGTCTAGTATATCCTGACCTTTAGTATATCCCGGCCTCTAGTATATCATGGTCTCTAGTATATCACGGCCTCTAGTATATCATGGCCTCTAGTATGTCTCAGCCTCTAGATCCTGACCTCTATGACCTCTAGTATATCCTGGCCTCTATTATATCCTGGTCTCTAGTATATCCTGGTCTCTAGTATATCCTGACCTCTAGTATATCCTGACCTCTAGTATATCCTGGTCTCTAGTATATCCTGACCTCTAGTATATCCTAGCCTCTTTGACTTCTAGAATGCAGAACAATGTCATACATTTACCCCAGTACAGAGATCTGGGCCTAAATTCATCGTTTTTTTGCACTCTAGTATATCCTAGCCTCTAGTATATCCTGACCTCTAGTATATCCTGACCTCTAGTATATCCTGACCTCTAGTATACGCTGGCCTCTATTATATCCTGACTTCTAGTATATCCAGACCTCTAGTATATCCTAGCCTCTATGGCCTCTAGTATATCCTGACATCTATGGCCTCTAGTATATCCTGGCCTCTAGTATATCCAGACCTCTAGTATATCCTAGCCTCTATGGCCTCTAGTATATCCTGGTATCTAGTAAATCCTGTCCTCTAGTATATGCCAGCATCTATGGCCTCTAGTATATCCTTGTCTCTAGTATATCCTGGCTTCTAGTATATCCCAGCCTCTGTGGCCTCTAATATACCATGGTCTCTAGTATATCCTAACCTCTAGTATGTCCTGGCCTCTAGTATATCCTGGTCTCTAGTATTTCCCAGCCTCTATGGCCTCTAGTATATCCTGGCTTCTATGACCTCTAGTAAATCCTGGCCTCTAGTATATGTATATCCTGACCGCTATGGCCTCTAGTACATCCCGACCTCTATGGCCTCTAGTATATCCTGACCTCTATGGCCTCAACTATATCCTGGCCTCTAGAATATCCTGGCCTCTAGTATATCATGGCCTCTACTATATCCTGGTCTCTAGTACATCCTGGCATCTAATATATCCTTGCATCTAGTATATCCTAGCCTCTATGACCTCTAGTATATCCTGGCCTCTAGTATATCCTGGCCTCTATGACCTCTAGTATATCCAGGCCTCTAGTATATCCTGGCCTCTAGTATATCCTGGCCTCTATGACCTCTAGTGTATCATGGACCCCAGTATATCCTGGCCTCTAGTATATCCTGGCCTCTAGTATATCCTGGCCTCTATGGCCTCTAGTATATCCTGGCCTCTAGTATATCCTGGCCTCTAGTATATCCTGGCCTCTAGTATATACTGGCCTCTCTGACCTCTAGTATATCCTGGTCTCTACTATGTTGTGGTCTCTATGGCCTCTACTACATCCTGGTCTCTAGTATATCCTGGCCTCTAGTATATCCTGGCCTCTATGGCCTCTACTATATCCTGGTCTCTAGTATATCCTGGACTCTACTATATCCTGGTCTCTAGTATATCATGGACCATAGTATATCCTGGCCTCTACTACATCCTGGCCTATAGTATATCCTGGCCTATAGTATATCCTGGCCTCTAGTATATCCTGGCCTCTAGTATATCCTGAACTCTAGTATATCCTGACCTCTAGTATATCCCAGCCTCTACTATATCCTGGAATCTAGTATATCCTGGCCTCTATGACCTCTAGTATATCCTGACCTCTAGTATATCCTGGCCTATATGACCTCTAGTATATCCTGGTCTCTACTATGTCCTGGACTGTATGGCCTCTACTATATCCTGGACTCTAGTATATCCTGACCTCTAGTATATCCCAGCCTCTAGTATATCCCGGCCTCTAGTACATCCTGCCTGCTAGTATTTCCTGACAGCTAGTATTTCCTGACCTCTAGTATATCCTGGTCTCTAGTATATTCAGGTCTCTAGTATATCATGACCTCTAGTATATCCTTGCCTCTATGACCTCTAGTACATTCTGGCCTCTAGTATATCCTGGTCTCTAGTATATTTAGGTCTCTAGTATATCATGACCTCTAGTATTTCCTGACCTCTAGTATATCCTGGTCTCTAGTATATTCAGGTCTCTAGTATATCATGACCTCTAGTATATCCTGGCCTCTATGACCTCTAGTATATTCTGGCCTCTAGTATATCCTGGCCTCTAGTATATCCAGGCCTCTATGGCCTCTAGTATATCCTGACATCTATGGCCTCTAGTATATCCTGGCCTCTAGTATATCCAGACCTCTAGTATATCCTAGCCTCTATGGCCTCTAGTATATCCTGTCCTCTAGTATATCCTGACCTCTAGTATATCCTGACCTCTAGTATATGCTGGCCTCTATTATATCCTGGCCTCTAGTATATCCTGGCCTCTAGTATATCCTGACCTCTAGTATATCCTGACCTCTAGTATATCCTGACCTCTAGTATATGCTGGCCTCTATTATATCCTGACCTCTAGTATATCCAGACGTCTAGTATATGCCAGCATCTATGGCCTCTAGTATATCCTTGTCTCTAGTATATCCTGGCTTCTAGTATATCCCAGCCTCTGTGGCCTCTAATATACCATGGTCTCTAGTATATCCTAACCTCTAGTATGTCCTGGCCTCTAGTATATACTGGTCTCTAGTATTTCCCAGCCTCTATGGCCTCTAGTATATCCTGGCTTCTATGACCTCTAGTAAATCCTGGCCTCTAGTATATGTATATCCTGACCGCTATGGCCTCTAGTACATCCCGACCTCTATGGCCTCTAGTATATCCTGACCTCTATGGCCTCAACTATATCCTGGCCTCTAGAATATCCTGGCCTCTAGTATATCATGGCCTCTACTATATCCTGGTCTCTAGTACATCCTGGCATCTAATACATCCTTGCATCTAGTATATCCTAGCCTCTATGACCTCTAGTATATCCTGGCCTCTAGTATATCCTGGCCTCTATGACCTCTAGTATATCCAGGCCTCTAGTATATCCTGGCCTCTAGTATATCCTGGCCTCTATGACCTCTAGTGTATCATGGACCCCAGTATATCCTGGCCTCTAGTATATCCTGGCCTCTAGTATATCTTGGCCTCTAGTATATCCTGGCCTCTATGGCCTCTAGTATATCCTGGCCTCTAGTATATCCTGGCCTCTAGAATATCCTGGCCTCTAGTATATACTGGCCTCTCTGACCTCTAGTATATCCTGGTCTCTACTATGTTGTGGTCTCTATGGCCTCTACTACATCCTGGTCTCTAGTATATCCTGGCCTCTAGTATATCCTGGCCTCTATGGCCTCTACTATATCCTGGTCTCTAGTATATCCTGGACTCTACTATATCCTGGTCTCTAGTATATCATGGACCATAGTATATCCTGGCCTCTACTACATCCTGGCCTATAGTATATCCTGGCCTATAGTATATCCTGGCCTCTAGTATATCCTGGCCTCTAGTATATCCTGAACTCTAGTATATCCTGACCTCTAGTATATCCCAGCCTCTACTATATCCTGGAATCTAGTATATCCTGGCCTCTATGACCTCTAGTATATCCTGACCTCTAGTATATCCTGGCCTATATGACCTCTAGTATATCCTGGTCTCTACTATGTCCTGGACTGTATGGCCTCTACTATATCCTGGACTCTAGTATATCCTGACCTCTAGTATATCCCAGCCTCTAGTACATCCCGGCCTCTAGTACATCCTGCCTGCTAGTATTTCCTGACAGCTAGTATTTCCTGACCTCTAGTATATCCTGGTCTCTAGTATATTCAGGTCTCTAGTATATCATGACCTCTAGTATATCCTGGCCTCTATGACCTCTAGTATATTCTGGCCTCTAGTATATCCTGGCCTCTAGTATATCCTGGCCTCTAGTATATCCAGGCCTCTATGCCTCTAGTATATCCTGGCCTCTAGTCTATCCTGGCCTCTAGTATATCCTGGCCTTTAGTATATTCTGACCTCTAGTATATCCTGGCTTCTGTGGCCTCTAGTATATCCTGGCCTCTATGACCTCTAGTATATCCTGGCCTCTAGTATATCGTGGTATCTACTATGTCCTGGCCTCTATGGCCTCTACTATATCCTGGTCTCTAGTATATCCTGGTCTCTACTATGTCGTGGCCTCTATGGCCTCTACTACATCCTGGCCTCTAGTATATCCTGGCCTCTAGTATATCCTGGCCTCTATTGCCTCTACTATATCATGGACTCTAGTATATCCTGGCCTCTACTAAATCCTGGCCTCTACTACACCTTGGCCTCTAGTATATCCTGGCCGCTAGTATATCCTGAGCTCTACTATATCCTGGCATCTAGTATATCCTGGCCTCTATGACCTCTAGTATATCCTGACCTCTAGTATATCCTGGCCTCTAGTATATCTGGGTCTCTACTATGTCCTGGCCTCTATGGCCTCTACTATTTCCTGGTCTCTAGTATATCATGGACTCTAGTATATCCTGACCTCTAATATATCCCGTCCTCCAGTATATCCTGGCCTCTAGTATATCCTTGCCTCTAGTATTTCCTGACCTCTAGTATTTCCTGACCTCTAGTATTTCCTGACCTCTAGTATATCCCAGCCTCTAGTATATCCTGCCCTCTAGTATTTCCTGACCTCTAGTATATCCTGGTCTCTAGTATATTCAGGTCTCTAGTATTTCCTGACCTCTAGTATTTCCTGACCTCTAGTATATCCTGGTCTCTAGTATATCCTGACCGCTATGGCCTCTAGTATATCCTGACATCTATGGCCTCTAGTATATCCTGGCCTCTAGTATATCCAGACCTCTAGTATATCCTAGCCTCTATGGCCTCTAGTATATCCTGACATCTATGGCCTCTAGTATATCCTGGCCTCTAGTATATCCAGACCTCTAGTATATCCTAGCCTCTATGGCCTCTAGTATATCCTGGTATCTAGTAAATCCTGTCCTCTAGTATATGCCAGCATCTATGGCCTCTAGTATATCCTTGTCTCTAGTATATCCTGGCTTCTAGTATATCCCAGCCTCTGTGGCCTCTAATATACCATGGTCTCTAGTATATCCTAACCTCTAGTATGTCCTGGCCTCTAGTATATCCTGGTCTCTAGTATTTCCCAGCCTCTATGGCCTCTAGTATATCCTGGCTTCTATGACCTCTAGTAAATCCTGGCCTCTAGTATATGTATATCCTGACCGCTAAAGCCTCTAGTACATCCTGACCTCTATGGCCTCTAGTATATCCTGACCTCTATGGCCTCAACTATATCCTGGCCTCTAGAATATCCTGGCCTCTAGTATATCATGGCCTCTACTATATCCTGGTCTCTAGTACATCCTGGCATCTAATATATCCTTGCATCTAGTATATCCTAGCCTCTATGACCTCTAGTATATCCTGGCCTCTAGTATATCCTGGCCTCTATGACCTCTAGTATATCCAGGCCTCCAGTATATCCAGGCCTCTAGTATATCCTGGCCTCTAGTATATCCTGGCCTCTATGACCTCTAGTGTATCATGGACCCCAGTATATCCTGGCCTCTAGTATATCCTGGCCTCTAGTATATCCTGGCCTCTAGTATATCCTGGCCTCTATGGCCTCTAGTATATCCTGGCCTCTAGTATATCCTGGCCTCTAGTATATACTGGCCTCTCTGACCTCTAGTATATCCTGGTCTCTACTATGTTGTGGTCTCTATGGCCTCTACTACATCCTGGTCTCTAGTATATCCTGGCCTCTAGTATATCCTGGCCTCTATGGCCTCTACTATATCCTGGTCTCTAGTATATCCTGGTCTCTACTATATCCTGGTCTCTAGTATATCATGGACCATAGTATATCCTGGCCTCTACTACATCCTGGCCTATAGTATATCCTGGCCTCTAGTATATCCTGGCCTCTAGTATATCCTGAACTCTAGTATATCCTGACCTCTAGTATATCCCAGCCTCTACTATATCCTGGAATCTAGTATATCCTGGCCTCTATGACCTCTAGTATATCCTGACCTCTAGTATATCCTGGCCTATATGACCTCTAGTATATCCTGGTCTCTACTATGTCCTGGACTGTATGGCCTCTACTATATCCTGGACTCTAGTATATCCTGACCTCTAGTATATCCCAGCCTCTAGTATATCCCGGCCTCTAGTACATCCTGCCTGCTAGTATTTCCTGACAGCTAGTATTTCCTGACCTCTAGTATTTCCTGACCTCTAGTATATCCTGGTCTCTAGTATATTCAGGTCTCTAGTATATCATGACCTCTAGTATATCCTGGCCTCTATGACCTCTAGTATATTCTGGCCTCTAGTATATCCTGGCCTCTAGTGTATCCTGGCCTCTAGTATATCCAGGCCTCTATGGCCTCTAGTATATCCTGGCCTCTAGTATATCCTGGCCTCTAGTATATCCTGGCCTCTAGTATATTCTGACCTCTAGTATATCCTGGCTTCTGTGGCCTCTAGTATATCCTGGCCTCTATGACCTCTAGTATATCCTGGCCTCTAGTATATCGTGGTATCTACTATGTCCTGGCCTCTATGGCCTCTACTATATCCTGGTCTCTAGTATATCCTGGTCTCTACTATGTCGTGGCATCTATGGCCTCTACTACATCCTGGCCTCTAGTATATCCTGGCCTCTATTGCCTCTACTATATCATGGACTCTAGTATATCCTGGCCTCTACTAAATCCTGGCCTCTACTACACCTTGGCCTCTAGTATATCCTGGCCGCTAGTATATCCTGAGCTCTACTATATCCTGGCATCTAGTATATCCTGGCCTCTATGACCTCTAGTATATCCTGACCTCTAGTATATCCTGGCCTCTAGTATATCTGGGTCTCTACTATGTCCTGGCCTCCATGGCCTCTACTATTTCCTGGTCTCTAGTATATCATGGACTCTAGTATATCCTGACCTCTAATATATCCCAGCCTCTAGTATATCCCGTCCTCCAGTATATCCTGGCCTCTAGTATATCCTTGCCTCTAGTATTTCCTGACCTCTAGTATTTCCTGACCTCTAGTATTTTCTGACCTCTAGTATATCCCAGCCTCTAGTATATCCTGCCCTCTAGTATTTCCTGACCTCTAGTATATCCTGGTCTCTAGTATATTCAGGTCTCTAGTATTTCCTGACCTCTAGTATTTCCTGACCTCTAGTATATCCTGGTCTCTAGTATATCCTGACCGCTATGGCCTCTAGTATATCCTGACATCTATGGCCTCTAGTATATCCTGACCTCTATGGCCTCAACTATATCCTGGCCTCTAGTATATCCTGGTCTATAGTATATCATGGCCTCTAGTATATCCTGGTCTCTACTACATCCCTCTAGTACATCCCAGCCTCAATGACCTCTAGTATATCCTGGCCTCTAGTATATCCTGGCCTCTAGTATATCCTGGCCTCTAGAATATCCTGGCCTCTAGTATATACTGGCCTCTCTGACCTCTAGTATATCCTGGTCTCTACTATGCTGTGGTCTCTATGGCCTCTACTACATCCTGGTCTCTAGTATATCCTGGCCTCTAGTATATCCTGACCTCTAGTATATCCTGGCCTCTATGGCCTCTACTATATCCTGGTCTCTAGTATATCCTGGACTCTACTATATCCTGGTCTCTAGTATATCATGGACCATAGTATATCCTGGCCTCTACTACATCCTGGCCTATAGTATATCCTGGCCTCTAGTATATCCTGGCCTCTAGTATATCCTGGCCTCTAGTATATCCTGAACTCTAGTATATCCTGACCTCTAGTATATCCCAGCCTCTACTATATCCTGGAATCTAGTATATCCTGGCCTCTATGACCTCTAGTATATCCTGACCTCTAGTATAT
Source organism: Lissotriton vulgaris (assembly GCF_964263255.1). Lineage (NCBI taxonomy): Eukaryota > Metazoa > Chordata > Amphibia > Caudata > Salamandridae > Lissotriton > Lissotriton vulgaris. Next base: position 1,136,985,161 of record NC_141698.1, on the reverse strand, counting down.
CCTGGCCTGTATGACCTCTAGTATATCCTGGCCTCTACTATGTCCTGACCTCTATGGCCTCTATAAATATCCTGGACTCTAGTATATCCTGACCTCTAGTATATCCCAGCTAAGCATGGGCGGAAAATCCGTTACGCTCGCGGATTTTGCGGATTTTCGGGAAATCCGCAATCCGCGAGATTTGCGAATTTCCCGCAAAATCCGCAAATCCGCGAGCAGCGGATTTTGCTCGCGCTGCTCGCACTGTTCGCGTGAGTTCGCGCCCCGCGAATAAGTGCAAAATTGCAGAAATACGATCTTAGCAAAACTGAAAGTAACTACTTACCAGGTTCAAAAGTTCAGGCACATCATTAGTAGCCATTTCCTGTAGTGCTTCCTGAGGGGCCCCTCCAGAGTTCAGTTGCCAGTTGAAACTATTATGTGACCCTGCTCTGAACCTCAGAATAGTTACACATATGCCACAAAGGTCCTGAATTACAGCTAAGGGAGACAAGCAGGAGCCAGGCTGGAAGTTAAAATCCATTAATCAGCCCCTAATTCATTATTGTCAGTTGGGGCAGGGCAGGTGTTGTAACTAATTTTGCAACAATGAAAGCACTTAGCAAGTGCAAAAGATCACTAATCAGGGCGCACTAAGGAAGCAGGTGCCAGCTAAAAAAATATTCTGTGACACATTAATCAGCCCCAAATTAATTCAGGTCACTTGAGGCAGGGAAGGTGTGCTTTGCTTTGCCGAAAATAATGTACACTGGACAACCAGAGGGTGTGGTGATGAAACAGAGGGTGGCATGGGTGGGCCAGAGGGTGGCATGAGTAGTCAGAGAGTGGCAGTGGTGACAGAGAGTGGCAGTGATGAAGAAGAGTGTCCCAAACAGGCTGGACACGTAGAAACAACAAGTTCGCAAAACTTGCGACCCGACAGGTAAGTTCGCAAATTGCGAAATTGTAAAAACCCTCGCGAACTGGCAGAAACACGGGCGAACACAAAAAAAAAAAAAATCCGCAAATTCGCGGGAATTCGCGGATTTTGCGGATTGCGAATCCGCAAATCCGCAAAATTCGCGGATTGCCAATCCGCAAAATCCGCTCATGCTTAATCCCAGCCTCTAGTATATCCTGGTCTCTACTATGTCCTGGACTGTATGGCCTCTACTATATCCTGGACTCTAGTATATCCTGACCTCTAGTATATCTCAGCCTCTAGTATATCCGGGCCTCTAGTACATCCTGCCTGCTAGTATTTCCTGACCTCTAGTATTTCCTGACCTCTAGTATATCCTGGTCTCTAGTATATTCAGGTATCTAGTATATCATGACCTCTAGTATATCCTGGCCTCTATGACCTCTAGTATATTCTGGCCTCGAGTATATCCTGGCCTCTAGTATATCCTGGCCTCTAGTATATCCTGGCCTCTAGTATATCCTGGTCTCTAGTATATCCAGGCCTCTATGGCCTCTAGTATATCCTGGCCTCTAGTATATCCTGGCCTCTAGTATATTCTGACCTCTAGTATATCCTGGCTTCTGTGGCCTCTAGTATATCCTGGCCTCTATGACCTCCAATATATCCTGGCCTCTAGTATATTGTGGTATCTACTATGTCCTGGCCTCTATGGCCACTACTATATCATGGTCTCTAGTATATCCTGGTCTCTACTATGTTGTGGCCTCTATGGCCTCTACTACATCCTGGCCTCTAGTATATCCTGGCCTCTATTGCCTCTACTATATCATGGACTCTAGTATATCCTGGCCTCTACTAAATCCTGGCCTCTACTACACCTTGGCCTCTAGTATATCCTGGCCGCTAGTATATCCTGAGCTCTACTATATCCTGGCATCTAGTATATCCTGGCCTCTATGACCTCTAGTATATCCTGACCTCTAGTATATCCTGGCCTCTAGTATATCTGGGTCTCTACTATGTCCTGGCCTCTATGGCCTCTACTATTTCCTGGTCTCTAGTATATCATGGACTCTAGTATATCCTGACCTCTAATATATCCCAGCCTCTAGTATATCCCGTCCTCCAGTATATCCTGGCCTCTAGTATATCCTTGCCTCTAGTATTTCCTGACCTCTAGTATTTCCTTACCTCTAGTAAATCCCGGCCTCTAGTATATCCTTGCCTCTAGTATTTCCTGACCTCTAGTATTTCCTGACCTCTAGTATATACTGGTCTCTAGTATATCCTGACCGCTATGGCCTCTAGTATATCCTGACATCTATGGCCTCAACTATATCCTGGCCTCTAGTATATCCTGGTCTATAGTATATCATGGCCTCTAGTATATCCTGGTCTCTACTACATCCCTCTAGTACATCCCAGCCTCAATGACCTCTAGTATATCCTGGCCTCTAGTATATCCCAGCCTCTATGACCTCTAGTATATCCTGGCCTCTAGTATATCCTGGCCTTTATGACCTCTAGTATATCCTGGTCTCTAGTATATCCCAGCCTCTATGACCTCTAGTATATCATGGCCTCTAGTATATCCTGAGCAAGATATACTAGAGGTCATATAGGCCAGGATATACTAGAGGCCAGGATATACTAGAGACCAGGATATACTAGAGGTCTGGTCTCTAGTATATCCTGGTCTCTAGTATATCCTGGCCTCTAGTATATCCTGGCCTCTATGACCTCTAGTATATCCTGGTCTCTACTATGTTGTGGTCTCTATGGCCTCTACTGCATCCTGGTCTCTAGTATATCCTGGCCTCTAGTCTATCCTGACCTCTAGTATATCCTGGCCTCTCTGGCCTCTACTATATCCTGGTCTCTACTATATCCTGGACTCTACTATATCCTGGTCTCTAGTATATCCTACCCTCTACTACATCCTGGCCTATATTATATCCTGGCCTATAGTATATCCTGGCCTCCAGTATATCCTGGCCTCTAGTATATCCTTAACTCTAGTGTATCCTGACCTCTAGTATATCCCAGCCTCTATGGCCTCTACTATATCCTAGAATCTAGTATATCCTGGCCTCTATGACCTCTAGTATATCCTGACCTCTAGTATATCCTGGACTATATGACCTCTAGTATATCCTGGCCTCTACTATGTCCTGGCTTCTATGGCCTCTATAAATATCCTGGACTCTAGTATATCCTGACCTCTAGTATATCCCAGCCTCTAGTATATCCTGGTCTCTACTATGTCCTGGACTGTATGGCCTCTACTATATCCTGGACTCTAGTATATCCTGACCTCTAGTATATCCCAGCCTCTAGTATATCCCAGCCTCTAGTATATCCTGGTCTCTAGTATATTCAGGTCTCTAGTATATCATGACCTCTAGTATATCCTGGCCTCTAGTATATCCTGGCCTCTAGTATATTCTGGCCTCTAGTATATCCTGGCCTCTAGTATATCCTGGCCTCTAGTATATCCAGGGGATCTATGACGTTACAACGCAGGCTATTACAACGCCTGCTGTTACAACGCGGTTTTTACATCGCATACCATTACAACGCATAGTGCTTTTAGGCGCTGGATAGTGAAATATTTAATTTACTATTCCAACTCCAGTCCCCGTGGATAGTAGGGAAGGTGTTGGATAGTAAATTAAATAAATTCCCTATCCTAGAGCGCCCCCCAGCGCAATGCGTTGTAATGGTTTGCGTTGTAATGTTTGCGATGTAATGGTAGTGCGTTGTAATGCTTGCGTTGTAAGTGATGTTTCCCATATCCAGGCCTCTATGGCCTCTAGTATATCCTGGCCTCTAGTATATCCTGGCCTCTAGTATATCCTGGCCTCTAGTATTTCCTGGCTTCTGTGGCCTCTAGTATATCCTGGCCTCTTGTATATCCTGGCCTCTATGACCTCTAGTATATCCTGGCCTCTAGTATATCCTTGCCTCTAGTATATCCTGGCCTCTAGTATATCTGGGTCTCTACTATGTCCTGGCCTCTATGGCCTCTAGTATTTCCTGGTCTCTAGTATATCATGGACTCTAGTATATCCTGACCTGTAATACATCCCAGCCTCTAGTATATCCTGGCCTCTAGTATATCCTTGCCTCTAGTATTTCCTGGTCTAGTATTTCCTGGCCTCTAGTATTTCCTGACCTCTAGTGTTTCCTGACCTCTAGTATATCCTGGTCTCTAGTATATCCTGACCGCTATGGCCTCTAGTATATCCTGACCTCTATGGCCTCAACTATATCCTGGCCTCTAGTATATCCTGGTCTCTACTACATCCCTCTAGTACATCCTAGCCTCAATGACCTCTAGTATACCCTGGCCTCTAGTATATCCCAGCCTCTATGACCTCTAGTATATCCTGGCCTCTAGTATATCCTGGCCTCTATGACCTCTAGTATATCCTGGTCTCTAGTATATCCCAGCCTCTATGACCTCTAGTATATCATGGCCTCTAGTATATCCTGACCAAGATATACTAGAGGTCATAGAGGCCAGGATATACTAGAGGCCAGGATATACTAGAGGCCAGGATATACTAGAGGCCAGGATATACTAGAGACCAGGATATAGTAGAGACCAGGATATACTAGAGCTCTAGTATATCCTGGCCTCAAGTATATCCTGGCCTCTATGACCTCTAGTATATCTTGGTCTCTAGTATATCCTGGCCTCTTGTATATCCTGGCCTCTATGACCTCTAGTATATCCTGGTCTCTAGTATATCCTGGCCTCTAGGACCTCTAGTATATCATGGTCTCTAGTATATCCTGGCCTCTAGGACCTCTAGTATATCCTGGTCTCTAGTATATCCTGGCCTCTAGGACCTCTAGTATATCCTGGTCTCTAGTATATCCTGGCCTCTATGACCTCTAGTATATCCTGGTCTCTAGTATATCCTGGCCTCTAGGACCTCTAGTATATCCTGGTCTCTAGTATATCCTGGCCTCTAGGACCTCTAGTATATCCTGGTCTCTAGTATATCCTGGCCTCTAGGACCTCTAGTATATCCTGGTCTCTAGTATATCCTGGCCTCTATGACCTCTAGTATATCCTGGTCTCTAGTATATCCTGGCCTCTAGGACCTCTAGTATATCCTGGTCTCTAGTATATCCTGGCCTCTATGACCTCTAGTATATCCTGGTCTCTAGTATATCCTGGCCTCTAGGACCTCTAGTATATCTTGGTCTCTAGTATATTCTGGTCTTTAGTATATCCTGGCCTCTAGTATATCCTGGCCTCTATGACCTCTAGTATATCCTGGTCTCTAGTATATCCTGGCCTCTATGACCTCTAGTATATCCTGGCCTCTAGTATATCCTGGCCTCTAGGACCTCTAGTATATCCTGGCCTCTAGTATATTCTGGCCTCTAGGACCGCTAGTATATCCTGGCCTCTAGTATATCCTGGCCTCTAGGACCTCTAGTATATCCTGGTCTCTAGTATATCCCGGACTCTAGCATATCCTGATCTCTAGTGTATCATGACCTCTAGAATGCATGGCCTTCTGTAGCAGTCCAGACCCTCATTGAAACAGCGCTTCCCTCCACATGGTATTCATAGCAAGCCAGACCCTCATGGACACAGCGCTTCCTTCCACATGGCCCTTTGTAACAGTCCAGACCCTCAGTGATACAGCGCTTCCCTCCACATGGTCTTCGTAGCAGTACAGACCCTCAGTGACACAGCGCTTCCCTCCACATGGTATTCATAGCAGTCCAGACCCTCAGTGACAGCCCTTCCCTCCACATGGTCTTCTGTAGTAGTCCAGACCCTCAGTGACAGCGCTTCCCTCCACACTTCCTTCTGTAGCAGTCTAGACCCTCAGTGACAGCGCTTCCCTCCTCATGGCCGTCTAGAGCAGTCCAGACCCTCAGTGACACAGCGCTTCCCTCCACATGGCCTTCTGTAGCAGTCCAGACCCTCAATGACACAGCACTACCTTCCACATGGTATTCATAGCAGTACAAACCCTCAGTTACAGCGCTTCCCTCCACATGGCTTTCTGTAGCAGTATAGACCCTGAGTGACACAGCGCTTCCCTCCACATGGTCTTCATAGCAGTCCAGACCCTCAGTGACACAGCGCTACCCTCCACATGGTATTCATAGCAGTCCAGACACTCGGTGACAGCGCTTCCCTCCACATGGTCTTCGTAGTACTTCAGACCCTCAGTGACACAGCGCTTCCCTCCACATGGTCTTCGTAGCAGCACAGACCCTCAGTGACACAGCGCTTCCCTCCTCATGGTCTTCGTAGCAGTCCAGACCCTCAGTGACACAGCACTTCCCTCCTCATGGTCTTCGTAGCAGTCCAGACCCTCAGTGACACAGCACTTCCCTCCTCATGGTCTTCGTAGCAGTCCAGACCCTCAGTGACACAGCGCTTCCCTCCACATGGTCTTCGTGAAGCACAGACACTCAGTGACACAGCCCTTCCCTCCACATGGTCTTCTGTAGTAGTCCAGACCCTCAGTGACAGCGCTTCCCTCCACACTTCCTTCTGTAGCAGTCTAGACCCTCAGTGACAGCGCTTCCCTCCTCATGGCCGTCTAGAGCAGTCCAGACCCTCAGTGACACAGCGCTTCCCTCCACATGGCCTTCTGTAGCAGTCCAGACCCTCAATGACACAGCACTACCTTCCACATGGTATTCATAGCAGTACAGACCCTCAGTTACAGCGCTTCCCTCCACATGGCCTTCTGTAGTAGTCCAGACCCTCAGTGACAACGCTTCCCTCCTCATGGTATTCATAGCAAGCCAGACCCTCATTGACACAGCGCTTCCTTCCACATGGCCTTTTGTAGCAGTCCAGACCCTCAGTGACACAGAGCTTCCCTCCACATGGTATTCATAGCAGCCCGGACCTTCAGTGACAGCGCTTCCTTCCACATGGCCTTCTGTAGCAGTCCAGACCCTCAGTGACAGCGCTTCCCTCTGCCTCACCTTCTGTAGCAGTCCAGACCCTCAGTGACACAAAGCTGCCTTGTGCCTCGCCTTTGTAGCAGTACAGACCCTCATTGACACAGCGCTTCCCTCCTCATGGAATTCGTAGCAGTCCAGACCCTCAGTGACACATCGCTTCCCTCCACATGGTCTTCGTAGCAGCACAGACCCTCAGTGACACAGCGCTTCCCTCCACATGGTCTTCTGTAGTAGTCCAGACCCTCAGTGACACAGCGCTTCCCTCCACATGGTCTTCGTAGTACTTCAGACCCTCAGTGACACAGCGCTTCCCTCCACATGGTCTTTGTAGCAGCACAGACCCTCAGTGACACAGCGCTTCCCTCCTCATGGTCTTCGTAGCAGTATAGACCCTCAGTGACACAGCGCTTCCCTCCACATGGTATTCATAGCAGTCCCGACCCTAAGTGACACAGCGCTACCCTCCACATGGTATTTGTAGCAGTCCAGACCTTCAGTGACAGCGCTTCCCTCCACATGGTCTTCTGTAGTAGTCCAGACCCTCAGTGACACAGCGCTACCCTCCACATGGTCTTCGTAGCAGTACAGACCTCAGTTACACAGCGCTTCCCTCCACATGGTCTTCATAGCAGTCCAGACCCTCAGTGACACAGCCCTTCCCTCTACCTGGCCTTATGTAGCAGTCTAGACCCTCAGTGACAGCGCTTCCCTCCACATGGCCTTCTGTAACAGTCCAGACCCTCAATGACACAGCACTACCTTCCACATGGTATTCATAGCAGTCCGGACCCTCAGTGACAGCGCTTCCCTCCACATGGTATTCATAGCAGTCCAGACCCTCAATGACACAGCGCTTCCTTCCACATGGCCTTCTGTAGCAGTCCAGACCCTCAATGACACAGCGCTTCCCTCCACATGGCCTTCTGCAGCAGTCCAGACCCTCAATGACACAGAGCTTCCCTCCACATGGTATTCATAGCAGTCCAGGCCCTCAATGACACAGCGCGTCCTTCCACATGGTCTTCGTAGCAGTCCAGACGCTCAGTGACACAGCGCTTCTCTCTGCCTCGCCTTCTGTAGCAGTACAGACCCTCATTGACACAGCTCTTCCCTCCACATGGTATTCATAGCAGTCCAGACCCTTAGTGACAGTGCTTCCCTCCACATTGCCTTCTGTAGCCGTCCAGACCCTCAGTGACAGCGCTTAAATCCTCATGGCCTTCTGTAGCAGTCCAGACCTTCAGTGACACAGTGCTTCCCTCCACATGGTATTCATAGCAGCCCGGACCCTCAGTGACACTGCTTCCCTCCATATTGCCTTCTGTAGCAGTCCAGACCCTCAGTGACAGCGCTTAACTCCTCAAGGTCTTCTGTAGCAGTCCAGACCCTCAGTGACACAGAGCTTCCCTCCACAAGGTCTTCGTAGCAGTCCAGACGCTCAGTGACCCAGCGCTTCCCTCTGCCTCGCTTTCTGTAGCAGTACAGACCCTCATTGACACAGCTCTTCCCTCCACATGGTATTCATAGCAGTCCAGACCCTTAGTGACAGTGCTTCCCTCCACATTGCCTTCTTAGCAGTCCAGACCCTCAGTGACACAGCGCTTCCCTCCACATGGTCTTCGTAGAAGCACAGACACTCAGTGACACAGCGCTTCCCTCCTCATGGTCTTCGTAGCAGTACAGACCCTCAGGGATACAGCGCTTCCCTCCACATGGTCTTCGTAGCAGTACAGACCCTCAGTGACACAGCGCTTCCCTCCACATGGTATTCATAGCAGTCCAGACCCTCAGTGATAGCCCTTCCCTCCACATGGTCTTCTGTAGTAGTCCAGACCCTCAGTGACAGCGCTTCCCTCCACACTTCCTTCTGTAGCAGTCTAGACCCTCAGTGACAGCGCTTCCCTCCCCATGGCCGTCTAGAGCAGTCCAGACCCTCAGTGACACAGCGCTTCCCTCCACATGGCCTTCTGTAGCAGTCCAGACCCTCAATGACACAGCACTACCTTCCACATGGTATTCACAGCAGTACAGGCCCTCAGTTACAGCGCTTCCCTCCACATGGCCTTCTGTAGCAGTATAGACCCTCAGTGACACAGCGCTTCCCTCCACATGGTCTTCATAGCAGTCCAGACCCTCAGTGACACAGCGCTACCCTCCACATGGTATTCATAGCAGTCCAGACACTCGGTGACAGCGAGTCCCTCCACATGGTCTTCTGTAGTAGTCCAGACCCTCAGTGACACAGCGCTACCCTCCACATGGTCTTCGTAGCAGTCCAGACCCTCAGTGACACAGCGCTTCCCTCCACATGGTCTTCGTAGCAGCACAGACCCTCAGTGACACAGCGCTTCCCTCCTCATGGTCTTCGTAGCAGTACAGACCCTCAGTGACACAGCGCTTCCCTCCACATGGTCTTCGTAGCAGTATAGACCCTCAGTGACACAGCGCTTCCCTCCACATGGTATTCATAGCAGTCCAGACCCTCAGTGACAGTGCTTCCCTCCACATGGTCTTCTGTAGTAGTCCAGACCCTCAGTGACACAGCGCTACCCTCCACATGGTCTTCGTAGCAGTACAGACCTCAGTGACACAGCGCTTCCCTCCACATGGTCTTCATAGCAGTCCAGACCCTCAGTGACACAGCCCTTCCCTCTACCTGGCCTTATGTAGCAGTCCAGACCCTCAGTGACACTGCTTCCCTCCACACTTCCTTCTGTAGCAGTCTAGACCCTCAGTGACAGCGCTTCCCTCCACATGGCCGTCTAGAGCAGTCCATACCCTCAGTGACACAGCGCTTCCCTCCACATGGCCTTCTGTAGCAGTCCAGACCCTCAATGACACAGCGCTACCTTCCACATGGTATTCATAGCAGTCCGGACCCTCAGTGACAGCGCTTCCCTCCACATGGTATTCATAGCAGTCCAGACCCTCAATGACACAGCGCTTCCTTCCACATGGCCTTCTGTAGCAGTACAGACCCTCAATGACACAGCGCTTCCCTCCACATGGCCTTCTGTAGCAGTCCAGGCCCTCAATAACACAGCGCTTCCCTCCACATGGCCTTTTGTAGCAGTCCAGGCCCTTAATGACACAGCGCTTCCTTCCACATGGCCTTCATAGCAGTGCAGACCCTCAATGACAGCGCTTTCCTCCACATGGCCTTCTGCAGCAGTCCAGACCCTCAATGACACAGAGCTTTCCTCCACATGGTATTCATAGCAGTCCAGGCCCTCAATGACACAGCGCGTCCTTCCATATGGTCTTCGTAGCAGTCCAGACGCTCAGTGACACAGCGCTTCTCTCTGCCTCGCCTTCTGTAGCAGTACAGACCCTCATTGACACAGCTCTTCCCTCCACATGGTATTCATAGCAGTCCAGACCCTTAGTGACAGTGCTTCCCTCCACATTGCCTTCTGTAGCCGTCCAGACCCTCAGTGAAAGCGCTTAAATCCTCATGGCCTTCTGTAGCAGTCCAGACCCTCAGTGACACAGCGCTTCCCTCCACATGGTATTCATAGCAGCTCGGGCCCTCAGTGACACTGCTTCCCTCCACATTGCCTTCTGTAGCAGTCCAGACCCTCAGTGACAGCGCTTAACTCCTCAAGGCCTTCTGTAGCAGTCCAGACCCTCAGTGACACGGAGCTTCCCTCCACAAGGTCTTCGTAGATGTCCGGACGCTCAGTGGCACAGCGCTTCCCTCTGCCTCGCCTTCTGTAGCAGTACAGACCCTCATTGACACAGCTCTTCCCTCCACATGGTATTCATAGCAGTCCAGACCCTTAGTGACAGTGCTTCCCTCCACATGGTCTTCTGTAGTAGTCCAGACCCTCAGTGACACAGCGCTACCCTCCACATGGTCTTCGTAGCAGTACAGACCTCAGTGACACAGCGCTTCCCTCCACATGGTCTTCATAGCAGTCCAGACCCTCAGTGACACAGCCCTTCCCTCTACCTGGCCTTATGTAGCAGTCCAGACCCTCAGTGACACTGCTTCCCTCCACACTTCCTTCTGTAGCAGTCTAGACCCTCAGTGACAGCGCTTCCCTCCACATGGCCGTCTAGAGCAGTCCATACCCTCAGTGACACAGCGCTTCCCTCCACATGGCCTTCTGTAGCAGTCCAGACCCTCAATGACACAGCGCTACCTTCCACATGGTATTCATAGCAGTCCGGACCCTCAGTGACAGCGCTTCCCTCCACATGGTATTCATAGCAGTCCAGACCCTCAATGACACAGCGCTTCCTTCCACATGGCCTTCTGTAGCAGTACAGACCCTCAATGACACAGCGCTTCCCTCCACATGGCCTTCTGTAGCAGTCCAGGCCCTCAATAACACAGCGCTTCCCTCCACATGGCCTTTTGTAGCAGTCCTGGCCCTTAATGACACAGCGCTTCCTTCCACATGGCCTTCATAGCAGTGCAGACCCTTAATGACAGCGCTTTCCTCCACATGGCCTTCTGCAGCAGTCCAGACCCTCAATGACACAGAGCTTTCCTCCACATGGTATTCATAGCAGTCCAGGCCCTCAATGACACAGCGCGTCCTTCCATATGGTCTTCGTAGCAGTCCAGACGCTCAGTGACACAGCGCTTCTCTCTGCCTCGCCTTCTGTAGCAGTACAGACCCTCATTGACACAGCTCTTCCCTCCACATGGTATTCATAGCAGTCCAGACCCTTAGTGACAGTGCTTCCCTCCACATTGCCTTCTGTAGCCGTCCAGACCCTCAGTGAAAGCGCTTAAATCCTCATGGCCTTCTGTAGCAGTCCAGACCCTCAGTGACACAGCGCTTCCCTCCACATGGTATTCATAGCAGCTCGGGCCCTCAGTGACACTGCTTCCCTCCACATTGCCTTCTGTAGCAGTCCAGACCCTCAGTGACAGCGCTTAACTCCTCAAGGCCTTCTGTAGCAGTCCAGACCCTCAGTGACACAGAGCTTCCCTCCACAAGGTCTTCGTAGATGTCCGGACGCTCAGTGGCACAGCGCTTCCCTCTGCCTCGCCTTCTGTAGCAGTACAGACCCTCATTGACACAGCTCTTCCCTCCACATGGTATTCATAGCAGTCCAGACCCTTAGTGACAGTGCTTTCCTCCACATTGCCTTCTTAGCAGTCCAGACCCTCAGTGACACAGCGCTTCCCTCCACATGGTCTTCGTAGCAGCACAGACACTCAGTGACACAGCGCTTCCCTCCTCATGGTCTTCGTAGCAGTACAGACCCTCAGTGACACAGCGCTTCCCTCCACATGGTCTTCGTAGCAGTACAGATCCTCAGTGACACAGTGCTTCCCTCCACATGGTATTCATAGCAGTCCAGACCCTCAGTTACAGCGCTTCCCTCCACATGGCCTTCTGTAGCAGTCTAGACTCTCAATGACACAGCACTTCCCTTCACATGGCTGTCTAGAGCAGTCCAGACGCTCAGTTACAGCGCTTCCCCCCACATGGTATTCACAGCAGTCCAGACCCTCAATGACACAGCGCTTCCTTCCACATGGCCTTCTGTAGCAGTCCAGACCCTCAATGACACAGCGCTACCTTCCACATGGTATTCATAGCAGTCCGGACCCTCAGTGACAGCGCTTCCCTCCACATGGTATTCATAGCAGTCCAGACCCTCAATGACACAGCGCTTCCTTCCACATGGCCTTCTGTAGCAGTCCAGACCCTCAGTGACACAGCGCTTCCTTCCACATGGCCTTCTGTAGCAGTCCAGACCCTCAGTGACACAGTGCTTCCTTCCACATGGCCTTCTGTAGCAGTCCAGACCCTCAGTGACACAGCGCTTCCCCCACATGGTCTTCGTAGTACTTCAGACCCCCAGTGACACAGCGCTTCCATCCACATGGTCTTCGTAGCAGTCCAGACCCTCAGTGACACAGCGCTTCCTTCCACATGGCCTTCTGTAGCAGTCCAGAACCTCAATGACACAGCGCTTCCCTCCACATGGTATTCATAGCAGTCCAGGCCCTCAATGACACAGCGCTTCCTTCCACATGGCCTTCTGTAGCAGTCCAGACCCTCAGTGACAGTGCTTCCCTCCACATTGCCTTCAGTAGCAATCCAGACCCTCAGTGACAGCGCTTAACTCCTCATGGCCTTCTGTAGAAGTCCACACCCTCAGTGACACAGCGCTTCCCTCTGCCTCGCCTTCTGTAGCAGTCCAGACCCTCAGTGACACAGCGCTTCCCTCCACATGGTATTCATAGCAGTCCAGACCCTTAGTGACAGTGCTTCCCTCCACATTGCCTTCTGTAGCCGTCCAGACCCTCAGTGACAGCGCTTAAATCCTCATGGCCTTCTGTAGCAGTCCAGACCCTCAGTGACACAGTGCTTCCCTCCACATGGTATTCATAGCAGCCCGGACCCTCAGTGACACTGCTTCCCTCCATATTGCCTTCTGTAGCAGTCCAGACCCTCAGTGACAGCGCTTAACTCCTCAAGGCCTTCTGTAGCAGTCCAGACCCTCAGTGACACAGAGCTTCCCTCCACAAGGTCTTCGTAGCAGTCCAGACGCTCAGTGACCCAGCGCTTCCCTCTGCCTCGCTTTCTGTAGCAGTACAGACCCTCATTGACACAGCTCTTCCCTCCACATGGTATTCATAGCAGTCCAGACCCTTAGTGACAGTGCTTCCCTCCACATTGCCTTCTTAGCAGTCCAGACCCTCAGTGACACAGCGCTTCCCTCCACATGGTCTTCGTAGAAGCACAGACACTCAGTGACACAGCGCTTCCCTCCTCATGGTCTTCGTAGCAGTACAGACCCTCAGGGATACAGCGCTTCCCTCCACATGGTCTTCGTAGCAGTACAGACCCTCAGTGACACAGCGCTTCCCTCCACATGGTATTCATAGCAGTCCAGACCCTCAGTGACAGCCCTTCCCTCCACATGGTCTTCTGTAGTAGTCCAGACCCTCAGTGACAGCGCTTCCCTCCACACTTCCTTCTGTAGCAGTCTAGACCCTCAGTGACAGCGCTTCCCTCCCCATGGCCGTCTAGAGCAGTCCAGACCCTCAGTGACACAGCGCTTCCCTCCACATGGCCTTCTGTAGCAGTCCAGACCCTCAATGACACAGCACTACCTTCCACATGGTATTCATAGCAGTACAGGCCCTCAGTTACAGCGCTTCCCTCCACATGGCCTTCTGTAGCAGTATAGACCCTCAGTGACACAGCGCTTCCCTCCACATGGTCTTCATAGCAGTCCAGACCCTCAGTGACACAGCGCTACCCTCCACATGGTATTCATAGCAGTCCAGACACTCGGTGACAGCGAGTCCCTCCACATGGTCTTCTGTAGTAGTCCAGACCCTCAGTGACACAGCGCTACCCTCCACATGGTCTTCGTAGCAGTCCAGACCCTCAGTGACACAGCGCTTCCCTCCACATGGTCTTCGTAGCAGCACAGACCCTCAGTGACACAGCGCTTCCCTCCTCATGGTCTTCGTAGCAGTACAGACCCTCAGTGACACAGCGCTTCCCTCCACATGGTCTTCGTAGCAGTATAGACCCTCAGTGACACAGCGCTTCCCTCCACATGGTCTTCATAGCAGTCTAGACCCTCAGTGACACAGCGCTACCCTCCACATGGTATTCATAGCAGTCCAGACCCTCAGTGACAGTGCTTCCCTCCACATGGTCTTCTGTAGTAGTCCAGACCCTCAGTGACACAGCGCTACCCTCCACATGGTCTTCGTAGCAGTACAGACCTCAGTGACACAGCGCTTCCCTCCACATGGTCTTCATAGCAGTCCAGACCCTCAGTGACACAGCCCTTCCCTCTACCTGGCCTTATGTAGCAGTCCAGACCCTCAGTGACACTGCTTCCCTCCACACTTCCTTCTGTAGCAGTCTAGACCCTCAGTGACAGCGCTTCCCTCCACATGGCCGTCTAGAGCAGTCCATACCCTCAGTGACACAGCGCTTCCCTCCACATGGCCTTCTGTAGCAGTCCAGACCCTCAATGACACAGCGCTACCTTCCACATGGTATTCATAGCAGTCCGGACCCTCAGTGACAGCGCTTCCCTCCACATGGTATTCATAGCAGTCCAGACCCTCAATGACACAGCGCTTCCTTCCACATGGCCTTCTGTAGCAGTACAGACCCTCAATGACACAGCGCTTCCCTCCACATGGCCTTCTGTAGCAGTCCAGGCCCTCAATAACACAGCGCTTCCCTCCACATGGCCTTTTGTAGCAGTCCAGGCCCTTAATGACACAGCGCTTCCTTCCACATGGCCTTCATAGCAGTGCAGACCCTCAATGACAGCGCTTTCCTCCACATGGCCTTCTGCAGCAGTCCAGACCCTCAATGACACAGAGCTTTCCTCCACATGGTATTCATAGCAGTCCAGGCCCTCAATGACACAGCGCGTCCTTCCATATGGTCTTCGTAGCAGTCCAGACGCTCAGTGACACAGCGCTTCTCTCTGCCTCGCCTTCTGTAGCAGTACAGACCCTCATTGACACAGCTCTTCCCTCCACATGGTATTCATAGCAGTCCAGACCCTTAGTGACAGTGCTTCCCTCCACATTGCCTTCTGTAGCCGTCCAGACCCTCAGTGAAAGCGCTTAAATCCTCATGGCCTTCTGTAGCAGTCCAGACCCTCAGTGACACAGCGCTTCCCTCCACATGGTATTCATAGCAGCTCGGGCCCTCAGTGACACTGCTTCCCTCCACATTGCCTTCTGTAGCAGTCCAGACCCTCAGTGACAGCGCTTAACTCCTCAAGGCCTTCTGTAGCAGTCCAGACCCTCAGTGACACAGAGCTTCCCTCCACAAGGTCTTTGTAGATGTCCGGACGCTCAGTGGCACAGCGCTTCCCTCTGCCTCGCCTTCTGTAGCAGTACAGACCCTCATTGACACAGCTCTTCCCTCCACATGGTATTCATAGCAGTCCAGACCCTTAGTGACAGTGCTTTCCTCCACATTGCCTTCTTAGCAGTCCAGACCCTCAGTGACACAGCGCTTCCCTCCACATGGTCTTCGTAGCAGCACAGACACTCAGTGACACAGCGCTTCCCTCCTCATGGTCTTCGTAGCAGTACAGACCCTCAGTGACACAGCGCTTCCCTCCACATGGTCTTCGTAGCAGTACAGATCCTCAGTGACACAGCGCTTCCCTCCACATGGTATTCATAGCAGTCCAGACCCTCAGTTACAGCGCTTCCCTCCACATGGCCTTCTGTAGCAGTCTAGACTCTCAATGACACAGCACTTCCCTTCACATGGCTGTCTAGAGCAGTCCAGACGCTCAGTTACAGCGCTTCCCCCCACATGGTATTCACAGCAGTCCAGACCCTCAATGACACAGCGCTTCCTTCCACATGGCCTTCTGTAGCAGTCCAGACCCTCAATGACACAGCGCTACCTTCCATATGGTATTCATAGCAGTCCGGACCCTCAGTGACAGCGCTTCCCTCCACATGGTATTCATAGCAGTCCAGACCCTCAATGACACAGCGCTTCCTTCCACATGGCCTTCTGTAGCAGTCCAGACCCTCAGTGACACAGCGCTTCCTTCCACATGGCCTTCTGTAGCAGTCCAGACCCTCAGTGACACAGTGCTTCCTTCCACATGGCCTTCTGTAGCAGTCCAGACCCTCAGTGACACAGCGCTTCCCCCACATGGTCTTCGTAGTACTTCAGACCCCCAGTGACACAGCGCTTCCATCCACATGGTCTTCGTAGCAGTCCAGACCCTCAGTGACACAGCGCTTCCTTCCACATGGCCTTCCGTAGCAGTCCAGAACCTCAATGACACAGCGCTTCCCTCCACATGGTATTCATAGCAGTCCAGGCCCTCAATGACACAGCGCTTCCTTCCACATGGCCTTCTGTAGCAGTCCAGACCCTCAGTGACAGTGCT
Source organism: Lissotriton vulgaris (assembly GCF_964263255.1). Lineage (NCBI taxonomy): Eukaryota > Metazoa > Chordata > Amphibia > Caudata > Salamandridae > Lissotriton > Lissotriton vulgaris. The sequence goes on along the minus strand of NC_141698.1, from coordinate 1,136,968,432 downwards.
TCCCTCCACATTGCCTTCAGTAGCAATCCAGACCCTCAGTGACAGCGCTTAACTCCTCATGGCCTTCTGTAGCAGTCCAGACCCTCAGTGACACAGCGCTTCCCTCTGCCTCGCCTTCTGTAGCAGTCCAGACCCTCAGTGACACAGCGCTTCCCTCCACATGGTATTCATATTGTCCAGACCCTTAGTGACAGTGCTTCCCTCCACATTGCCTTCTGTAGCCGTCCAGACCCTCAGTGACAGCGCTTAAATCCTCATGGCCTTCTGTAGCAGTCCAGACCCTCAGTGACACAGTGCTTCCCTCCACATGGTATTCATAGCAGCCCGGACCCTCAGTGACACTGCTTCCCTCCACATTGCCTTCTGTAGCAGTCCAGACCCTCAGTGACAGCGCGTAACTCCTCGTGGCCTTCTGTAGCAGTCCAGACCCTCAATGACACAGCGCTTCCCTCCACATGGTATTCATAGCAGTCCAGGCCCTCAATGACACAGCGCTTCCTTCCACATGGCCTTCTGTAGCAGTCCAGACCCTCAGTGACAGTGCTTCCCTCCACATTGCCTTCAGTAGCAATCCAGACCCTCAGTGACAGCGCTTAACTCCTCATGGCCTTCTGTAGCAGTCCAGACCCTCAGTGACACAGCGCTTCCCTCTGCCTCGCCTTCTGTAGCAGTCCAGACCCTCAGTGACACAGCGCTTCCCTCCACATGGTATTCATAGCAGTCCAGACCCTTAGTGACAGTGCTTCCCTCCACATTGCCTTCTGTAGCCGTCCAGACCCTCAGTGACAGCGCTTAAATCCTCATGGCCTTCTGTAGCAGTCCAGACCCTCAGTGACACAGTGCTTCCCTCCACATGGTATTCATAGCAGCCCGGACCCTCAGTGACACTGCTTCCCTCCATATTGCCTTCTGTAGCAGTCCAGACCCTCAGTGACAGCGCTTAACTCCTCAAGGCCTTCTGTAGCAGTCCAGACCCTCAGTGACACAGAGCTTCCCTCCACAAGGTCTTCGTAGCAGTCCAGACGCTCAGTGACCCAGCGCTTCCCTCTGCCTCGCTTTCTGTAGCAGTACAGACCCTCATTGACACAGCTCTTCCCTCCACATGGTATTCATAGCAGTCCAGACCCTTAGTGACAGTGCTTCCCTCCACATTGCCTTCTTAGCAGTCCAGACCCTCAGTGACACAGCGCTTCCCTCCACATGGTCTTCGTAGAAGCACAGACACTCAGTGACACAGCGCTTCCCTCCTCATGGTCTTCGTAGCAGTACAGACCCTCAGGGATACAGCGCTTCCCTCCACATGGTCTTCGTAGCAGTACAGACCCTCAGTGACACAGCGCTTCCCTCCACATGGTATTCATAGCAGTCCAGACCCTCAGTGACAGCCCTTCCCTCCACATGGTCTTCTGTAGTAGTCCAGACCCTCAGTGACAGCGCTTCCCTCCACACTTCCTTCTGTAGCAGTCTAGACCCTCAGTGACAGCGCTTCCCTCCCCATGGCCGTCTAGAGCAGTCCAGACCCTCAGTGACACAGCGCTTCCCTCCACATGGCCTTCTGTAGCAGTCCAGACCCTCAATGACACAGCACTACCTTCCACATGGTATTCATAGCAGTACAGGCCCTCAGTTACAGCGCTTCCCTCCACATGGCCTTCTGTAGCAGTATAGACCCTCAGTGACACAGCGCTTCCCTCCACATGGTCTTCATAGCAGTCCAGACCCTCAGTGACACAGCGCTACCCTCCACATGGTATTCATAGCAGTCCAGACACTCGGTGACAGCGAGTCCCTCCACATGGTCTTCTGTAGTAGTCCAGACCCTCAGTGACACAGCGCTACCCTCCACATGGTCTTCGTAGCAGTCCAGACCCTCAGTGACACAGCGCTTCCCTCCACATGGTCTTCGTAGCAGCACAGACCCTCAGTGACACAGCGCTTCCCTCCTCATGGTCTTCGTAGCAGTACAGACCCTCAGTGACACAGCGCTTCCCTCCACATGGTCTTCGTAGCAGCACAGACACTCAGTGACACAGCGCTTCCCTCCTCATGGTCTTCGTAGCAGTACAGACCCTCAGTGACACAGCGCTTCCCTCCACATGGTCTTCGTAGCAGTACAGATCCTCAGTGACACAGCGCTTCCCTCCACATGGTATTCATAGCAGTCCAGACCCTCAGTTACAGCGCTTCCCTCCACATGGCCTTCTGTAGCAGTCTAGACTCTCAATGACACAGCACTTCCCTTCACATGGCTGTCTAGAGCAGTCCAGACGCTCAGTTACAGCGCTTCCCCCCACATGGTATTCACAGCAGTCCAGACCCTCAATGACACAGCGCTTCCTTCCACATGGCCTTCTGTAGCAGTCCAGACCCTCAATGACACAGCGCTACCTTCCACATGGTATTCATAGCAGTCCGGACCCTCAGTGACAGCGCTTCCCTCCACATGGTATTCATAGCAGTCCAGACCCTCAATGACACAGCGCTTCCTTCCACATGGCCTTCTGTAGCAGTCCAGACCCTCAGTGACACAGCGCTTCCTTCCACATGGCCTTCTGTAGCAGTCCAGACCCTCAGTGACACAGTGCTTCCTTCCACATGGCCTTCTGTAGCAGTCCAGACCCTCAGTGACACAGCGCTTCCCCCACATGGTCTTCGTAGTACTTCAGACCCCCAGTGACACAGCGCTTCCATCCACATGGTCTTCGTAGCAGTCCAGACCCTCAGTGACACAGCGCTTCCTTCCACATGGCCTTCTGTAGCAGTCCAGAACCTCAATGACACAGCGCTTCCCTCCACATGGTATTCATAGCAGTCCAGGCCCTCAATGACACAGCGCTTCCTTCCACATGGCCTTCTGTAGCAGTCCAGACCCTCAGTGACAGTGCTTCCCTCCACATTGCCTTCAGTAGCAATCCAGACCCTCAGTGACAGCGCTTAACTCCTCATGGCCTTCTGTAGCAGTCCAGACCCTCAGTGACACAGCGCTTCCCTCTGCCTCGCCTTCTGTAGCAGTCCAGACCCTCAGTGACACAGCGCTTCCCTCCACATGGTATTCATATTGTCCAGACCCTTAGTGACAGTGCTTCCCTCCACATTGCCTTCTGTAGCCGTCCAGACCCTCAGTGACAGCGCTTAAATCCTCATGGCCTTCTGTAGCAGTCCAGACCCTCAGTGACACAGTGCTTCCCTCCACATGGTATTCATAGCAGCCCGGACCCTCAGTGACACTGCTTCCCTCCACATTGCCTTCTGTAGCAGTCCAGACCCTCAGTGACAGCGCGTAACTCCTCGTGGCCTTCTGTAGCAGTCCAGACCCTCAATGACACAGCGCTTCCCTCCACATGGTATTCATAGCAGTCCAGGCCCTCAATGACACAGCGCTTCCTTCCACATGGCCTTCTGTAGCAGTCCAGACCCTCAGTGACAGTGCTTCCCTCCACATTGCCTTCAGTAGCAATCCAGACCCTCAGTGACAGCGCTTAACTCCTCATGGCCTTCTGTAGCAGTCCAGACCCTCAGTGACACAGCGCTTCCCTCTGCCTCGCCTTCTGTAGCAGTCCAGACCCTCAGTGACACAGCGCTTCCCTCCACATGGTATTCATAGCAGTCCAGACCCTTAGTGACAGTGCTTCCCTCCACAATACCTTCTGTAGCCGTCCAGACCCTCAGTGACAGCGCTTAAATCCTCATGGCCTTCTGTAGCAGTCCAGACCCTCAGTGACACAGTGCTTCCCTCCACATGGTATTCATAGCAGCCCGGACCCTCAGTGACACTGCTTCCCTCCATATTGCCTTCTGTAGCAGTCCAGACCCTCAGTGACAGCGCTTAACTCCTCAAGGCCTTCTGTAGCAGTCCAGACCCTCAGTGACACAGAGCTTCCCTCCACAAGGTCTTCGTAGCAGTCCAGACGCTCAGTGACCCAGCGCTTCCCTCTGCCTCGCTTTCTGTAGCAGTACAGACCCTCATTGACACAGCTCTTCCCTCCACATGGTATTCATAGCAGTCCAGACCCTTAGTGACAGTGCTTCCCTCCACATTGCCTTCTTAGCAGTCCAGACCCTCAGTGACACAGCGCTTCCCTCCACATGGTCTTCGTAGAAGCACAGACACTCAGTGACACAGCGCTTCCCTCCTCATGGTCTTCGTAGCAGTACAGACCCTCAGGGATACAGCGCTTCCCTCCACATGGTCTTCGTAGCAGTACAGACCCTCAGTGACACAGCGCTTCCCTCCACATGGTATTCATAGCAGTCCAGACCCTCAGTGACAGCCCTTCCCTCCACATGGTCTTCTGTAGTAGTCCAGACCCTCAGTGACAGCGCTTCCCTCCACACTTCCTTCTGTAGCAGTCTAGACCCTCAGTGACAGCGCTTCCCTCCCCATGGCCGTCTAGAGCAGTCCAGACCCTCAGTGACACAGCGCTTCCCTCCACATGGCCTTCTGTAGCAGTCCAGACCCTCAATGACACAGCACTACCTTCCACATGGTATTCATAGCAGTACAGGCCCTCAGTTACAGCGCTTCCCTCCACATGGCCTTCTGTAGCAGTATAGACCCTCAGTGACACAGCGCTTCCCTCCACATGGTCTTCATAGCAGTCCAGACCCTCAGTGACACAGCGCTACCCTCCACATGGTATTCATAGCAGTCCAGACACTCGGTGACAGCGAGTCCCTCCACATGGTCTTCTGTAGTAGTCCAGACCCTCAGTGACACAGCGCTACCCTCCACATGGTCTTCGTAGCAGTCCAGACCCTCAGTGACACAGCGCTTCCCTCCACATGGTCTTCGTAGCAGCACAGACCCTCAGTGACACAGCGCTTCCCTCCTCATGGTCTTCATAGCAGTACAGACCCTCAGTGACACAGCGCTTCCCTCCACATGGTCTTCGTAGCAGTATAGACCCTCAGTGACATAGCGCTTCCCTCCACATGGTCTTCATAGCAGTCTAGACCCTCAGTGACACAGCGCTACCCTCCACGTGGTATTCATAGCAGTCCAGACCCTCAGTGACAGTGCTTCCCTCCACATGGTCTTCTGTAGTAGTCCAGACCCTCAGTGACACAGCGCTACCCTCCACATGGTCTTCGTAGCAGTACAGACCTCAGTGACACAGCGCTTCCCTCCACATGGTCTTCATAGCAGTCCAGACCCTCAGTGACACAGCCCTTCCCTCTACCTGGCCTTATGTAGCAGTCCAGACCCTCAGTGACACTGCTTCCCTCCACACTTCCTTCTGTAGCAGTCTAGACCCTCAGTGACAGCGCTTCCCTCCACATGGCCGTCTAGAGCAGTCCATACCCTCAGTGACACAGCGCTTCCCTCCACATGGCCTTCTGTAGCAGTCCAGACCCTCAATGACACAGCGCTACCTTCCACATGGTATTCATAGCAGTCCGGACCCTCAGTGACAGCGCTTCCCTCCACATGGTATTCATAGCAGTCCAGACCCTCAATGACACAGCGCTTCCTTCCACATGGCCTTCTGTAGCAGTACAGACCCTCAATGACACAGCGCTTCCCTCCACATGGCCTTCTGTAGCAGTCCAGGCCCTCAATAACACAGCGCTTCCCTCCACATGGCCTTTTGTAGCAGTCCAGGCCCTTAATGACACAGCGCTTCCTTCCACATGGCCTTCATAGCAGTGCAGACCCTCAATGACAGCGCTTTCCTCCACATGGCCTTCTGCAGCAGTCCAGACCCTCAATGACACAGAGCTTTCCTCCACATGGTATTCATAGCAGTCCAGGCCCTCAATGACACAGCGCGTCCTTCCATATGGTCTTCGTAGCAGTCCAGACGCTCAGTGACACAGCGCTTCTCTCTGCCTCGCCTTCTGTAGCAGTACAGACCCTCATTGACACAGCTCTTCCCTCCACATGGTATTCATAGCAGTCCAGACCCTTAGTGACAGTGCTTCCCTCCACATTGCCTTCTGTAGCCGTCCAGACCCTCAGTGAAAGCTCTTAAATCCTCATGGCCTTCTGTAGCAGTCCAGACCCTCAGTGACACAGCGCTTCCCTCCACATGGTATTCATAGCAGCTCGGGCCCTCAGTGACACTGCTTCCCTCCACATTGCCTTCTGTAGCAGTCCAGACCCTCAGTGACAGCGCTTAACTCCTCAAGGCCTTCTGTAGCAGTCCAGACCCTCAGTGACACAGAGCTTCCCTCCACAAGGTCTTCGTAGATGTCCGGACGCTCAGTGGCACAGCGCTTCCCTCTGCCTCGCCTTCTGTAGCAGTACAGACCCTCATTGACACAGCTCTTCCCTCCACATGGTATTCATAGCAGTCCAGACCCTTAGTGACAGTGCTTTCCTCCACATTGCCTTCTTAGCAGTCCAGACCCTCAGTGACACAGCGCTTCCCTCCACATGGTCTTCGTAGCAGCACAGACACTCAGTGACACAGCGCTTCCCTCCTCATGTTCTTCGTAGTAGTACAGACCCTCAGTGACACAGCGCTTCCCTCCACATGGTCTTCGTAGCAGTACAGATCCTCAGTGACACAGCGCTTCCCTCCACATGGTATTCATAGCAGTCCAGACCCTCAGTTACAGCGCTTCCCTCCACATGGCCTTCTGTAGCAGTCTAGACTCTCAATGACACAGCACTTCCCTTCACATGGCTGTCTAGAGCAGTCCAGACGCTCAGTTACAGCGCTTCCCCCCACATGGTATTCACAGCAGTCCAGACCCTCAATGACACAGCGCTTCCTTCCACATGGCCTTCTGTAGCAGTCCAGACCCTCAATGACACAGCGCTACCTTCCACATGGTATTCATAGCAGTCCGGACCCTCAGTGACAGCGCTTCCCTCCACATGGTATTCATAGCAGTCCAGACCCTCAATGACACAGCGCTTCCTTCCACATGGCCTTCTGTAGCAGTCCAGACCCTCAGTGACACAGCGCTTCCTTCCACATGGCCTTCTGTAGCAGTCCAGACCCTCAGTGACACAGTGCTTCCTTCCACATGGCCTTCTGTAGCAGTCCAGACCCTCAGTGACACAGCGCTTCCCCCACATGGTCTTCGTAGTACTTCAGACCCCCAGTGACACAGCGCTTCCATCCACATGGTCTTCGTAGCAGTCCAGACCCTCAGTGACACAGCGCTTCCTTCCACATGGCCTTCTGTAGCAGTCCAGAACCTCAATGACACAGCGCTTCCCTCCACATGGTATTCATAGCAGTCCAGGCCCTCAATGACACAGCGCTTCCTTCCACATGGCCTTCTGTAGCAGTCCAGACCCTCAGTGACAGTGCTTCCCTCCACATTGCCTTCAGTAGCAATCCAGACCCTCAGTGACAGCGCTTAACTCCTCATGGCCTTCTGTAGCAGTTCAGACCCGCAGTGACACAGCGCTTCCCTCTGCCTCGCCTTCTGTAGCAGTACAGACCCTCAGTGACACAGCGCTTCCCTCCACATGGTATTCATAGCAGTCCAGACCCTTAGTGACAGTGCTTCCCTCCACATTGCCTTCTGTAGCCGTCCAGACCCTCAGTGACAGCGCTTAAATCCTCATGGCCTTCTGTAGCAGTCCAGACCCTCAGTGACACAGTGCTTCCCTCCACATGGTATTCATAGCAGCCCGGACCCTCAGTGACACTGCTTCCCTCCACATTGCCTTCTGTAGCAGTCCAGACCCTCAGTTACAGCGCGTAACTCCTCGTGGCCTTCTGTAGCAGTCCAGACCCTCAATGACACAGCGCTTCCATCCACATGGTATTCATAGCAGTCCAGGCCCTCAATGACACAGCGCTTCCTTCCACATGGCCTTCTGTAGCAGTCCAGACCCTCAGTGACAGTGCTTCCCTCCACATTGCCTTCTGTAGCAGTCCAGACCCTCAGTGACAGCGCTTAACTCCTCGTGGCCTTCTGTAGCAGTCCAGACCCTCAATGACGCAGTGCTTCCCCCTAAATGGTCTTCGTAGCACTTGAGACCCTCAGTGACACAGCGGTTCCATCCACATGGCCTTCGTAGCAGTACGGACACTCAGTGACACAGCGCTTTCCTCCACATGGTCTTCGTAGCAGTACAGACCCTCAGTGACACAGCACTTCCCTCCACATGGTCTTCGTAGCAGTCCAGACCCTCAATGACACAGTGCTTCCCCCCACATGGTCTTCGTAGCACTTGAGACCCTCAGTGACACAGCGCTTCCATCCACATGGTCTTCGTAGCAGTACGGACACTCAGTGACACAGCGCTTTCCTTCACATGGTCTTCGTAGCAGTACAGACCCTCAGTGACACAGCACTTCCCTCCACATGGTCTTCGTAGCAGTCCAGACCCTCAGTGACACAGCGCTTCCCTCCTCATGGTCTTCATAGCAGTCCAGACACTCAGTGACACAGCGCTTCCCTCTGCATGGTCTTCGTAGCAGTACATACCCTCAGTGACACAGCGCTTTTCCACATGGTCTTCGAAGCAGTCCAGACCCTCAGTGACACAGCGCTTCCCTCTACATGGTCTTCGTAGCAGTCCAGACCCTCAGTGACACAGCCCTTCCCTCTGCTTGGCCTTCTGTAGCAGTCCAGACCCTCAGTAACATTGAGCTTCCCTCCACATGGTCTTCGTAGCAGTCCAGAACCTCAGTGACACAGAGCTTCCTTGTGCCTCGCCTTCTGTAGCAGTACAGACCCTCATTGACACAGAGCTTCCCTCCTCATGGTCTTCGTAGCAGTTCAGACCCTCAGTGACACAGCGCTTCCCTCCACATGGTTTTCGTAGTAGCACAGACCCTCAGTGACACAGCGCTTCCCTCCTCATGGTCTTCGTAGCAGTACTGACCCTCAGTGACACAGCGCTTCCCTCCTCATGGTCTTCGTAGCAGTACAGACCATCAGTGACACAGCGCTTCCCTCCACATGGTCTTCGTAGCAGTCCAGACCATCATTGATCCAGCGCTTCCCTCCACATGGTTTTCGTAGCAGTCCAGACCCTCAGTGACACAGCGCTGCCCTCCACATTGTCTTCGTAGCAGTACAGACCTCAGTGACACAGCGCTTCCCTCCACATGGTCTTCATAGCAGTCCAGACCCTCAGTGACACAGCACTTCCCTCCACATGGCCTTCTGTAGCAGTCCAGACCCTCAGTGACACAGCTTTTCCATCCACATGGTCATCATAGCAGTCCAGACCCTCAGTGACACAGCGCTTCCCTCTGCCTCGCCTTCTGTAGCAGTCCAGACCCTCAGTGACACAGCACTTCCCTCCACATGGTCTTCGTAGCAGTCCAGACCCTCAGTGACACAGCCCTTCCCTCTGCCTGGCCTTATGTAGCAGTCCAGACCCTCAGTGACACAGCACTTCCCTCCACATGGTCTTCGTAGCAGTCCAGACCCTCAGTGACACAGCGCTTCCCTCCACATGGTCTTCGTAGCAGTCCAGATCCTCAGTGACACAGCCCTTCCCTCTGCCTGGCCTTATGTAGCAGTCCAGACCCTCAGTGACACAGCACTTCCCTCCACATGGTCTTCGTAGCAGTCCAGACCCTCAGTGACACAGCGCTTCCCTCCACATGGTCTTCGTAGCAGTCCAGATCCTCAGTGACACAGCCCTTCCCCCTGCCTGGCCTTATGTAGCAGTCCAGACCCTCAGTGACATAGCTCTTCCTTCCACATGGTCTTCGTAGCAGTTCAGACCCTCAGTGACACAGCGCTTCCCTCCACATGGTCTTCATAGCAGTCCAGACCCTCAGTGACACAGTGCTTCCTTCCACATGGTCTTCGTAGCAGTCCAGACCCTCACTGACACAGCGCTTCCCTCCACATGGTCTTCGTAGCAGTCCAGACCCTCAGTGACAGTGCTTCCCTCCACATGGCCTTCTGTAGCAGTCCAGACCCTCATTGACACAGCGCTTCCCTCCTCATGGTCTTCATAGCAGTCCAGACCCTCAGTGACACAGCCCTTCCCTCTGCCTGGCCTTCAGTAGCAGTCCAGACCCTCAGTGACACAGCACTTCCCTCCACATGGCCTTCTGTAGCAGTCCAGACCCTCAGTGACACAGCTCTTCCCTCCACATGGTCATCATAGCAGTACAGACCCTCACTGACACAGCGCTTCCCTCCACATGGTCTTCATAGCAGTCCAGACCCTCAGTGACACAGTGCTTCCTTCCACATGGTCTTCGTAGCAGTCCAGACCCTCACTGACACAGCGCTTCCCTCCACATGGTCTTCGTAGCAGTCCAGACCCTCAGTGACAGTGCTTCCCTCCACATGGCCTTCTGTAGCAGTCCAGACCCTCATTGACACAGCGCTTCCCTCCTCATGGTCTTCATAGCAGTCCAGACCCTCAGTGACACAGCCCTTCCCTCTGCCTGGCCTTCAGTAGCAGTCCAGACCCTCAGTGACACAGCACTTCCCTCCACATGGCCTTCTGTAGCAGTCCAGACCCTCAGTGACACAGCTCTTCCCTCCACATGGTCATCATAGCAGTCCAGACCCTCAGTGACACAGCGCTTCCCTCCACATGGTCTTCGTAGCAGTCCAGACCCTCAGTGACACAGCGCTTCCTTCCACATGGTCTTCGTAGCAGTCCAGACCCTCATTGACACAGCGCTTCCCTCCGCATGGTCTTCGTAGCAGTCCAGACCCTCAGTGACAGTGCTTCCCTCCACATGGCCTTCTGTAGCAGTCCAGACCCTCATTGACACAGCGCTTCCCTCCTCATGGTCTTCATAGCAGTCCAGACCCTCAGTGACACAGCCCTTCCCTCTGCCTGGCCTTCAGTAGCAGTACAGACTCTCAGTGACAGCGCTTCCCTCCGTAAGTCCGCCCAGTCCCCCACAGTATTGATGTCCAAATCGTGCCAGAGCATGCGGCCAGCACCTCAACGCATGGATAGTCAGCCATGCCACGCCACTGCATGCAACCCACCACCTCTGCCTTGGATCCTTCTGTATGGATTTTAAAAGAACAAGCCGGCTAATATGGTGGCCATGAGGATGTGTCCGCCATCTTTGGTAGTTCTGGCAATCTGGGCAGAGCAAACTATTTTATGCCATCTTTTCATGTGATGAAGAAACCTCAAGACACACTGAATAAAATGTAAGCCAAAGAAGTAAATAAAACAGTATTGCAATACTGGAAAGCAGAAGTTTTATTTCTGATGTTTTAAAGAAAAAACATTGATTTTAAAATATGCTGGTATTTTGTGACCCGAATCCAGTGTGGTAGAAGCACCCACACTGAAGGTACCAAAGAAGAGCTGTTGTCCTTACTACTGCTTTAGTATCGGGGGCCCTGGGCACAGGCGTCACTCTCTCAGGTCGCTCGTCACAGACGGATAATGACGTTGAGGCTGAAACATTACAACAAGGACAGGCTTCTCCCCAGAGCAACACTTGTGGTCTTACTTCAACCTCACTTCCTTCCTCTGAGCTCATGGGATTCCCCTCAGCAACAGGAAGCAGGGCGAACACGCCTGTGCCCAGCATCGAAAGGAGTGAAAACGGTGCCATTCACACCTACACCACAGAGTCCTCACATAACACACCGGCCAGGCGCCATCCTGCGGCTCCTTCTCATCTAGACCAAGACATGTACCAGTGGGCGAGGAAGGTGGCACACCATCAAAAGGAAGGACGAAGAGGCAGCTGCCACTAGGGTTACACTCTCTTACTCTCACATTCCAGTCTCTTCAATGTCCACCAGTCATGTGGGAGATTCTAAACCAGCCAGAAACCCACATGTGGGGACCAAGTCAAAGGAACAGGAGGCCTGGCCGAATGTGTCCTTGGACATGATTTGGCCAAATTGAGTGTTCAGTAGGAAGCAAAGGCAATATTGCTGCTGCCTTGGCCCAGCGGCTCGAGTCGGAATACCTTACACTAGAGTGATCTGACCAACGGTGAACAGTTATAGAATTCAACTGACGACTCACTGGGCAAAGGAGCCTTTCGACCCACAACGGTCTGCGCGAGGATCAGCGCCAGGAAGAAAGAACCTAAGAGCCAACCTGAAGAATTCTGCACAGTCCAAATAAAACCTGCATGCCCCTTCCATGGGACTTCAATACGCTTCAACCGAGGAGAGCCTCTTCACCTTCGAAGAAGATTATGGAAAGAAGGCGGAAGGAACAATGGACCGCTCCATATGAAAATCTGACAGAATTCCAAGTCAAAAGATTGTCAGTCTCAGGACTTTTTGTGCATTATCAGCTTGAAGGTGTGTCAGGGGATTCAACTACAAATCAGCTACCCTTCTGGGAGAGGCGGTCTCCCTGAGACAGATGGCAGGCCAGGTCATTGCTTAATGTCTTAAGAAGCTGCAGATTCAAAGGCCCTATGAGCCAGCACACATAATACAACAATTAAATGCTAAAGAGGTCAGGATCGACCACATAAATAAGAAAGCAACCCTCTAAAATGCTCCTTGAAAGCAGAATATTTCAAGACATGTTATAAAGGAAACCACTGGTACCATTCTGAGGGAGGGGGCTCCGCCCAGTGACCCGCCCCCTTGAACCCCATTCACTCCTCATATTCTTTCTTTGGCAGTGGACTGAAGGGCTGTCTCTTGGTTCCTGAATTGGGCAAATAGAAGCTCATATCCTGTGCCAAGCATGGTAGCCCACCACCAGACCACAGGAGGGTTAACGGATCTCTGGCACGTGAAGAAGAGGTGGAATACTTCTGTTGAGATAGGGGGGCGTACTATGGAGGATAAACTGGAACCACAGCTCAGCCGAATAAGGCTCCAATTAAGGTTTGGTGTTGTGATGACTAAAGGATTATTTGACTTTCATTCCCTGAAAGACCAAGATCTGAGAGAGGCAATATCATGTCTATCAGAGAGACTGCTGCTGAAAGGAAGACATCATCTTTTTGTTATTAGTATATGTGGATAGGGGGACAAAATACTAGAGGGTCGTTAATCTCATTCCCCTTTGGACCATGCATTAAAATTTACATTTTCATGAAAGGAAGACATCACCAGCAATTCATCATGGTGGCCTCCCAGGTGAGCATCTGGATGACTCAAGCATGTCGCCATGGAATTCATGTTAGTGTGAATCCTGGGCTCAGAAGAAGAGCACTCAAGTAGAGGCAAGACCTCCACCGAGGAACAAATCTCAGACACTTCTGGTGGAGTTCCGGCCTTGGCATGTGGAAACACATTTCCTTGATACCTACGTAAGAAAGCTAGTTCCCTTTCTGAAGGCAATGATGATATGTTAGGCCCCAGGAGCATCTTTAACAATATTTTCAGTCAAAAGAGAATGGTACAAAAGGTCAGCTCTTGAATGCTTCAGGAAGGAAAGGAAGAGCGACTCTATTGGAACAGTTTCTCTTACATCTACATATAGAATTTACAGGCTTGCAACAAGCGCTCTAAACAGAGTACATGAGCATGAGAAGGTCATTCCACAGAAAGATGTGAATCTCACCAATGACTGAACCAAAGGGTTTTGCAAGAGTTGTTTTCAGTATTCAAGGTTAATCAATCAATCAATGAATCAATCAGTACACTTGTAGAGCGCGCTACTGACCCGTGAGGGTCTGAAGGCGCTGGGGGGGGGGGGGTGGGGGGGGGGGCAGATCTTGAGGTGTTTCCTGAAGGTAAGATGGTCCTGGGTCATTCATAGGTGTGCAGGGAGGGAGTTCCACGTTTTGGCTGCCACGTAGGAGAATGATCTTTCTCCGGTGGTGGTTCTGCGAATCCGTGGGACGAGGGCGAGGCTGGGGGGAGCGGAGTTTGCGTGTTGGGAGTGTAGAACGTGAGGCGATTGTTGAGGTATTCGGGGCCTATGTCGTGGAGCGCTTTGTGTGCGTGGGTGAGGAGTCTGAACATGATCCTTTTGCTGACGGGGAGCCAGTGCAGGTCTCTCAGGTGAGCTGATATGTGACTGCGGCGGGGGATGTCGAGGATGAGTCATGCAGATGCATTCTGTATGCTTTGGAGTCCTTTCTGAAGTTTGATTGTGGTTCCTGCGTATAAGGCGTTCCCGTAGTCTAGTCAGCTGGTGACGAGGGCCTGGGTGACCGTCTTTCTAGGTCTGGTAGGGATCCACCGGAAGATCTTACGGAGCATGCGCAGGGTGTTGAAGCATGAAGATGAGATGGCGTTGACTTGCTTGGTCATCGTGAGAGAGGAGTCCAGGATGAATCCCAGGTTGCGTGCATGGTCAGTGGGTGTCGGTGTGGTGCCCAGTTCTGTGGGCCACCAGGAGTCGTCCCAGGCGGATGGGGATGGTCCCAGGATGAGGACCTCCGTCTTGTCCGAGTTCAGTTTCAGACGGCTGAGTCTCATCCATTCGGCGACGTTTTACATTCCTTTCTGGAAGTTGAGTTTGGTGCTGGCTGGGTCCTTGGTGAGGGAGAGTATGAGCTGGGTATCGTCGGTGTATGAGATGATGTTGAGTTTGCGTGCAATGGTGGTGAGGGGGCTCATGTAGATATTTAAGAGGGTTGGGCTGAGCGATGAGCCTTGGGGTACGCCGCAGATGATCTCGGTGGCTGCGGAGCGGAAGGGAGGGAGGCGGACTCGCTGGGTTCTGTCGGAGAGGAAAGAGGTGATCCAGTCCAGGGCTTTGCCTTGGATCCCAGCGTTGTGGAGGCGGGTTATTAGGGTGCGATGGCAGACTGTATCAAAGGCGGCTGAGAGGTCTAGGAGGATGAGGGTGGTGTTTTCCCCGTTGTCGAGTAGGGTCCTGATGTAGTCGGTGGCTGCGATGAGGGCGGTCTCGGTGCTGTGGTTGGCTCGGAATCCGGACTAGGATGGGTCGAGGGATCCATTCGCCTCGAGGAATGCGGTCAGCTGTTTATTGACAATCTTCTCGATCACTTCCGCCGGGAAGGGAAGAAGAGAGATGGGGCGGAAGTTTTTGAGGTCTTTAGGGTCCGCTGTGGGTTTCTTCAGTAGGGCGTTGATCTCTGCGTGCTTCCAGCTCTCTGGGAAGGTGGCGGACACAAGGGTGTGGTTTATGATGTTCTGTAGGTGGGGAGCGATGATGGTGTCGGCTTTGTTGAAGATGTGGTGAGGGCATGGGTCGGAAGGAGAGCCGGAGTGGATGGTGTTCATAGCTTGGGCGGTGTCTTCGGAGCTGATGGGGGTCCAAGCACTGAGGGTGGTTGTAGGGGGTGTTGGTTCGGTGGCTGGGGGCAGAGTCTGGGCGCCAAAGCTGTTGTGGATAATGGCGATCTTGCGGTGGAAGAACATGGCGAGGGAGTTGCAGAGGTCTTGCGATGGTGTGATGTCGTTGCTGTTGGCGTTGGGATTGGAGAGCTCTTTTACGATGTTGAAGAGTTCCTTGCTGGTGTGTGTGTTGTTGTCCAGCCGTTCTTTGAACGATGTCTTTTTGGTGGTGCGGATCAGCTGGTGGTGTTTGCGGGTGGCGTTCTTGAGGGCTGTCATGTTTTCTGTCGTCGGTGAACCATGTTGTTTTCCTGAGACAAGAAGTGGGTCATATCAGTGGGAAGTAGGATCTGTTTCTTTTGCTTAGCTGAACAAATAAAACCTTAAATGATCCTTAGGCCGTGCCCCTCTGGAACTCGAAGATATGCTGGCCTAGTGCTGGAGCTGGTGACTCGCCATATACCACGGATTGCTCTTGCCCAATCAGCCTTCAGAGGCAGCAGCAGGCGGGTGAGATATCCCTGGAGCAGGGGTAAAGAGAAGAGAACCAAAGATCCTCTGTCACTTAGTGGCTCATCTGGCCGTGCATCATGAGTTCTAAACCTGTAGAAGCTGCGACTGATCATTTCCCTTCAATTGGGAAAGTAAGCACGTTTTCCTCTGCTTAGAGGGAGAAGTAAAAAGTCAAATGAAAACTTGATAAAAGGTAAAAACGAAAAGAAAATGTTTTGTCTTATAATTGCACCTTACCAAAAGATTGGCTTAAATGGCAAACTGAATAGTGTCAAAAACTGGACTTCCTTTCTAGTGCCGCAGAGGAAGACGGGCTTCTGGCTCCACTAAGTGCTCCTCAATACCAGGCAAGCATGATCAACAGAGGTCGCGCTTCATGAACTGCATTACTTCATGGCACAGTGATGCCTTTAGCAAATACACAACCCTCCTTAAGCACATTCTTTTAAATCAGGATAGTGGGTACTTGAAAGGGCCTTTGGAGAAGTACGAGGGTCAATACAGTCACCCGATCTGTTCCATGAGGCTGCCCCTGTGTATGTAGTGTGCTTGCTACACTACAATGTCCTTCAGTCTTCTCTTGTCGGTGGCAAGTTCTGTGCTTGGCTAACTCAGGAGAAGAATAGACAGCAGTGGCCTCAAATTGTTGGAAGGAATGGGCTATGGATGGCTCAGAAACTGGATCCACACATGGAGGTGGGACAGATCTGTACAAAAGACAGTCAAGGTGAGGCCCAAGTAGAAGCTAAGGGCACCGTCTGCAACATCAGTAGCCCTGGTGGAGTAAAGAAACCCCACTGGCTTCGAGGGAGGTTACCAGACTGCTCAAATATGGGGCATACTTGGCTAAGATATCTGAAGCTGCAAGATTTACACTGGTATTAAACATACTTTACTGGGGGAAGGAGCGCAAAAGGCCACTGGGCTGGAGGGGCAAAATAGTGGTTGCAGAGAACAAGTAGAACTAAACCTTTAGCACTATCCTGAGATGATCACAAACCAGGAATTCATAAGCTAGGCACTAGAAAGGCAGGACGGAGAGGCTCATGCATAATTCACCAAGAATGACTTCTTCAGGAGTGGCTGTTCTCAGAAAGAGAACCACAAGAGAGCACAAGTGCAGAGGACCTCAGCTGAAGAACTGCAAGAAAGCACAGAGAGAGTGCATAGGACCTCAGCTGAGGAAACCACAGGACAGCACAGAGAGATTCAGAGTGCAGAGGACCTCAGCTGAGTCCAGGGAAGACATGGCTTGGCAGTTCGGGCTGGACTGTTCCCATGAGGCACAGGGTCAGACTGATTTGCATATAGCCATGTCTGAACTGGGGTGGCAGAGTGGGCTAAAGAACGGTGATGGATTAAACCCAGATCTTTTGACTGGGTGTGAGTGTTTGATTGATTCAGATGCTCCGTCCATCACCACCCCCTTTTGTACCGCTTTTGGCCGCCATAAGTGTGGCAGGGTATGCTCAGACGTGAGTCCCTTGCTCACTTTGCCACTGGATTCAAGCAAGCCGTGCTGAAGACGGCTGGAATGCCAGAAACCGGTCCTCGGAAGCTTGTTTCCGGTCCAGGGAAGACATGGCTTGGCAGTTCGGGCTGGACTGTTCCCATGAGGCACAGGGTCAGACTGATTTGCATATAGCCATGTCTGAACTGGGGTGGCAGAGTGGGCTAAAGAACGGTGATGGATTAAACCCAGATCTTTTGACTGGGTGTGAGTTTGATTGATTCAGATGCTCTGTCCATCACCACCCCCTTTTGTACCCCACGTAGTTGTAGGTCGTAGCACTCCCCGTCCCGCAGCGGGGCGGGAAGACCCCCATGATGAATCGTGACACCACGGGCCCTTTTGGTGTGTGAGGGGTATTTAAACAAACACTGTGTGCTTCCAACCACTGTAGGAAACACACGCAACCTGCAAGTACATGATTCAGAATCTATCTGAGGGTGGATCTTTGGGTATCTAAAACGTCCCAAGGAAACAAGCTGTATGTGCACCTATTGTGCAAAAATGACCTCCAACCTGTGCAACAATGATGTCCAGCTTCCTACAGCAGACAGAAGGGATGTGCGCATGAAAGCCAATGATCGATAGGTAGGGGGGGGTCAGAAAAGGCACCAACAGGCCTGAAAGAAGAAGTGCTGAGACACAAGAGTGAGGGGCTGCCAAAATGTGCTTAGGTAAAGCTTTAACATAATCCAAACATCCAGGGCCCCCCATTCCCATTAAGAGACAGAAGTAAATAAATGACAGTGAGGGACACAGTGGCATGGAGGAGTGCCCCATAACCAGCATCACTCACAGTATCTGTGACTGGGAACTGATGAAATGGGTCTGCCGTTACTTCTTGGAACAAAGAGTGAACATAAATGCAAGTGGTCACCAGCCAGACCTGGATCGTTGGATTCAAAATCAGGCAAGTGACAAGGAAGTGACGAGGCAATATCAACATAAGCCACTAAGGCATTGACTCTGTCCTCTCAGGATATCCTACAGCAGTGGCTGGGAGTACAGGAAGTTAGCAATGCACTCAGAAGGCACTATAAAAAGCACACAAGTATATAACTAGCAACAACTAATACTGCATTGCATGGCTTGAGTGAGATGACGCACCAGCACAGTACAGGCTGCAGCCACCACAAGCCGCACTAATTGGTGCTTTCCCGTGTTAGAGCAACCCTACTGTATGAGGCGAGGTTCTCAATACCCACAAAGTGCATCATTCTTGGCCCAAGGAGTGCAAAGGTTTCTCTTTCTTGAAAGACCTTGAAAGCTTCTGGAAAATAAAGTTTCATGTGTACTTTTTCCACTACGCTTTAAGTCCAAGCAGGCGAGCAGCATTCAGTACATCATCCCTGGTGAGATAGCAGCCGCAAAGTTGCCGATAACCGTTGAAAGCCTCTCGGCCATGCAAAACACGCCAGTTGTCCACAAACAATGCCTGTAAGAAAAGGAAATGAATCAGGACCAAATTTTCTCATCTTGAAGCCACAGACAATTTATACTTAGTTACTATTATATTTTTAAACTATTATTATAGTTTTAATACAACTTTAGATGTCACTTGTTGTGGGGCTGAGACTGTTCTGAACAGCAGTTTTGCACTACTGACCCAGATCCGTGGAAGGAAGACTGGCAGACTCCTCTGATGTACACTGCATTTGCTTTCAGATCTCAAATGATGACCGGCTAAGAATGTGTTCATACTTCTAAAGAAGATGCAGACATGGACAATCTCTGGTACTTACTACATGGCTCTATGAGTCACAGAAGGACTTCCACACAAGATGCAGACCCTGCCCATCCATGCTACTTATTGCAATGCTTCTGTGCAAGTACTGAAAGTATTATTAAACAACATGCAGACCCAGCCCATCTCTGCTACTCACTGCGCTGCTCTTTGAGTCCTGGACGAACTACCAAACAACATGCAGACCCAGCCCATCTCTGCTACTCACTGCGCTGCTCTTTGAGTCCTGGACGAACTACCAAACAACATGCAGACCCAGCCCATCTCTGCTACTCACTGCGCTGCTCTTTGAGTCCTGGACAAACTACCAAACAACATGCAGACCCAGCCCATCTCTGCTACTCACTGCGCTGCTCTTTGAGTCCTGGATAGTACTACCAAACAACATGCAGACCCAGCCCATCTCTGCTACTCACTGCGCTGCTCTTTGAGTCCTGGACGAACTACCAAACAACATGCAGACCCAGCCCATCTCTGCCGCTAATTGCACTGCTCTACGAGTCTGGACGTATTTCCAAAGAAGATGCGAACCCACCCCATCTCCGCTAGTCATTGCTCTGCTCTACGAGTCTGACGTATTTTTTTTAAAAAGATGCAGACCCTGCTAATCTCTGCTACTTATTGCACTACAAGTCTGCAAGTACTTCCAAACAACATGCAGACCTAGTCCACCACTGCTATTTATTGCAGTGCTCTACGAGTCTGGAGGTACTTCTAAAAAAGGTGCAAACCCAGCCCATCTCCGCTACTCATTACACTGCTCTTTGAACCCTGGACATACTTCCAAACAAGATGCAGACCCAGCCCATCGCTGCCGTTTATTGCACTGCTCTACGAGTCCCGGATGTACTTCCTAACAAGATGCAGACCCAGCCCATCTCTGCTACTTATTGCACTGATCTACCTGTCCCCCACATATTTCCAAACAACATGCAGACCCAGTCCATCTCTGTGTACTGATTGCACTGCTCTACAAGTCTGACGTACTTCCAAACAAGATGAAGACGCAGCCCATCGCTACCGTTCATTGCGCTGCTTTACAAGTCCGAACGGTGGAACCAGCACTGTCTGGATGGCCAAAGGGATGCCTCAGCCAGGCAGCAGGCACCTCATGTGGTGCGACATGTTATCAGCCCCACACCCAACCTCTCAATCCTAATAATGCAATTTCACATGGCTATAGGGTGTACTCTGATACACGACATCAGTAATATGTACATACACAGAATTATAACACTTTTAGCAGCACTGCAGGATGAGGCCACGTGGGTAAACCCACTGTTGAGAGGTAAAGTGCTTTCGGCACGAGAACAATGTATAAACCAACACCGCCAACCAATCCCATGAGGCACAAGTGGTCCACAGACGGTCACTCATGCTCACTTAGCGCCGCTACGCAATGCGACAGGTACCACCACGGTCCATATGGGCACTTTCACACACATACGCACCGACACCCTAATGTGGTGCCATTGATACCAAATAGGTCAATAGATAACACTCCACAGAGTCCATGGCTACAAGCCTCCACCACTCTACAGTTCAGCCCCCTGTCCCAGACACCTCTGATGGAAGTTCATCAGCCCCTCCCTCCGAACACACAGCCACTCATGGCTGAGGTCACACGTCATCTGGATCCCTTGAAAGCAGGTGGGGATAGGCAGTAAGCATAAACAAGAGGCATACATAAACAAAGGGGGTCTTGGCACTACTAAGGAAGTTAGTCAACAAGTTGTGAAGCAGAAACAGGCTAAGAGCAATAATTTGTTACAAACAGGGGTTCAGTAGGGCTGTCTGGCACGAGCTCATTTCTGAAAATCACAGGGGGTCACGCAGTCTCTTGATCGGCTCCCGAAGTTTCTCTGAAGTGTTCCTCCAGCCTAGTCAATTCCTCACACTTCTACCTGGCGCCACAAAGTCTTTGAAAGGGCTAGATGGGTATAGGACAGCCGAGCCCGACCCGTGTCTGAGTGGACAAAGACCACGAGGACGTCCCCCCGGCAACTGTGACCTAGAATCCAGCACCCAAGGAACCTCCTCGACGCTCCTGACGATGCCTGCAGCCTCACAACAAGGGACCCCTCCAACCGCGACCAGCAGAGGGTAAGATTTCTCGACAACAAAAGACACCCCTGCACCCGGCACCCCACGGCCCCCTGTGCCCAACTCCTGGGTGTCTACCTAACCTACAGCTTCTCAACTTACCTCTCGAAGTGGTGATCACACCTGAAGAATCTCCGTCCCCGAGCATGCAGCCTTTGTTCGTCTTGTAGCTTTCCCATTGAAATCCAATGGGCGCCCGACGGCCAAAAAGCACCCTGCACCCAGCCGCCCAAGTGCACTGGAAGTGCAGCATCTGTTCTATTCTACTTCCCAGCTTGCCCTGTGTAAGTGACCCCGAGCTCAGCTCCCACAGCCCCGTGGTCTGCCTGCTAGCAGCTACCAACCAAAGGCCTCCTACCAACCTTAGGCTAACATTGGGCCTACTCTCTCTGCACCCGGCTGCCCCTGTGCCACTGAGGGTGCAACTACTGTACCTACCTCACCCTGGGAGACCCCCGAGTCTAACCCCAGAACCTTAACTCTGCCAGTCGAGTACTTACCTGAAAACCTACATTTTATCCATAGGGTAACATTGACTGGTTTTCACTTGGAAATTCTTCTAAGTGTGGAGTTTTGAAACTTTGAAATATTCACTAAAAATCATCTGATCAACGAAAACAAAATTACTCACCTGTTACCAGGAGAGATCCCAGGGCTGGATCTTTGTGACCTTAAAAAGTAATTACAACTGTGATTTTCCTCCATAGGATAACATTGGCTGATTTTTGAAACATACAAATATTTCTTAAAAATCGCCTGTGTAACAAAAACGATTTCTTTTACAGGAGATGCACCAGGGCTGAGTGAGAAAAGCATTAGTAAAGTAACTGATATTGCATTTTATTTAAAATCCCCATTAAGTTCAATGTTATAATTGTGTTTAACTTGTGTTGCATATTGCAACAACTGTATGTATTGCATTTAAAAGTCTATTGCTCACTGAAAGTATTCAACTGTAGCATCTCAGTCTGAGAAAGTATTTTTATACCTACTTGTGGTTCTAAAATAAAACTACAATATATTTTTATATACAAAACAATTGGCACAGAGTTCAGTTCTTGAGTGTGTGAGACCATTTGCTGACTGAGTGCGTACAACAAATGTTTTACACTGTCCTCTGATACTGCCTTACTGCTCGACCAAGCTACCACTTTGGAGAGTTAGGTTATATCTAACTTTAACCTCTGCCGCCAAACCTCTGGGGACTGTGGACTCTGTGCACACTGTACCTTACTTTGGTGCAGTATATACAGAGCCACATTCTTAAACAAGCCTCCTCCGTAGGGGAACCCTCATGTGTCTTTCATTCTACCTGGGCAGCTGACACCCGTGAGTGCCTGCCCAGCCCTTCACCTGCCATCCTAGTGGAGGCGAAAGGCCTCCTCCGTATGGACCATGTCTGCTATGGGCCAACAGGAGTACACATGCAAGGGCATTCCCACAGACCTGCTGTGGCAGTTGGGACACATGTTTAAAAGCACAGTCTATGCGAGTGCGCACATTGGTCCGCAATAGAAGGTCGGACACGCTGGTAAACCACACCAGCGGTGTAAGTGCGCACCCAGGCCACAATTCCAGACCTGAACAGCATTTACAAGCATCATGTCTGCACCATGTCCTATGTGCACTTTCCCACTGCAGTACAGAGGAAAAGGGCCCAGAGCCTTAGGACTCCACCCGAGAACCAGCACGTACACCGGCATGCCATCCCAAGCCAGAGGCCTGAATCTCAAGGACACCCGTGGTGTCCATATGCTACCCGGATGACAAAGGCGGTCACGTTAAGCACTTCTGTGGTGTCAACGAGCACACCAGCCATTCTTGGCAGGCTGGAGGCCTAAAAATATCACTGGCGCAAGGGCTCAGGTCAACAAGCACTAGCAGGCCGGACACAAGCCCAGCACAACTTCGGTGCTAGCGTACCCACCGCTTGTCAGGACAGGTGGACGATCCTTATCATGCTCTCTGCTAAGCGCTACTGCCTATGAGACTCCGGAAGGGTGCGCACACTTCCACACTGCACCAACAGTGGGGAAGGGCTATGGCCCTAGGGTCGTAAAGGGCCCTCAGCAACCTCAGCAGGTGTCCCCTGGAGGTCAACTGACCTCCGACGTAGGTGCTCTACCCTGTTCAGGCAGTGGTCATGCTCTGGCCCCACCAAACTACTTGCCTACCCCAAGCTGCACCCCTCGGGACGTACCCTAGAGACGCTCCAGAAGTAGGGAAGGCCCCCTCCGGGATGGCTCACCCGTTGAGATGACAACCTGAGTTGGAGACATAATGGACCAGCGAGTCCCGCGGGCCATAACAGTGCCACTTCTCCCTACTCGCCAATGCCGTACTCGTCTTGGGCATTCAGTGTACCTTTTCATAGGGCACTCCCTAGGACGACACTTAGCCCAATCGTGCAAGCACCCTGCTCCTAACCAGTGTGGGTAGGGTTCTCGTATAATTCCATTGCAGTACAGTAGGAATATGCTCCAAGTTCTAGGGTCATGAACAGAGAGTAGGCGAAGACTAGGAGGACAAAAAATAAAGTTTCAGGGATATTCTGCCAAGACCGCTATATCCAACATGAAAGTACTCTCCAAACAACATGCAGACCCATCCCATCTCCGCTACTCATTGTACTGCTGTATGAGTCCCGAACATACTTCCAAACAAAATGCAGACCCATCCCATGTCCGCTACTCATTGTACTGCTGTATGAGTCACAAACATACTTTCAAACAAAATGCAGACCCATCCCATCTCCGCTACTCATTGTACTGCTGTATGAGTCCCGAACATACTTCCAAACAAAATGCAGACCCAGCCCATCTCTGCTACTTATTGCACTGCTCTATCAATCCGAACTTTCTTCCAAACAAGCCCTCCCTGCTACTTATTGCAATTCTCTATCTGTCCGATCGTACTGCCAAACAAGATACAGACCAGGCCCATCTGTGCTACTTTTTTAAGAAAAAGTATGTATAGTACGTATGGATTATATGTGGTTTTTGTATATGCATTTTATATTTGTTTAAATTAACAGCCCTGAAGAAGTCCTCTAACAGAACGAAACGCGTCGGCTGTATCTTTGTGAAAACTGATGGAATTGGATTAAAAAGAAAACTTTGAATACGATTGGTGCTGGATCTAAAATAACTAAGGCATAGATGCATCAAGAATCTGTCCCTTTGCGACCGGTATTTTTGCATTTGGGATGCATCATCCCAAATGCAAAAATCGCAAATTAAGAAATCGCAAAATTGCGATTACTTGCATTTAAGGAATCTCAAATTGAGATTCCTTAAATGCAATGCATTAAAGTTTAAAAAATAGCGATTTCGCTAATAGGGCTCGCAAATTGCCATGAAGTTGAACTTCATGGTGATTGCAAAAAATGCACTTTAAGGGCATGTGTGTGCGCAACATATGTGCACAGATCAATTTCAGGGGTGCAACAGGATTTCCTTTGGACACCCCTGCACCCTTGAAATCGCATTCTCAATTTGCGATTCGCTAATTGCGATTTGCAAATTGAGAATGTCTTCCCATTCATAGGCCCATAGGAATGAATAGGGAGGTATTCCTTAATTGTGACTCGCAATTTGCGGGTCGCGATTAAGGAATTTTAAGAAATCGCAATTTTTTTAGTGATTTCTTCATGCATTGCATTTTGCTATTCCTTTATAGCGAATCGTTATTTTTCGCTATTAAGGAATAGCAAAATGGGTTCTTGATGCATCTGGGGGTAAGTCTTTTGTCCAGTCTCAAATTAAAGTGTGGTGCACCTGTGCTTAGGTTGTATATTGTTATGATCCTTAGGGATTTGCACAGTGACAGGGGTGCATTTCAGTGTGCACACAGACCCCAATAAGAATAGAGGGGCCAGATTATCAGAGGGATAGCAGGCCAGGTGCTGAGATCTGAGGGTTCCACTGTCAAACTTATAATCCCAAGGGGTGCATGACATGCATGAGGGGGAGAGTCTGAACATTTATATAGTGCACCCTAGACATTGCCATCCACCCACAGTCAGAAGATCAACAAAGAAGGGCTTTGGGGCAGCTCATTGTGAAGATTGTCCTGGCAGAATAATAATGATTCCTATCCACCCCCCTTGGGCACAAGACTGTGAAATGACAACCAATGAATGCAGCAACACTGAAAACCTTCATTCAACAGCCAATGACGCCAGCAACACTGAACCGCTTCATTTCACAACCAATGACGGCAGCAACCCCGAACCCCTTCATTCAACAACCAATGACGGCAGCAACACTGAACCCCTTCATTCAACAACCAATGACGGCAGCAACACTGAACCCCTTCATTCAACAACCAATGATTCCAGCAACACTGAACCTCTTCATTCAACAACCAATGACGGCAGCAAAACTGAACCCCTTCATTTCACAACCAATGACGCCAGCAGCACTGAACCCCTTCATTCAACAACCAATGACGCCAGCAACACTGAACCCCTTCATTCAACAACCAATGACGCCAGCAACACTGAACCCCTTCATTTAACAGCCAATGACGCCAGCAACACTGAACTCCTTCATTTAACAGCCAATGACGCCAGCAACACTGAACCCCTTCATTCAACAACCAATGACGCCAGCAACACTGAACCCCTTCATTCAACAACCAATGACGCCAGCAACACTGAACCCCTTCATTTAACAGCCAATGACGCCAGCAACACTGAACCCCTTCATTTAACAACCAATGACGCCAGCAACACTGAACCCCTTCATTCAACAGCCAATGACGCCAGCACCACTGAACCCCTTCATTCAACAACCAATGACGCCAGCAACACTGAACCCCTTCATTCAACAACCAATGACGCCAGCAACACTGAACCCCTTCATTCAACAGCCAATGACGCCAGCAACACTGAACCCCTTCATTCAACAGCCAATGACGCCAGCAACACTGAACCCCTTCATTCAACAACCAATGACGCCAGCAACACTGAACCCCTTCATTCAACAACCAATGACGCCAGCAACACTGAACCCCTTCATTCAACAACCAATGACGCCAGCAACCCTGAACCCCTTCATTCAACAGCCAATGACGCCAGCAACACTGAACCCCTTCATTCAACAACCAATGACGCCAGCAACTGAACCCCTTCATTCAACAACCAATGACGCCAGCAACACTGAACCCCTTCATTCAACAACCAATGACGCCAGCAACACTGAACCCCTTCATTCAACAACCAGTGACTCCAGCAACACTGAACCCCTTCATTCAACAACCCATGGCTCTGGTGCCCTACTAACCTCAGCCAAGGCTCACAGCCAATCAATGCACTTCCAGGACAGGGCTGCTGGAGGCATCAATAACAACACCCTGCGATGCCAAGTCCTTTGTCAGCGAGCACACACCAAATCAACAAACACAGTGGGAAAGGCTAGGGACACGCACCTGGCACCAACATGCGACAGTGCCCTGGGGCACCAGGGCACGCGCTCTAGAACCTACCAGTCCTGGCTTCAGCTTCACCCACAGCTCGTTCTCTGGCTTCCTCAGCTCTGTCGTCAGAGTCCGGTGTGCCACGTACCAGCGGTGCACAACGTCATGAGGAACAGTAGTGATGACCGCGCGGTCATAGTTGTTATATCTAGAGAGAAGGAGAGCAAGACATTGGGGTCATTGACACCATGAACATAAGGCTTGCCACAGCCCCTCCATCCATCAACAGGAGACCAAGAGAGGTTCTGCCACCGCCCAGCATGCAGTCCTGCATTGCCCAAGCACACCACAGTGAATGCCACTAGCCCCTAAAACTAACAACTCAGCCTCCCAATGAAGAGGCTCCTCGCAGGACCCCCATAAGGAGCAGCGTTCCCTGACAAAGCACCAAAAACGAGCTGCAAGGACTTAGGCAAGTCCCAGGGGTTTCTCACCATCCATAGACCTCTGTTCTGCATGAGCCTCTTGTGTTTGAACTTTAAGAGGCAGCCTAGTTACAAGTAAACAATGAGCACATAACTTTACTTGGAGAACAGTATGCCAAGTCCCCTGTAAAGAAGCAGTGATTTCATCCTCCCATTCCAGAGTGAGCACCTGATCATGTAGAGCTCCTTGTTCCAGGAGTAGGCGCTGAGCACCGGTCCCACGCCAATCATGTGGTTGTCGCAGATGTGCGTGTGCTCGATGTACTCGTGCTTCAGAGGCACCGTGCTGAGAAGGTGGAAGTCTTCCGGGTGGTGCTGACGTAGCTGGTCCGCTGCGTAGAACCCGTCCACCAGCAGCGTGCGACCCCCCGTGCCACTGTGCTCCAGGCAGTGGAAGAGCTGCATTCTGGGAAAGAAGAAGAATGAGGAGAACCATCAGGCACATCACCATCACTCAGGGTCATGGAGAGTGAGGTCAGCGGAATGAGGGACAGTAAACAGCAACTATTTGAACTTCTATCAATGCTAGTAGACTGCATGCTTTACCCACCACTCCCTCTTAATAGGAAGACCAGGTGGGGTTAGTGGAGCTTCAACAAGACTGCCTAGTACTGGAGCTCTGAGGGGACCGACATCCTCTTCCGCTGATGGTGTACGAGGGGTGTGTTGGACAGTGCAGGGTAAGGGCGAAGCTTCCCTTCAGCACCAAGGGGTCTCTCGGTTCCAAGCGCAGCTCACGGACACCTACTTACTGCAGAAGGTTTGAAGATGATGCCATTTTTGACTGCTCTGGGAGGAAGAAAGCAGCAGAGGCCCCCAAAGCAGGAGCAGAGAGAAGTGCCATGGGTTTTACCCTGAGGAATGCAAGTCACTTGTGTGTCTACTCACATTCCCTGAGGAGTAAGCATACTGCATGCATGCATAATGTACTAGAAGCATTTTTGTAATTTCATAAAGCGGTGTACGGTGTGGCACTAGAGCACTGACCGCTCTGCCCCTCAGTGCTGGCACTGTGGCACGGCGAAGGATGGACGCAATGCCAAACTATGGCCTTCTGAGACCCCGAGTGCTCTGTGACTCCCCCCCCTCCACTCACAGTACACGCTGCAGCAATGTGCCCTGGACCTGGGGCTCTGTACCTCCCTCCACTCACAGCACATGCTGCCCTCCTCTCCCTGACCCTTTGTGGGCACAGAAAGCAGCGCCCATATTCTGGGAATCCTTTGCTTCCGGGTCACAGTGTTCAGAAAGTGACACGCCACTGTGGGCGCCCATGATTTTGATTCAGACCTAAACATTGGCATTTAAAGTCTGTATCACACATCAGGGTTCTGTGTTTTATTCCCCCCTCCAGCACCGTTCCCTCCACGAAAGGGCCGTGTGTGTGGCTTCCTCATTCAAGCACTCCACTAAAGAATAGTGTCTGTGTGTATCTCATGCAAATCCCTCTTGACCCTGCTTCAATCAGAACAGTCCAGCCCAAACAGTCAAGCTAGGTCGTCCCTGAGAACGGGAGCACAAGGACTGGTTTCACCCAAGTTATTATGGGCTACTCAACTTCGTACAGCTTGCCTCCATTCACACAGTGTGCATGGGACCTACGTCTGGGCGTCTCCGGCACACTTACGGCGACAAACTAAAGCATACAAAAAGCAATGGATGGAATGCTTGAACTAGTCTCAGCCACTGGGAATTAATCTGGCCGCATCCCAGCCTATCGCTTAGTAGCACACCATGTCACCTCAGTTTGAACCCAGCCATATGCAAATCAGTCTTGACCCTGCTCCTATGGGAACAGCTCAGACCGAACTCCCAGGCCCGGTCCTTCCTGAACCGGAAACAAGCAACGCAGGACTGGCTTTGCCATTATTAAGAGCTCATAGGCCAGGTTGCTTCTGTTTCGGTTCAGGGATGACCTTGCTCGGCAGTTTGGTCTGGACTATTCCTATTGGAAGATGGTCAAGACTGATTTGCATATGGCTGGGTCCAAACTGAGGTGGCATGGTGCGCTAAATAACGATGGACTGGGATGTGGCTGATTAATTTCCAGTGGCTGAGATTGGTTCAAGCATTCCATCCATCACGTTCATACACTTTGGAAGCACAGTGGCACCTCAGCACTCTGGACATATCTTCTATCAGGAGCATGTGAAAAGGGTGTCCACCTATCCACACTCCAGAGCCTGCTGTTCTCACATTTCATGCAGAGATATGAAACATTTACCACAGGTTTGCTCTTTACTAATAGACACTTTCCTTCCAAGGGTGATGCCCCTGGCAGCAGATGTGCACCGAATGCAGCCTCCCAGGAGCTGTATTCACATCTCACTTAGTTCAATGCTGACCTCTCTGCGCGGTTCTTGTGGTTCAGTCCAGTGTAGTGAAGGCCCAGGCGGGGCCATTAGTTCTGCTGCCTCACGCTAAATAATGGGGATGGCAGGTGGAGGTGCTGGTTTATATCTGTGCACGAACTGGCGCACGAGCAGGGGTCGCCTCTCTTTATTAACTCTCCCTGACCTCCAACACGAGGTAGGCGCGCGTGCACGACAGCACGGTGGCGCAGCCTCGCACTGTGTTCGGTTCCTTCAAAACTGCCAGCAGACAAGATGGCATCATCCAAGTATTGCGCATGTGCCTGGAATCCTGTCCAGGCTCCAACACATGTGGACCTCGAGTCTTTTAGGTCTTGTGATCTGGTGCCTCAGGTCGTAGGGGTGGTTTCCTGGTGGGCAGAAACATCCCAGTAGGGCGTGGGTGTTTCAGCAGGTGGTGGTTCCCTCTGGGTAGGTGGGGTTCCGTGAGGCGGCTCATGACTGTGAGAGGGTGGATCAGCTTCAGTGCTATGTGTTTCTTCTCTAGTCACCTGGGTGGGCAGAGGGGATCCCTGGCCTGAGTGGCATGCAGTTGAATGGTGCCAATTGGTGAAAGTACATATATTTTGCATGTGACGCCACCTGAGCCGTTTCTGGTAGTCACCATCATGCCCCTTTGGGCGACCACATGAAGCGGACAGACTTCAAAGGGGAGTTGAAACATCCCTCCAGGATGTTGGTCTCGCACCAGGACCCAGTGTCCCTCACAGATATCTGATATTCTGGTGTGGAGTGCCTGGATGGCTCTATCATAGTTCTCCATTCTCCTTAACTGCGTGACCAGTTCTGGCTCCATGTTGATGCGTGCGGTATGTTGTCCAGGACAGCATGTCCACACATGATGACGGCAGGCACTCTGTGGGTTGAGCTATGGAGAGGGCTTCTGTATGCTACCAGGGCTTTGTGGATGGATTCCTCAACGGTTTGTCTTGTTGAGGGTGCGCATCAGTCTTTCCACCTCTCAGTTGCCTTGGATCCATTGGGTGTGACCTTCCTGTGTTGAATGTCTAGGGATTGTAGATATTCCCTAAAGTCCAGACTTTGAACTGGGGGCCCATTATTGCTCTTAACAGTATGGGGTACTCCAACGATGGTGAATACCTTGGCAAGGCATCTCCTGGAGTGGTCAAATGGCGTAGCTGGTGAGATCGCAACAATGAGGAGCTTGGAGAAAGTGTGTGAGTTGACCAAGATGTGCCGGCCATCCAGTAGGCTCCCAAAATCCATGCTGATGTTGCACCATGGCCCGTCACTCAGGCTGTCAGTCGAGATCGGGGAGGATTGTCCGGTAGTGTGCAGGCTTGGCACCAGGGACACTGTGTAACCATACCAGGATACCCAGTGTCCAAGGTAGGGAACCATACTTTCTGCCTCCATCGGGCCTTGATCTTCGCAGCCCCTTGATGGTTGGTCTGTGTGAGAATCATCAATTGCAGCGACCAAGGGATGACAATCCAGTGTACGTGTAGGAGAAGGCCTGGTGGTACAATGCTGAGCTTGTGGTGGACATTCCAGATTGAAGACAAATCCACCGGGGTGGTGTTGTTGTGCTTCCTCAGGTCCAAGAGGAAAGTCCTTCCACTGCTTCTCTCTGACCAGGCCAGAAGTCCACTACTACTCTCTATCCAGGCCAGTGGCACACTACTACTATCTATCCAGGCCAGCAGCACACTACTACTCTCTATCCAGGCCAGTGGCACACTACTACTCTCTATCCAAGCCAGCGGCACACTGCTACTCTCTATCCAAGCCAGCGGCACACTGCTACTCTCCATTCAGGGCAGGGGCATGCTACTACTCTCTATATAGGCGAGCGGCCCGCTGCACCCATCTATCCAGGCCAGTGGCACGCTGCTAGTCTCTATTTAGGGCAGCGGCCCACTGCACCTCTCTATAAAGGCCAGCGGCACCCTGCTACTCTCTATTCACGGCAGCGGCCCACTGCACCTCTCTATCCAGGCCAGCAGCACGCTGCTACTCTCTATCCAAGCCAGCGGCCCACTGCTACTCTATCTAGGCCAGTGGCCCACTGCAACTTTCTATCCAAGCCAGTGGCACACTGCTACTCTCTATCCAGGCCAGTGGCACACTGCTACTCTCTATCCAGGCCAGCGGCCCACTGATGCTCTCTATCCAGGCCAGCGGCCCACTGATGCTCTCTTTCCAAGCCAGTGGCACACTGCTGCTCTCAACCCAGGTCAGCGGCCCACTGATGCTCTCTTTCCAGGCCAGCAGTCCATTGCTACTTTCTATCCAGGCCAGCAGCACACTGCACCTCTCTATCCAGGCCAGCGACCCATTGCTATTCTCTATCTAGAAAAGCAGCCCATTGCTACAATCTATCCAGGCCAGCGGCCACTGCTATACTTTGCCCAGGCAGGTGTCCCACTGCTACTCTCTCTCCAGGCCAGCGGCCACAACTACTCTCTCTCCAGGCCAGCAGCCACTGCTACTCTCTCTCCAGGCCAGCAGCCACTGCTACTCTCTCTCCAGGCCAGCGGCCACTGCTACTCTCTCTCTATGCCAGCGGCCTCGGTTACTCTCTCTCCAGGCCAGCGGCCACTGCTAATCTCTCTCCAGGCCAGCGGCCCACTGATGCTCTCTATCCAGGCCAGCGGCCCACTGATGCTCTCTTTCCAAGCCAGTGGCACACTGCTGCTCTCAACCCAGGTCAGCGGCCCACTGATGCTCTCTTTCCAGGCCAGCAGTCCATTGCTACTCTCTATCCAGGCCAGCGGCCACTGCTACTCTCTCTCTAGGACAGCGGCCTCTGTTACTCTCTATCCAGGCGAGCGGTCCATTAATTCTTTCCATGCGGGCCATTGGTACATACAGATCAGGTGGTATGGAGTCCCACAGACAAGTCCATCGTATTAGCCAAACCTGCTCTCAATAACAATACAATTTGACCAACTGATTATCCTACTAATACCTTGTGTGCAATGCATAATGCTTGCAACAAGGATGTGTAAACGCCCAATTAGCAGTCACGAAGTGGTGGACGTGTTGTACAATAGCCACAGAAGCTGTGCTGGCTCTGACCACTTGAGCATAGAATCGCTTAGGATTAGAGAAAGACCTTTACAATGAAGGATGCTGAAAACAATTCATCAGGCTCCAGAGGCCTGCGGACCCTGCTCCCCGGTCAGGCGCCTTCAATGGTTCCAAAGACCTGTCTGAGGCTCGGGCCCTCTCTGCAGTCAGAATGAGGAGAGCCCATTCCAAGTTAGGAGATGACAGATGGGAAATTGGAAAAGAACTTGGGGAAGGAATCGGATGTGCATTGTATCTGCAGGCCCAACGCATCCCTGTGAAAATCAATGTCATGTTCTAGCGAAGGACAGGCCAAAAGTTCACTCAGCAGGCACAAAATGCCACAACTCGAAGGTCATTTGTTATATCTGTACATTTTGTGATACGCGTCGATGCAGTGTTGAAAATGGAAACAATCACTATGGGAACCCACAAATTAGGTGAGGGTAGGAGTGGTGGTAGGAAAGGGTGGCGTTGTGAGGGGCTGAACGATGATGGGCGGAGACTATGATGATGACATATGGGCCATCAGTACATACATATGCATGCCTTTACAAACTCTGTCCAAAGAAAGTGACTGGGGAATATGTGATAGAAAAACTAGCACCTTACTCAATTTGTCATAGACTGTATTAAAGATACAAGCTGCAGACATCTATGTGTCTCCAGCAAGTCTTAGGATGTAACATACTTATAATATAGCTCAGAGAGGTCACAGACTTGCAGGAGAGGCCTGTAATAT
The DNA here is from genome assembly GCF_964263255.1 of Lissotriton vulgaris. Lineage (NCBI taxonomy): Eukaryota > Metazoa > Chordata > Amphibia > Caudata > Salamandridae > Lissotriton > Lissotriton vulgaris. The sequence continues at coordinate 1,136,935,428 of NC_141698.1, read as the reverse complement.
TCTGATAAGAGAGCTCGGATAGGTCAAAGACTTGCAGGAGAGGTCTGTAATATTCTGATAAGAGAGCTCGGATAGGTCAAAGACTTGCAGGAGAGGTCTGTAATATTCTGATAAGAGAGCTCGGATAGGTCAAAGACTTGCAGGAGAGGTCTGTAATATTCTGATAAGAGAGCTCGGATAGGTCAAAGACTTGCAGGAGAGGTCTGTAATATTCTGATAAGAGAGCTCGGATAGGTCAAAGACTTGCAGGAGAGATCTGTAATATTTGGATAGGACATCTCAGATATATCATAGACTTTATTTATTTATTTATTTATAGGTTTCTATAGCGCTGGAATCGACTCCAACCGGAGTATCTCTGCGCTGTGATACCAGATAGAGTCCAACACTATGCAGATGAAGGATGGGTCTAGATTTTATCGGTGAATAGCAGAGTTTTGAGTTGCTTCCTGAACTTTAAATGATCTGTGCAGAGCCTAAGGGCCAAAGGCAGTTTGTTCCACAGTGTAGGCCCTGCAACAGATAAGGCTTTCCCTCCATGTCTAGTTTTTTTCGCACGAGGTACAGCCAGCAGAAAATTCTCACTAGATCTCAACGGTCTGGAGGGAGTATAGAAGGTAAATTTCTGCTCCAGATATGTAGGGCCATTTCCATTCAGGCATTTATGAATGATACAACATATCTTGAACTTGGCTCTTTGTCGGATGCTCAACCAGTGTAGTTTCTGCAGCAGAGGTTTTGATGCTGTTCTAGGGGGAGCATTTAGAACAAGGCGGGCTGCCGTGTTCTGGACCACCTGAAGCCTGTCTAGAACTCCTTCATTGGCAGAAAGGAGTAACCCGTTACAATAGTCGATACGACTCAGTATAAGGGCTTGCACCAATGTTCTTCTGGAGGAGTCCGGTAGCAGTGGAAAAATTCTACGCATCATGCTTATGATGTGGAAGCACGCGCCAGCTACCATATTGCAGGCAATGTTCACTTTAATTTTTTTCCTCTGTGTGCGGCAGTGTAAGGCCTCTGTGTGCTACAGACAATTCTATGTGCGCCAGGAACCAAATTGCGTGTGTTGGTGCAGCGACAAATATCAGTGCAAAAATAATTTCAAACTTTTGCTGAAAACGTTAAAAAATGGTGGATTTGCACACATACAGCGCCACGCGATGGGTCTTAAGGTAGGTTTACAAATTAGAGACACAAACCATGACATGAATTGGTTACAGGGGCAAGTACACTTCAACTCCAACGGTGGTAACATTATAAGATTTTACTAAAGATTATCAACTGGGGCACTGTCATAGGGTGGGGAGATTTGGGAGCCGATACAAGATCGCATTCTGGGGATACATGCAGTTCCTGCAGGGCATAGACTTGACAGCCACCTCTATGCGTGTGCAACCGTGCTCTCAGTCACTCACATTAACGCGACACCCAATAGTTAATACAGATCTGAAGCAGTTGGAAATACTGTCACAATAATATATAAGGGCCGAATGGGATGTAGAAATCAAGTTCTCAGCACTTAGATAAGTGAAACAAAGTCAGAAAGTACCTCAGGGCTCCTCACAAATGTCAAACTTTCAACTTGTGTTGTTGAGCGAGAAAGACAACAAACACATTGCTTGCAGTTCTGCGACTGTGCAGTTTTCAGAGGTCTGCATTCCTGTGCGGAAGAAAAATCTAACAATTTATCAAAAATGTAACCCCAGGGTGAAGGGAGCTCTTCTCTTGGCAGTAATAAATGGCCATTAATGCCAAACGCGTGGCTTGAACCAGCACTTTCAAATCTAATAGGTCTGTCGTTAGCAGCCAGCCTTCTGGATTTGTCAATGCTTGTTTTCTTTTTTCATGGTATTTGCAAAGCATTGTTGCTTGATGACTGTTGGGACCTAGTCAATCTAAAAAAGCAAACATTGTCTAAAAGCAAAAGTATTTGTTGGTCTAAAAAATCACATTTATAGGCATAGAGCCATAATGTGAACTAGAGTGTGCCTGAATGGACGCCATTGTCTAACCCAGGGTGGTGTGGAGTGCAAAAAAACGATGGATTTGGGCCCAGATCTTTGGACTGGGGTGAATGTGTGACATTGATCCACATTCTGTCCATCACCTGTTTTGTTTGCAATTGCCGCCATAAGTGCGCTGGGGATGCTCAGACGTGGGTCCCAGGCACTCCACACCACTGGAGTCAAGCTAGCCGGGCTGATGAGAGGTGTTACCTCGAAACCGGTCCGGTCCTCGGATGCTTGATTCCGTTCTGGGAAGGACATGGCTTTTGTAGTTCGGACTGGACTGTTCCCATGGGGCACAGGGTCAGAGCTGATTTGCATATCGCCATTGTCTAACCCAGGGTGGTGTGGAGTGCAAAAAAACGATGGATTTGGGCCCAGATCTTTGGACTGGGGTGAATGTGTGACATTGATCCACATTCTGTCCATCACCTGTTTTGTTTGCAATTGCCGCCATAAGTGCGCTGGGGATGCTCAGACGTGGGTCCCAGGCACTCCACACCACTGGAGTCAAGCTAGCCGGGCTGATGAGAGGTGTTACCTCGAAACCGGTCCGGTCCTCGGATGCTTGATTCCGTTCTGGGAAGAACATGGCTTTTGTAGTTCGGACTGGACTGTTCCCATGGGGCACAGGGTCAGAGCTGATTTGCATATCGCCATTGTCTAACCCAGGGTGGTGTGGAGTGCAAAAAAACGATGTATTTGGGCCCAGATCTTTGGACTGGGGTGAATGTGTGACATTGATCCACATTCTGTCCATCACCTGTTTTGTTTGCAATTGCCGCCATAAGTGCGCTGGGGATGCTCAGACGTGGGTCCCAGGCACTCCACACCACTGGAGTCAAGCTAGCCGGGCTGATGAGAGGTGTTACCTCGAAACCGGTCCGGTCCTCGGATGCTTGATTCCGTTCTGGGAAGGACATGGCTTTTGTAGTTCGGACTGGACTGTTCCCATGGGGCACAGGGTCAGAGCTGATTTGCATATCGCCATTGTCTAACCCAGGGTGGTGTGGAGTGCAAAAAAACGATGGATTTGGGCCCAGATCTTTGGACTGGGGTGAATGTGTGACATTGATCCACATTCTGTCCATCACCTGTTTTGTTTGCAATTGCCGCCATAAGTGCGCTGGGGATGCTCAGACGTGGGTCCCAGGCACTCCACACCACTGGAGTCAAGCTAGCCGGGCTGATGAGAGGTGTTACCTCGAAACCGGTCCGGTCCTCGGATGCTTGATTCCGTTCTGGGAAGGACATGGCTTTTGTAGTTCGGACTGGACAGTTCCCATGGGGCACAGGGTCAGAGCTGATTTGCATATCGCCATTGTCTAACCCAGGGTGGTGTGGAGTGCAAAAAAACGATGTATTTGGGCCCAGATCTTTGGACTGGGGTGAATGTGTGACATTGATCCACATTCTGTCCATCACCTGTTTTGTTTGCAATTGCCGCCATAAGTGCACTGGGGATGCTCAGACGTGGGTCCCAGGCACTCCACACCACTGGAGTCAAGCTAGCCGGGCTGATGAGAGGTGTTACCTCGAAACCGGTCCGGTCCTCGGATGCTCGATTCCGTTCTGGGAAGGACATGGCTTTTGTAGTTCGGACTGGACTGTTCCCATGGGGCACAGGGTCAGAGCTGATTTGCATATCGCCATTGTCTAACCCAGGGTGGTGTGGAGTGCAAAAAAACGATGGATTTGGGCCCAGATCTTTGGACTGGGGTGAATGTGTGACATTGATCCACATTCTGTCCATCACCTGTTTTGTTTGCAATTGCCGCCATAAGTGCGCTGGGGATGCTCAGACGTGGGTCCCAGGCACTCCACACCACTGGAGTCAAGCTAGCCGGGCTGATGAGAGGTGTTACCTCGAAACCGGTCCGGTCCTCGGATGCTTGATTCCGTTCTGGGAAGGACATGGCTTTTGTAGTTCGGACTGGACAGTTCCCATGGGGCACAGGGTCAGAGCTGATTTGCATATCGCCATTGTCTAACCCAGGGTGGTGTGGAGTGCAAAAAAACGATGTATTTGGGCCCAGATCTTTGGACTGGGGTGAATGTGTGACATTGATCCACATTCTGTCCATCACCTGTTTTGTTTGCAATTGCCGCCATAAGTGCACTGGGGATGCTCAGACGTGGGTCCCAGGCACTCCACACCACTGGAGTCAAGCTAGCCGGGCTGATGAGAGGTGTTACCTCGAAACCGGTCCGGTCCTCGGATGCTCGATTCCGTTCTGGGAAGGACATGGCTTTTGTAGTTCGGACTGGACTGTTCCCATGGGGCACAGGGTCAGAGCTGATTTGCATATCGCCATTGTCTAACCCAGGGTGGTGTGGAGTGCAAAAAAACGATGGATTTGGGCCCAGATCTTTGGACTGGGGTGAATGTGTGACATTGATCCACATTCTGTCCATCACCTGTTTTGTTTGCAATTGCCGCCATAAGTGCGCTGGGGATGCTCAGACGTGGGTCCCAGGCACTCCACACCACTGGAGTCAAGCTAGCCGGGCTGATGAGAGGTGTTACCTCGAAACCGGTCCGGTCCTCGGATGCTCGATTCCGTTCTGGGAAGGACATGGCTTTTGTAGTTCGGACTGGACTGTTCCCATGGGGCACAGGGTCAGAGCTGATTTGCATATCGCCGTTGTCTAGCCCAGGGTGGTGTGGAGTGCAAAAAAACGATGGATTTGGGCCCAGATCTTTGGACTGGGGTGAATGTGTGACATTGATCCACATTCTGTCCATCACCTGTTTTGTTTGCAATTGCCGCCATAAGTGCGCTGGGGATGCTCAGACATGGGTCCCAGGCACTCCACACCACTGGAGTCAAGCTAGCCGGGCTGATGAGAGGTGTTACCTCGAAACCGGTCCGGTCCTCGGATGCTTGATTCCGTTCTGGGAAGGACATGGCTTTTGTAGTTCGGACTGGACTGTTCCCATGGGGCACAGGGTCAGAGCTGATTTGCATATTGCCATTGTCTAATCCAGGGTGGTGTGGAGTGCAAAGAAACGATGGATTTGGGTCCAGATCTTTGGACTGGGGTGAATGTGTGACATTGATCCACATTCTGTCCATCACCTGTTTTGTTTGCAGAATGCTGTCACTTACATTGAATTAGCCAATCACTGAAGTTGGCTGACCCGTTGCCCTATACTGTATGCTGTCATGGATGGAAGAAAATGAGAATGACACAATAATAGGCCTATGAACGAACAGGACAGGCAGAAAGCGCCTAGAAGGAATTATTTTATACATGTAATTTTTGGAAAATTAAGATCTTGTCTCATTCCAGACCTAAAGAGACAAACAGTCTCTTTCTCTCTCTGTTTCAGACTCTCATACAACACCTGTCGATTCTGTTGGAGATTGCTAACAGTACAACTGTCCCACGGGTGCTGTCCCAGAAATGTCTGCTGCAGGGCCGAGCGAGGATGAGCACGCCTTGCGTTATAAACCGGTCACCACCGGGGCCATACTTTGGGGCGCTCTACATTATTTTAAAGGTGAATGCAGTGTCCTACATAAATAAAGGGTATTCGATGTACAGCACGTATAGGGTAAAGCTGGCATATGTTCAGTTTGACCCACACTGCCAGCAGTAGACTGAAGTAGGCAGAACCACTCCCCCACTCTCAATGACGTTCTGGGAGAAGATCCATTTTAAGAGGGACTATTCAAGCCTTCAGTGGATGAAGAAGACACACCAAAATCCCTTTTCACCTGTAAATGAAGGATAGCATATGTAGTAATTACAATAAATATGGAGACAAACCTAAAGCTGTCTATCCTGCACTGAAAAGAGTCCCCTTAAGTCTGCAGTGGAAGGATACAGCCCAACCAATTCAAACAACCTGAGGCTGAAAAGGTCTTAAGCGTGACAACCAGAAGAATTGAGAGGAAAGCCATCCAATCAGGAGCAGAGATGAGAGAGAGAGACAACAGAGCCATCCAATCATGAGAAAGGGGCTGAACCAAAGCCAATGTGAAATACTTGTGATGTATTGGAAACAAAAGGTCTGTCAACAGGTAGCTATAGCGGGCTGTTGCGAGACGTAAAAATGAAGTTAACTAGCCATCCAATCAACATGTGTTTGACTTCTCCATGTGTCTCACATCAGGATACAGTAGACACGTTTCTGCTACTCCAGTGCTGGTTCCACAGTTAGAGACATTCTCTTTGTGGGCGCTGGAAAGGTTATTGGTCTAACTGGTTTCATAATATGATCCACGCCTCTTTCTAGGGTTTCAGTGATGATAAAAGCAGCGACATGTAACCCAGCGCGTGCGCAAGAATCCTAAACGAGTTAACAGGGATAGGAAAGAGGCGTATGCTGACCTCCATTCATTAAACTGATTTAACACGTTTTTTTACAATGTATATTTCTACATGTGAAACTCTGTTTTTGCCAGTTTTCAAAAGAGCAATATAAAACAATTGTCACGCCAGGTGTGTTACAGATACATCCTTCCTATTGGTACCGGATTCCTCACCTGCACCTAGACGAAAAAGCATCAGAGGTGAGAACATAACCCCTTCCCACCAACCCCCCTCCCTGATCAAGTCATCCAATCACTTACATTCTCTAGTGGGTCCGCCTCCCCATCACCCCTCCTCCCTGATCTCGTCATCCAATCACTTTCAATCATTGGTGCATCCCCCTTCCCATCACCAGCCTCCCTGAACTAGTCATCCAATCACTTTCAATCGTTAGTGGATCCCCTTCCCCATCACCCCTTCTCCTTCATCAACTCATCCAATGTCTTTCCATCTGCAGTACAGACCCACATCAAGTCAAGTCAAAGGTAATGTTTATTTAGACCTTTGGTCCTTAAACATAAATTAATAAGAACATTTCCATCTTTCCATAGTACAATATCAATAATCATTTATACGCCATAAAATGATAATACCATAAAAGTAAATATTTCATTTTCTAATCTAATTCCTATTGTCCTTCTATAAAAATCATAAAATCCCAATTTTATAAACACTAAAAACTTTAACTTCAAGCATAAATCTCCCAGTGCACATGCTATGTCCGAAGAGGTCATTTCCGTTCGCAATTCTGCTGCCTGTGCACGGTTCTTTATCCCATATTTTAAAAATATTGGTCTTAAAACAATTTCAGTGTGTCAAGGACCTTAAGATAATCTAATAATATGCAGGTGCAATTTCCTTCGGGCTCCATCATAGCCGCTTTGATCCCGTCATTCATATAGAAAGGATTCATTCCTAATCATAATCTTACAACTCAATGTTTAAGGAGTGGTTGGGTAGTATATCTATATCCGGGAACTGTTGATCAGATTTCCATCATTTAGTCATAAAACCCACTGATTTTTTAACCTCCAGGCACTGGTAATCCTGATCTCGAGACGTTTCTTTCCCTAGTATCTTCAGTTCTCGTGTTACATCAGTTTGTAAGTCCCGCGGGTTCAGTTTAACGCCTAGTTCCCCACATACTATCGCTAACATTTTCCTCGCCCCTGATGCCCATTTCAGATCACTCTGTATCATTTCCCTTTGCGCCATTCTGCGACTTTTTTGCTCCTCCCCATTTGCCAGGCGTTGCCACCCAGCCTCACATATCTGCGCAGGAGGCTGACAGGGAGATGGGACCTGTTTCCTCATCCCATAACCATTGCTCTGCTTGGAGTGCACCACACCCTACTCAATGGAGACCTGTAGCTTGCCACCGCGGGGGTACACATGCTTGGCCAGCCTCGACACATGATCCGACCGGGGTCCCCACCTATGCTCAGATGTACTGTGAGTATCCTCTATATTAGCACTTAGATGCTCCATAGCCAAACTCTTCCAGGGCCTTTGAAACCACTGAAATCGGTGGTGCTTCTGCCACGGTACACTAATATGAAAGAAGGTCTGAGGTACTACTTACCCGCAGGGCTCCTGGAAGTAGGTGGTGTCGGTGTGGCGGTCCAGGTCAATCTTCGTGTACGCCGTGTCGCTGCGGGAGTAGTCTGAGGTGAATGTCCACATCTGGCCGAAGATGGTCTGTCTGAGAACCAACAACACAGGAGCAGAAATGAGGCAATGCACAAGCAAGAAATGAGAGAAGCAAAAGGTCAGGAGAAAATATGCAGGAACCAACAGGACATCACAATACATGACGGAACTAAGCGAACATCACAACACATGAAGGAACTAACAGGACATCACAACACATGAAGGGAAATAACAAGACATCACAACACAAGAAGGAACTAACAGGAGATCACAATACATGAGAGAACTAAGTGAACACAACACATGAAGGAACTAACAGGACATCACAACACATGAAGGGAAATAACAAGACATCACAACACAAGAAGGAACTAACAGGACATCACAATACATGAGGGAACTAAGCGAACATCACAACACATGAAGGAACTAACAGGACATCACAATACATGAGAGACCTAAGAGGACATCACAACACATTTAGGAACCAACAGTACATCACACCACATGAAGGGAAATAACAAGACATCACAACACAAGAAGGAACTAACAGGACATCACAATACATGAGAGACCTAAGAGGACATCACAACACATTTGGGAACCAACAGAACATCACACCACATGAAGGGAAATAACAAGACATCACAACACACGAGAAGAACAAACAGAACAACACAACACATGAGGAAACTAACAGGACATCACAACACACAAGGGAGCTAACAGGACATCACAACACATGAGGGAACTAACATGACATCACAACACACAAGGGAGCTAACAGGACAACAGAACATATGAGGGATCTAACAGGACATCACAACACATGAGGGAACTAACAGAACATCACAACACATGAAAGGAAAAGAAGGACATCACAACACTTGAGGTGCCCAACTTGTTGTTACAACAAATGAAAGAAACAAGACACATCAAATGTAGAAACTTACAGGCTATTGCAACGGCAGACACGGTCAACAGGATATAACAAGTAAAGAAATCAACAGAACTGTTTAACACATGAGAGAAATGACAGTGACATCACAACAAATAGGGTAAATCAGTAGGATCAAACAAGACATCGACGGGGAGAGCAGGACATCACCTCAAATGAAGGCACAAAAAGGGCATGACAATAAAAGAGGAAACAAGAATAACACAACCAAAGAGCGGGCCAACAAGACATGACAATCAATGAGGGATACTCAGAAGACTGTAAAAAATGAGGGAGCCAAGAGGACATCATGACGATTGAAGAATCCAAACTGACATGACAGCAAATTAGGGTCTATCACTGCTTCAACAGTGAAGTACCATACAGGAATTGGTTTAAAGACTGCTTCAACAGTGAAGTATCCTCTAGGAAGAGGTCTAAAGCACTGCTTCAAGTGTGAAGTATCATCTACAAATGGGTTTAAAGCACTGCCGCAACAGTGAAGTATCATCTAGGAATGCGTCTAAAGCGCTGCTTCAACAGCGTAGTATCATCTAGGAATGGGTCGAAAGCACTGCTTCAACAGTGAAGTATCCTCTAGGTAGGGGTCTAAAGCACTGCTTCAAGAGTGAAGTATCATCTAGGAATGGGTTTAAAGCACTGCTTCAACAGCGTAGTATCATCTAGGAATGGGTCGAAAGCACTGCTTCAACAGAGTACTATAGTCTAGCAATGGGTTTAAAGAAACTGCTTCAACAGTGAAGTATTATCTAGAAATGGGTTTAAAGCACTGCTTCGACAGTGAAGTATTATCTAGAAATGTGATTAAAGCACTGCTTCAACAGTCAAGTATTATCTAGAAATGGGTTTAAAGCACTGCTTCGACAGTCAAATATTATCTAGGAATGGGTCTAAAGCACTGCTTCGACAGTGAAGTATCATCTAGGAATGGGGCTAAAGCACTGCATCAACAGTGAAGTGCCATGAAGGAACAGGTTTAAAGCTCTGCTTCAACAATGAATTATCACCTAGAAAATGGTCTAAAGCACTGTTTCAACAGTGAAGTACTGTTAGAAATGGCCCTTTTTGCAGGATTATCTCCAAACGTTTTGCTTTTTCTTCCTATTTTTCCCTGACCTGTTTGTGTTGGTTTTAGGACTCTGACCACTTTACCACTGCTAATCAGTGCTAAAGTGCATATGCTCTCTGTGTAAACGGTGTTATGTATTGGTATTTCCCTCATTGGCTTATTTGATTTATGTGTCAATCCCTAGTAAAGTGCACTGCGAGTGCCAGGGCCTATAAATCAAATGCTGTTGGTGGGCTGCAGCACTGGATTGTGCCACCCACGCAAACGGCCCGTAAAGTGTAACTCTCGCCTGCCATTGAAGAGCCTGTGTGCAGCCTGGGGCTGCCATGTCGACTTGGCAAGAGTACACACTTGCAAGTCCCTAAACGTTCCCTTTTCTACATGTGAGTCGCCCCTAAGGTTGGCCCAAGGTATCCCCATGGGCAGGGTGCATTTTATGTGAAAGGTAAGACATGCCCTGGTGTGTGTGGCATTTCCTGATAATGAATTACAGCCTACTTCGTTTTTCACCATTGCAAGGCTACCTGTTCGCCATAGGCCAGAGTGGGCAGTTTGATTATAACATCCTATAATGCTAACTGACTCAGGGAACATGGTAGAAATTCGAGTTTAGTATGCCTGAACTCAGAATGATACAATACATCTTTTAGTGAAGATGGTTTTAACATTCTGTGTTTGAAAATACCAATTTTAGAAAGTAGGTATTTTCTCACCTAACCATCCAGCCTGCCTCTGCTACCTTGTGTATGGTCTGTCTGGTTTGTGAGTGACAGGGGATGGGGAGACTCCAGGAGACTGGGTAATTCAGCACAGGGCTGAGTAGGCGTATCTGCACATAGATGGGTGGGTGGAGTCGCACCCGGGTCTGAATAGGGCTTTGCCTGCCTTCCACAATGCTGGCTCCACCTCCTGTGGTGGGTCTGATGACCCTGGCCTACACTGACAAAGGAAGAAGGTGCACACTGGCAGAATGCACCCAGAACTGGTTTGAACCAGGTACAGGCCCCTCTGTCTTCAGAGAACAAAGGATTTGGTGGTATAAATATTGGGGCCCAGACCCCAGAGCTTTATATTTCTTCTGATCTATGGAACCTGCCAGGAAGAAGAACCGGGAAAGCTGGAGGAGGAGTACTGCCCCTAAGCTGTGTGTTGAGGGGTTGGCCTTCAGTAGTTGCTTCTGTCTTGAGTAGGGAAAGGACTGGACTATCCTTTCATCATCCTGCTGTTAGAATTTTCTCCAAGGGCTTGAATTAGAGCTTGCCACCTGTTGGAAGTCTCAGGGATAGAAAAGATTTGAGAGAACTCGCTGGAATCAATGAACCTGCCAAGAAGAAGAGCTGGAAGTGCTGCCAGGACGACGACTTCCCTCTTTCCTGTGTTGTTGCTTTGTTGGGCTGGCCAGCAGCTGCAGCTTCTGCCTTGGGCAGTGAAAGGACTGGACTGAACTTTCTCTACTTGTGCTGAGTATCTCCAAGGGCCTGAAACCGAGCTGGCCTCCTGTTAAGCAGTCTCAGGGACTGCAAAGATTTCACCAATCTCTGGGTACTGTTCGTGTAACCGCTGTTTCAGTTGCCACAGAGAAGAAGGAACCGCAACCGACTCTTCGATCGACTCCGTAGCTGGCCTTGTGTCCTGAAGGCACCGCAGGCCGCACCGTCTCGCCCTGCACCGTAAGCCTTGGTCTCACCGACGCCGTCTGCACGGTCGACACCGAGCCGCTGCCGGCACTGCAACGAGAGGCACCGCACCCCGCACTGCCTCGCTTCACTTCGTTGGCCTGGCCTCACCGTCACGATCGCCGCTGGCTCGACACCCGTGACCGCCTCATCACGCACAGCTGTCCGGCTCCGCCAGCGCCAATTCCAGCCAACTGGCTCTGTCGCTTGCATCGCAACCTGCCAGCACTGCATCGAGCACCGTCTCGCCCTGCACCACACGCCTTGGTCTCACCGACGCCGTCTGCATGATCAACACCTAGCCGCTGCCTGCACCGCATCAAGAGGACACCACGCCCTGCACCGCTTCCACATTGCACCGCAACTGTGACGGATGCCACGACGGCTCTGTCATCTGGACCGCAACCTGCCAGCACTGCATCGAGCACCATCTCGCCCTGCACCTCAAGCCTTGGTCTCACTGATGCCTTCTAGATGATCGTCACAGGGTCACTACTCGCACCGCATCGAGAGGACACCGTACCTTGCACCGCTCCCACTTGCATCGCAAATGCGACGGATACTAAGACCGACTCGCATCTCCGTGGGAGCCGGACTAAGAAAGGTACTGTTAAAGAGTCTGTTCACGCTGTTGGGGTCAGCTGAAACTGCGAGACTCTGTTGTTTTCAGCATCACGGTAGGCTCAGACTGAGCTACCGACTCGAACGAACTGTGATTTTAACGTGTTTTTGCAATTTAAATTTTGCGAATTAACTATTTTTAGGTCTCGCCTGCGTGGGCTGCGCACATGCGAAGTCTCGCTGGCAAGATTTTATGTTTTTGAGGGCTTTCATATATCAGGCTTTAAGCCCCGCCCCTCTTTCCCATTGGCCGACGCCGCCGTTTATGCTAAACGGTGGCCAGCCTTTGGGAAAGAGCTTTTCCTGACATAGACTTATCTCTTTTCTGCCGTTCCACTTGGGATGGCAGAAGAAAAAGGTTTCCAAACACATGGCCCCATAAAGATAATAAACCTTTTACTTCAGAAAGAAAGCAGGCAAGGCCATCCAATTGGGACTGCAGAAAAAGAGAAAAGTATACGTAATGGCGAGCGCGTGTTTAGCTTTGTTCAGAGTTTGCTTAGTGAAATATACATTAAAAATAAAATCATGAATCTATAACAATTGAAAACACTGAATTCCATATACAGTTCTGAGACACCATAAGATGTGTGTTTGCGTTTTCCTCCATTTTTTGAAAATGTTCTTCTTCTTTGACTATTTTTAAACCCTACTTTAAAAACTCTGGGAAACCACCAGCTCGGCAATCGCGTTATAAAGGTGAGACACATTGCCTTTGACAACGCTGGTTTTCCAATTGTTCTGTGGCTTATCAAAGTGATGATTTAATGCGTGTCAAGAGGTAGCATTAGGTGCTGAAGAAAATATATTTGGAAGCTGTGACTTGAAATTGGCTTGGAAGGAGTAGTATAAACATTTTTAGCCGCTACCAGCGAACTGGAACAGAAAAAACTTGAGGCAACAACAATCAACTATTTGGTGATCTGAAATGTCCCTTTCGCAGAATCCAGTTCAGCAGCCTCAACCCGACAGCCACCCAAGTGTTTATTTAAATGGATTTCATGGACTAGAGCTTGGCAGGCTCCCGCATTGGGCCAGCCCTTGAGCACATATTTAATTATAAGCATGTACACCCACGCTTTGTACTACACCAACTCACAGCGCCTCAATCTTCTTGTGTTGCCCGGGAAAGCAATAACTCTTTATCGGCTATAATCAAAAGTGAGTGTGTGAATGAGTGCGAGTATGAGTATGAGTATGAGTGTGAGTGTGAGTGTGAGTGTGAGTGTGAGTGTAAGTGTGTGTGTGTGTGTGTGTGTGTGTGTGTGTGTGTGTGTGTGTGTGTGTGTGTGTCCCCAGATATCCCGACAAGCACACTGGCATGTAATGTTAAAATAGATTATACAACCAGCAGGGTGCTTGACAGAGGCCTAAGGCGCATTTGAAAGGGAGAGGAATGCAGATTGGTAGGGGCACCAAGTGAGTGAAAGGAAAATGCTACTTACCAGTATGCATCTGTTCTTGGCATGTAAAGCTGCAGATTCTCACACTTAGCATTAGATCGCCATCTGGTGTTTGCCTCGGATGCTTGCAGGTTGTTGTTGTCTTGGAAGAAGTCTTTGTAGTCACGAGATAGGTGACTCCTCCCTTGGACGATAGTGCGCATGGGCATCGACTCCATCCTTAGATTGTTTTTCGCCATAATGGGAATTGATGGAGTTAGAAGAAAGAAAAAAGATGTCCATGTGTGTATATCTAAGTAAGATAGAACTGGAACAGATACAGATCCCGGGGAGGCGGGTGTGCGTGTGAGAATCTGCAGCTCTACATGCCAAGAACAGATGTATTCTGTAGCATTTTCCGTTTGAGGCATATGAGCTGCAGATCTCACACTTAGCATTGACTATACAGCAGTACCTCCCCTAGCGGTGGTCACCTGGATCTGTTGCAGTAGTTTGGGAAAGAGAGTTTTGAGGACAGCTAGGCCTACAGCAGCTTGCTGCTTGGCTTGCAAATGAACACAATAGTGTTTAGTGAAGGTGTGTGTTGTAGACCATGTTGCTGCCTTACAGATGTCTTCTAGGGGAATGATCCCTAAGAAAGCCATAGAGGCTCCTAGCTTGCGTGTGGAGTGCGCTCTAGGAGGAATTGTTAATGTGCGTTTTGCTTTTTGTTAGCATATTTTGATACATTTTACAATCCACCATGGAATACCAGCTTTAGAGATGGGATTGCCTTTATGCCGTGGAGAAAAAGATACAAACAATTGTTTTGTTTTGCGAAAGGATTTAGTACTGTCAATGTAATAGGGAAGGGCTCTTTTTACATCTAGGGTGTGTAGAGCTCTTTCTGCTAGAGTCTGGGTTTTGAAAAAACACTGGCAACTCCAATGATGGATTAAGATGAAATGGAGGGATGACTTTAGGAAGCAATTTTGGATTTGTTCTGAGGACCACTTTGTTACGATGTAATTGTAAAAATGGTTCCTGTACAGTAAAAGCTTGAATCTCACTTACTCTTCTAAGAGAGGTAATGACAACTAAGAAAGCTGTTTTCCATGTGAGGAACTGTAGTTCGCATTTGTGTAAAGGTTCAAATGGGGGTCCCATGAGCCTGGTAAGAACAATATTTAGGTTACACACTCGAGAGGGTGGTAACCTAGGAGGAATTATTCTTTTTATTCCTTCCATAAGCGCTTTAATTGCTGGGACTCTAAATAGTGACAAATGCTGTCTGTTTAGTAAGTACGCAGCAAGTGCTGCAAGATGTAGAAGTATAGATGAGTATGCTCGATTACATCTTTGTAAATGCAGTAGGTAGCAAATGATATTCTGGATGGAAGCATCCAGTGGATCAATGTGAATATTGGTGAAGTAAATGGCAATTCTTTTCCATTTTGCAGCATAGCAAGCTCTGGTAGTAGGTCGTCTGGCTTCTTTAGTGATGTTCATAGTCTGGTGGTAGGTTAAGGTAACCAAACTCTAAGACTTCAGGAGCCAGATCGCCAGATTCAGCAGACTTCGATCTGGATGTCTGATCTCTCCATGGTTCTGCGTTAGCATGGATGGTGTCAGACACAGTCTTTGATGTAGAACTAGAGAGAGTTCAGCAGGGTTGTGAACCACGGTTGGCGTGCCCTTTGTGGGAGCTACTAAGATTAGTTTGAGAGACTGTTGTCGGAGCTTGCGTACCACTAGTGGTATTAGTGGGAGTGGCGGAAAAGCATTTGCAATTCTGCCTGACCAGTTCATCCATATCGCATTGCCCTTGGAAATCTGGTGTGGAAACCTGGCAGCGAAGGTTGGGCATTTTGCCTTGCCGTTTGTGGTGAACAGATCTTTTTCTGGCTGGCCCCACTTGTGGGAAAATGGTAGAAGAACTTGTGGATGTAGCTTCCATTCGTGAATCTGTTGTGTCTGTCGACTTAACAGATCTGCAATATGATTGTGAACTCCTGGAAGGTTTTCTGCTACTAGATACATTTTTTGTGGAATGGCCCATCTCCAAATGTTCTGTGCAAGCTGGGACAGTTGCAGAGAATGTGTGCCTCCTTGTTTTTGAATGTAGTACATGGCTGTCATGTTGTCCGTCCGGATCAAGACATCTTTGTACTGTACATGTACTTGGAAAGATTTTAGTGCTAGGAATATTGCTAGTAGCTCTAGGTGATTGATGTGGAGCACTTTTTGTTGAGTGGTCCATCTGCCCTGAGTTGTATGTTGGAGGTGATGGGCTCCCCATCTTGTGAGTGATGCGTCTGTTGTCAGTACTATCTGTGGAACATGTTCGAGGAACAGCCGCCCTTGGGACAAGTTTTGGTGTTCCACCACTGCAGAGAGTGATGTGTGAGGATCTCTACCAACACCAGATATGCAAGTTGTCCTTGAGCCTGATTCCACTGTTGTGCTAGACATTCTTGTAATGGACGCATTTGCAGTCTTGCATATGGTACAATAAAAATGCAAGATGCCATCATGCCTATGAGTTGTATAAACACTCTGGCTGAAAGAGAGTGTTGGTTTTGAAATTTTGCGACTAAGGCCTGAATGCTCGCTATCCTGGCTGGACTGGGATATGATAGAGCTGCAGAGGTGTTTATTGTGGCCCCTAGATATTGGTGTATATGAGAGGGCTGGAGATGCGACTTGGTGTAGTTGATCGTGAACCCCATGTTGTGTAATGTTTGAATGGTTTGATGAGTGTGATGAACACACTGATTGAATGACTTGGCTTTTATTAGCCAGTCGTCGAGATATGGGAAGACATGGATTTGTTGTCTTCTGAGATGTGCTGCTACTATTGTAAGGCACTTTGTGAACACTCTGGGTGCAGTTGTCATCCCGAATGGAAGGACTTTGACCTGGTAGTGTTATCCGTCTAGTACAAACCTTAGATACTTCCTGTGAGAAGGATGTATAGGAATGTGGAAGTAGGCGTCCTTGAGATCTAGTGTGGCAAGGAAGTCGCCTTGTTGTTACAGCAGGAGCACTTGTTGTAGAGTGATTATGTGAAAATTATCTGAGTGTATATATAGGTTGAGGGGCCTGAGATCGAGAATTGGTATTAGTGTCCCGTCCTTTTTGGGTATTAGGAAGTACAGCGAGTAAACCCCTGTTCCTTTATGTTGTAAGGGAACAATCTCTATTGCGTTCTTTTGAAGCAATGAGAGAACCTCTTGTTTCAGTAGCGTGAGATGTTCTGTGGACATAGGACGCTGCCTGGGTGGTATGTGTGGAGGGGTGGCTGTAAGTTCTAGGCAGTAACCATACTGGATAATTTGTCTCACCCACGTGTCTGTTGTGATGGAATTCCATACAGGTAGGAACTGTGCTACTCTCCCCCCAACTGGAGTGGGATGTTGTGGGGGGAGCGGAAGGAAGTCACTGTTTTGTGGTGGGAGAGGTACGATTGGTGTTGTTACCTCAACCTCTTCCTTTATTGCTGTTTCCTCTGTATCCGCCTCTAAAATATCCTCTATTGGGGGATGTTTGTGTAGCGGCTTCAAAGGAGATGAGTTGTCTGCTCCAATTTGTTTGGAGGCTCCTCTGTAGAAGGAGCGACAAAAGGAGACTCGTGTTTGTGGGGACTGAAAAGCTCCCATGGATTTGGCAGTCTCAGTGTCTTTTTTTTTTCTAGTGCAGTGTCCAAGCCGGGCCAAAAAGTTGTTGTTGGTTAAACGGCTGATTAAGGATAGTAGTCTGGACCTCCGGCTTAAAACCGGAGATGCTTAGCCATACATGACGTCTAAGGAGGACGCTGGTATTTATTGCTCGAGAGGCAGTGTCTGCTGCATCAAGTGCACATTTTATTGATGCATTTGAAATTAGTTTACCCTCTTGGATTAGATCATTTGCTTGTGTTTTATATTGGTCAGGCAAATGTTGTAGTAGGGTTTCTAACTGGTCGTAATGGGCTCTGTCATATCTTGTGAGCAGTGCTTGGGTGTTAGCTGTGCGCCAGGTATTGCTTGCTTGGGCAGCTATTCTTTTACCAGAAGCGTCTAGCAGCTTGGACTCTTTATCAGGAGGTGGCACTTCTCCTGATGTTTGGGAGTTAGTGCGCTTTCTAGCATTGAAAACAACTAGCGAATCTAAGGGCCGCTGTCCCTTAATGTAGGCAGGATCTGCAGGGGCAGGCACGTACTTCTTTTCTATTCTGGCGTTTAGAATCCTGGCAAGTATTGGATCTTTAAACACTTCGGGGGCATGCTTAATGACTCCATTAATCATGGGCAATATTTGTACTGACTTTTGGGACTGTTCGAAAGTATCTAATAAATAAGTCCTCTTCAGCCTCGTCTGAGTGCATTGTGACACCATGATGGATGGCAGCCCTATTAATTTAGTGTCCAAAACCAATATTGTCTTCTGGATGAGATGGTTTTGAGGGGTATGTATGTGGACTTGGGATGTCCGGTATGTCTTGTGGGACAGGGTACTCCCAATCCGGTGGGTCAGTTGGGTACGTGAAAGGGTCATCTGGGTCACCCCCTGCTCCCATGTCATCATCATCATCGTTATATGGATGTGTATGAGGTGGAGTAAAATGAGGTAGAGAAGTTTGAGGTGTAATAGGTTTAGGTAAAGGAAGTGGGTTCGAAGGAAGTATAGGAGAAGAAGGGTGCATAGGAGATGTGGCAGAGTCCTTCTTCTTCAAAGGCACTGGAGGAACAGGTGCTGTGTCTAACTTCCTCTTTCTATATGGTCCAGTGGTGACATGTCCTGTCTTTGGATCAATATAGATGTTTGTCTGCGTAGGATCAATGGGATCCGGATGAAAAAGCTCCTCTTCCTCAGGAACCGCTTTTGGTGCCGATTTTTTCGGTTCCGAGCGGGGTTGGTGTTTGTCTTAGCCTTAGGAGGCGTGATAGAGTCTTTTGGCGTAGCTTTTGGCTCTGAGGGTTTTGGTTTTGGAGCCGAAGCTGAATGTTTCAGCATGGAAGTGTCCGAAGCCGGTTTGTGTACAGGCTTGGGAGTATTCGGGCCCGGTTTGTCTTTTGAAGTAGACGGCGTCGGAACCGGTTTCGGAGCCGGCACTTCTTTTGGTTTTGGTGCCGAAGGCGCTGAGGGATTGGGACATGCCGTTTGCTCGGTTCCGAGCTATCGGAAGGCCTTTCGATTTTCTTCGGAGCAGGGTTCGAAGGCGGGGCTCCAAAAGTATGTTTTCGGTCGCGACTGGGCCCAGCAGGTGGAGTGTTGACCATTGCCTTCGATTTTGGTGGGGGTAGAGGCAGTAGTACTCACTCTTTGACCCAGAGTGATGGAGTGTTTGGAGTCATCTGACTCAGACACGATTTCGAGATCTTCGGAATCTTCTTCTGGGACATCTGGCCTTCATCTAAGATGTCCACCGGTTCCGGAGCTGATTTTTGCATGATGTGTCGATGAGCTCTTTGATCTCGAATGGTCTTCTTCGATCGAAAGGGTGCACAGGCTGGGCAGCTGGACTCATCGTGTTAGGGTGATAAGCAGGTTGCAGACCTTGTGATGGTCACTGTGAAGTAATTTTGCTCCACACTAGGGGCATTTCTTGAATGGCGTCCTTTCCATGAGCTGTAGGCCTCACGGCGTGGATAGGCCCAACGGCCCATGCCGATGACCGGAATCGAGTTGATGAAGTGGAGTCGAAGGTCGAGATGTTTATAAGTTAATTCTAAGAGTTTAAGGATGTTTTTTCGCGTCAAACTACTTAGGAAAGTGGATTTCGAACCAGAGCGGAAAAGTAACATACAAACCAATGGCAGAAAAAAACAATCTAAGGATGGAGTCAATGCCCATGCGCAATATTGTCCAAGGGAGGAGTCACCTACCTTTTGACTACAAAGACTTCTTCCAAGACAACAACAAAATGCAATCATCCGAGCCCAACACCAGATGGTGATCTAATGCTAAGTGTAAGATCTGCAGCTCATAGGCCTCGAATACTGAGTTATAATTCACCATGTCATCAGGAGGGACACTAGTCTTCTTTCACATAGTTTAAAAGTAACACAACCATGACATGCTCAAAAGAGGACTGGTTCATGAGTCTGATAGAGATCTTACCTGACTTCTCTGCCCACCCCCCCCCCACACACACAGGATGAAGCAAGACCCCTTCACCCAATTACCTGATGAAGCTGACCCTCTTTGCCACCTCTGCTGTAGCCTCCATGGTCGCGGGGACATCTTCCACAAAAGCGATGCCGTAGAGCAGGAAGTCCTTTAGGAATTTCCTAAGTCCTTCTTCGGTCTCCATGAAGTCCTTCATGGGCACGGGGGGCAACTTGGCCTGGTTGTAGGTCTCCATGTTCCACAGAACCCGTGGTTGGATGACGTGCTGCTTCTGGACTTCATAGCTGTGCTGATGGAGCCACTCCAGGGCGTACTTCGTCCTGTGACCATCCGGCCCTGGGGAGGATGGGGAGAAGAAGGCATGGTAAGGCTGTGGGAGCGGGTACAGTTTAGGACACTTATGCACCTGCCGCGCCCTTTGCTGGCGCCAGATCGGCACTGAGAGGGGACACTGGTCATGAGTGAATGAAGTATTCAGAAAAAGAGCAGTCTGCAGGAGAGGAGAACATACAGGGAGAGGAGGGGGGGGGGGTGCAAGACAGGGGGGGGGGGGCAGTATTCAGGCCCTGGCTTAGGGAAGAGAGCTATTCTGGTAATTATCAGATGGGTGAGTTTGGGAATCCAAGGTTTGATGGATTCAGGAGATGCAATTGTGGAGGATACACCTCAGTTGCCTGAGTGATAGGTTTAAAACTTTTTATTTGATAAAAGCAAGATCAGGTTCACCCAAGCAAAAAGATATCACAATAGAAGGCATACCTAGAAGGCACACTGAGCCTCCAGCCATTGTCACTCACTGTTTATCACAGCAGCATTGAATACAGCCTGGACGATCCTGTGTACAATAGAACCGGTGGCTCATAGCAGACCACAAAGAGGAAGAGGAAAGACATTCGAGCCAGACCAACAGAGGGAGACAAGTGCTACAAAGTTATAAAACATTACCCAACATCCCCCAGAGGCCCTACCCAAAGGGTTGGTTCACAGAAAGTGAGAAACCCAATTATACCCTTGAGGGCTTGGGTAGTTAAGTGAAAGGGTAGGGAGGCCTTCAAGGGATTTGATTCAACATATATGCTTATATGTTTATATGTTTTGATGTGTTTTATAAATTGATTGTGTGTATTTAATTACATGACTTACACATTAGGTTATTTAACTTTAGCCTTATAGTAAATTGAACAACTGATCTTTGCTTTGAATCAAATCCCTTGAAGGCCTCCCTACCCAAAGGGGGCACTTCCCCAGCCTAATGCAGCCTCAAATATCACCCCAGACTACCCCAAGTCTCAAGGAGTCACAGCGAGCTGAGGAGAGAGATCCCACACAGGAAACACAGACACCCCAATCTGTGAAACCATATCTCTTCCCTTGAAAGTATACTTCCGGTTCCAGTGAGTACTTGAGTTAGGGTCAGGACCCCGGCACACACTTCCCCCTGGCTCCCATCACCTCTCTGGTCCAGGCTAGAGTGTCAGGGCCCTGGCACACACTTCCCCCTGGACTCCCATCACCTCTCTGTTCCAGGCTAGAGTGTCAGGGCCCTGGCACACACTGCCCCTTGGCTCCCATCACCTCTCTGTTCCAGGCTAGAGTGTCAGGGCCCTGGCACACACTTCCCTCCTGGCTCCCATCACCTCTCTGTTCCAGGCTAGAGTGTCAGGGCCCTGGCACATATGCCCCCTGGCTCCCATCACCTCTCTGTTCCAGGCTAGAGTGTCAGGGCCCTGGCACATATGCCCCCTGGCTCCCATCACCTCTCTGTTCAAAGCTAGAGTGTCAGGGCCCTGGCACACACTGCCCCCTGACTGCCATCACCTCTCTGGTCCATGATAGAGTGTCAGGGCCTGGCACACACTGCCCCCTGGCTCCCATCACCTCTCTGTTCCAGGATAGAGTGTCAGGGCCCTGGCACATATGCCCCCTGGCTCCCATCACATCTCTGTTCCAGGCTAGAGTGTCAGGGCCCTGGCACATATGCCCCCTGGCTCCCATCACATCTCTGTTCCAGGCTAGAGTGTCAAGGCCCTGGCACACACTGCCCCCATGACTCCCATCACATCTTTGTTCCTGGTTAGAGTGTCAGGGCCTGGCACACACTGCCCCCTGGCTCCCATCACCTCTCTGTTCCAGGCTAGAGTGTCAGGGCCCTGGCACACACTTCCCTCCTGGCTCCCATCACCTCTCTGTTCCAGGCTAGAGTGTCAGGGCCCTGGCACATATGCCCCCTGGCTCCCATCACCTCTCTGTTCCAGGCTAGAGTGTCAGGGCCCTGGCACACACTGCCCCCTGGCTCCCATCACATCTCTGTTCCAGGCTAGAGTGTCAGGGCCCTGGCACATATGCCCCCTGGCTCCCATCACCTCTCTGTTCCAGGCTAGAGTGTCAGGGCCCTGGCACATATGCCCCCTGGCTCCCATCACATCTCTGTTCCAGGCTAGAGTGTCAGGGCCCTGGCACACACTGCCCCCATGACTCCCATCACATCTTTGTTCCTGGTTAGAGTGTCAGGGCCTGGCACACACTGCCCCCTGGCTCCCATCACCTCTCTGTTCCAGGCTAGAGTGTCAGGGCCCTGGCACACACTTCCCTCCTGGCTCCCATCACCTCTCTGGTCAAGGCTAGAGTATCAGGGCCCTGGCACATATGCCCCCTGGCTCCCATCACCTCTCTGTTCCAGGCTAGAGTGTCAGGGCCCTGGCACACACTGCCCCCTGGCTCCCATCACATCTCTGTTCCAGGCTAGAGTGTCAGGGCCCTGGCACATATGCCCCCTGGCTCCCATCACCTCTCTGTTCCAGGCTAGAGTGTCAGGGCCCTTGCACACACTGCCCCCTGGCTCCCATCACATCTCTGTTCCAGGCTAGAGTGTCAGGGCCCTGGCACACACTGCCCCCTGACTCCCATCACCTCTCTGTTCCAGGCTAGAGTGTCAGGGCCCTGGCACATATGCCCCCTGGCTCCCATCACCTCTCTGTTCCAGGCTAGAGTGTCAGGGCCCTGGCACATATGCCCCCTGGCTCCCATCACCTCTCTGTTCCAGGCTAGAGTGTCAGTTCCCTGGCACATATGCCCCCTGGCTCCCATCACCTCTCTGGTCCAGGCTAGAGTGTCAGGGCCCTGGCACACACTGCCCCTGGCTCCCATCACCTCTCTGTTCCAGGCTAGAGTGTCAGGGCCCTTGCACACACTGCCCCCTGGCTCCCATCACCTCTCTGTTCCAGGCTAGAGTGTCAGGGCCCTTGCACACACTGCCCCCTGGCTCCCATCACCTCTCTGTTCCAGGCTAGAGTGTCAGGGCCCTGGCACACACTGCCCCCTGGCTCCCATCACATCTCTGTTCCAGGCTAGAGTGTCAGGGCCCTGGCACACACTGCCCCCTGGCTCCCATCAACTCTCTGTTCCAGGCTAGAGTGTCAGGGCCCTGGCACATATGCCCCCTGGCTCCCATCACCTCTCTGTTCCAGGCTAGAGTGTCAGGGCCCTGGCACACACTGCCCCCTGGCTCCCATCACATCTCTGTTCCAGGCTAGAGTGTCAGGGCCCTGGCACACAAGGCCCCCTGTCTCCCATCACCTCTCTGTTCCAGGCTAGAGTGTCAGGGCCCTGGCACATATGCCCCCTGGCTCCCATCACCTCTCTGTTCCAGGCTAGAGTGTCAGGGCCCTGGCACACACTGCCCCCTGGCTCCCATCAACTCTCTGTTCCAGGCTAGAGTGTCAAGGCCCTGGCACATATGCCCCCTGGCTCCCATCACCTCTCTGTTCCAGGCTAGAGTGTCAGGGCCCTTGCACACACTGCCCCCTGGCTCCCATCACCTCTCTGTTCCAGGCTAGAGTGTCAGGGCCCTGGCACACACTGCCCCCTGACTCCCATCACCTCTCTGTTCCAGGCTAGAGTGTCAGGGCCCTGGCACACACTGCCCCCTGGCTCCCATCAACTCTCTGTTCCAGGCTAGAGTGTCAGGGCCCTGGCACATATGCCCCCTGGCTCCCATCACCTCTCTGTTCCAGGCTAGAGTGTCAGGGCCCTGGCACACACTGCCCCCTGGCTCCCATCACCTCTCTGTTCCAGGCTAGAGTGTCAGGGCCCTGACACATATGCCCCCTGGCTCCCATCACATCTCTGTTCCAGGCTAGAGTGTCAGGGCCCTGGCACATATGCCCCCTGGCTCCCATCACATCTCTGTTCCAGGCTAGAGTGTCAGGGCCCTGGCACACACTGCCCCCATGACTCCCATCACATCTTTGTTCCTGGTTAGAGTGTCAGGGCCTGGCACACACTGCCCCCTGGCTCCCATCACCTCTCTGTTCCAGGCTAGAGTGTCAGGGCTCTGGCACACACTTCCCTCCTGGCTCCCATCACCTCTCTGTTCCAGGCTAGAGTGTCAGGGCCCTGGCACATATGCCCCCTGGCTCCCATCACCTCTCTGTTCCAGGCTAGAGTGTCAGGGCCCTGGCACACACTGCCCCCTGGCTCCCATCACATCTCTGTTCCAGGCTAGAGTGTCAGGGCCCTGGCACATATGCCCCCTGGCTCCCATCACCTCTCTGTTCCAGGCTAGAGTGTCAGGGCCCTGGCACATATGCCCCCTGGCTCCCATCACATCTCTGTTCCAGGCCAGAGTGTCAGGGCTCTGGCACACACTGCCCCCATGACTCCCATCACATCTTTGTTCCTGGTTAGAGTGTCAGGGCCTGGCACACACTGCCCCCTGGCTCCCATCACCTCTCTGTTCCAGGCTAGAGTGTCAGGGCCCTGGCACACACTTCCCTCCCGGCTCCCATCACCTCTCTGGTCCAGGCTAGAGTATCAGGGCCCTGGCACATATGCCCCCTGGCACCCATCACCTCTCTGTTCCAGGCTAGAGTGTCAGGGCCCTGGCACACACTGCCCCCTGGCTCCCATCACATCTCTGTTCCAGGCTAGAGTGTCAGGGCCCTGGCACACACTGCCCCCTGACTCCCATCACCTCTCTGTTCCAGGCTAGAGTGTCAGGGCCCTGGCACATATGCCCCCTGGCTCCCATCACCTCTCTGTTCCAGGCTAGAGTGTCAGGGCCCTGGCACATATGCCCCCTGGCTCCCATCACCTCTCTGTTCCAGGCTAGAGTGTCAGTTCCCTGGCACATATGCCCCCTGGCTCCCATCACCTCTCTGGTCCAGGCTAGAGTGTCAGGGCCCTTGCACACACTGCCCCTTGGCTCCAATCACCTCTCTGTTCCAGGCTGGAGTGTCAGGGCCCTGGCACATATGCCCCCTGGCTCCCATCACCTCTCTGGTCCAGGCTAGAGTGTCAGGGCCCTTGCACACACTGCCCCTTGGCTCCCATCACCTCTCTGTTCCTGGTTAGAGTCTCAGGGCCCTGGCATGTGCTTCCCTCCTGACTCTCATCACCTCTCTGTTTCAGGCTAGAGTGTCCGGGCCCTGTCACACACTGCCCCTTGGCTCCAATTACCTCTCTTTTCCTGGTTAGAGTGTCAGAGCCCTGGCTCACACTGCCCCCTGGCTCCCATCACCTCTCTGGTCCAGGCTAGAGTGTCAGGGCCCTGGCACACACTGCCCCCTGGCTCCCATCACCTCTCTGTTCCAGGCTAGAGTGTCAGGGCCCTGACACATATGCCCCCTGGCTCCCATCACATCTCTGTTCCAGGCTAGAGTGTCAGGGCCCTGGCACACACTGCCCCCTGGCTCCCATCACCTCTCTGTTCCAGGCTAGAGTGTCAGGGCCCTGGCACACACTGCCCCCTGGCTCCCATCACCTCTCTGTTCCAGGCTAGAGTGTCAGGGCCCTTGCACACACTGCCCCCTGGCTCCCATCACCTCTCTGTTCCAGGCTAGAGTGTCCGGGCCCTGTCACACACTGCCCCTTGGCTCCCATTACCTCTCTTTTCCTGGTTAGAGTGTCAGAGCCCTGGCTCACACTGCCCCCTGGCTCCCATCACCTCTCTGTTCCAGGCTAAAGTGTCCGGGCCCTGGCACACACTGCCCCTTGGCTCCCATCACCTCTCTGTTCCTGGTTAGAGTCTCAGGGCCCTGGCACATATGCCCCCTGGCTCCCATCACCTCTCTGTTCCAGGCTAGAGTGTCAGGGCCTGGCACACACTGACTTCTGACTCCCATCAACTCTCTGTTCCAGGCTAGAGTGTCAGGGCCCTGGCACATATGCCCCCTGGCTCCCATCACCTCTCTGTTCCAGGCTAGAGTGTCAGGGCCCTGGCACACACTGCCCCCTGACTCCCATCACCTCTCTGTTCCAGGCTAGAGTGTCAGGGCCCTGGCACACACTGCCCCCTGGCTCCCATCAACTCTCTGTTCCAGGCTAGAGTGTCAGGGCCCTGGCACATATGCCCCCTGGCTCCCATCACCTCTCTGTTCCAGGCTAGAGTGTCAGGGCCCTGGCACACACTGCCCCCTGGCTCCCATCACATCTCTGTTCCAGGCTAGAGTGTCAGGGCCCTGGCACATATGCCCCCTGGCTCCCATCACCTCTCTGTTCCAGGCGAAAGTGTCCGGGCCCTGGCACACACTGCCCCTTGGCTCCCATCACCTCTCTGTTCCTGGTTAGAGTCTCAGGGCCCTGGCACATATGCCCCCTGGCTCCCATCACCTCTCTGTTCCAGGCTAGAGTGTCAGGGCCCTGGCACACACTGCCCCCTGGCTCCCATCACCTCTCTGTTCCAGGCTAGAGTGTCAGGGCCCTGGCACACACTGCCCCCTGTCTCCCATCACCTCTCTGTTCCAGGCTAGAGTGTCAGGGCCCTGGCACATATGCCCCCTGGCTCCCATCACATCTCTGTTCCAGGCTAGAGTGTCAGGGCCCTTGCACACACTGCCCCCTGACTCCCATCACCTCTCTGTTCCAGGCTAGAGTGTCAGGGCCCTGGCACATATGCCCCCTGGCTCCCATCACCTCTCTGTTCCAGGCTAGAGTGTCAGGGCCCTGGCACATATGCCCCCTGGCTCCCATCACATCTCTGTTCCAGGCTGGAGTGTCAGGGCCCTGGCACATATGCCCCCTGGCTCCCATCACCTCTCTGGTCCAGGCTAGAGTGTCAGGGCCCTTGCACACACTGCCCCTTGGCTCCCATCACCTCTCTGTTCCTGGTTAGAGTCTCAGGGCCCTGGCATGTGCTTCCCTCCTGACTCTCATCACCTCTCTGTTTCAGGCTAGAGTGTCCGGGCCCTGTCACACACTGCCCCCTGGCTCCCATTACCTCTCTTTTCCTGGTTAGAGTGTCAGAGCCCTGGCTCACACTGCCCCCTGGCTCCCATCACCTCTCTGGTCCAGGCTAGAGTGTCAGGGCCCTGGCACACACTTCCCCCTGGACTCCCATCACCTCTCTGTTCCAGGCTAGAGTGTCAGGGCCCTGGCACATATGCCCCCTGGCTCCCATTACCTCTCTGTTCCAGGCTAGAGTGTCAGGGCCCTGGCACACACTGCCCCCTGGCTCCCATCACATCTCTGTTCCAGGCTAGAGTGTCAGGGCCCTGGCACATATGCCCCCTGGCTCCCATTACCTCTCTGTTCCAGGCTAGAGTTTCAGGGCCCTGGCACACACTTCCCCCTGGACTCCCATCACCTCTCTGTTCCAGGCTAGAGTGTCAGGGCCCTGGCACATATGCCCCCTGGCTCCCATCACCTCTCTGGTCCAGGCTAGAGTGTCAGGGCCCTGGCACACACTTCCCCCTGGACTCCCATCACCTCTCTGTTCCAGGCTAGAGTGTCAGGGCCCTGGCACATATGCCCCCTGGCTCCCATCACCTCTCTGTTCCAGGCTAGAGTGTCAGGGCCCTGGCACATATGCCCCCTGGCTCCCATTACCTCTCTGTTCCAGGCTAGAGTGTCAGGGCCCTGGCACACACTGCCCCCTGGCTCCCATCACATCTCTGTTCCAGGCTAGAGTGTCAGGGCCCTGGAACATATGCCCCCTGGCTCCCATTACCTCTCTGTTCCAGGCTAGAGTGTCAGGGCACACATCAGAGTAGTGGAGAATGCGCCTTCCTGTTGGCAGTGCCGCCTGTGACAGCCTCTCGCAGACATCATATCACCATCACCGTCCTTTTAGACCTGGAATGGTGCTTTCTCATTCTCGCTAGTAGCCTGCATGTCTTGTCTGCCACCAGAGGGATGTCGTCTCCCTGAAACTTGGATAATTCTTTAATCTCTTTCTCCATCCCCTTAGCACTGGCCTCGACGGCAAGTGCTTTGGCAGACCCAGAACCCTGGGCTGGAAACCTCGCCTCAGCCTGTCCAGCATCTCAAATCTTTGATCCATTCAAACACTGCCTTCAATGGTGCAGGCCCCACAAACTCCCATATCCTCCAGCCTCACTGGTCCACCAGTGCCCCTATATGGGTACTAGAGGTAAGCGAATGACTGCTCCACCTGGCAGACGTCCCTTCCACAGACCTCAGAGTGGATTTGGTACTCCTGAGGGTTCTCGTGACTGAACTCTGAAGTATTTGCTTGTCTTTTGGCAACACACTCATCTGAGGATGCACCCTCGTACTCTTTCCACCCATGTGTATGCACACTGGCAAGAGATGTAAAGAGTCAGTCCTTCATTTTATTCAGTCATGATACTGTACTCAGTCACAGATAACTGAGTCTTCACTTTGGCTACAAAGGTCAACAGACTGGGCTTGCTTTTAAAAGAGGCCATGACAAAGAGCACATTGGCCTCCACTCACAGTGGGGTTCCATGAACATACCCCTTGGTGCAGGCCTCAACAAGGCAGGTACAGGCCTCCCTCTGTGGGGAGACATCAGCTGCCACCCTGGACACCTTCCACGGGTCCTGCTTAGCTACATGCTGTGCCGATGCCGCAGCTGGTGCCGGACGAATAACCCACCAAGCACGGACCGCCATCCGGAGACTTAGACTTGCGACGGCTTCATCGATATTGATTAAATCAACAGAGCATTTTTGGAATAAATACACGCCACCATCACGCCGTGATTCTGGATTCACAGGAACCTTGCGCTACTTCGTTTATTGAACATTGCCTGATCACGTGCAGTGTTTTTAGCCAAGGGAGTTCAATTGCCACGACCAGGATTCCTCCTTGAATTACCAGTAGGAAGATATATTCTTATTCCGGCACTATCACTGTGCTACTGGTCCCCGGGATCCCCGTCCTGAAGAGACCCCGTACCCGAGAGGGTCGAAACGTCATCGACAACTATAAAGGGAGAGCCCCAGCAAACTAGAAATGTTTTCTAGGAATGAATAATTGTATCAGATATCGAAAGGACCCCCTTAAATTGCAATAACCAATCGCTTCCTTCTTTATGAGCACTACAATGATTGCACTGTTTTGGTTCAGGTCACTTCACTGGGGTCACAAAGTCACGTCCAAATATGAAAATGTATATATAGTAAATACACATCAGAATGTATTTATATGCCTTTTCTTACTCCTATAATACTGTCTATGCAAAATAACAAACACTCACTTCTGCTGAAGTGGGTACAGCAAAAACAGTGATTTCTGTGGGTTGTCTTTAAAAGTGATACTACCTAAGTGATATGTGGTGCGGCCTTGCATTATTTGATATTTCTGCTAAAATCACACAAGAAATCTAACCACTTGCATAAAATGTATTAGTTAGATTAAATGAGTTTGTTGAGAAGGACATTAGGGCTGCTCTTGCTGTTGGTTAGAATGGGTGGTGCCCACACACATCCAGTGGCACACTGACCAGATGCAACACGTCTCTGGTACGCCGCAGCAAGAGCCGTCTTGGCTTCAGCTGAAGGGGCGAAGGAGTCGGTGATCACTAGAATCTTTGAGACGTCTTCATTCTTGAGCCAGGCTGGGCTCACATCCCGGCCTGGGGTAGACGATGACTGTAGTGCTAGCAGAGTACCTCGGTGAGCTATAGAGTCACTGCTAACATCTGCTGTGATCGGAGGCCACAATCCGGACACGGACAACTCATCCTTCTGAGGACAGTAAATTCAGTACATTCGGTAACAGTGATGGTGTTTGCAGTCCATTCAAATGTCAGTGTGGTGACTAGTGCTATATACATTTCAAAAATAAGGGACCCCCCTGAAAACTCTAGGAGTTCCTAGGACAGGGAAACAACCATCAATTAAATAACATTCCTAGGCAACTAGGGACTTTATTGAAAATCAAGTCCTATACATGAAGCAATAATAGCCGCATAAGCTCAGTGTACCAGTCAAAAAACAGTTAAAATTGTATCATTTAATTCATATAAAAGTTAAAAATTATGACAAACATACATAAAAATAATTGTGCATTGCATGATGTCTTAGAAGACTTTACAAACTATATTACATTTGCCTGGAATGCTATTTACTTGATGACTAGTGCTATATAAACATAGGTTATTACTGCAGTTGGTTACAGGGCTGACGCCTTTGACAACAATACTATAACTCTGGCAGGCATGAGAAGGGCAGACATCAAGAGAGGATTGAAGCTACATGATGTGTTCTCACAAACTATACATGCTGAATTCATGCTCTCAGTGAATGGGAAAGTAACCTTTCAGAAAGCTATGCTTTGAGATAAAGGGTGTACATAAGGCATGCCTCTATCGGATATGAACCCCGCGTCCATGCCTGGACTTTGGGGCTCGCGCCAGTGTAAAGGAGGTAATAAATGTTAGACTGTTCATACACTCCATCTGTAAGTTTTGAAGCAGTATCCCTTTTCATTGGTGAACAGAAACCACTGGACCAGTCCACGTTGACCGCACAAGCTACCCATTTTTTTGCATATTTATATAACTCGAACTCCACCCGAAGGTGTTGGAGCGCTTTACATGAACGCCAATTACGTTACAGAAGGAAACATTCATGAGACGTGTAAGCGTTTGCCCATAATCACCGATTACTGAGCCGAAGCCGAGGCTCGAACCGGGTTCAGCTGCTCCAAAGGCGGCAGCTCTGTATGTAAAGCCACATACTCAGTATAGTTGATGTCTCCCAATGTTCCTATCACCCACGTACCTTGCATGCCCGGTGATAATAGTGTTTCGGATCTACGTAATATTGCATTGCATCGTTGGGGAACCTGAAACTGACCTGAACCTTGCCGCCACCGCCACGAGAGTCACTTGGGCAGAGAGCAGCAGGCGCGAAGGAGCGCAGACACCGACGCCGCCACCGCCAAGAGTCCCAGGGCACCGGACTCCGCGCCGCCGCTCCGGGAGACCACAAATCCCGGCAGGCCTCGCGGCGGCGCGTGTGCAGTGACGCGGGACGTCGCGCAGCAGAGGGCGCCAGAGCCCTAGAAAGGGAGGAGAGCCCCGGCAAGCGGGGGGAACCTGAAACTGACCTGAACCTTGCCGCCACCGCCACGAGAGTCACTTGGGCAGAGAGCAGCAGGCGCGAAGGAGCGCAGACACCGACGCCGCCACCGCCAAGAGTCCCAGGGCACCGGACTCCGCGCCGCCGCTCCGGGAGACCACAAATCCCGGCAGGCCTCGCGGCGGCGCGTGTGCAGTGACGCGGGACGTCGCGCAGCAGAGGGCGCCAGAGCCCTAGAAAGGGAGGAGAGCCCCGGCAAGCGGGGGGAACCTGAAACTGACCTGAACCTTGCCGCCACCGCCACGAGAGTCACTTGGGCAGAGAGCAGCAGGCGCGAAGGAGCGCAGACACCGACGCCGCCACCGCCAAGAGTCCCAGGGCACCGGACTCCGCGCCGCCGCTCCGGGAGACCACAAATCCCGGCAGGCCTCGCGGCGGCGCGTGTGCAGTGACGCGGGACGTCGCGCAGCAGAGGGCGCCAGAGCCCTAGAAAGGGAGGAGAGCCCCGGCAAGCGGGGGGAACCTGAAACTGACCTGAACCTTGCCGCCACCGCCACGAGAGTCACTTGGGCAGAGAGCAGCAGGCGCGAAGGAGCGCAGACACCGACGCCGCCACCGCCAAGAGTCCCAGGGCACCGGACTCCGCGCCGCCGCTCCGGGAGACCACAAATCCCGGCAGGCCTCGCGGCGGCGCGTGTGCAGTGACGCGGGACGTCGCGCAGCAGAGGGCGCCAGAGCCCTAGAAAGGGAGGAGAGCCCCCGCGTCGCGGGACGCGAGCGGGACGCCCGGGGCTAAGCCCGGGCAAAGGGCGGGCCCTCTACGGCCCTCATCGGCACGAAGAGGCAGGAGCAGGGCCAAGAACGCTGTTCAATCTCATCTAAGTAAGTGCTGCCACCCTTTTACTCCTGTATTTGTCTGGATCAGCATATTGTCCGTCATCCCAAGGACTACTTCTGCTGACACTAATATGCCTAAACCTAAAGCATCCTCCGCTCCAATTAACACAATTGAAAACTACATGGTACAGAAAGTTGCCAAAATCAATCAGGATAGGAGGTCTTCTTTGGGTCTTAGCTACTCTCCGGACATGCTTATTGGCAACACACCTCCACCAGTCTCAATTCTTGACATCAGTAATGAGGTCTTTCAAATACCCGATACTAACTCATTGACCCAACTACTAGTTGAAATTAATGAACCAGCCCCCGAGTGTAC
The DNA here is from genome assembly GCF_964263255.1 of Lissotriton vulgaris. Classification (NCBI taxonomy): domain Eukaryota; kingdom Metazoa; phylum Chordata; class Amphibia; order Caudata; family Salamandridae; genus Lissotriton; species Lissotriton vulgaris. The sequence continues at coordinate 1,136,903,128 of NC_141698.1, read as the reverse complement.
TATTGACGTTGAAAGTAATACCCTAGAGGAGGAAGCCCCTACACCGGTGCCAGCCCCTAGAGTAACGAAGAACAAGGGTAAAAACATACCAAAAAGGGGCGGTCTTAGATCGGGTAAAAAATGTCTTGAGGCCTCCTCAGAGGATAAACATGGTGACGACACTGAGAATAATGGGGGAGGTGGAATCCATCTAGACGAAGATCAATTCAAAAAGCTACTGAATGCCATAGATAACAAAATTAAAACGATTACCAAACCACTTTTAAGTAAAATTGATGCGCTCACAGCAGAGGTCACTAGATTGGGATCGCTTCTGCAAAAAACTATAACAGAAACACCTAGGCCAGCCCAAACAAATTTGACAATGGCAGTCCCTAAAAACACTAAAGCCATAATCTGCCCAGATAGCGCCGCAAGCACTTCCCAAAACTCTACGCACCAATCTGGCCATGGGGGAGAAGGGATAGGAACCATAAATCCAGCCCCGAGGGTTGAGGACTCAGCAGGGCCTGCTACCAGAAATACCAACGAGATAGAGAACTTGGATAGGGGTCCTGTAGAACTAATAGTAGAAGCTTCCCCATTAATCCTGGTTCTAGCAAACGTTCCCCAATTAGAACCAGGACAAGAGGAGAATATCCCTTCATTGATAAACAAATCAGTCCATTGGTTATCCAAGAATATGGCTTTTAAACCAGGAGGCCGGGATCAACTGGCACAAGAAATAGTAAAAGCTAGAAGGGTCGAATGGATCGGAGGTGGCTGTAAAAAGTTTAGGGGGGATTGCGTGGTGTTGCACCTCTCAGATCCCGAAGTCCTACCAAACATTCTAGCTAATATATACCCCCCTCAGCGAAGATCAACAGAAATTGTGCCATTAACGCTGGACTTCTTTTATACAAAAAGGGGAAACGCCATAAATCCAACGTTGCTAAAAACTAAATGGAACCCCGTTATTAGAAAAGCCAAATACCCGCCAAACAAAAGAAACTGGGGAATTACGTTAGAAAATAGGTTCTCTGCCATATCAGGATTAAGCCAATGTGATTGACTGGATAGCCAGAGGAGTGTAGGGCATTTAAAGTTTATAGAGGTTCATCATGGGAATCCTAGTCTTACTATGTTAGAAGAAACAGATCGTAGGACACCCGACCCTAGAGGTTGTACCACTGAACTAGTGGAGAACAGCTCAATAGCTGCCCAACCAGGTATTACATTGATTGAAGCAAGGTCCCTATTTGATGAACCTTCCCCTAACCTGACTACTCCCTTAAATAAGAGGAGTATGGAAAGAGGAAGTCCCATCAAGATTATCTCTTGGAATATTGCAGGTATCCAACATAAAACTGAGACCCCGGAATGGTGTGACTTTATAGATTCTTATGACATTGTACTGTTACAAGAGACATGGGCAGTGTCACCAGTATTTCGCCTGGGATTCTTGAACTTTTATGTGCCCGCGAAGAAGAATCTAAAAGGACGCCCTTCAGGGGGTTTAATCATCTGGTTACGGCAAACTCTGCAATGTACTACTAAGCAGAATCTTATTCCCAATAGTGACCTACTTTCTATCCTGCTTACTTGCAACGATGGTTGCAAGCTGGCAATATATAACATCTACGCCAGGGGGACTCTAGGGGGTGTACCCTCAGATATAGTAGTAGATCTAGATGCGGACATAGAGAAGCTATCTACCCAGTATAACATATTAGTAGGAGGAGACCTAAACACAACATTTGAAACTCTAGGCTGTGAGGACAATGATCTGACCTACGAAGAAGACATCAAATGGGGAATTCCTCAGTTAGACATTCCAGTGGTTAAAAAATGGACACAAGTAGCTATTCAGGTGAAAAGTTTATGCCTATCCAGAGGATTGAGGGCAGTAAATGGCCGTACTCCTTCCGATGCTCAGGGTAGGCATACCTTTGATAACCTAAGATCAAGTAGCAGAATCGATTATATTCTGATAGATATTAGAGTCTGGAACAAAGTGATCGATATGCAGGTCATATCCAGGCTGGAGAGTGATCACAACCCTCTGTCTTTAATATTTAACCTTGAACAAAAAATCATGACAGAAAATTTAGCTAGGAACTTTATGACCTCAGACGTTGTTTTATCAAACGACGTTCGTCATGTTAGATGGGCAACTTTAGTGGCCAATGCAGAGGATAGGCAGGTCCTTGAGGGGCTAGTTACTGATGAAGTTGCCAGACTGCAGGCTTTAATGAATGATGGAAATTTTAAAATGATAATTGAAGAGTCACAGCCAAAGTTCTTTGCCAACCTCCAGAAATTATTCTTGAAAGCTGGCAAGAAGAAGAAGGGAAATGGACAATCTATAAAAAAAGGGTTGGTACGACCAATCATGTAGAGTAGCAAGGCATAACCTTAGTAATGCTCTTAGATCTAAAACGGGAGTTTTGCAAGCCAGAGATGAATATAGAAAAACCCAGGCAAAGGCAAAAAAGCAATGGGATGAGAATCTCTGGTTAGAACTGAAGAAGGCATGTGCTGACAAACATCAGAAAGAGTTTTGGGCCATACTAAAATGGGGTTCAGGGGGTGTAGCGGAATGCCCAAAAAATCATGTCCCGAAAGAGTCTTGGGTTGATTTCTTCAAACCCCAATACGCTGACAATATAGGACAACAGGTAGTTCCTCCTCCAGAAAGGGTCTTCTTTGCCAATGGACCATTCACACTAAAAGATGCACATGAGGCAATGGATGGAGTGACCAGAGGCAGGGCACCAGGCATTGATGGTATACCGGCTGACGTTTTCTTATTAGATAAAGATAGCTGGTGTAAATATTTCGTATGGCTCGGGAATGCTATCGCACAGGGGGCGAAGATTCCCTCAACGTGGAAAGGAGCAGAAATTATTCCAGTTTATAAAAAAGGAGATAAGGCTCTAGCAAGCAACTACAGGCCAATCAGCCTTATCGACTGTGCCCAAAAATTGATGGGTAGGCTGGTTCAAAACAAGTTGCAAGCCTGGATAGTTGACAAGGACATTCTTTCGCCTTATCAAGCTGGATTTCGCCCTTTAACCAGCTCTGTTGACCAAGTGTTTCACTTTTTAACTTTATATTGGAAGAACGTCACCCTGCTAAATGGTCCCCTGTTCGCTGTTTTTGTTGACCTGAAGGCCGCATTTGATTTAGTTCCCCGTCAAAAACTTTGGGATGTTTTAAGGGATTTAGGAATAAGCCCGGAACTACTAACTTTGCTAGTAAGACTCCACGAGAACAACTACGCCCGGATTAGGTGGGGAATCCAGGGGGAGGTCACGGAAACCTTTCCTGTGGAGAGAGGAGTAAGACAGGGCTGTGTCCTGGCCCCCACGCTATTCTCCCTCTACATAAACGGCATTGTGGATTTTCTGAAGCAAACTCCGACGGATGCTCCATTACTGGATGGGAAGCGAGTTCCAGTACTTATGTTCGCGGACGATACCTTGCTGGTCTCGCGGACCCCTAGTGGTCTACAAAAGACACTAAACGCTTTTGGAGAATTCTGCCGGATCCGAGGCCTAGAAATAAATACATCAAAGACAAAATTCATGAATCTGAATCCCTCCAAGAAATACAAGGGGAAAATGGTTCACAATGGGGCTTTCTTAGAAGAAGTTGACGCCTTTACCTATCTAGGCATCTCTATGAATGCTAGCATGAATTGGAGATCTCACATGGACTTTGTAATGTTAAAATATAATCAGTTGGCAGGGGCAATAGCCAAGAAGCATAAAACTTCATTTACAAAACCAATACAGCCAACATTGGAGATCTACGGCATGAAAGTGCTGGGTGCATGTCTTTACGGGTCAGAACTTTGGGGCTTCACCAATTTGAATGCTTTATCAGCGGCAGAAAATAAATTCCTGCGAGGCTTAATCGGGGTCCCACAGAGTACCCCCTCCACTCCTCTCCTTTATGATCTGGGGAGGAAAAGGATTGAGGACATGATTAGACTTCGCCCCCTCTTATACTGGAGGCGTATAAAAACCACCCCGGAACTGAGCCACTATGCTGCTGCCTTATTGGATGTTGCCAATTCTGATACCTTTCACAAAGTAGTTTGGTTAAAAGAGGTGAGGAAACTACTTCAAAAATTGCACCTTGAACACTTGTGGTCCGAAACTGACCCAGATGACTTTCCTTCCAAGAACACATTAAAAAAGCTATATTGGGAAATGATAAATAATGCCGTGTTGGTCTCCAGCCAATCCCCCGCCCTGACATCCCAGTTTCTAGAGATAAAAACTCTCCCTATGTTTGAATTGTACTGGGATCTGATCTCCAAGCCTCTAGATAGGAAATTGTTTTTCCAGTTTAGAGTCGGCACCCTACCCCTAAATGCTTTTACTGTTAAATGGTCCCCTGATAACGTTAGCACATGCTTTTATTGTAAATCCCATGTAGAAGATATTTTGCACTTTCTATTCGTATGTCCATTATACGCTGCCCCAAGGAGCAGGTGGCTGAAACCGGTATGCAAAAACCTGGGCACAAGGAGATGTCTCGACGCTTACAGGGTCCTGAAATCAAATTGTGCCCCTCAACTTGCAATTGCAGTGGCCAAGTTCCTGGGATGGGCTTGGATAATACGCACACGCACTTTAAAACCCCCATGAACTACATGAACTTCCTTTGGTCTGTGATGATACTTTTAATGTGTAAAATTTTAAAGATTCTTATTCGCCAACAATGCATTATTGCATGTTATTTAATATGTTTTTTTACTATTAGATTAGTATTTATTATGTTTAGATAGGGATGAAAGCTTTTATGACAATGTTGTCGAATAAAGTATTTAAATTTGATTTGTTAGACTGTTTGCCTTCTACATCCGCTTGCATGAGACATCCCTCATGGGGACGAGGCTTCAACAAAGATCACTGATAGATCTGGGAGCCCAACAGATGGAGGAGCGTGTACTCCATCTCGGGATAGGGCTTGTCATGTAGTTCATGCACTTTACATGTCAATAGCAAAGTCCAGGCATAGGTGGTCATCTTTGGAGGTTAGAGTAGGGAGATATGGTGTGCATTACAAATGGAATGTCCATGGTGGGAGCTTTCAGACCTGTCACCCGAGCACGCTTTCACCAACCTCCTCCTCCTCAAAGGTGAGGGAAGACCTTCCTGGTGGTACACACAGAAAGCTCTACCTGTTGTACTGTTTGTGACTTTCATGAAATGGAAGATTTAGACCCATACATAGGAATAAGCGCACCGGTATAAATGTACATCATTGTTATGAGAATAAGACCCATAGTACAAGCAGAGACACATCATGTAATATGTGATTTATAAAAATGTTTGTGTATCTGGGGGCAATGGCTCACGAGTGGTAAAGCCTGGGGGGTTACACTGCCCCCTCCATTCCCTCAACAAAAGTCATACATGTCACATTATTTAATGTGAATCTGCGTGCACGGATTACGCCAGGTGCAGCCTTATAAACAAATGCATTTAAGCAGATGCAAGGGGTTGGGTAACACTACCCTCAATGGGCCTCATGCCTGTTCACAGAGGTGGGCGATCAGAGCCGCGTGCCATCGAGACTCCGCGGCCTGGTTATGCCACACTTGGTAATAACACAGAGCTCCACCTTTGCACTGTGATGAATGTGTGAATCTGTTTATTAGTACACTTGCTTTACCGGCGCACGTGCATCGCCAATCCCATGCCACACATGCGTGCCTCCCTCCAGTAGGACGCCAGCGCCACTCTGATGGCACACTTGCGTGACCCCTCCAGCAGGACGCCGGCACCACTCCCATGCCACACATGCGTGACCCCTCATAGCAGGACGCGGCACCACTCCCATGCCACACATGCGTGTCCCCTCATAGCAGGACACCAGTGCACTCCCATGCCACACATGCGTGACCCCCTCACAGCAGGACGCCGGCGCCACTCCCATGACACACATGCGTGCCCCCCTCCAGCAGGACGCCAGCGCCACTCTGATGGCACACTTGCGTGACCCCTCCAGCAGGACGCCGGCACCACTCCCATGCCACACATGCGTGACCCCTCATAGCAGGACGCGGCACCACTCCCATGCCACACATGCGTGTCCCCTCATAGCAGGACACCAGTGCACTCCCATGCCACACATGCGTGACCCCCTCACAGCAGGACGCCGGCGCCACTCCCATGACACACATGCGTAACCCCCTTCAGCAGGATGCCGGCACCACTCCCATGCCACACATGCGTGTCCCCTCATAGCAGGACGCGGCACCACTCCCATGCCACACATGCGTGACCCCTCGCAGCAGGACACCAGTGCACTCCCATGCCACACATGCGTGTCCCCTCATAGCAGGACACCAGTGCACTCCCATGCCACACATGCGTGACCCCCTCACAGCAGGACGCCGGCGCCACTCCCATGCCACACATGCGTGACCCCCTCACAGCAGGACGCCGGCGCCACTCCCATGACACACATGCGTGACCCCCTTCAGCAGGACGCCGGCACCACTCCCATGCCACACATGCGTGTCCCCTCATAGCAGGACGCGGCACCACTCCCATGCCACACATGCGTGTCCCCTCATAGCAGGACGCGGCACCACTCCCATGCCACACATGCGTGACCACTCACAGCAGGACGCCGGTGCCTCTCCCATGCCACAAATGTTTGACCCCCTCCAGCAGGACGCCGGCACCACTCCCATGCCACACATGCGTGACCCCTCACAGCAGGACGCCGGCACCACTTCCATACCACACATGCATGACCCCTCACAGCAGGACGCCGGCACCACTCCCATGCCACATATCTGTGACCCCCTCCAGCACGACGCCGGCACCACTCACAGGTGAAGTAGATGGAGTCCTCGTCTGTCCGCACATTTGTCGGCTTGATGTTCAGGTCCACAGAGCACGTGTCCAGCATGCGCTGGTGCGTCTTTGTGTTGTAACATGTGGTGGAGTGGCAGTGGTCCCGGAGCCAGACGAAATCAAACCGCATGCAGGTGTCAGCGTGTCTGAACTCTGTAACAACAAAACAACATAGTTACACCCAAGTGGAAACAGTGGAAGCCAGTTAGATATCAACTCAGAGTGCCCAATCACAGAGGACGGTCCTCAACATACACAGAGGCTGGACACTGGAGTCAGACCTAGTACGGAGCCTGCGTACTGGAGTCAGACCAGGCACAGGGGCTGGGCACTGGAGTCAGACCTGGCATAGGGACTGGGCACTGGAGTCGGACCTGGTTCGGAGGCTGAGCACTGGGGTCAGACCTGGCACAGAGGCTGGGCACTGGAGTCAGACCTGGCATGAGGACTGGGCACTGGAGTCAGACCTGGCATAGAGGCGGGGCACTGGAGTCAGGCCTGGCATGGAGGCTGATCACTGGAGTCAGGCCTGGCATAAGGACTGGGCACTGGAGTCGGACCTGGTTCGAAGGCTGCGCACTGGAGTCAGACCTGGCACAGAGGCTGGGCACTGGAGTCAGACCTGGCATAGGGGCTGGGCACTGGTGTCAGACCTGGCATAGGGGCTGGGCACTGGTGTCAGACCTGGCACATGGGCTGGGCACTGGTGTCAGACCTGGCACATGGGCTGGGCACTGGTGTCAGACCTGGCACATGGGCTGGGCACTGGAGTGAGACCAGGCACAGGGGCTGGGCACTGGAGTTAGACCGAGCACCGGGGCTGGGCACTGGTGTCAGACCTGGCATAGGGGCTGGGCACTGGAGTGAGACCAGGCACAGGGGCTGGGCACTGGAGTGAGACCAGGCACAGGGGCTGGGCACTGGAGTCAGACCTGGCATGAGGACTGGGCACTGGAGTCAGACCTGGCATGAGGACTGGGCACTGGAGTCAGACCTGGTTCGGAGGCTGAGCACTGGAGTCTGACCTGGCACAGAGGCTGGGCACTGGAGTCAGACCTGGCATACAGGCTGGGCACTGGAGTCAGACCTGGCATACAGACTGGGCACTGGAGTCAGACCTGGCATAGAGGCTGGGCACTGGAGTCACACCTGATATTTATTTATTTATTTATTTAGAACATTTGTATAGCGCAGCTATCACCTTACAGGCATTCTGGCACTGAGATTTCACCAAGAGGAAGAAGCACGGGGGAGAGGCAGAGCAGTACGATGGCCATCAAGTTAACCCTTCGGAAACAGCCAAGTTTTTACGCTTTTCCTAATAAGAAGTTCTTCCGTTTGGCGGATGTCCAGGGGCAGACTATTCCAGAGTTTGGCGGCAGCAACTCCGAAAGATCTGCCCCCGGCCCTAGCTTTTTTAAATCTCGGCACTTTCACAAGACAAGCCGTTGCAGATCGAAGTGCTCTGGTTGCGGTATACCAGGCAAACATGGCTTGCAAAATGCTGGGCCCAAGTCCATGCAGGGCTTTGAAAACGAGACAGAGGGATTTAAAGGACACTCGCTGCTTTAACGGGAGTCAGTGGAGTTCAGCTATCGCCGCTGTGGCCGAGGACCTTCTAGACCAGCCAAGGGCCAGTTTAGCAGCAGCGGACTGAACTCTTTGAAGTCTGTCTAACAGCAGGCCTGGAGACTCAAGTAACAGCGTGTTACAGTAATCAACGCGACTTAAAATAGTACACCTGACTATTAATGCCCGGGCCTGTAAGGGAAGCAGTGGTAAGATCTTACGTAGGGACCGAATGAGGGCAGAACAGGTGGACACTGTTTTCGCAACCTGGGCTTCCATGCTCAATTTGTTGTCCATCATAACACCCAGATTGCGAACAGTGGTGACCGGCTGAGTTTTTCCCGTGGATTCTGGAGGCCAAAAATCCACCGGGAAGGGATGAGGAATCCGACTTCCAGCACAGAACAAAACCTCAGTTTTGGAGGTGTTAAACTGTAATGAGTTGTTATGTAGCCAGCCAGCCGTATCTCGCAGACAATCATGAAAAGACTCCAAAGGAATCGATTCCTCATCCTCCCAAGAGAGGATGAGTTGAGTGTCGTCTGCATAATTGATGGCTTTTAGCCTGTGAGATTTTATCAACGTAATCAAGGGTTTTAGATACACGTTAAATAAAATCGGGCTGATGGCCGAGCCTTGAGGCACCCCATGAGACACGGGGGAAAAAGCACATTGACACGGGGGAAGGGATACAGCCTGCTTCCTATCCAGCAGGAAGGAACGAAACCAGCGCAGGGCATTGCCACCTACCCCGGCTTCCCTCAGTCTCTCCAGGAGGATCCCATGATTTACCGTATCGAATGCGGCAGACAGGTCCAGCAGAAACAGAGACACTGCCTGACCCCTGTCTGCACGCATTCGAAGGTCCTCCATAGCAGTAAGTAAAGCTGTTTCGGTACCATGGGCTGGGCGAAAGCCGAATTGTATTTCGTCCAGAAATTGATGCTGCTCCAGAAGTTTGGAGAGACATGAGCTCACTCAACGCTCAGCAATTTTTCCAGGGAACGGTAGCAAGGAGATGGGTCTGTAGTTCTGTAGACACTCTGGATTAAGGGAGGGTTTTTTCAGCAATGGAGAAACAAGAGCCTGTTTCCAAGAAGCAGGAACTGTGCCACTAAGCAGAGATTGAGTACAGATCCTGCATAGAATAGGAAAGAGTTCATCTCCATAGGCTTTCCAGATCTTATGGGGGATAGGGGCCAAAGGTGATCCAGATGAGATACCGCGAGCCAATCTGTTGAGGTCCGCCTCAGTAATATGGGAAGCTCCAACAGACAAAGGCTGTGCACTGGAGTCAGACCTGGCATACAGGCTGGGCACTGGAGTCAGACCTGGCATGGAGGCTGCGCACTGGAGTCAGACATGGCACAGAGGCTGGGCACTGGAGTCAGACCTGGCATACAGGCTGGGCACTGGAGTCAGACATGGCATACAGGCTGGGCACTGGAGTCAGACCTGGCATACAGGCTGGGCACTGGAGTCAGACCTGGCATGGAGGCTGGGCACTGGAGTCAGACCTGGCATGGAGGCTGGGCACTGGAGTCAGACCTGGCATGGAGGCTGGGCACTGGAGTCAGACATGGCATACAGGCTGTGCACTGGAGTCAGACATGGCATACAGGCTGGGCACTGGAGTCAGACCTGGCATACAGGCTGGGCACTGGAGTCAGACCTGGCATACAGGCTGGGCACTGGAGTCAGACCTGGCATACAGGCTGGGCACTGGAGTCAGTCCTGGCACAGAGGCTGGGCACTGGAGTCAGACCTGGCATACAGGCTGGGCACTGGAGTCAGACCTGGCATGGAGGCTGGGCACTGGAGTCAGACATGGCACAGAGGCTGGGCACTGGAGTCAGACATGGCACAGAGGCTGGGCACTGGAGTCAGACATGGCACAGAGGCTGGGCACTGGAGTCAGACATTGCATACAGGCTGGGCACTGGAGTCAGACCTGGCATACAGGCTGGGCACTGGAGTCAGACCTGGCATGGAGGCTGGGCACTGGAGTCAGACATGGCATACAGGCTGGGCCCTGGAGTCAGACCTGGCATACAGGCTGGGCACTGGAGTCAGACCTGGCATGGAGGCTGGGCACTGGAGTCAGACATGGCATACAGGCTGGGCACTGGAGTCAGACCTGGCATGGAGGCTGGGCAATGGAGTCAGACCTGGCATACAGGCTGGGCACTGGAGTCAGACATGGCATACAGGCTGGGCACTGGAGTCAGACATGGCATACAGGCTGGGCACTGGAGTCAGACCTGGCATGGAGGCTGGGCACTGGAGTCAGACCTGGCATACAGGCTGGGCACTGGAGTCAGACATGGCACAGAGGCTGGGCACTGGAGTCAGACATGGCATACAGGCTGGGCATTGGAGTCAGACATGGCATACAGGCTGGGCACTGGAGTCAGACCTGGCATACAGGCTGGGCACTGGAGTCAGACCTGGCATACAGGCTGGGCACTGGAGTCAGTCCTGGCACAGAGGCTGGGCACTGGAGTCAGACATGGCATACAGGCTGGGCCCTGGAGTCAGACCTGGCATACAGGCTGGGCACTGGAGTCAGACCCGGCATGGAGGCTGGGCACTGGAGTCAGACCTGGCATACAGGCTGGGCACTGGAGTCAGACCTGGCATGGAGGCTGGGCACTGGAGTCAGACCTGGCATACAGGCTGGGCACTAGAGTCAGACCTGGCATGGAGGCTGACCACTGGGGTCAGACCTGGCACAGGGGCTGGGCACTGGAGTCAGACCTGGCATACAGGCTGGGCACTGGAGTCAGACCTGGCATGGAGGCTGAGCACTGGAGTCAGACCTGGCATACAGGCTGGGCACTGGAGTCAGACCTGGCATAGGGGCTGGGCACTGGAGTGAGACCTGGCATACAGGCTGGGCACTGGAGTCAGACCTGGCATGGAGGCTGAGCACTGGGGTCAGACCTGGCATACAGGCTGGGCACTGGAGTCAGACATGGCATACAGGCTGGGCACTGGAGTCAGACCTGGCATACAGGCTGGGCACTGGAGTCAGACCTGGCATACAGGCTGGGCACTGGAGTCAGACCTGGCATACAGGCTGGGCACTGGAGTCAGTCCTGGCACAGAGGCTGGGCACTGGAGTCAGACCTGGCATACAGGCTGGGCACTGGAGTCAGACCTGGCATGGAGGCTGGGCACTGGAGTCAGACATGGCACAGAGGCTGGGCACTGGAGTCAGACATGGCACAGAGGCTGGGCACTGGAGTCAGACATGGCACAGAGGCTGGGCACTGGAGTCAGACATGGCATACAGGCTGGGCACTGGAGTCAGACCTGGCATACAGGCTGGGCACTGGAGTCAGACCTGGCATGGAGGCTGGGCACTGGAGTCAGACATGGCATACAGGCTGGGCACTGGAGTCAGACCTGGCATGGAGGCTGGGCACTGGAGTCAGACCTGGCATACAGGCTGGGCACTGGAGTCAGACATGGCATACAGGCTGGGCACTGGAGTCAGACATGGCATACAGGCTGGGCACTGGAGTCAGACCTGGCATGGAGGCTGGGCACTGGAGTCAGACCTGGCATACAGGCTGGGCACTGGAGTCAGACCTGGCACAGAGGCTGGGCACTGGAGTCAGACATGGCATACAGGCTGGGCATTGGAGTCAGACATGGCATACAGGCTGGGCACTGGAGTCAGACCTGGCATACAGGCTGGGCACTGGAGTCAGACCTGGCATACAGGCTGGGCACTGGAGTCAGACCTGGCATACAGGCTGGGCACTGGAGTCAGACCCGGCATGGAGGCTGGGCACTGGAGTCAGACCTGGCATACAGGCTGGGCACTGGAGTCAGACCTGGCATGGAGGCTGGGCACTGGAGTCAGACCTGGCATACAGGCTGGGCACTAGAGTCAGACCTGGCATGGAGGCTGAGCACTGGGGTCAGACCTGGCACAGGGGCTGGGCACTGGAGTCAGACCTGGCATACAGGCTGGGCACTGGAGTCAGACCTGGCATAGAGGCTGAGCACTGGAGTCAGACCTGGCATACAGGCTGGGCACTGGAGTCAGACCTGGCATAGGGGCTGGGCACTGGAGTGAGACCTGGCATACAGGCTGGGCACTGGAGTCAGACCTGGCATGGAGGCTGAGCACTGGGGTCAGACCTGGCATACAGGCTGGGCACTGGAGTCAGACATGGCATACAGGCTGGGCACTGGAGTCAGACATGGCACACAGGCTGGGCACTGGAGTCAGACATGGCATACAGGCTGGGCACTGGAGTCAGACCTGGCATACAGGCTGGGCACTGGAGTCAGTCCTGGCACAGAGGCTGGGCACTGGAGTCAGTCCTGGCACAGAGGCTGAGCACTGGAGTCAGACCTGGCATACAGGCTGGGCACTGGAGTCAGACCTGGCATAGGGGCTGGGCACTGGAGTGAGACCTGGCATACAGGCTGGGCACTGGAGTCAGACCTGGCATGGAGGCTGAGCACTGGGGTCAGACCTGGCATACAGGCTGGGCACTGGAGTCAGACATGGCATACAGGCTGGGCACTGGAGTCAGTCCTGGCACAGAGGCTGGGCACTGGAGTCAGACATGGCATACAGGCTGGGCACTGGAGTCAGACCTGGCATGGAGGCTGAGCACTGGGGTCAGACCTGGCATACAGGCTGGGCACTGGAGTCAGACCTGGCATACAGGCTGGGCACTGGAGTCAGTCCTGGCACAGAGGCTGGGCACTGGAGTCAGTCCTGGCACAGAGGCTGGGCACTGGAGTCAGACCTGGCATGGAGGCTGAGCACTGGGGTCAGACCTGGCATACAGGCTGGGCACTGGAGTCAGACCTGGCACGGAGGCTGAGCACTGGAGTCAGACCAGGCACAGGGGCTGGGCACTGGAGTCAGACCTGGCATGGAGGCTGAGCACTGGGGTCAGACCTGGCACAGAGGCTGGGCACTGGAGTCAGACCTGGCATACAGGCTGGGCACTGGAGTCAGACCTGGCATACAGGCTGGGCACTGGAGTCAGACATGGCATACAGGCTGGGCACTGGAGTCAGACATGGCATACAGGCTGGGCACTGGAGTCAGACCTGGCATACAGGCTGGGCACTGGAGTCAGTCCTGGCACAGAGTCTGGGCACTGGAGTCAGACATGGCATACAGGCTGGGCACTGGAGTCAGACCTGGCACAGAGGCTGGGCACTGGAGTCAGACATGGCATACAGGCTGGGCACTGGAGTCAGACCTGGCATACAGGCCGGGCACTGGAGTCAGTCCTGGCATAGGGAATGGGCACGGGAGTTGGTTCGGAGGCTGAGCACTGGGGTCAGACCTGGCACAGAGGCTGGGCACTGGAGTCAGACCTGGCATGGAGGCTGAGCACTGGGGTCAGACCTGGCATACAGGCTGGGCACTGGAGTCAGACCTGGCATGGAGGCTGAGCACTGGAGTCAGACCAGGCACAGGGGCTGGGCACTGGAGTCAGACCTGGCATACAGGCTGGGCACTGGAGTCAGACCTGGCATGGAGGCTGAGCACTGGGGTCAGACCTGGCACAGAGGCTGGGCACTGGAGTCAGACCTGGCATACAGGCTGGGCACTGGAGTCAGACCTGGCACAGAGGCTGGGCACTGGAGTCAGACATGGCATACAGGCTGGGCACTGGAGTCAGACCTGGCATACAGGCTGGGCACTGGAGTCAGACCTGGCATACAGGCTGGGCACTGGAGTCAGTCCTGGCACAGAGGCTGGGCACTGGAGTCAGACATGGCATACAGGTTGGGCACTGGAGTCAGACCTGGCACAGAGGCTGGGCACTGGAGTCAGACATGGCATACAGGCTGGGCACTGGAGTCAGACCTGGCATACAGGCCGGGCACTGGAGTCAGTCCTGGCATAGGGAATGGACACGGGAGTTGGTTCGGAGGCTGAGCACTGGGGTCAGACCTGGCACAGAGGCTGGGCACTGGAGTCAGACCTGGCATGGAGGCTGGGCACTGGAGTCAGAGCACCAATCACATACAATGTACCAATCTTCCCTGCTCTTCATAAAATGGTTCTGTTGGAAGGTGGTTTATTAGTAGGTACATATAACTAGTAATAACACCACTGAAGGAAAGTAAGATCGGCTTCTTAGTTACCCCCATTTTTTGCTGATGTTTCACTGTTTTAGACTTAGTCTGAATGGGATCCTGCTAGTCAGGACCCCGGCCTAGCTGCTTTCTCCTCTAAATTGATTGCATGTACATTAGCTACACTCCAGATTGGATTCTGTGGTACCCTTATAAGTCCCTAGGATATCGTATACTATGCACCTAGGGCCTCACAGGGGCTGCAGAATGTATTGTGCCACCCCTGGGAAGCCTTCCAAAATGACACCAAAGGTCTGCTACTGCAGCCTGGGTAAGGTGGTGCATGCACCCCTTACTTAGATATAGGTTCACTATATCTACCTTATGTTACTGCTCATATAAACCTATCAGTCACCCCTATGGCAGGCCTTATCAATCCTGAAGGCAGGGTGCTGGGTTTTGTGTGAGAGGGTGCTCATGCATGAGCAGAGCCCCTCTGCTGACTTCAGAACTTTTTCTTCGGTGTTGTTCTGTGATGTAGCCAACCATATACTCTTTAGTGCATTATAACCTCCCGGTAAATGCTAAGTTTTAAACGGCTGCACAGAAACCTGTCGTGTTTGGTGTCAAACACCTTGGAATCGTACCTTCACACCAGTAACTGGTGTGGGAGGTATGATTCCACTTTCCTAGAGGGAGAAATTTGACTACACTGTACACCGGATACCAGCTTAACGGAACCTAGCATCACAAAATGGATGCTGCCAGCCACAGACACGAGTCTTCCCTCCTGCTACTGAGCCAAGCTCGAGCAGAGGAAGGCCTGACAATAGGTTTCCTGTCACAGGGAGGTGTGACCACCTCCCAGACTTTAGTGTATTGGGGCTGGGTGGGTGCACTCAGAGTGCTTTGATGTCTGCACTGGGGGAACATTTGGTGTCCCTGTGCATAGTCCAGCTCAAACTGGTTGCAGGAGCCATTGGCTCCTGCTCTGGTGAGAAACTGGAAAACGAAATGGGTGTAGCCCCCCTCTGTCCTGACCCTCCCATAGGTGGGTCCCCAGAGTTTGTCCCACCCATTCCATGGGTATAAAGTAGGAACCCCTGACTACAGGACTTTAGATTTACCTGGACGAAACTCTGCTAGAGAAACCAATCGACGATCTACACTGCGCTAGATGACTGAAGAACCTCCTTGGAGTAAAGGAGTTACTCCCCTGCAAGGCAGGCAACTTAAACGCATCTGACCGGTTTGCATCTCCAAAGCTTCTGAGGACACTGAAGATTGCTGTAACGCAGGAGGTGGGTTTCCATGTATTGCAGAGGTCGTCTAGTGTTCTCAGCAAACCTGAGACCTGTATCCCTTGTGGGGGCCGTGCAACCTGTACCCCAGGGCACTGTGTACATTTGCAGAAGCATATGCTTTCCGGCGACCCCTGAAATTGTGCTTTGGGTTACTTGTAGTCCAGACCCCGAGGAGTGATTCCACTGAAGATTACCAGCCTACACTCCACGAGTGTTCAGTGGGCTAGTATTTTGTGATGCCTCTTGAGGTCCCTTTGCGATCCCTTGTCCGCTGGCCTGTGGGTCCCTGTGAAAGCAACTTTAACTTTCAGTGGGCTTTCTTGGTTGCTCCAGACGTGCCCTGACTCTCCATCGCTTAGGGAGTCACCAGGACCTTGCTGGTCCTCACAGAAGTATCTTTCCTCTGACTGCGTGGGTTACAGTTGCCAAGGCTTGTTGGTGTTCAATTCGGACACTGACCCACTGTTATGGCTGGATTTTCTGAGTAGGTGGGATCAGCCCCCAGGGCCCCCTCCAACCCAGCCAGAACGTACTCACCTTCCCTCCTCAGGACCACCTATCCAGGCACCTGGTACCTACCTGAGGATGGGGAACTCGCAATATACAAGCTCATATTATTAAAAACACCACTAAATCTATAGGGATACTAAGAATACTCACTGATTATTAGGGATATCCATACCCTACACCACACTTATTTACATCAGTTGGTCTCGCGGCCACTCAGACCCAGACCGGTCTACCCTAGGGCAGATATTGCGCACAATCCGGTGCGACTACACATGGGCCTGCAGAACCCAATGCTCCCGTTTCCAAACGCTCAACATTCCTGTCGAACTCCACGTCAGTATCCCCCCTGACGCTCTCACTTATTCAAGCCACAATCCTGTGGGTATCGGCACTGGTAGTCCTCCCCAGTGTTCTCACTAACGCCGCATATCAACGACGACCACATTCCTATGAACAATTATCGGGATAATATCTCCGTTATCTACTTGGGATAAAACTACAATAATAACTTTGAATATAGTTCCAAATTATATAGTGTACTCCCTGCTCTTGACATCAAAGGTCCACTCACTCCCTCTTTATTCAATCACCATTTACCTGATCGGGATTTCTCATCCGTTCACCTTAACAGCTTTTGACTAGGAATGCAGTTTACCAAGATTGAACATAAGCACCAGGTACACAATAATTCTATATGAATTAGGGTATTTATTAACAATAGACACAAATCACATTACTATGCAGCATAACTTTTGCAAGAAAAAGGTAAAGATTAGAGTGCACATTCTATTAGAGTTAGACAGAGGTCACCTTGGTAGTGGGAAGTCTGGACTCGGCAGTCATCTAGGTTCCCTTCTCGTCTCTGTATCCTGGCTCGCCTCGCAGTCACCCTCAGCCGTCACAAGTACACGTCTGCACCGCTAGGCTCAACCTCGTCTGCTTCCCCTCAGGACACCGGAACCTTGCTGATTATTAGCTACCGTCTCTCTCTCTCTCTGTATCAGTGCGCTCCGCGCTACTTCTCATTCAGTCTTTCTCAGAGAGTTTCGGTCTTAAATCTTTCTCCGACTTCAAAGATGGCGACTTGTCCACCATGAAAATGAATAATGGCAGAGATGCTAACGGCTAGATGCCGCCTACGGACTAACTGACAAACTGACTAACACCTTCGCTAATATCAAAGCCCGTTCCTTCATGGAAATTCACGGCCAGTAACCTGCCGCCCACCAAATTCTTGTACCTCCCCGTACCAAGGACACTTTCCCAGCCGGCCGGCCTGAAGTTGTGTCTTCGGAGTGGAGAAAAATACATTCCTTCGATAAGGGTCAGCCTGAACCGGTTCTCTCCAAGCGAACAACAGCTTGAAACTAAAACATCACACTTCACCTAGAAAGCCTTCTCGAGCTACCGGGCAGAAAGCAAGATGGAGTCTGTCTCGTTTAAGGCCTACGGAGCCCACAATATGCATAGCTCCATGGAAAATAGCCCAGCATGTTAGCAAATGAGCGAATCATGACTAATACTTATATATCTATCCCCTAACTTAAATTCATAAGCCTTACTCTAAGGAAAATAGTACGAAAATGCCCTAATATATGTAAGGCAGGGTCCCTGTCTATCGGCCTAATCCCTATGCTATGGGGGTGATAGGCTGGAGTCACTCTCCATCATTCTCCTTCTCCAAAGAGCTAGCAAAAAGGCAGCCATAACACCCACCAGCACTCAACATCCTTCGTGGGACAGCTCGCCTGCAGACTTTGGTCATCTTCGACCTCTCCTGGTCCCTGTGGCTGCAGAGTCAAGCTTCACATCTTCACACCTGAAGCACCCGACAATGGTGGGCATTCGTCTACTGAGCAAATCAATACAGCAAAACAATCTGCCCCCACTAATATAAAAGAGGCGCTCAGCTAGAGTCCCCACATTAAGGTATCAGTAATAAGCTCACTTGGATCAGAACACAATCATAACATAAAGACAGTATGTTCAAGAGGAAACATTCAATGTTTATTCCAATTTTTTTTATATAAATATATATATATATATTTTCAACAATAACAGCACATGATAACATTTACAAAATATAAGATTAACTCATTCAATCTGTATTCCACACATCCCTTCAATCAATCATGTCCAACTCACACATTCTTCAATCATACAATACATATCACACTTCAGTTACCTACCGAGCCCCTGGTCACTGTGAAGTGACCCACACTGTCCCCTCTGCTTTCAGGTTCTTCTCATCTTCGTTCCAGGCTCGGATCCAACCGGTCACTTTTCATCTCCATGGCACCAGAACTTTTCAGCATCACGCCAATGAAAACAGCAAAGATTCCCGACACCACTTGACACCTATGCACCCTGCTTCCCTGGGTGAGGTAACACAGGTACTCAGGTACTCACAAGGGTGCTGGCCTTAGAACCTTCTAAGTTAGAAACGGTTTGCTCAAAGTCCTCTCGTAAGTGTCCTTAATCTTAAAATTCCAACTTTGACTTTCCCATTGAGTTGTACGGAGCTCGCGGCTGTGTTCTCACACTGCACGCGTCCCTCGTGGGACCCCTGTGTCACTACCTTGGGAGGTTCTTTGGGGTCCCAGCGATTCTACGTGCTCTAGGCACTGTGTCTAGTCAAGTCGGGTTGTTATACCACTTTCTTAATAAATGGTCTAGTCTCCCCCTGGAGCCCACTGTGTATTGTGCTATTTACTGTTGTTCTAGTGATTTAATATTGTGTAACTTGACCCCATTGTACGATTCGGACATCCTGGGCACACTGTGGCACACCAAGGGTTTTGACAAGTGGGATTTGATAGGCATTTCCAGGGTGGAGGACATGTTGTCGCGAGGCGAGGTTAAGACTTTCGCCCACCTACAGGCAGAATTTCAATTGGGTGAAACGGAATTCTTCCGGTACGCCCAGTTAAGGCATGCATTGCTGTCTGCTAAACCGGAGGAGGGGGCGATCCCTGACAGCTCCCCATTGGAGGATAGGGTGCTGGACGGCCATATGCCGGACAGCGCCATCTCACTGTCCTATAAAAAACTCATAAATGTCCGTACCGACCTCCTCCTTGGTGTGAGGGACCAGTGGACGCGTGATGGGTTAGAAATTGATGATGAGGACTGGCAGAGCGCGGTATCCTCCCCTAAGGAGGTTGCCATCTCTTCCCGTCTCAGACTGGTGCAGCTCAAGATCCTGCACAGGGTTTATGTTACTGGTCCCCGACTCGTGCACATGGGCTACTCCGTTGACGGGCTCTGCCGTCGTGGCTGCGGTGCCCTTGCCACTTTCATGCACATCCTCTGGGAATGTCCTGCAATAGCCTCCTACTGGCGACGCGTGCATTCGATCATGAATGAGGTGACTGGGGTAGCGGTGCATGCGGAAGCCAGGAGATGCCTCCTTAACATCTGGAATACGACGGACCACAACGTGGCCCAGACTCAATGGGTAACCCTTGGCAACATGGTGGCTAAACGTGATATCGCGCAGAAGTGGGGAGCTACGGCAGCTCCCAAGGTTGTACAATGGAAAGCCAATATGGATTGGTGTATGTTTAGAGAGAAGACCGTGTATGTTGCCAGGGGTAAACCTAAAAAGTGGCAGAAATTATGGGGGGCTTGGAATGCATACAGGGGGGACATCTGCATACCCCCAGAATCTGCTCCGCTGGAGGAACACCTGTCGCCGTAGCCTGAGACACCAACTGCACCGCTATATATATGCTATCCTGTGCTTTCCTCCCTCCCCGATCCTAGCTCTTTTTCGGTTGGTCATACTTGTGCTCATTATACCCTCCCGACCCCTCCACAACGCCTCACTGTTCTTCACACTCCATTGCCTATGTCTTTGCGCCGGGTCTGGCGCTTCCTTTCTCTTCTATTACTTTCTCTGTGTTTTTCTTATAAAAAAATTAAATCAACCTTCATCGCTCTGCTGTACTAATTCTTGCACTATTGTTTTCTTGCCTTGCCTACGGGATGTTAGGCTGAATAGCTGTGTGCACTGTTTTTGAATAAAGGTTTTAAAAATTAAAAAAAATATATATATTGTGTAACTTGTGCTCTAATCTCATAAAGAGATTAGTAGAAGTGTTTAGTAGTTTAGTAATAATGCAAATGCTACTTACCAGTATGCATCTGTTCTTGGCATGTAGGGCTGCTGACATTCATATCTGTGCATAGATCGCCGCCTAGTGTTGGGTCCGGATGATTGCACATTGTTGTCCTGGAAGAGTCTTCGAAGTATCATGAGATAGGTGGCTCCTCCCCTGGACTACAGTGCGCATGGGCATCGCCTCCATCCCCAGATTGTTTTTAGCCATTGGTAGAGATGGAGTGACATATGTGAGTGATGCCCTATGCTAAGAGTATGAAAATATGTGTAAAGAAAATACTGCAGCTACTACAGGCGCCGGGGAGGAGGGCGGGCGATATGAATGTCAGCAGCCCTACATGCCAAGAACAGATGCATACTGGTAAGTAGCATTTGCAGTTCGAGGCATGTGGGCTGCTGAATTCATATCTGTGCATAGAATACATAGCAGTCCCTCCATTAGCGGCGGCCGCCCGTGCCAGCTGCAGCCGTTTGAAAAAGCGTTTTGAGAACAGCCTGGCCAACAGCTGCCTGCTGTTTAGAGTGCACGTCTACACAGTAATGCTTAGTGAAAGTATGTGTGGTTGACCATGTAGCTGCTCTACAAATATCTTCTAAGGGAATGTTACCTAGGAAAGCCATAGAGGCCCCCATCTTTCTGGTGGAGTGGGGTCTTGGTGGAATCGTGAGAGTGCGTTTAGCTTTAGGGTAACAGATCTGAATGCATTTCACTATCCACCTAGCGATACCAGCTTTGGAGATAGCATTTCCCTTGTGGTGTGAGGCAAAAGCAACAAAGAGTTGCTTGGTCTTACGAAAATCTTTAGTTCTGTCCACGTAGTACATCAAGGCTCTTTTAACATCAAGGGTGTGGAGCATCCGCTCCGCCAGTGACTCTGGGTTTTGAAAAAACACTGGCAACTCAATTGTTTGGTTCATGTGGAATTGAGATACCACCTTGGGTAAGAATTTAGGGTTAGTGCGGAGCACCACCCTGTTAGCGTGTACTTGGAAGAATGGTTCCTGGATGGTGAGCGCCTGCAACTCACTAACCCTCCGTAGCGATGTAATTGCTACTAAGAAAGCAACCTTCCAAGTCAGAAACTGAAGCTCACAAGAGTGCAGTGGCTCAAAGGGAGGACCTATCAGCCTTGTAAGAACCACATTGAGGTTCCATTCTGGAGCTGGTGGCGTCCGCGGTGGAATGACCCTTTTGAGTCCTTCCAGAAAAGCCTTGATAGCAGGGACCTTAAAAAGGGATAGGTGTTGCCTATTCTGAAGGTATGCTGCCATCGCAGACAAATGAATGCGGATGGAAGAGTACGCCAAATTGCATTGGTACAGGTGGAACAGGTAGCAAATAATGTTCTGTATGGAAGCGTCCAGTGGGTCAATATTGTGGTTTACACAGTACATGACAAAACGCTTCCACTTGGCTGCGTAACAGGCTCGAGTAGTGGGCTTCCTTGCCTCCCGAATGATGTCCATACAATCGGGGGGAAGATTGAGGTAGCCAAACTCTAGGACTTCAGGAGCCAGATCGCCAGGTTGAGCTGTTGCGGATCTGGGTGCTGAATGTCGCCATGGCTCTGCGTCAGAAGGCTGGGGGTGAGATGAAGCCTTTGATGCGGTACCACGGAGAGTTCCAGAAACGTGGTGTACCATGGTTGGCGAGCCCACGTTGGAGCAACCAGGATGAGAGTCATCGAGTGCTGCCTGAGTTTGCGTGCCACCAGCGGTATCAGAGGTGCTGGGGGAAAAGCGTACGCAAATCTGCCTGACCAGTTCATCCACATCGCATTGCCCTGTGATTGCGGGTGTGGGAACCTGGCGGCGAAGCTTTGGCATTTTGCGTTCTCCTTTGTGGCGAACAGGTCTATCTCTGGATGACCCCACCTTTGGAAGTACGGTTGGAGTACTGATGGGTGTATCTCCCACTCGTGCATTTGGTGGCTGTGCCTGCTGAGCAGGTCCGCCATCTGGTTGTCTTTGCCCGGGAGATGCTCCGCCATGAGGAAGATGTTCCTCTGAATGGCCCACTTCCACATGCTCTGAGCCAGATGAGACAGCTGCGGAGAGTGTGTGCCTCCCTGCTTCTGGATGTAGTACATGGCCGTCATGTTGTCCGTCCGGATCAACACAACCTTGTTGGACAGATGTACTTTGAATGCCTTTAAAGCCATGAAGATTGCCATCAGTTCTAGAACGTTGATGTGCATCTTCCTCTGCTGTAGTGTCCATAGTCCCTGCACCGTGTAATGGAGTACATGCGCTCCCCATCCCTGGAGAGAAGCGTCCGTCGTCAGGACAATCTGTGGCACAGGCTCCTGGAACGGTAGGCCCTTGCAAAGGTTCAGTGGATTCCACCAATGCAGAGAGTTGTACGCCCGACCGCTCACCAACACTAGGTCTGTCAGTTGCCCCTGAGCCTGAGTCCACTGACGTGCCAAGCACTCCTGAAGCGGACGCATATGTAGTCTCGCGTGCGGGACGATGGAGATGCAGGAGGCCATCATGCCTATCAACTGCATGAACACCCTCGCTGGAAGCGAGTGCTGAGGTCTGAATCGTTGGATCAGAGTCTGGATGCTGGCGATTCTCACTGAATTTGGCTGCGCGGTGGCTGCCAGCGTGTCTATTGTCGCGCCCAGATACTGCCGTACATGGGCGGGCTGGAGATGAGATTTTGGATAGTTCAGCGAGAATCCCAGATCGTGCAGGAGATGAATAGTGCAGGACACGTGGTCTGCGCACTGCTGTTCTGTCCTTGCCTGAATGAGCCAGTCGTCCAGATAAGGATAGACGTGAACGTTCTGGCGTCGCAGATGCGCCGCCACAGTCGCCAGGCACTTCGTAAAGACCCGTGGCGCTGTGGTGACCCCGAACGGCAGAACCCTGAACTGGTAATGCTGGTCTAGGATTGTGAATCTGAGATACTTCCTGTGTGAAGGATGCAGGGGAATATGAAAGTACGCATCCTTTAGGTCCAGTGTGGCCAGGAAATCCCCCTGCTGAAGCAGAGGGAGAACCTGCTGCAACGTGAGCATATGGAAGTGCTCCGAGAGAATATACCAGTTGAGGGGCCTGAGGTTTAGGATGGGCCTGAGGGATCCGTCCTTTTTGGGGATCAAAAAGTACAGGGAGTAAACCCCTGTTCCCCTTTCTTGCAGTGGAACGAGCTCGATTGCCCCTTTTTGCAGCATGACTGTGACCTCCTGCTGCAACAAGTGCAAGTGCTCGCCGGACATAGGACGGCTTCTTGGAGGTATGTTCGGTGGAGTGGAGGTAAGTTCCAGACAGTAACCGTACTGGATAAGAGATCTCACCCACCTGTCCGTGGTGATGGATTTCCACGCGGGCAGGAACTGCTGGAGTCTCCCCCCGACCGGTGTTGAGTGGTCGGGGGGCAGTGACAAGACGTCACTGCTTGTTGGCGGCGGTGGACCTGGAGCTATTGTTTCCACGTCCCCTGCCCTTGACATTGTTGCCTCTGTAGCCACCTCTACCCTTGTTTGTGCATGAGGTCTGGGTATTGCCTTTATAATACTGGGTGGATTGCGATGCTTGACCCCTGGAGGTGCCTCTGGAATTGGAGCGGCGAAAGGAACCACCCCGAAACTGCTGAGATTGGAGGGCCCCCATAGATTTAGCAGTGTCCGTGTCTTTTTTCATCTTTTCCAGTGTCGCATCCACCTCAGGGCCAAACAGGTGGTCAGGATTAACTGTTTGGTTGAGTATGGTGGTTTGGATATCTGGTTTAAAGCCTGATATGCGAAGCCATGCATGTCTTCTCAGCAACACACTAGTGTTGATTGCCCTGGAGGCAGTGTCAGCCACATCTAGCGCACATTTGATGGAAGCGTTAGTGATTAGTTTGCCCTCCTGAATTAACATCTCCCCAGCCTCCTTGTACTGGTCAGGTAAGTGCTGCAGCAGTGTCTCTAGGGTGTCATAATGAGCCCTATCGTAGCGTGCAAGTAGGGCCTGCGTGTTAGAAATACGCCAGATGTTAGCTGCCTGCGCAGCAATCCTTTTCCCTGAGGCCTCGAAAATGTTCGACTCTTTGTCCGGGGGAGGAGCGTCACCAGTTGTCTGTGAATTCGCCCTCTTCCGAGCGTTGGATACAACCAAAGAGTCCAGTGGCAGGTGTCCCTTGATATATGTTGGATCCGAGGGCGCTGCCTTATACTTTTTATCAATTCGAGGGTTGATGACACGTGCCCGAGTGGGCTCCTTGAAGACCTCCGGCGCGTGCTTTAGCACTCCTTTGAGCATTGGCAATGTCTTGACCGACTTCTCAGCCACTGAGAAAGTGTCAAACAAAAAGTCCACATCCACAGGATCTGAGTGGAGCTCGACATCGTGGTTAGCTGCGGCCCTTTCAATCAAGGCGTTGAAGGCTGCAGAGTCCTCCGTCGGTGAAGTCTTTGCCGCAAAGAGCTGCGGTTCCTGACCCGATTGCGGGTCGTCCGGGTCGGCTCCGGCCGACCAAGGTTCATGTTCCTCCTCCGGATCCGAGTACGCCGGATAGTTGTACTCGACCTCCTCTTCATCGTCACCTTCCCCCGCGTTAGAACGCGTTGGAGAACGTTCCACATGTTTGGGAGACGAAGGTCCCAAAGGGGCCGAAGTGCCCACCGAGTCCTTCTTGTTTTTTAGAGGAATCCGAAAATGTTCCAGCACTGGTTCCGTGGTGATTTTCCGTTTGAGGAGGGACAATTTCCCCGTATTGGCGTCGATGAAGACCTCACGGCGCTCTTCCTCGGCGAGTGGCTGGAGCCGAGGCTTCGACCCCCCCAGCGACGCTTTGGGCGTCGACACCTCCTTCGAAGGCACGTCCGTCCCCTTCTTCGGAGCGAAGGCTTTCGGCGTCGACTTTGGCGGCAGGGTGTAGCGGATAGGCGTTTGCGCCTTCGCCGGCTTCGATGCGGGCTTCGGCTTCACTCCCTCAGATACGGGAACCTCAGCGTTTCGGATCCGTTGGAGGGATTCGACAACCTTCTTCGTAAAGGCCGGAGAGGGCTTGACTGGTTCGAGCGATTTCCCTGAGTCGGGAGTCGAGTCTGCCGGGGGCAGCGTCTTCGGAGTCGACACCTTGCCCTCCTTGGCTCCCCCAGTAGGAGTCGGCACCGCCGGAGCCTTGGAGTCGCTTTGGTGCTTCTTTGGAGCCTTTTTCGGGTCGTCGACCTCGACCGTCTTCGGCGCCGACGTAGCCGCGTCGGTCACCTTCGTCTTCGGCGTCGACCCCGAGGCCTTGGGGTCGGCCATCTTGGCGTGGCCTTTCAAGTCGGCCATCTTGACTTTTTTAGGTGTTGACGCCTCTAGAGCCTTCTGCCCCGCCAGTGGAGCTTTCACTTTCGGTTTCGAAACCGATGGTGTAGATCCCGATGGCTTCACTTTCGTTTTCTTCAACGGGAGTGGCTCTACAGAAATGTCCGCGGCCGGGCCGAGAGGCGGGGCAGTTGGACTATTAGTAAGGTCTTGGGTAAGGCCCGAAGGCGATCCCTCGACCTGGGCCGTATGTTGGGGATTGACCCCCGAATCAGTCTGGGGATGCTCCTCCTCTGAGCTATCCCCCACGGTGGCAATGGCCCCATCGTCGTCCCCTACCTCGTCGCCGGCTTCATCAAACTCCTCATCTTCTGCGTCGTAGTCCTCTCCCTCCGACGCAGGGTTAGAGTCCGACACCTGAAAGACATTTTCGTCCTCTTCAAATCCTTCAAAGATGTTGTCCGGCAAGGGCGCAGGGGGTGCCGCCAACTGGGCCTGGAGTCGAGCGGCCCGACGATGCTTCAGGGTCTTCTTGCACCGGAACTTCGAGCAGGCCATACACCTGGTCTCGTCATGGTCCGGTGATAAACACTTGTTGCACACAGGGTGCACGTCGAGGTGTGAATACTTGGAGGTGCACATCGGGCACCTCTTGAATGGAGTCCGTTCCATGTTCAGGAACTTTTGAGCATCGAGTAGGCCCGTCCGCGCCGAGAGCACGCGGAGGGGCAGAAAGCGTCCGGAGCTGACAAGAAGATAACCCGAACGAAACAATACCGACGCCCAGGCTAAAGACCTTTTGGTCTCAAGTCGAATCGCAAAACTACTATCGGTTCCGACAGAGGGAACCGAAACACATCCGAACCCAATGGCGGAAAAAAACAATCTGGGGATGGAGGCGATGCCCATGCGCACTGTAGTCCAGGGGAGGAGCCACCTATCTCGTGATACTTCGAAGACTCTTCCAGGACAACAATGTGCAATCATCCGGACCCAACACTAGGCGGCGATCTATGCACAGATATGAATTCAGCAGCCCACATGCCTCGAACATACATATTTTTGTAATAACACTTGTGTGGTTCTCCTTTCATTTGGTAATTCAGAAGGTTCTGATCTGGTAAAACAAGCTGCTTCACACTCCTTCGAGACTTAGCCTGAAGGCTGCTCTCCACAGCTACCACTAGGATAGCTTTTTATAAAGGTTGTCTTTAACCTAATCATCAATACAGTTCGTTTGGACTGGTGCAAAGTGCCCATTTAGTGGACAGCATATGCCAGGCCATCTTTTCACATTGGAGGGCAGAAGCTGGGATTCAAGCCTGCTATTGTTTTACCAGAAAATTTCATTGAGTGACTAACTGAAAACCACTAAAGGTATTAGGTACATATAAATCAAGTCTAGAATAATGTAAGTTCCACTGAACTTAGAGTTGGGCAAGTCAAGGGTTTAGCACACCCTTTCTCCAACTCAAGGTTAGGTAGGTGCCTACACCACATAACACTAATATGTCTTCTTGGCCTGAAGCCAGTGGCTCCTTGCTAACTAAGTATGAGCGTCTCTCATTTCAGGAATTGAGAAATATGTCTGCATCTAGAAGAGTGAAGACAGGGAAAAACCCAAACACTCAACGCCTCATAGAGGCTTTGCTTTTAGATGACCTTAGAAAGACTCCAGGGTCTGATGAGGCAGCAAGGTGGGTGGGACAGCAGAAGAGGAAAGGCCAGGAAGTGAAAACTTCAATGACCCGGACTCCAATGCTGACAAGGAGGATCAGAACGATTCAAACCTGGACAATCCAATTCTTCCTGTGGTTGGTGGAGAAGGCCCCAGTGGTCCTCTCTTCACTCCGCCAGGAAGAGTTCACAGTTTAACAAGAAGATCAAGATCTCCTTCTCAGGAATCTAATCATTCTGGTACTTCTGCAGGGTCCTCAGCTTCTCACAGGAGGGGATCCTCCCATGATAAGAACTGCAGGCTCCTTGAGTTTGAAAGAGCGAAGCTTAGAATCAAGAGAGAGCAGTTGGCCTTAGACAGGGAATCCCTAGAGCTCCAGAGAGCTTCCAGAAAGTTGGGGCTGGAGCCCCATGGTGGCAGCAACAGTGTCCAAAGAGGTAGAGAACATACTCATGCCCATAGGAACCTGAACAAGACAGGGGTGTTACACAGGCCCCTGCATCCCCCACGGTGCTGGGGGCCCCCAGAGCTGCAGGGGGCCCTCTCAGCACAGTACTCAGGCCTGAGCACTGTATTAAATCCGGAGTGGGGGCCCCTCTGTGTACATTACGCCACTGGAACAAGATTGTCCCTCCCTACCAGGGTGGGGATGACATCCACAAATGGAAACTGCACTTGAGAGGGCCTGTAAAGTACAGAGGGTCCCTTGGGAGCTGAGGGCAGCAATCATGTGGCTCTCCTTTGCAGACAATGGTAGAGACAACCTCCTCACTGTTAGAGAAGAGGATGCTGATAATTACAAAGTCTTGAAGAGTACTCTGATTGATGGGTTTGGCTTAACCACTGAGAAATACAGAGTTAAGTTCAGAGACACCCAAAAGGCACAGACTCAAGACTGGGTTGACTTTGTCGATTGTGCTACAAGGCTCTGGAAGGCTTGTTACTTGGCAGTAAGGTGTGTCATTTAAAAGGATAGTACAATTTAATTATGAGGGAGCAGATCCTTAATAATTGTCAAAATCAGCTGTTGCATCAGCACCTGGTGGACTCTGATCTGACCTCTCCCCTAGAATTGGGCCAGAAGGCAGACAAATGGGTCAGAACCAGGGTGAGGCAGAAGGTTCAGAACCAAGGTGGTGACTCCAAGAAGCAACATTCAAAACCCTCAGACAAAGGTGGGGAAAAGGGTAAAGACCAGTATTCTTCTCAAGGGCCCCGAAAATCTTCTAATGGTGGGGAGTCACAATCCAACAAGGGAAAAGGCAAGGAGAAGCCATGTGGTCAAATCTGTAAACAGAAGACCCAGTGGACAAGTGATTGTACCAAGTCCAAGGACTCAACTCCAACCACTACTGCCCCTAATGCACCTGTTCCCCCTAGTTCAGCTCCAAGTGGTGGTAATCAGAATAAGGGTATAGTAGGGTTAATCCTGGGATCTGAGATGGACCCTGGTCTAGTTAGAGTTCCCACTCAGGCTGTGCTGGTCTGTGATGGAGGCCTGGATGCGGGCTCCTTATTTGTCAGTCCCAGTAATCTGGGCAAATACAGAGCACAGCCCTTGATAAATGGAAAAGAGGCCTTGGCATTCAGGGACACCGGAGCAAGTGTCACAATGGTGAGAAAATATCTTGTGGCTCCTGAGCAAATCATACTTGGTGAGATGTACCAAGTGAATAATGCTAGCAATGTCAGGACAGACCATTTGTTGGCAGTTGTTAATTTCACCTGGGGAGGGGTAACTGGCCCTAAGAAGGTTGTGGTAAGCGCAGACCTCCCCGTTGAATGCTTGTTGGGCAATGATTTAGAGACTTCAGCTTGGGCTGGAGTGGAACTCAGGACTCATGCAGAAATGTTGGGCATCCCTGCAGATGTGTTTGCTATGACTAAGACACAGGGAAAAATGTCTTCCACTGAACAGGTCCTGGATTCTGGAAAAATAGACCAGGTGCCTTCCAAGAAAAGGAGCAGTAGCGTTAAGGCAGTGTCTTCCCCCCTGACTCAGAATACAGATCAGTCTCTTGAGGGAGATGATCTTAGTCCTGAAGAACGAACTGTCCCAGAGGAGCTTGAGCCTGATCAGGTTGAGTTTTCGGGGACAGGGCGCCCATCCAGGGCAGATCTGAGTCAGGAGCAGCTGAGCTGACCCACTTTTGAACCCCTCAGACAACAAGCTGTTGCTGACGCTGCTGGGAGTGCCAGTGGGTCCCATAGGGTCTACTGGGATAACAGACTCATGTACTCAGAGAGTAGAGACCCCAAGCCTGGTGCCACCAGGAGGTTGGTTATTCCTCTGATGTTTAGGGGCTTCCTATTAACACTGGTACATGACATCCCATTAGCAGGTCATCTAGGCCAAAACAAGACTTGGGACAGATTTGTCCCTCACTTTCATTGGCCTCACAAGTCTGAAGACACAAAAGAATTTTGTCGCTCCTTTATCACCTGTCAAGCCAGTGGTAAGGCAGGTGGTACCAAAAAGGCCCCCCTGATACCACTATCTGTGAGGGTTGGGAATGAAATTGTTGGTCTCATGGATCCTCAAACTGCATCTCGGCACAGATTTATACTGGTGGTGGTGGACCATGCCACTGGGTATCCAGAGGCAATTCCCCTTAGAACTACCACAGCTTCTGTTGTGGCTAGAGCCCTCCTGGGAATCTTTTCCAGGGTGAATTTCCCTAAGGAGGTAGTATCAGACAGAGGTTCAAACTTCATGTCTAGTTACTTAACTGCTATGTGGAAGGAGGGTGGAGTAAATTACAAATTTACCACCCCTTATCGCCCACAATGCAATGGGTTAGTTGAAAGGTTCAAGAAAACCCTCATGGGCATGATTAAAGGTCTCCCAGAAAAGCTTAGGCGTAGATGGGACATACTTTTGCCCTGCCTTCTCTTTGCCTACGGAGAGGTTCTACAGAAGGGGGTTGGTTACAGCCCATTTGAACCTCTGTTTTGACATCCAGTTAGGGGTCCATTGTGCCTAGTGAAGGAGGGATGGAAGTTACCTCTCAAACCCGCTAAACAGGAAATTATGGACTATGTACTTGGTCTCCGCTCCAGGATGACTGAGTACATGAAGAAGGCAACTAAAAATTTTGAGGCTAGCCAGGAATTGCAAACGGCCTGGCATGACCAAAAGGCTGTATTGACTGTTTATCAGCCAGGACAGAAAGTATGGGTGTTGGAGCCTGTGGCCCCAGCAGCTCTCCAAGACAAGTGAAGTTGCTCTCATACAATAATTGAGGAGAAGGGAGAGGTTACCTATCTGGTGGAACTTGGAACTCCCAGGAACCCCTGTAGGGTGCTTCATGTCAACAGGCTCAAGCCATATGTTGACAGGGCAGACATGGGCTTGCTCATGGCTACTGTTAGGGACAGGAGGAAGAGAGTGATCCACTCCCTGACCTGCTCTCACAGAACCCTGATGATGGTTCGGTTGATGGTGTAGCCTTGGCAGGCAGCCTCACTGACCAGCAGCAAACTGATTGCAGAAAAGTTCTGAATCAGTTTAGACATATGTTCTCACTGATTCCAAGTCCGACTACCTGGTGCACTCATGAAGTGGACACTGGGGACAGTCTGTCTTTTAAAAATAAGATTTACAGGCAACCTGACCATGTCAGGGACTGCATCAGGACTGAAGTCCAGAAGATGTTGGATTTGGGAGTGATTGAACCCTCATCTAGCCCTTGGGCTAGTCCAGTAGTCTTCGGACCCAAACCTCACACCCATAATGGTAAGAGAGAGACGAAGGTTCGTGTTGACTACAGGGGTCTCAATGCAGTCACTAGGACTGATGCCAATCGAATACCCAGGGCAGATGAGCTTATAGATACTTTGTCCTCAGCCAAGTTTCTGAGCACATTTGACCTGACAGCTGGCTACTGGGAAATCAGATTAGCTGAGGATGCAAAGCCAAAGACAGCATTTTCAACCCCTAGTGGGCACTACCAATTTGTGGTGATGACCTCTGGTCTGAAGAATGCATCTGCCACTTCTCAAAGGTTGGTGAATAAAGTCCTTAAAGGCCTGGAAGCCCATAGTACAGCATATCTAGACGCTATTGCGGTCTTTAGCTCCACCTGGGAGAATCACCTGGTCCTTCTGAGAAATGTTTTGGAGGCCCTGCAGAAAGCAGGCCTCACTATCAAGGCCACCAAGTGCCAGATAGGGAAGAGTCAAGTTGTATACCTGGGCCACCTTGTAGGTGGAGGCCGGGTTCAACCATTGCAGAGCAAAACCCAGACCATCATGGACTGGGTTGCTCCAACCACCCAGACTCAGGTCAGAGCTTTCCTGGGCCTGACTGGGTACAATAGGAGGTTTATCAAAGGATATGATTTTATAGTGACCCCTTTGAATGACTTAAATTCCAAGAGAATGTTAAAGAAAGTTCAGAGGACAGTTAGCGGTCAAAAGGCATTTGATGACCTGAAGCAGGCCATGTGCACTGCTCCCATTCCGCAAAGCCCTGCCTATTCTAAACAATTCATTGTTCAAACTGATGCATCCGAGTGGGGGTAGGGGCTGTTCTATCACAACTGAATAATGAGGGTCAGGATCAGCCAGGAGCTTTTATTTGCAGGAGGCTGACCCCCGGAGAGAAACATTGGTCAGCTATTGGGAGGGAAGCCTTTGCTGTGGTTTGGGCTCTGAAGAAGTTGAGGCCATACTTGTTTGGCACTCACTTCATTATTCAGACAGACCACAAGCCTCTCTTAAGGCTAAAACAGTTGATGGGTGAAAACCCAAACTTTTGAGGTGGTCCATTTCCCTACAGGGGATGGACTATAGAGTGGAACATAGACCTGGGAGTAACCATGCCAATGCAGATGGACTCTCTAGATATTTCCACTTAGAACATGAAGACTCAACTGGTCAAGGTTAGTTTAATGTCCTGACGTTTGGGGAGGGGGGGTTGTGTAGGCGAGTAGGATCTGCTTCTTATAGTTATCCCCACTTTATGCTGATATTTCACCGTTTTAGACTTCATCTGGCTGGGGTCCTGCTATTCAGGACCCCAGTCTACTGGGGTTCTGCTATTCAGGACCCCAGTCTAGCTGCTTTCTCCTCTAAATCGATTGCATGCACTTTAGGTACACTCCACATTGGATTCTGGGGAACCCTTAGAAGTCCCTAGTATATGGTATACTATTTACCTAGGGCATAGGTAGCCCATAGGCCTCCCAGGGGCTGCATCATGTATTGTGCCGCCCCCTGAGAGACCACTCAAATTGACACCACAGGTCTGCTACTGCAACCTGTGTAAGGTGGTGCATGCACCCCTTACTTAGATATAGGTTCACTATATATACCTTATATCACTGCACATATAAACCTATCAGTCACCCCTATGGCAGGCCTTATCAACCCTGAAGGCAAGATGCTGGGTTTTATGTGAGAGAGTGCCAATGCATGAGCAGAGCCCCTCAGCAGCCTTCAAAATCTATTCTCCAGGGTAGTTCTGTGATGTAGCCAACCATATACTCTTAAGTGCATTATAACGTCGTGATAAATGCTAACTTTAAAACGGCTGCATAGAAACCAGTCGTGTTTGGTGTTAAACACCTTGGAATCATACCTTCACACCAGTAACTGATATGGGAGGTAGGATTCCACCCTCCTAGAGGGACAAATATGGCAACACTGGTACACCCGGTACCAGCTTAACAGAACCTGGCATCACAAAATGAATGCTGCCAGCTACAGACACAAGTCTGCCCTTCTCCTGCTGAGCCAAGCTCGAGCAGAGGAAGGTTTGACAATAGGGTTCCTGTCACAGGGAGGTGTAACCACCTCCCAGACAGGTTTTAGTGTCTTCAGGCTGGGTGGGTGCACTCTGAGAGTGCTTGGATGTGTTCACTGGGGGCACATTTGGTGTCCCTGTGCATAGTCCAGCTCAAACCAGTTGCAGGAGCCATTTGTTCATGTTCTGGCATGAAACTGGACAAAGGACGTGGGTGTAGCCACCCCTCTGTCCTGACCCTCCCATAGGTGAGTCCCTAGAGTTTGCCCCACCCCTTCATTGGCTATAAAGTAGGAAATCCGTGACTACAGGACTTTAGATTTACCTGGATGAAATTCTGCTACAGAAACCAAGTACTTCGACTATCTACACTGCGCTAGATGACGGAGGAATCTCCCTTGGAGCAAAGGAGTTACTCCCCTGCAAGGCAGGCACCTTAAACGCATCTGACCGGTTTGCATCTCCGAAGCTCCTGAGGACTTCGAAGATCTTTGCAATAGAGGAGGTGGGTTTCCAAGTGTCCCGGAGGTCGACTAGTGTTCTCAGCAAACCTGACACCTGTATCCCTCGTGGGGACCGTGCAACCGTACCCCTGGGCACTGTGTACATTTGCAGAAGCATATGCTCTCTGGCTACCCCTGAAGCTATGCTAAGGGCTACTTGTAGTCCAGACCCCGAGCAGTGATTCCATCGAAGATTACTGGCCTACACTCCACGAGTGTTCCGTGGGCTAGTATTTTGTTATTCCTCTTGAGGTCCCTTTGCAACGCGTGGTCCGTTGATCTGTGGGTCCCTGTCAAGGCAACTTTAACTTTCAGTGGGCTTTCCCTGTTGCTACAGACCTGCCCTGACTCTCCATCGCTAGGGGAGTCACCAGGACCATACTGGTCCTCACAGAAGTATCTTTTCTCCGACTGCATGGGTTGCAGTTGCCAAGGCTTGTTGGTGCTCAAATCCAGACACTGACCCCCCAGCACTCAACATCCTTCGTGGGATAGCTTGCCTGCAGACTTTGGTTATCCTCAACATCTCCTGGTCCCTGTGGCAGCAGAGTCAAGCTTCACAACTTCACACCTGATGCACCCGACATTGGTGGGCATTCTTCTGCCAACACAGACTCTGTCTCCTCTGCTTTCAAGTTCTTCTCATCTCCAATCCTGGCTTGGATCCAACCGGACACTTTTCATCTTCATGGCAGCAGCACTTTTCAGCATCACGCCATTGAAAACGACGAACATTCCCGACACCACTTGACACGTATACACTTGTGTTCCCTGGGTGAGGAACAAGGGTACTCCGGTACTCACAAGGGTGCTGGCCTTAGAATCTTCTAAGTTTGAAAGGGTTTGCTCAAAGTCCTCTCCTAAGTGTCCTTAATCTTTACAATTCCAACCACGACTTTCCACAGAGTTGTATGAAGCTCGCGGCTGTGTTCTCACACTGCACGCCTCCCCCGTGGGACCTCTGTGTCACTACCTTGGGTGGTTCCTTGGGGTCCCAGCGATTCTACGTGCTCAAGGCACTGTGTCTAGTCGAGCCATGGTTGCTATACCACTTTCTTAGTATATAGTTTGGTCTCTCCCTGGAACCCACTGTGTATTGTGCTATTTACTGTTGTTCTAGTGATTTAATATTGTGTAACTTGTGCTCTGGCCTCATAAAGAGATTAGTAGAGATTGTTTAGCAATAAATACATATTTTTATAATAACACTTGTTAGGTTCTCCTTTCATTTGGTCATTCAGGAGGTTAGGAACTGGTAAAACATGCTGCTTCACACTCCTTCTAGACTTAGCCTGAAGGCTGCTCTCCATAGCTACCACTAGGATAGCTTTCTATAAAGGTTGTCTTTAGCCTACCATCAATAAGGGTTGTTTGGACTTGTGCAAGGTGCCCACTTTAATTAGTGGACAGCATATACCAGGCCAACTTCTCATCACCACAATCAGATATAAAATGCAGTCAAGTCTCAATAAATGAACCCTTGGTACGAAAGAGCGTCTCTCACTTGGATCACCACTAAGGACACATGCAGGCTCCGTTACTGCAGAAACACGCGAGCACCACGGCATTCCCATGCCCCCCAGGTGACCAGCACCCAACTTACCGAAGTGATCGTCATGCACAGTCCAAGAGTAAGGCACGGGCTCGGAGACGGTGCTGTGCCAGCGGCCCGCAGCGGGCACCAGGCCTCGTAGGTGAGAATACCATGGTCCTGGTCGTGCAGCGCTTCGCCTCAATGCATGCCGCGTGCCAGAGAATAACCGTACCAATCCACCACACCACATACTGCCCTAGGGGAAAAAAGGGGGAACAATGAGATCAAAGAACCTGCTCCTCCAAAACAGCAGACATTGACAGTACCCTTTAGAAAGAGACACTTTAATGGGTTATTAATACTGGAAAGGGCCCTTTGTCGAAGTGTAAGGTATGCATATGTCTCAGTGGGTAAGGTATCCAAAGAGAGCGACCAAGCGTCTGACTGGTAAGGTGACCACAGCAAAGGACTCTCTATCTGAACGGGAAGGCACCAGTCAGTCAGATTTAGTCAATTGAAACAAGTAATGTTTGGATATACAGAGACTTATTGCCAGGCCTCTGTCCTCTCTGCAGAGGCTCGTGATCTTGCATTGGGTGAACAGACCCAGAAGCACAAAGTATAAAGCCACGCTACAAAAGAACAGCCTATTGAGTCTGTGTCAATTCTTATGGCCTGGACCATTGGAGCTTTTGAAAAGCTCAGCAAATATTTTAAATATTCACCTTCAGATATCTACCAGTCAGGCCAAGAGTTTCTGCCCCACACAATACCCGAGGGTGGATCATAGCAGAATCAGCAGATGAGACGGCATGAGCGAGGGTCCTCAAAACTCCTTAATTTCTTAAGAACCACTACTGGGTATTTTATTTATTTATTTTAGAGGTTTTATATAACGCTGTCTGTACCCAGAGGTATCAGAGCGCTTTACAAGACTGAGATCGTTAAGATAAGAAACAAAATTACAACATCATGGAATATCAACAAGTGAAACAAAAGAGAAAACGGCTTGAGATTATAGATATCATGTAAACAGATAGAGCAAAGAGTTATATACATATACGACATGGAAGATCGAATTTAATGCGCAGGTTAAGACCCCCCAATATTTATTGAGGATGTGAATTTTGAGGTATTTTTTAAAGCTGATGTAGGAGGGGTGGCATCGTAGGTCTCTGGGCAGGGCATTCCAGATGTATGGGGCATTTCCGGAGAAGGAGCTGGATTGTGTGGATTTCTTTTTAGCAGGAGTGGGACATGGAGGAGAGCGTTTGTGCTTCTCGAAAGTCGTGTGCTGCCCGCTTTGCAGAGTTTATTGGCGAGGTATGGTGGTGCATTTTGATGGAGGAATCTATGAGTGATGCCTGCATTTTTGTAGGCGGATCTGCTTTCGATGGGGTGTCATTTAAGAGTTTTGAGGGCTGAGGAAATGTGGTTGAGACTTTTGCAGTCGGTGATGAGCCTGGCTGCAAGGTTGAGCACAGATTTGAGTGGAGCGAGGTGGGCCTTGGGGATTCCGGTGAGGATGGCGTTGCCGTAATTAATTTGTGAAAGGACCAGGGATTGAACTACTAATTTTAAATCTTCAGCTGGGAGAAAGGGATTAATTCTACAGGGCTCTAGCTTTTTTGTGTTCAAAATACTTTATTTAGTACTATAATATACATAAATACATAAAAAGGAAAGATATAATAGCAAACGGATAGCAATTATTCCATCATATCTAAAACATTAAAATCTTTATACATTTTCTTTTTGGGGATGGGAAGGGAAGAAATAGGAGGAGGAGGAGGGAGCAAAAAGAATATGAAGAATTCCTATATATAAATATCAATAGAACATAAATTCCAGTCCTCATCTATGCCTTAATATAAGAAAAGAATACAACAATTTGTATTTAGAAATTATAAAATTACATACGAGTGCAAAATAAAAACAGAGAATAAAATAATTACTGGGGATAAAAATTTCAGATAAAGTAGGAACAGTATGTGATGAAGTACCACCAATCTGATTAAGAAATGTAGTAAGAGGTAATGATAACCTTGGAAGATTGTGAGATGATGAACTTTGCATCATACACATAGTATCCAACTTATGTGAACATACAGAATCCCACCACCCTCGGTATGATCATTTAGGGGATGATTTCCAGGCGAAAATGATTTACTGATATGCAATTGCCAAAAAGTCTCTAGTTTTTAAGCTTTCAATGTTTAACACTTTTATTAACCAATACACCAGGATGATTATAAGAAGCTACTTCTTTTACTTTAGTGTTATCCACATATCATGAAAAATAAGAGGGTTTGCACCAATGCTGTCTCCAATTATTTCTGTGGGCGCGCGGCAACGCAGACCCTCGGTGCAAACGTTTCCAAGTGCACTGTATCTCCTGTGTGAAGGATTGCGAGGACACGCGTGAGGGTGGGGACCATTAAATAATCCATTTCTTCAAGATTTGCTTCCACACCAGGAGGAATTATGAAGAGAGATACCACCCACCACCCATCGTACACGCTGGGTTGGGGCACGCAATGGTACCACGTATACTGTGCCAGCGAATGCGCTCAGCAGCATGACCATGCCACTCAGGAAGAGATCAGAATGTCTGTGCATAACCAAGGTCCAAACACAGCCTTGGCTGCACGTGCGACCGAGGGAGGGTTCCGCCTCTACGCTCCCTCCTCTCACTCACTCACTCACTCACTCTCTGGGAGTCACTCCTTCTACGAGGCTGTCCTGCTCACTTTCTGTCCGATTCCTACAATTCTTACACTGTCACACTGGCCCTTTCCTCTGTGCTCACAGCTGCTTAGGTTAAACCTGGGCCTGTTCCTAGTTGAAGCCCAAACTCATGTATGCGTCCAAAAAAGAGTGTTAAAGTGCAGTTTCATTAACTTTCATATGTCCCCCTCTGGGCTTTCCCTCTGCACTTTCGCGCGGTCTTACCTGGCGAAGCAGAAGCTTGCCCGGAGAGAAAGGAAAGGGTGCGTCCCAGGGAGGGGGTTACCTTGGCAAGGATAGCTGCACTGAATGTAGGGCACAGTGCAGAGACAATGGGGTAAGGACGGTAATAGGTCACTTTGGCAAAGTTAGCCGCACTGAATGTAGGGCACAGTGCAGAGACAATGGGGTAAGGACGGTGATGATAGGTCACTTTGGCAAAGTTAGCCGCACTGGATGTAAGGCACAGTGCGGAGCGAATGGTGCAAGGACGCAGGCTCGCCAGACAAATAATGGTGTGTAAAGGGTCGCTTGTGAGTGGTAATACCTAATAAACTGCGCTCTCAATTCTTCCATAAAACAAACTGCGTGGTCTGAATTTATTGGGATTCGGGCGGTGCGACCATGTGGGGGGTGCCTCTGCTGAGTAGCGGGTACAGTATGAACCGCCAGCACTGCACTCTGTAACGGGGCCGCTCTCCCCCACCCGCTGTGCTCCATTCAGACGTCACGTGGCACCCCCTGGTGTCAGCTGCCACGTTCATGCGCTTTGCACCTTGCCTTGTAGGTGCAATCCAAAACTGCAAATTATTTGAATTAAACTTTTTTCAAGCAAACTGGCTTCCAAACCACGGCTAGATGATGTTAATTTGCCATTTAAAAGCGACCTCTTGCTGGTGTGCAGGACAGGACTGCACTGGGAATGCATTGCTATAATAGCCCCCCACCTGCAGCCCGGGCTCTTCATCTCACACCCGAGGCTGGTGCAGCGTCAGAGAGGTCTGTGCATGGGCTGCAGGGCGAGTGAGACCTCAGTCTGTGCCTCATCACGTCATGTTTCCTCAGATGGACAGGATCAACAGAACCGGACAGTTGTAATTCACATGTGCCAAGGTTGGGAGGGCTCCTTTTCCAACCTGCTGTACGCAGATGATCTCGTCCTGATTAGCCAAACCCCCTTTGGCCTTCAACACCTACTAGACACTACTAGTAGACTCTCTGCAACCAACGGTCTTACCATCAACTATGATAAAACGAAGGTAATGCAATTATATCCAAAAGAGACAACCTCTAATTACTGCTGGCACCTGGCTGACACAACACTAGAAGTAGTTGAAGAATATAAGTACTTGGGAGAGATAATAGATAACAAACACACATTTAAAATCCAAAAAAGCATTTGCAATGCAATAGGTCTCGCATTAGGAAAGTTTGAGCTATTGGTCTTGTAAATGACACATTTTATATTTATGTGTTGGTTTTGAAAATAGCAAAATTAATAGCTTTGTCATTTACAATGCCAATAGTTATAACTTTTGCAAATGTGACACCTATAGCATTTGTAATGCAACATGTTTTGTATTTATGTGACTTAGATGTATTGATATTACAAATAACAATGGCTTTTAATTTTTTAAAATAATTAATACTTAAATAACATTTATTGTAATTTATAATGGCAATAGCTTAAACTTTTGTAAATACCGTTTGTGAAGATTATGTTCAGTGTATTTTATTGTGACGAAAATCCAAGAACAGAAGTGAAATAGTAACGTCTTTTTGTGACATTTGTAATAAAGCTTGAAACATTGAGAGAACATATTTGAACTAGTTGTTGTTGAATAGTTGCACTGATTGATGCTGTGGTGGTGCGGAGGGATGTTGTGGTGGTGCGGAGGGATGTTGTGGTGGCGACGAGTGATGCTGTGGCGTTCAGTGATGTTGTGGTGACCCTGAGTGATGTTGTGGTGCCCCTGAGTGATGTTGTGGTGCCCCTGAGTGTTGCTGTGGTGCCCCTGAGTGTTGCTGTGGTGCCCCTGAGTGTTGCTGTGGTGGTGCGATAGATAGATAGAGGGCGATAGATAGATAGATAGATAGACAGTGTGATGGCGATAGATAGATAGACAGAGTGAGGGCGATAGATAGAGTGAGGGTGATAGGGCGATAGATAGAGTGAGGGCGATAGAGTGAGTGCGATAGATAGAGTGAGGGCGATAGATAGAGTGAGGGCGATAGATAGATAGATTGATAGAGAGTGAGGGAGATAGAGTGAGGGCAATAGATAGATAGAGTGAGGGGAATAGATAGATAGAGTGAGGGCGACAGATGTGTGTGTTTGTGTGTGTGTGGTTGTGTGTGTAGTTGTGTGAGTGGTTGTATGTGTGAGTGGTTGTATGCGTGTATGGTGGTGGGGTTGTGTGTGGGGTTTTTTGGGGTTGTGTGTGTGGGGTTGTGTGTGTGGGGCTGTGTGTGTGGTTGTGTGTGTGGTTGGGTGTGTGGTTGGGTGTGGTTGTGTGTGTGTGTGTGTGGTTGTGTGTGAGATTGTGTGCATGGTGTGGTTGTGTGTGTGTGGTTGTGTGTGTGGTTGTGTGTGTGGTTGGGTGTGTGGTTGGGTGGTTGTGTGTGTGGTTGTGTGTGAGATTGTGTGTGTGGTGTGGTTGTGTGTGTGTGGTTGTGTGTGGTTGGGTGTGTGGTTGTGTGTGGTTGTGTGTGTGGTTGTGGTTGTGTGTATGGTTGGGTGTGTGGTTGGGTGTGTGGTTGTGTGTGGTTGTATGTGTGGTTGTGTGTGTGGTTGTGTGTGTGGTTCTGTGTGGGTTTGGGTGTGTGGTTGGGTGTGGTTGGGTGTGAGATTGTGTGTGTGGTGTGACTGTATGTGTTTGTGTTATTGTGTGTGTGGTTGTATGTGTGTGTGTGTGTGTGTGTGTGTGTGAGCGGTTAGAGAAGGATGTATGTGGAAGAGAGCAGCAGATCAGCACAGCAGAAGAGAACAGGGAGTTGGAGAAGGGGGCGGTGGAAGAGAGCTGCAGATCAGCATGGGAGAACAGACCAGGGAGTTAAAGAAGGAGGCGGGTGGAAGAGAGCAGCAGATCAGCACAGGAGAAGAGAAGAGAACAAGGAGTTGGAGAAGGAGGCGGTGGAGTCGTAGGGTGGAGTTGGAAGGTGGATTTGGATTTGGAGGGTGGAGTTGGAGGGTGTATTTGGATTTGGAGGGTGGAGTTGTAGTTGGAGGGCGGAGTTGTAGTTGGAGGGTGGAGTTGTAGTTGGAGGGTGGAGTTGGATTTGGAGGGTGGAGTCGGATTTGGAGGGTGGAGTCGGATTTGGAGGGTGGAGTTGGATTTGGAGGATGGATTTGGAGGGTGGAGTTGGATGGTGGAGTTGGATGGTGGAGTTGGATGGTGGATGAAGGGCCAGAAATATTGTGGCAGATTCATTAACTTGGTAAACAGTGTGCTTCTGAAGGGCCGATAGGGCTGGGACAGAGTTGGTCATTCGTGAGACAGCTTGATTCTTCAAATGAGCCGGTAATATTGGGGCAGAGTCAGTGACTTGGGCGAGAGGGTGTTTCTAAAAGGCTGGTATGGCTGGGAGAGAGTCGGTAACTCGTGAGACAATTTGGTGCTCCTGAAGGGCTGGTAATATTCAGGCAGAGTGAGTGACATGGGCAGAATAAGGCTGGGACAGACTCAGTCACTTGTGAGACAGTCTGCAACTTCTGGGGAACCCAATGGGGTGAAGCAGCCAGCCTCAGAGGCCGTATGCTGATATCTTTGTTAGCACAGTCAAGCGTCTGCCTGAGGTCATTGGTAGACAGACTAGTGCCAGATAGGCTCAGTTGGGGGGGGACACTCACACCCTAGCACAATAACAGCACCATTTAATTAACCCCTTCGCTGCGGCGGCAATTCCGCCGCAGCGCTGGGGGGGGGGGGCGAGCGTCGCTCACATGCTCGTGACGGAGACGCTCCGTCAAGAGCCGCGGTTGAGCTGTGCTCATGACGGAGCGGTTCCGTCATGGCCCCGCCCGCTCAATGGAACGTCCAGCGCAGGCGCGGAATTTGCGGCGCGCAGGCGCGCCGAGCGGGCCATGACGGAACCGCTCCGTCATGAGCACAGCTCAACCGAGGCTCATGACGGAGCGGCTTCGTCATGAGCATGGAACCGGTTAAATACTCATAGGGCAGGCAGTAGGCGCTGAGACAGGAGAAGTTCACTAGGGACAGAAGAGTGGAAGGAAGAACGAAAACATTACATTTCCTTGGAAGGAAGAACAAAAACATTACATTTCCTTTTAGTAACAACATATGAGTCCGTGGTGGAAAAGAGAGAGTCTGTTTGTGAAATCCCTCGCCAGCCCAAACACATAAGCACTATCTTTGGATCTTTTATTGCGGTCTGTCTGCTGAGGGCGGAGGGGCCAATGAGGGCAAGCTTAGTGTGATGTTTTGGAGTGAAAAGCTCTGGCATTGTGCGGAGGGGTGGAGGGAAACTCTGGCATTGTGGAGGAGAATATCTTCTGGAAGTTAAAGTAAATAGATTTATTTTAGTCAGTCACGACATTTTAGAACTGGAGAAAGTCGTGTTACAGATATTAATACAATTGAAGAAAGCTGTGTTACAAAATGAATAGCTTTTTATGCGCGCAAGATGACTAGAATGTGCAAACACCTTGAATTATAGAGAACTGTTTATTTTATCTGCCGTTGTAATCTGCATACTTTAAAAATAAACTGAGCGCGAAGGAGCAGAGACAACGTGAAAGTGTTTACAAAAGAGTTAAAAGATTACAAGAAAAGTGAGGAAGTGTTGGCATAAATTACTAAAGCAATATTCATTTGTGAAAAGATCAAAACAATGCATCTACGGTGGAATTGATGTCTCCTATGGAAGTAAACTGTCAGCCTGATTGATTTGCGAAAGATTACATGAGCAGCGCGTAGCTAATTATTGTTCTGCCTACTGTTTAAAAGTAAACAAAGCGCGATGCTTCTGAAGGGCCGATAGGGCTGGGACAGAGTTGGTCATTCGTGAGACAGCTTGATTCTTCAAATGAGCAGGTAATATTGGGGCAGAGTCAGTGACTTGGGCAAGAGGGTGTTCTAAAGGGCTGGGACAGAGTTGGTAACTCGTGAGACAATTTGGTGCTCCTGAAGGGCTGCTAATATTCGGGCAGAGTGAGTGACATGGGCAGAATAAGGCTGGGACAGACTCAGTCACTTGTGAGACAGTCTGCAACTTCTGGGGAACCCAACGTGGTGAAGCAGCCAGCCTCAGAGGTCTTATGCTGACATCTTTCCTAGCACAGTTAAAGGCAGAGGAAACTGACGACATAGCATGGGGAGCAGCAGCCTTTGATGTGCCGGCCGGCCATGCAGTGAATAATTAGGGGAGGAGAAATGCCGGCCTGAGGCCGAGCGCAAAGCAACAGATGGCATTTCTCCTTCCCTAATTATTCACTGCATGGCCGGCCGGCACATCAAAGGCTGCTGCTCCCCATGCGGCTCGGGCGCGTCCACGCTGGAAAATAGTCAGAAGGAAATAGGAGATGACGATATGAGCTATCGGCATTATAAAGGGTTATCTTTTGTTTTGATTTATTTATACATTTTTAAAGAAATGTAGTATTTCTGGATTGGTTCTTAATGCGGCGAGGCTCATTTAAAAACCCCACGTGATAAGGCAACACCGACCCTTGAAGAAGTAAGCTTGTCAAGGGCGGGGAGAGGATAATGGGGGCTCGGCACAGTTAATTTGCTGATGAGGGACACTGGCCGAAAGATTGGAATCCTAATGGAGGCCAGACACAGGTTGACTGCTGTTACGGGATAACGGCTGAATGAGTAAAGTTTGGGTGAATTACTCTCGTAACTGGGGAGTAAGGCATGACTAGTATGAATGAAGCCACAATTCAGTGCACATAGATGAACAAGCACATTGAGATGAAGTGATTTGCACGGCCTGGCGGCTGTGAAGCCTTTGAAGCTCTCGAGAAAAGCCAGAAACACCAGGGGGGGCGGAGATTGCCTTCACGAATGCGAGTCATGGTGTGGTGTCTACATGGGCTGAGGAGAGTAGAAATGAAGGTCACGGCCTGCGGCCGTGAAAGGTGAAGTGAAGAGC
This sequence comes from Lissotriton vulgaris, assembly GCF_964263255.1. Lineage (NCBI taxonomy): Eukaryota > Metazoa > Chordata > Amphibia > Caudata > Salamandridae > Lissotriton > Lissotriton vulgaris. Next base: position 1,136,859,144 of record NC_141698.1, on the reverse strand, counting down.
AAGTCTGTGTGTTAAATTAAAGAGTAGCCTGCAAGTAATGTGAATGACAAAGAGGGTGAGTGGGTAGTCTGGACCCAAAGCACTTTAAGGCGAAAAATCTCAAGGAGCTGAAATTTAAACAAGTTGCGATGCGTGGGCAGAGAGAAGGCAGGCGCTGGAGAGGGAGGGGGTGGGCAACTCGAGCGACCATATGGAGAGGGAGGGGGGTGTTCTGCCTGCTGGTAGAAGCTTGTGTGAGGGAGGCTGGGCTGGCTTTGATGATGGAATGCGAGCTTGTGCACGAGGAGCTTGTGGTCACGTGATTCTCGTGAACTATTGAAAATCCGCTTTTGGAGAGCCTTTTGAGAGCCTTGGGTTTAAGTAGTGGTTTAGCTATATTAGACTCGCATATTCATTCCTTGCGTAATGGAATAGGCGAGACCTGAAAAAGAGCCGTCAAAACAATACGCATATCAATTGCGGAAGCTTTAAAGTCAATTAAACACAAAACTGCCGGCCCAAGCCTTATTCCACTGCTACAAGTTTGGCAAGTGAAGCCCATTCCAGCTCTTACTTACGGTAGTGATTGCCTGAGGGGAAGAGATGCAGCCATTTTAGACAGAACTGTCTCAAGAGCCTAGGATGATTTTCAAACTGCCCAAATATGTCTCGCCTGCCCCAATAAGGCTGGAAATCGGCCTGCAGACCCAAGAAATCACCCGCAAAGGAGCTGACGTCAAGTGCTGCCACAAGATTAAAAAGGCCGAAACTGGAACACTGAACTCCCATCTATGGATTGAAATTCACTCAAAGAAGGAATCCGCAGCTATGAGCTCCTGGCAGCATCAATAGACCGTTCGGGCCTCGTGCAGCTCTGGGCGGCCTCAGGGACCCATCAATGTTTTAAACAACTTGTAAACAAGACTGAAAAGACAATCCGCATTACAAGATAAGGCGGCACTTACAGGAAGGGCCCAGGATGGTTCGTTGTGCTTAGTTAAGTTAAGTCTTCTCCGCAATTTGATGTAGACGCAGGACTCAACAGAAGAAATATAGAAAAATACCTCCATTTTCGAATAATGATTCAGAAAAGGGGGTGGTGATGAACAGAGTGTCTGAATTAAGCAGACCACTCTTACCCAGTCCAAAGACCAGGGCTTGATCCATCACCGTTTTTTAGCTCACTGCACCATCCCAGCTCAGAACATGGCTACATGCAAATTAGTCTGTTCCTGTCCCAGTGCATGATGGGAACAGGACAACCCAAACTACCAAGCCAATTCTTATACTGGGAAGGAAACAAGCTACCATTTTCGAATAGGCATCCTACCATCCCTGCTGCACATACCGCTTGGAAACGATCTCCAGCTCAGACATATGTGGGGATGTCGATGAGAGTGTATTACACTTACTGCGCATCTGCAGGGAACTACAAGTCGAACGGCGACAGCTATTGAAGCCCGTCTTATCTTAAGCATGGGGATAAGAATCTGCAGACAAGCAGTGAAGGCATGCCTCGGAGGTGGAGACGTACAGTTACTGTGTCTCCTTGTACGTTTTATGGAAGTGGCAGCTGAAAAAGCTCTTGCATTAAGTGACCAGCAATCCTTACCATTGCGACCAAAGACTCTTGCTGCCCCACTAGTGCACTCACGGGTCCTGCTCCCGGCCCCTGGTGCTAGATGGATAGTGCACTCACGGGTCCTGCTCCTGGCCCCTGGTGCTAGATGGATCAGGCACTCTTGGGTCCTGCTCCTGGCCCCTGGTGCTAGATGGATAGTGGACTCACGGGCCCTGCTCCCGGCCCCTGGTGCTAGATGGATAGTGCACTCACGGGTCCTGCTCCCGGCCCCCGGTGCTAGATGGATCGTGCACTCACGGGTCCTGCTCCTGGTGCTAGATGGATAGTGCACTCACGGGTCCTGCTCCCGGCCCCTGGTGCTAGATGGATAGGGCACTCACAGGAACTGCTCCTGGCCCCTGGTGCTAGATGGATAGTGCACTCACGGGTCCTGCTCTTGGCCCCTGGTGCTAGATGGATCGTGCACTCACGGGTCCTGCTCCTGGCCCCTGGTGCTAGATGGATAGTGCACTCACAGGCCCTGCTCCCGGCCCCTGGTGCTAGATGGATAGTGCACTTACGGATCCTGCTCCAGGCCCCTGGTGCTAGATGGATAGTGCACTCACGGGTCCTGCTCCTGGCCCCTGGTGCTAGATGGATCGTGCACTCACGGGTCCTGCTCCCGGCCCCTGGTGCTAGATGGATCGTGCACTCACGGGTCCTGCTCCTGGTGCTAGATGGATAGTGCATTCACGGGCCCTGCTCCTGGCCCCTGGTGCTAGATGGATAGTGCACTCACGGGTCCTGCTCCCAGCCCCTGGTGCTAGATGGATAGTGCACTCACAGGAACTGCTCCTGGCCCCTGGTGCGAGATGGATAGTGCACTCACGGGAACTGCTCCTGGCCCCTGGTGCTAGATGGATAGTGCACTCACGGGGTCTGCTCCTGGACCCCTGGTGCTAGATGGATAGTGCACTCACGGGGCCTGCTCCTGGCTCCTGGTGCTAGATGGATAGTGCACTCACGGGGCCTGCTCCTGGCCCCTGGTGCTAGATGGATAGTGCACTCACGGGGCCTGCTCCTGGCCCCTGGTGCTAGATGGATCGTGCACTCACGGGTCCTGCTCCCGGCCCCTGGTGCTAGATGGATAGTGCACTCACGGGTCCTGCTCCTGGCCCCTGGTGCTAGATGGATCGTGCACTCACGGGTCCTGCTCCTGGCCCCTGGTGCTAGATGGATCGTGCACTCACGGGTCCTGCTCCCGGCCCCTGGTGCTAGATGGATAGTGCACTCACAGGACCTGCTCCTGGCCCCTGGTGCTAGATGGATAGTGCACTCACAGGACCTGCTCCTGGCCCCTGGTGCTAGATGGATAGTGCACTCACTGGAACTGCTCCTGGCCCCTGGTGCTAGATGGATGGTGCAATCACAGGTCATGCTCCAGGCCCTGGTGCTAGATGGATAGTGCACTCACGAGCCTTGCTCCTGGACCCCTGGTGCTAGATGGATAGTGCAATCACAGGGCATGCTCCGGGCCCTGGTGCTAGATGGATAGTACACTCATGTGTGCCTGCTCCTAGAACCCTGGTGCTAGATGGATAGTGCACTCACAGGACCTGCTCCGGCCCCTGGTGCTAGATGGATAGTGCACTTACAAGCCCTGCTCCCGGCCCCTGGTGCTAGATGGATCGTGCACTCATGTGTGCCTGCTCCTGGACCCCTGGTGCTAGATGGATAGTGCTCTCACAGGATCTGCTCCCAGCCCCTGGTGCTAGATGGATCGTGCACTCATGTGTGCCTGCTCCTGGACCCTGGTGCTAGATGGATAGTGCTCTCACAGGATCTGCTCCCAGCCCCTGGTGCTAGATGGATGGTGCAATCACAGGTCATGCTCCAGGCCCTGGTGCTAGATGGATAGTACACTCATGTGTGCCTGCTCCCAACCCCTGGTGCTAGATGGATAGTGCACTTACGGGTCCTGCTCCCGGCCCCTGGTGCTAGATGGATAGTGCACTTATGGGTCCTGCTCCCGGCCCCTGGTGCTAGATGGAAAGTGCAACCACAGGGCATGCTCCAGGCCCTGGTGCTAGATGGATAGTACACTCATGTGTGCCTGCTCCTAGAACCCTGGTGCTAGATGGAAAGTGTACTCACAGGACCTGCTCCCGGCCCCTGGTGCTAGATGGATAGTGCACTTACGGGTCCTGCTCCCGGCCCCTGGTGCTAGATGGATAGTGCACTCACAAGCCCTGCTCTCGGCCCCTGGTGCTAGATGGATAGTGCACTCACGGGGCCTGCTCCTGGCCCCTGGTGCTAGATGGATCGTGCACTCACGGGTCCTGCTCCCGGCCCCTGGTGCTAGATGGATAGTGCACTCACGGGTCCTGCTCCTGGCCCCTGGTGCTAGATGGATCGTGCACTCACGGGTCCTGCTCCTGGCCCCTGGTGCTAGATGGATCGTGCACTCACGGGTCCTGCTCCCGGCCCCTGGTGCTAGATGGATAGTGCACTCACAGGACCTGCTCCTGGCCCCTGGTGCTAGATGGATAGTGCACTCACAGGACCTGCTCCTGGCCCCTGGTGCTAGATGGATAGTGCACTCACTGGAACTGCTCCTGGCCCCTGGTGCTAGATGGATGGTGCAATCACAGGTCATGCTCCAGGCCCTGGTGCTAGATGGATAGTGCACTCACGAGCCTTGCTCCTGGACCCCTGGTGCTAGATGGATAGTGCAATCACAGGGCATGCTCCGGGCCCTGGTGCTAGATGGATAGTACACTCATGTGTGCCTGCTCCTAGAACCCTGGTGCTAGATGGATAGTGCACTCACAGGACCTGCTCCGGCCCCTGGTGCTAGATGGATAGTGCACTTACAAGCCCTGCTCCCGGCCCCTGGTGCTAGATGGATCGTGCACTCATGTGTGCCTGCTCCTGGACCCCTGGTGCTAGATGGATAGTGCTCTCACAGGATCTGCTCCCAGCCCCTGGTGCTAGATGGATCGTGCACTCATGTGTGCCTGCTCCTGGACCCTGGTGCTAGATGGATAGTGCTCTCACAGGATCTGCTCCCAGCCCCTGGTGCTAGATGGATGGTGCAATCACAGGTCATGCTCCAGGCCCTGGTGCTAGATGGATAGTACACTCATGTGTGCCTGCTCCCAACCCCTGGTGCTAGATGGATAGTGCACTTACGGGTCCTGCTCCCGGCCCCTGGTGCTAGATGGATAGTGCACTTATGGGTCCTGCTCCCGGCCCCTGGTGCTAGATGGAAAGTGCAACCACAGGGCATGCTCCAGGCCCTGGTGCTAGATGGATAGTACACTCATGTGTGCCTGCTCCCAACCCCTGGTGCTAGATGGAAAGTGTACTCACAGGACCTGCTCCCGGCCCCTGGTGCTAGATGGATAGTGCACTTACGGGTCCTGCTCCCGGCCCCTGGTGCTAGATGGATAGTGCACTCACAAGCCCTGCTCTCGGCCCCTGGTGCTAGATGGATCGTGCACTCATGTGTGAGTGCTCCTGGACCCCTGGTGCTAGATGGATAGTGCTCTCACAGGATCTGCTCCCGGCCCCTGGTGCTAGATGGATAGTGCACTTACGGGTCCTGCTCCTGGCCCCTGGTGCTAGATGGATAGTGCATTCATGTGTGCCTGCTCCTGGACCCCTGGTGCTAGATGGATAGTGCATTCACTGGAACTGCTCCAGGCCCCTGGTGGTAAACTGGTAGTACACTACTGGCCCAAGGTCAAAGGCCAACAATCCTCTCCCCAGTGCCTATTCCTGGTCCAAGGTCAAAGACCGACAGTCCTCTCACCAGGGCCCGCTACTGGTCCAAGGTCAAAGACCGACATTCCTCTCGCCAGTGCCCGCTCCTTGTCAAAGACCGACAGTCCTCTCACTAGTGCCCGTTACTGGTCGAATGTCAAAGACTGACAGTCCTCTCGCCTGTGCCTGCTCCTGGTCCAAGGTCAAAGACCAACAGTCCTCTCACCAGTGCCCACTCCTGGTCCAAGGTCAAAGACCGACAGTTCTCTCACCAGTGCCCGCTCCAAGGTCAAACACCGACAGTCCTCTCACCAGTGCTCTCACCAGTGCCCGCTCCTGGTTAAAGACCAACAGTCCTCTCACCAGGGCCCGCTCCAGGTCAAAGCCAGACAGTCATCTCACTAGTGCCCGCTCCTGGTTCAAGGTCAAAGACCGACAGTCCTCTCACCAGTGCCCACTCCTGGTCAAAGACCGACATTCCTCTCGCCAGTGCCCACTGCTAGTCAAAGACTGACAGTCCTCTCGCCAGTGCCCGCTCCTGGTCAAAGACCGACAGTCCTCTCACCAGTGCCCGCTCCTGGTCGAAGGTCAAAGACCGACAGTCCTCTCGCCTGTGCCCGCTCCTGGTCCAAGGTCAAAGACCGACAGTCCTCTCACCAGTGCCCACTCCTGGTCCAAGGTCAAAGACCGACAGTCCTCTCACCAGTGCCCGCTCCTGGTCCACGGTCAAAGACCGACAGTCCGGTCACCAGTGCCCGCTCCTGGTCAAAGACCGACAGTCCTCTGACCAGTGCCCACTCCTGGTCCAAGGTCAAAGACCGACAGTCCTCTCTACAGTGCCCATTCCTGATCAAAGACCAACAGTCCTCTCACCAGTGCCCGCTCCTGGTCCAAGGTCAAAGACCGACAGTCCTCTCACCAGTGCCCGCTCCTGGTCAAAGACCGACAGTCCTCTCACCAGTGCCCTCTCCTGGTCCAAGGTCAAAGACCGACAGTTCTCTCACCAGTACCCGTTTCTGGTCAAAGACCGACAGTCCTCTCACCAGTACCCACTCCTGGTCAAAATCCGACAGTCCTCTCACCAATGCCCACTCCTGGTCCAAGGTCAAAGACTGATAGTCCTCTCACCAGTGCCCGCTCCTGGTCAAATTCCGACAGTCTTCTCACCTGTACCTGCTCCTGGTCCAAGGTCAAAGACCGAAAGTCCTCTCGCCAGTGCCCGCTCCTGGTCAAAGACCGACAGTCCTCTGACCAGTGCCCGCTCCTGGTCAAAGTCCGACAGTCCTCTCACCAGTGCCCTCTCCAGGTCAAAGTCCGACAGTCCTCTCACCAGTGCCCGCTCCCGGCCAAAGACTGACAGTCCTCTTGCCAGTGCTCGCTCCTGGTCAAAGTCCGACAGTCTTCTCACCAATGCCCGCTTCTGGTCAAAGACCGACAGTCCTCTCACCTGTGCCCGCTCCTGGTCCGCCAGTGCCCGCTCCTGATCAAAGACCGACAGTCCTCTTGCCAGGGCCCGCTCCTGGTCAAAGTCTGACAGTCCTCTTACCTGTGCCCGCTCCTGGTCCAAGGTCAAAGGCCGACAGTCCTCTCGCCTGTGCATCGTCCTAAGTGCCAACAAGACATTCTTCTCACTTGTGTGTGCCCCTGGTGTGGCAAGGATTATCCACTCTCTTGCACCTGCACCTTGTCCCTCGCCCTAGGCAGTCAGGCCTCTCACCTTTGCCTGCTACTTGTCCTAAACATGCAGAATTCTCACCCCTGCCTACTCCCTCCTGGGCCTACACAGAGGGATATCTCAGCCCTGCTTGCTCCTAGTTATACACAGAGCTCTCACCTCTCCCTGCTCCTGGTCCTCCACAGACAGCCCTCTCACCTCTGCCTGCTCCTGGTCCTCCACAGACAGCCCTCTCGCCTCTGCCTGCTCCTGGTCCTCCACAGACAGCCCTCTCACCTCTGCCTGCCTCTGTTCCTCCACAAACAGCCCTCTCAACGCTGCCTGTTGCTGGTTCTGCAGACAGCCCTTCCGCCTCTGCCTGCTCCTGGTCCTCCACGGACAGCCCTCTCACCTATGCCTGCTTCTGGCCCTCCACAGACAGCCCTCTCACCTCTGCCTGTTGCTGATTCTGCAGACAGACCTCTCACCTCTGCCTGTTTCTGGTACCAGACAGAGTCCACTTCTTACCTCTGCCTGCTCCTGGCCTGGTCCCAGCTCAGGGTGGACAGACGCCTCTCCTCTCCCCGCCCTTGTGTCAGGGGACAGACAGACAGACAGCCCCGTGCCCTCCGCGTCCCGTGCCTGCTCTCTGCTGCAGTCTCACAGTGGCAGCTGCTCAGAGTCCCTCTTTTAGAGAGCAGCGGATGTGCGCTCGAGTACTTTCCTTCCCAGGGACCCGTGAATCTGCTGAAAGGCCCCGGGTCTGTTTGCAGAGCCTCGGGCTCGCACGGGTCATAACACCGGGTTCCTTCATTTGAACCGGTGCCAGGACACAGGGCTGAGCTAACAGACCGTGGCCTGTTGATTGAGTTACTTTTGCTCCGCCGGAGGGCGACGGAAAAATGTCTTTCATGTTCAGTGTGCGGACGCACTCACGTCCGCACAGGCCCTGCCTCTGCCACTCTCTGTCCAGCCACCGAGGAATGCCCCTGTGCACCGGCCTCCCAGGCCCGGCCTCTGCCGCTCTCTGCCCCGCTACCGAGGAATGCCCCTGTGCACCGGCCTCCCAGGCCCTGCCTCTGCCGCTCTCTGCCCCGCTACCGAGGAATGCCCCTGTGCACCGACCTCCCAGGCCCTGCCGCTCTCTGCCTCGCCACCGAGGAATGCCCCTGTGCACCCACCTCCCAGGCCCTGCCTCTGCCGCTCTCTGCCTCGCCACCGAGGAATGCCCCTGTGCACCGACCTCCCAGGCCCTGCCTCTGCCGCTCTCTGCCCCGCCACCGAGGAATGCCCCTTTGCACCGTCCGCCCAGGCCCTGCCTCTGCCACTCTCTGCCCAGCCACCGAGGAATGCCCCTGTGCACCGACCTCCCAGGCCCTGCCGCTCTCTGCCCCGCCACGGAGGAATGCCCCTGTGCACCAGCCTCCCAGGCCCTGCCTCTGCCACTCTCTGCCCCGACACCGAGGAATGCCCCTGTGCACCAGCCTCCCAGGCCCTGCCTCTGCCACTCTCTGCCCAGCCACCGAGGAATGCCCCTGTGCAAAACTCGCATCTCACTCCAGCAGTTACATTAGTCACCAGACAATGGTGAACCACACCTGAATATAAGTGAGGCCGCTTTTGTTGATGATTGAAAATGACTGGATATACAAGCAACTTTGCAGTGCCAGCCCCCAGGAACAGAACCGCCCCCCCCTCCTTTCCAGCCTCCCAGGGAAACACGATGCCCAGTCCGACCAGTCCTGCCTTGCTACCACCCTCCAACGGTGCCCCCCATCTTCACTTAGACCGTCTCTCATGTGTATTTAATTTCTTTTATATTGTTACTCATCCCAAGTATGTAGGGCAGGGTGTCGGGGTGCATTACATCACACACAATATATAGAGACTCATATAAACATGAAAGACAATGTATAGGAAATGTTACTCAAGATAATGGGTGCCACAAGGTGTAATCATTCTTTTATCCATCATTCAATCCTTCACCATTCATTCTGTCCTTCCATCTGTGTGCCCATCTATATCCAAACATATTCAACCATTTGCAAACCTATGCACCATGTATCCTTCCATCCATCATTTCACTCATCCATCCCTCCATCCACCCTTTCACTCATCCATCCATTATTCATCCATCCACCCCGTCCATCCGTACACTCATCCATCCACTCTTCCACCCTCCATCTATTCACTCATCCATTCAGCCATTTACCCTTTAACCTACCCAGCCATCCTTTCACTCACTCATTCATCCACCCAGTCACTCATCCATCCACCCTTTCACTCATCCATCCATTATTCATCCATCCACCCTTTCACCCCGTCCATCCGCACACGCATCCATCCACTCTTCCACCCTCCATCTATTCACTCATCCATCCAGCCATTTACCCTTTCACCTACCCAGCCATCCTTTCACTTACACAACCATCCACCCAGTCACTCATCAGTCCATCCTTTCACTCATCCGTCCATATACTCATCCATCCACTCTTCCACCCAACCATATATTCACTCATCCATCCAGCCATTTACCCTTCCACCCATCCAGCCATCCTTTCACTTAATAATCCATCCACCCAGTCACTTATCCTTCCACCCATTCACCCTTTCAGTCATTCATCCTCCCTTTCTCTCTGCATCCCCCTTTCACTTATTCATCAATCCTTCCAACCACCCACCCACCCACTCATCCATTCATGAATCCATCAATTTACCCTATTACTCATCCATCCTTTCATTCACCCATCCATCCTTTATCTCATCCGTCCACCCTTTCACTTCTTCTCTTATCTATCCATCCTTTTGGCCATCTAACCCATTTTACTCACTCATCAATCCTTACACCCACCCTTTCACTCATCCATCCATTCATCCTTTCACTTATCAATTCATCAATCCATCCATCCTTTCACTCATCCATCCACTCGCCCATCATCTACCCTTTCACTCATCCATCCTTTCACTCACCCATCCACTCTTTTACCCATCATCTACCCTTCCACCCATAGATAGATCCATTTTCCTTTTCTCTCATCCATCCTTCCACTCACTCACTCATCCATCAATTTTATCTTTCATTATCTATCCATTCACCCTTTCATTCATCCATTCATCCTTTCACTAATCCATCCATCCATTCACACATTCCTTCACGTATTTACTCACTCACCTTTTCACATGAGCTGAGCCTTTGTCTGCAGAGTTGCAGATAGAAGAGGCCCATCAAGAACTTCAACTTGCTGTAGTTCCTAAAGCAAGGGGTGGGTTCACTATGCCCATGTACATACGCAGTTTGAAAACTAGAAGTCACGAGTCATGCATGATGCACAGTGCCAGGATGTGAGGTGACTGTGACATGGTGTTGTTTCCAGGGCTTTTAAGTGGGGTAAAAAAAACTGGGTGTGTCTCTTCAAAGGGGGTTTTGATTTAACTAATGGTGTGGTTTAAAACACCTAGGCTAAAAATCTGTACTTAGTATAATGTTAATTCCGACTGGCATTATGTTGCTTCTGTCAGTGCATCCAGATATATAATACAGCACGTATCATTACACCAACAACAAGCCAGGACTACTGTCTTTATCAATGGTTGCTATTTGCTCAAAATAAAAAAGCAGCAACCATGGCTTTGTTGAATATAATATTGAGAATACTTTAGTTGTAAAATGACGAGACAGTGAAAGAACAATAACCTGTTCTTTTAAACTTGTTTCACAGGCTTCTTAATGAAACTGTTCTCTAACGGTGCAGCATGGGCGTTTTACCTTTTATCTAACAGATCGTCCTGCTGTACACTGAGGCAGGAGGAGGCTACCACATGCTTTTAACATCTCAGACTGCCCCATTGACATTCTGTATGTGGCAATTAGCCGGCAGACAGAATGACAATGGGTGGGTGGGGCTGCCCTTGTGCTCCAAGAGGAGTCCGAGGCGCCCCCATCAGTGGGGCTGAGGCTTCTCACAGGGGAGCAATGCTGCTCCCTGCAATGGCCACAATTACGGACAAAAGGCGTCCGTAAAATCAATCAATCAATCATTGCATTTCTAAAGCGCGCTACATACCCGTGAGGGTCTCAAGGCACTGGGGGGGGGTAGGGGGGGTGCTATTGATCGAAGAGCCAGGTATTGAGGAGTCTTCTGAAGGCCAGCAGGTCCTGAGTCTGTGGGAGGCTGGTTGGGAGAGTGTTCCAGGTCTTGGCGGCTAGGTAGGAGAAGGATCTTCCACCGGCTGTGGTTTTCCGGATACGAGGGACTGAGGCGAGGGCGAGGTTGGCTGATTGGAGGCTTCGGGTGGGGGTGAGAAAGCTGAGTTGGTTGTTGAGGTAGGTAGGTCCAGTGTTGTGTAGTGCTTTGTGTGCGTGGATGAGGAGTTTGAAGGTGATCCTCTTGTTGACGGGGAGCCAGTGCAGGCCTCTAAGGTGAGGTGTGATGTGGCTGCGGCGGGGGACGTTGAGGATCAGTCGGGCCGAGGTGTTCTGGATTCGTTGTAGTCGTCTCAGGAGCTTGTTTGTTGTTCCTGAGTAGAGGGCGTTCCCGTAGTCGAGTCGGCTGGTGATGAGGGCCTGGGAGACGGTTTTTCTAGTGTCGATAGGGATCCACTTGAAGACTTTGCGGAGCATACAGAGGGTGTTGAAGCAGGATGCGGAGAAGGCGTTGACTTGCCTGGTCATGGAGAGGGTGGAGTCGAGGATGACCCCCAGGTTGCGTGCGTGGTCCGTGGGTTCCCGGGCTGTGCCTAGCGATGTGGGCCACCAGGAGTCGTCCCAGGCTGATGGGGTGGGTCCGAGAATGAGGACTTCCGTCTTGTCTGAGTTCAGCTTCAGTCTGCAGTCCTTCATCCAGTCGGCTAGGACTGGTATTCCTCTGTGGAGGTTGGCTTTGGCGGTGTGGGGGTCTTCGATGAGGGATATGATCAGCTGGGTGTCGTCGGCATAGGAGATGATGTTGAGGTTATGTTGTTGTGCGACGTGGGCGAGAGGTGCCATGTAGATATTGAACTTTGTAAAAATGGGGAGATAGGTCCTGGGACGTGGGGTCAGCTGGACCATATAATACTTTGTGAGAAACAAGGTGCCGACCCTACAGTTCGTTTTAAGGAGCTAGTGGATTTGAGCAACAAATCAGTCTTATTTCTAGATTTGTTAGGTATAATTTATTTATACCCTTTACTTTTTCATTTGTTCAAAATAGAAATTGATTTGTGTGAGAAAAACATTACATTTAAACATTACACATATACATAATTCATAACATTACACATACAAGAAACAGTACATTCAATGAACATTACATATACATTGCACCATTGTTATGCAGCAAATATTCAATCTTTGCATTGTATTTTATCAAATATTTGAAGGATAAAGTCACGTTCGAAAGGAGAGGAAAACAAATTTGATGAAGACAACTAAATTTGACTAAACGTATTGGTCAATATTACAGTCAATCCTAAAATTAATTAGCTCCTTTTTGCCAACAGTTAATTTGCTCCTTTCTGCTGACGCGTTTCGAACTCGTTATCTCATTCTACGGGTTCTCATCAGGGCTTTATCACTTGTTATCTGCAAATTGTGTGCAAAAAAAGAAAAATAGATCTAAGTTTATCTATGTTTCATAGCTATCCCATTCATATTGCATTATGCTGTTTTGTCAACAGCGGTGTACCTTTGATACAATTTGTAGCAGTTTTCCGTTGTTCACTCTCTCTCTTTGTCTGTGTTAAAAGGTCTGAAAAATGCCAATGATCTAAGATTAGTTGGTTGCTTGAACGCGTTGCCTGTGGCGTGGCGCTCTAAACACTCTTATGTCCTACCTTGTTAATGTGGTCATTTCTATCTCGATGTCACTTTTCTTAGTTGTGTCGACAGGCCGAGAATGTATTTTTATGCGTCTGTCTCAAGTTCATAGGTGCCCACAGGGTTCCTATACATCTGCCAGAAAAGAAAAATCTATGTCACTACGGCGTTCCCGTTAGGTTTAAGACTCCTTACCCCCAGTGGTGAATATGTACCTTTGTCTTTGGGTGTGCTCACTCTACCTCCTCTTTGGTGCGGCGTGATCTCAACTTTGTCCCTTACGATCGTGGTTGGATCACGATCCTGTCAAAGTTATAAACATGCGGTTAGCCGCCGGTTGTTTTGCCCTCGCTACATTTTAACCGTTATCGTTTTTGCCTCACCTACCCGGTATCTCCATACAGCGCTGCTACACTCGGTCACCGCGGCTCTCCGTCAGTGCGCCATGTTTAAAGAACACGTGGTATTTATCTACATCACCTGATTACTGGAATGCTGGGATATGTAGTCCCTCCATATCGAGCTATGCTGTATTGGGGTTTTGGGTGGACGGTCTCTCATATGGAGCATCATACACCTACTTGCGATGCCTTTATAGTCTGGAGATTTCAGACATGGTATTCAGGCCAGTTTGGATGCTGTTAAATCGCAATATTAAGTATGCCTCTTTTCTCAATAACACATCATCCACATCTTCGATGCATTTTGTGTGGGTCGTTGTATACAGAACCATCCATTTAAAATCGGTTTCTGCATGACCAATTTCTGTGAAATGTTGGACCATTGGGGCATTCATCACTTTGTTTTTTAGTCGTGACCTATGTTGTGTAATTCGAGTATTCACCTGCTGGTTAGTTTTTCCAATATACAGTTTGTTGCAGCCACAGATGATTGCGTACACAACGTTCCGGGTCCTACAGTTGGAGAACCCTTCATTTTTCCATCTTACATTCTTGTGAATGAATTCACTGCCCTCAATCATTGTGCCACAAGATACACAATTTCCAAATCTATGATGTCCCTCAATCGGCTTTAGGCCCCATTTTGAGAGTAAGTCGTGTTTAGGTTTTTCCACTATTACATCGGCGCGCACAATATGTTGGCCAATGCTACGATTGTTCTTATATGCGAAAATTGGTCTGGGGAAGGGGCAGTCTAATTCCTCTAATAGATGCCAGTTCTTCAATATTGTTTGTCGAATTTTGTGAGTATGAGGGCCAAACGTTGTTACACATACCATTTTATCCAGTTCTTGTTTTTCTTTACTTTGGAGAAGGCACTCCCGGGGAGTGTATCGTGCTCTTTTGTAAGAGTGTTTAAGTAGTTTCTTGGGGTAACCTCTGGTGGTCATTTCTTCGCAAAATGTTTGTGCATGTAAATCATAGTCTTCTACTTCTGAGCAGTTTCTTCGGATTCGAAGTAGATGCCCATAAGGTAGGTTGGTTTTTAGGTTTCTTGGGTGCGCACTTCAGTGGTGAAGAATAGTGTTTTTATCCGTCTTCTTTTTGAAAAGAGATGATTTAAGGTGACCTTCAACACAACTGATCTCTACATCCAAAAAGGTCATTTTGGAGCTACTGTGCTCCAAGGAGAATTTAATATCCTGGTGTTTGTTATTCAGCCACTGATGGAATTCAAATTCAAATTCAAATTCAAATAAGCTTTATTCGGTCTTTAAGTTTAAAACCATAAAAGCAACAGAAAGACATACATACATATATATAAGACTCAACAATTCATTACAAGGTTAAAACCAAACCGACTATTTAAAACAAACTAAAATCAATTTAGCGAATCAACTAAGCAAAGTAATATCACATGGTACACAGAGTCCCCTTTCACCAAGTATTATAATTCAGTGCTCAGGGGCCAGGATAAAAGTCATACAAGTCCCAGATACAAATGGGGCCATCTCCAATTTTGGGCTGGGAAGATCGTAGGTAGGGTACAATGTTCCTGTGTTTGAATTTAATTAATATCAAGTCTCCCGGAATGTCTTTGGGCAACATACCTAGCCACCCCACCCTCCTGACGCTCAGGATTCCGCCATCTAGAGCAGGTGGCAGCGGTCTGTTGTTATTGAGCCAGAAGATGGCTTTGTTCAGCAGGTCCTGGCGTGTTTCAAGTTTGCCCTGACTAAGTGCAGGGGTCCAGAGAGAACGGTCACGCATGGGGCGGCTTCAGGGGGTAGATTAATTCGATGCCTTCTTTCTTGGAGAATCCTAGGAGCTATGAGAGGGACATGTGTAGGATTAGAAGTAACATTGTGGCCACTTGGAATGGGTGTGTTAAGAGGGGAATCAAATGTTCGTGCTTTCCTGTGTGCAATGGACTTAGGCTTTTCATGGTTGGTAGAGAGAGTAGGACATATTGGAATAGCAGTATTTTCAGTTAATGGATAAATCCTTTTTACTGTTTTTTCAATACTGGTCAACCTGTCGCCCAGATCGGTGATTTTTGTGACCAGGGGTGATAATGCAGAGTTTAACAATCGCTCGATGTGAGCCAGTAGAGTCAATTGGAGGGGCGATACAGAGTCATTTGTTCTAGTCCCCGCCTTATCCGGCGTTGATAAAGTTGGGTTGGGGGGGATAATGAGGGGCTGCAGCACATTTGATCGACATTAGATAGATTCTCATCGGTGTTCCTTTTACTGGGTGAGCCCCGGGACAGTGTGTTAAGCTTGAGAAAGGATTATTTCGGGGGATAAGAGTACATCCTGGGGGGTGCAGATTATTTGGTCAGTGTCTCTGCCCACTATAGGGGGGGGTTGATATGTCAGGGGCATAGTTTGTGCCACACAGGGCATTCAGCTCCTCCCAGATAGACATAATTATTGGACTACAGAAATCCGAAAACGACACTAGGCTGTTCAAAACGGTAAAGATAAAAGGGTTAAGTGTATCTGTACCTCCTCCTTCGATGGGGCCAAGTGGGGTGGCCTGTCCCGTCCTCCTTGGGCCGCTGAGGGCCACAGAGGGCCCGCCCTTTGCCCGGGCTTAGCCCCGGGCGCTGACCCGCGCGCGATCCCGCGACGCGGGGGCTCGCGCTGTCCTTAAGCGCACCTCCGGGGGCGGGACAGGAAACACGGCTTCCTAGGCGCTAGTGGTGGTGGGGGATGCAGTCCCCAGTCTGCCGCCTCGCCGCGTTAGTTGGAAGCGGCATGCAGCAGGGAGCCTGTGGATTGTTACGGCAGGGCAGCGCTGAAGCTGCGGTGATCCGGTGCCCTGGTGAAATATGCCTCCCAGGTCAGTGTCTGTGTTGCCCCAAAGTCCCCCGCTCCCCCGGGGCTCGCGCTGTCCTTAAGCGCACCTCCGGGGGCGGGACAGGAAACACGCCTTCCTAGGCGCTAGTGGTGGTGGGGGATGTAGTCTCCAGTCTGCCGCCTCGCCGCGTTAGTTGGAAGCGGCATGCAGCAGGGAGCCTGTGGATTGTTACGGCAGGGCAGCGCTGAGGCTGCGGTGATCCGGTGCCCTGGTGAAATATGCCTCCCAGGTCAGTGTCTGTGTTGCCCCAAAGTCCCCCCGCCCAAAGTCGATATACCTTAGCCATTGTTTGATGTGTTTTTTGTAGGGATTATTATTCTCAACTAATCTGTTTTCATATTCGGCCATAAACAGTACGGCCATCTCCGGGGAATTCAACCCACTCACGGAAATTATGGTCACCATGGACGTTACGTCCCTTTACACGCAAATTCCTCAGGATGAGGCGCTAGAGGTAATGGAGCTTTACCTAGAAACCAGAGACAGACCACATAGGGTGTCCACGACATTCGTTCTGGAACTTGCAGAACTGACATTGAAGGAAAATGATTTTCGCTTCAATGAAGAGTTCTTTATTCAAATCAAGGGGACAGCCATGGGCTGTCCTTATGCCCCAGAGATGGCCGTACTGTTTATGGCCGAATATGAAAACAGATTTGTGGAGAATAATAATCCCTACAAAAACACATCAAACAATGGCTAAGGTATATCGACGACGTGTGGCTCCTGTGGCAGGGGAGCCACACGGAATTGATTGAATTCCATCAGTGGCTGAATAACAAACACCAGGATATTAAATTCTCCTTGGAGCACAGTAGCTCCAAAATAACCTTTTTGGATGTAGAGATCAGTTGTGTTGAAGGTCACCTTAAATCATCTCTTTTCAAAAAGAAGACGGATAAAAACACTATTCTTCACCACTGAAGTGCGCACCCAAGAAACCTAAAAACCAACCTACCTTATGGGCATCTACTTCGAATCCGAAGAAACTGCTCAGAAGTAGAAGACTATGATTTACATGCACAAACATTTTGCGAAGAAATGACCACCAGAGGTTACCCCAAGAAACTACTTAAACACTCTTACAAAAGAGCACGATACACTCCCCGGGAGTGCCTTCTCCAAAGTAAAGAAAAACAAGAACTGGATAAAATGCTATGTGTAACAACGTTTAGCCCTCATACTCACAAAATCCGACAAACAATATTGAAGAACTGGCATCTATTAGAAGAATTAGAATGCCCCTTCCCCCGACCAACTTTCGCATATAAGAAAAATCGCACCATTGGCCAACATATTGTGCGCGACGATGTAACGGTGGAAAAACCTAAACACAACTTACTCTCAAAATGGGGCCTAAAGCCGATTGAGGGACATCATAGATGTGGAAATTGTGTATCTTATGGCACAACGATTGAGGGAAGTGAATTCATTCACAAGAACTTAAGACGGAAAAATGAAGGGCTCTCCAACTGTAGGACCGGGAACGTTGTGTACGCAATCATCTGTGGCTGCACCAAACTGAATATTGGAAAAACTAACCAGCAGGTGAATACTCGAATTACACAACATAGGTCACGACTAAAAAACAAAGTGATGAATGCCCCAATGGTCCAACATTCACAGAAAGGGGTCATGCAGAAACCGATTTTAAATGGAAGGTTCGGTATACAACGACCCACACAAAATACATCAAAGATGTGGATGATGCGTTATTGAGAAAGGAGGCATACTTAATATTGCGATTTAACAGCATCCAAACTGGCCTGAATACCATGTCTGAAATCTCCAGACTATAAAGGCATCGCAAGTAGGTGGATGATGCTCCATACGAGAGACCGTCCATCCAAAACCCCAATACAGCATAGCTCGATATGGAGGGACTACATATCCCAGCATTCCAGTAATCACGTGATGTAGATAAATACCACATGTTTTTTTAAACATGGCCCACTGACGGAGAGCCGTGGTGACTGAGTGTAGCAGCGCTGTATGGAGATACCGGGTAGGCGAAGCAAAAACGATAACGGTGAAAATGTAGCGAGGGCAAAACAACCGGCGGCTAACCGCATGTTTATAACTTTGACAGGATCGTGATCAAACCACGAACGTAAGGGACAAAGTTGAGATCACGCCGCACCGAAGAGGAGGTAGAGTGAGCACACCCAAAGACAAAGGTACATATTCACCACTGGGGGTAAGGAGTCTTAAACCTAACGGGAACGCAGTAGTGACATAGATTATTCTTTTCTGGCAGATGTATAGGAACCCTGTGGGTACCTACGAACTTGAGACAGATGCATAAAAATACATTCTCGGCGTGTCGACACAACTAAGAAAAGTGACATCGAGATAGAAATGACCACATTAACAAGGTAGGACATAAGAGTGTTTAGAGCGCCACGCCACAGGCAACGTGTTCAAGCAACCAACTAATCTTAGATCATTGGCATTTTTCAGACCTTTTAACACAGACAAAGAGAGAGAGTGAACAACGGAAAACTGCTACAAATTGTATCAAAGGTACACTGCTGTTGACAAAACAGCATAATGCAATATGAATGGGATAGCTATGAAACATAGATAAACTTAGGTCTATTTTTCTTTTTTTGCACACAATTTGCAGATAACAAGTGGTAAAGCCCTGATGAGAATCCGTAGAATGAGATAACGAGTTCGAAACGCGTCGTCAGAAAGGAGCAAATTAACTGTTGGCAAAAAGGAGCTAATTAATTTTAGGATTGACTGTAATATTGACCAATACGTTTAGTCAAATTTAGTTGTCTTCATCAAATTTGTTTTCCTCTCCTTTCGAACGTGACTTTATCCTTCAAATATTTGATAAAATACAATGCAAAGATTGAATATTTGCTGCATAACAATGGTGCAATGTATATGTAATGTTCATTGAATGTACCGTTTCTTGTATGTGTAATGTTATGAATTATGTATATGTGTAATGTTTAAATGTAATGTTTTTCTCACACAAATCAATTTCTATTTTGAACAAATGAAAAAGTAAAGGGTATAAATAAATTATACCGAATGTTGGACAGGCCACATGACGGGCCGCTCTCCCCCGGCTCGACCAGGCCCGAGCCCAGTCACGCAAGCACCACACACCACCATTGCACGCCCTACGTCCCCTCAGGGACCCCTGCCCTCGAACATGATAACCTCGTGGGTCCGATCCACTGCCGGCCCATGCGCCCGGCCCGGGCCGCCATCTTGGACACCTCGCCACGAGGCCGCCTGGCCCCCGATCGACCTCAACCCTGGGCCTAGCCCAGCCTCAGACAATCCGGCACCACCCTCCACCCAGGAGGTGAGCGGGCTACTTGGCAAGTCAATGGGAGAAAGAGGTGCCGATGGCTCTCCCCCGCCCAGTGCCGCTCGCCCATCGCCTCCCCGGGCGCTGGCTCCACCCCCCTGCTGGGTGTCTGGACTCCCTCATCCCGGACCTCCCGACCTCCAAGTGCGAGGGTCCGGACATCAAAGCACGCCAGCCCTATAACTGGGGCAGCTCCAGAGCAGGAAGGCAGTTGTATCTTGGAGTCGAGAGACGTAAGAGGAACTCATCCTGGACGGACTACTGGCGCTGCCGTAGCTCTGTCCTGTGCACCATCGTCCTGCCTGTTGGCGCTGCCACAGCCGTCGTAACCTTCATCCTTCACCGTCGTCCGGATCTGCTGGCGAGGCCGCGGACCGTTGTAACCGTCATCTTCATCGGGACCTGCTTGGCTTCTCCACGGCCCGTCGACCATCCTTCATCCATCTCGGGACCTGCTTGGCTCCTCCACGGCCCGATCAGCAAACACGCCGAGCTCGAGGATTGAGAGCTATTTAACTCATTGGTAACTAAGACTGTCCCGCTACCCTTTTCCTCAACCAGAGATCAGAACCGAGGGGACCCCTGAGTCCAGACCTCCTTGTATCATATCAACGTAACCTAAGAATTGCATATAAAGTCTCGTTAACCTTCAATCTTGTGTGGTGTCCGTCTGTGGGGGGGAAGTTACTTATCTGTACCGTCGTTGGAGACGGCTCTCCCTGGAGACCTCTCCCCGTAATCTCGGCCGACCCTCCCGGTCCGTCTAACATTGGTGGCCAGCGGCGCGATCCGAATCACCGCATAACGTACAGAGAGTAGCTCACCCCACAACGAACAACAATGTCGACTAAAGAGAGCGGATCAACTGAGAAGTTCCAAATGGAAAAACTAGAGGAATACAGCCATCGTGAACTAAAGCAGTTCTGCATCGAACTAGGTATCGCTACCACCGGACTAAGTACCAAGGACGATTTTAAGCATGCCCTAGAATCTTGGGCAGAGACCGGGGATGTCGAAGCCCCTGAGCAAAGCACCGCGAAAAATACCAACACGGCCCCTGAGGGGCAAAGAACCAGTCTCTCGCAAGACGAGATCCAAGAAAGAGAAAAAGCCCGACTACACGAACTCGAAATGGCCCGACTCAAGATGGACATAGAACTCAAATTGGCCGAGCAAAAAATAAACTTAGAGCACCTTCGCCTCCGAGAAGAAAGAGAGGAGAAACAGAGGCAAAGGGAGCTCGAGGAAAAAAGACTAACGTACGAGCACGAACGGAACCTAGCCGAGATCAACCTGCGCAAACAGAATAAAGAGTTAGGGGTGCCCGACAGACCGTCCACCCCAGGGACCACGGAGAAAAAAGTGCACATCCCCAAGGATGTGGTCCGAGAATATTTTCGAGAAGACGACATCCAGCAATGGTTTAAGGCCTATGAAATCGCGATGACTGCGCACCGGATCGATAGAGCCGACTGGGGAGCCGGCCTATGGGGCAAATTCCTCAATGAGGGCCGCGATACTCTGTTACAGCTCCCAGACCACCAGATGACCTCCTACGACCATATGAAAGCGGCCCTCCTCACCCGCTATGGCCTCACGCCCGAGATGTACCGTCAGAGGTTCCGAGACTGCACACGCATTCCAGGTACAACTTGGGTGGACTATGTAACGTACTTTAGCCGAGCCTTCGAAGGCTGGATCAGAGGGAACAACGTCACGACCTACGAGCAGCTGTTCAATCTGATGGTATGGGAGCATCTGTCCAACAATTGCTTCATTGAACTACGCCAACACCTCCTCGACAGCAAGTTAACCGATCCCCGGCAGCTCGCAGCCGAAGCTGACCGGTGGGAGATCACCAGAGTGGGCCGGAATGGGTCCTACGAGCAGAACAGGAACAACAATGGTCACCACCGACCCAGAGGAGGAGGAGGGGGCCAAGGACGAGGAAGAGACAATACTCCGGCCGCCCCCACTACCAGCACCACCCCCCCGGCCAACCGGGGCAGCACCCCGGCGCGACCGGGATACAGAGCCAATGTTACATGTCACCGATGCCAACGAGTCGGCCACTATGCAAACGACCCAAGCTGCCCGCAGTATCAGAGTCCAAGACCCCGCCAGGTGGCCGCCGCGGCACTAGGGGAAGAACAGATCTCCGAGGGACAAGAAACAGACGAGCAAGAGTATCAAGAGTGGGAGCCAGCCGCCATGACTCTCGCGTGCTTAGGGGGAAGAGACATGGTCCCGCGGGTCCCCCTACCCGCTAACACCCAGAAGTACAGCCAATGGGTGAGCATCAATGGACAACGGGCCGAAGCCCTTCGAGACACCGGGGCCAGTGTGACAGCCGTCCGCTGTCATCTGGTGACCCCAGAACAATATCTACCGAACGTTCTCTGCCCTGTGCGATCAGCCGACAACTCGGAAAGTCTGTGTCGGATGGCCTGCGTCCCCTTTGAGTGGGGAGGGGTCTCCGGCATGTTGAAGGTAACGGTCCGAGACGACGCCCCCGTGGACTGCCTCCTCGGAAATGACCTGGAAAGCTCCCCGTGGGCAGCCGTGGAGCGAAAAGAACACTTGGGGATGTTGGGCGTCCCAGACTGGGCGTGCGTCACCACCCGGTCCATGGCCGCCCGTGCCAACCATCACCCGGAAGAACCAGAATGGCCGGCGCCACCGCCTCCGGTCGCCTCCGCCGAGACCCCCGACCATGGCACCCCCCTCGAACTTGCTCAACCTTCCGACCTCGCTAATCTTGATCAGTGGGCTCAAGAAGGGGGACCCACACAAGAACAATTTCGTCAGGAACAGAAGACCTGTCCCTCCCTTGAGGGACTCCGACAACAAGCGCTCGCCCAAAGCGCAGGGGATACCTCCGGAACTCATTGGGTCTACTGGGACAATGATCTATTGTACAGCGAGCAACGAATCGCCGAGCTGGGGGCCAACCGAGTACTAGTGGTGCCCCTCCGTTTTAGAGACTTCCTGCTAAACCTGGCCCACGATGTCCCCCTGGCAGGGCACCTGGGACAGGATAAAACCTACAGCCGCCTAGTGACCCACTTCTTCTGGCCCAAAATGAGAAACGATGTGCACCAGCATTGCCGATCTTGCCCCACGTGCCAAGCCAGTGGGAAGAGCGGCCGCAAATTAAAGGCCCCCCTGCAACCCTTTCCAGTAGTCACGACCCCATTTGAGAGGGTCGGGATAGACATTGTGGGACCCCTGGACCCGCGTACAAGACAAGGCCATCGCTTCATCCTGGTACTAGTGGACCACGCCACCCGCTACCCTGAGGCTATTCCTCTCCGGACCGTGACAGCCCCAGTGGTCGGCCGGGCCCTGATGGGGATCTTCTCCCGTGTGGGGTTCCCCCGAGAAGTCGTCAGTGACAGAGGCACGAACTTTATTTCGAAATATATGAAGTCCCTCTGGCAACAGTGTGGGGTCACCTACCGCTTCACGACCCCCTATCACCCCCAAGGAAACGGACTTGTTGAGCGGTTCAATCGCACGCTAAA
Source organism: Lissotriton vulgaris (assembly GCF_964263255.1). Classification (NCBI taxonomy): domain Eukaryota; kingdom Metazoa; phylum Chordata; class Amphibia; order Caudata; family Salamandridae; genus Lissotriton; species Lissotriton vulgaris. The sequence continues at coordinate 1,136,836,267 of NC_141698.1, read as the reverse complement.
AGGGATGATCGGGGGATTGGAAGAGCCCCTCCGTCGCCAGTGGGACGTGCTGCTGCCGTGCCTCCTCTTCGCCTACCGGGAGGTCCCACAGAAGTCCCTAGGCTTCAGCCCATTCGAGCTGCTCTATGGGCACCCAGTACGGGGGCCACTCAGCCTGATCAAAGAAGGCTGGGAGATGCCTCCGGCCAAGAGTCCTCCAGATGTCTTCCGGTACCTCCTCACCCTCCGCAACCAGTCCCGGCGGTTCAGAGACCTAGCAAAAGCCAACCTAGAGGCCAGTCAAGAGGACATGAAGAAATGGTATGACCAGAACGCCTCATCCATTGAATTCGAGCCGGGGCAACAGGTCTGGGTAATGTCCCCCACAGAACCGTGCGCTCTCCAAGACAAATGGACGGGACCCTTCAAGGTAATCGAGCGCAAGGGTCCTGCCACCTATCTGATCGATATGGAGTCCGCCCGGAATCCGCTCCGAGTCCTCCACACCAACAGACTGAAACCCCACTTTGCACGAACAGAACTCAGCCTCTTGATGGCCACAGACAATGGGGTTGAAGACGACTCCGAGCCTCTCCCTGACCTCTTGCGGACCCAGGAGCAAGACGGCTCCGTGGATGGGGTCCGACTCTCGGAGACCCTCACCAGAGAACAACGCCAAGAGTGCCAAGCCCTCCTATCACGGTTCGCCAGTCTGTTCTCCCTCACCCCAGGTGTCACTTCCTGGTGTGTGCACGATGTGGACACCGGAGACAGCCCTCCTATCCGCCACCGGGCCTACCGCGTACCTGATCGGGTACGGGCCTGCATCCAGGCGGAAGTAGCTAAGATGCTCACGCTCGGGGTCATCGAGCCCTCAGACAGTCCATGGGCCAGCCCGGTCGTACTGGTCCCCAAAGCAGCCGCCCCCGGAACCACACCAGAACTCCGGTTCTGTGTCGACTACCGGGGCCTGAATGAAGTCACCAGAACGGACGCACACCCCATCCCCCGGGCAGATGAACTGGTCGACCGAATGGGCGCTGCCCGCTACCTCAGCATCTTCGACCTGACGGCAGGTTATTGGCAGATCGGCCTCACACCCCGAGCACAAGAACGCTCTGCCTTCTCCACCCCCGATGGCCACTATCACTTTACGGTCATGCCCTTCGGTATGAAGAATGCCCCAGCGACGTTCCAACGGCTCGTCAATCAGGTCCTGGCGGGGCTCGAAGAGTTCAGCGCCGCCTACCTGGACGACATCGCTGTGTACAGCCACCATTGGACCGAGCACCTCCACCACCTCCAAGCAGTGCTGCAAGCCCTTCAGCGAGCTGGCCTCACGATCAAGGCCAGCAAATGCCAAATTGGACAAGGGTCGGTGACCTACCTCGGACACCAGGTGGGAAGCGGCCTAGTGGCCCCTCTACAGCTGAAAATTGCCGCCATCCAGAACTGGCAACCCCCTATCACTCAAACTGAGGTGCGAGCCTTCCTGGGCCTCACGGGCTACTACCGAAGGTTCGTGAAAGACTATGGTACCATCGTGGGGCCTCTCACCGAACTCACGTCAAAAAATCAGCCCAAGAAGGTGAACTGGACCCCAGAGTGTCAAGCGGCATTCGAACAGTTAAAGGCCGCCATGTGTTCCGCTCCTGTGCTCCAGGCCCCAGACTACAGCCGGGAGTTCGTCGTCCAGACGGACGCCTCCGACCAGGGCATTGGGGCGGTCCTGTCCCAAGTGAACACCGAAGGCCTCGATCAACCGGTGGCCTTCATCAGCCGGAGACTCCTACCCCGGGAACAACGCTGGAGCACCATAGAGAGGGAAGCCTTCGCTGTGGTATGGGCCCTCAAGAAGCTCCGGCCCTACCTTTTTGGCACCCACTTTCGGGTGCAGACTGAACACCGACCCCTGCAGTGGTTGATGCATATGCGGGGGGAAAACCCAAAATTGCTACGCTGGTCCATCTCCTTACAAGGTATGGACTTCACAGTCGAACACCGGCCTGGGTCCGACCACGCCAACGCGGATGGCCTGTCCCGGTTTTTCCGCCTCGACGAAGAGAGTCCCCAAGAGGATGGGTAACTCTCCCCGCCTTCAGCTGGGGGGGACGCATGTTGGACAGGCCACATGACGGGCCGCTCTCCCCCGGCTCGACCAGGCCCGAGCCCAGTCACGCAAGCACCACACACCACCATTGCACGCCCTACGTCCCCTCAGGGACCCCTGCCCTCGAACATGATAACCTCGTGGGTCCGATCCACTGCCGGCCCATGCGCCCGGCCCGGGCCGCCATCTTGGACACCTCGCCACGAGGCCGCCTGGCCCCCGATCGACCTCAACCCTGGGCCTAGCCCAGCCTCAGACAATCCGGCACCACCCTCCACCCAGGAGGTGAGCGGGCTACTTGGCAAGTCAATGGGAGAAAGAGGTGCCGATGGCTCTCCCCCGCCCAGTGCCGCTCGCCCATCGCCTCCCCGGGCGCTGGCTCCACCCCCCTGCTGGGTGTCTGGACTCCCTCATCCCGGACCTCCCGACCTCCAAGTGCGAGGGTCCGGACATCAAAGCACGCCAGCCCTATAACTGGGGCAGCTCCAGAGCAGGAAGGCAGTTGTATCTTGGAGTCGAGAGACGTAAGAGGAACTCATCCTGGACGGACTACTGGCGCTGCCGTAGCTCTGTCCTGTGCACCATCGTCCTGCCTGTTGGCGCTGCCACAGCCGTCGTAACCTTCATCCTTCACCGTCGTCCGGATCTGCTGGCGAGGCCGCGGACCGTTGTAACCGTCATCTTCATCGGGACCTGCTTGGCTTCTCCACGGCCCGTCGACCATCCTTCATCCATCTCGGGACCTGCTTGGCTCCTCCACGGCCCGATCAGCAAACACGCCGAGCTCGAGGATTGAGAGCTATTTAACTCATTGGTAACTAAGACTGTCCCGCTACCCTTTTCCTCAACCAGAGATCAGAACCGAGGGGACCCCTGAGTCCAGACCTCCTTGTATCATATCAACGTAACCTAAGAATTGCATATAAAGTCTCGTTAACCTTCAATCTTGTGTGGTGTCCGTCTGTGGGGGGGAAGTTACTTATCTGTACCGTCGTTGGAGACGGCTCTCCCTGGAGACCTCTCCCCGTAATCTCGGCCGACCCTCCCGGTCCGTCTAACACCGAACAAATCTCGAAATAAGACTGATTTGTTGCTCAAATCCACGAGCTCCTTAAAACGAACTGTAGGGTCGGCACCTTGTTTCTCACAATGTAGATATTGAACAGCGTTGGGCTGAGGGAGGATCCCTGTGGGACGCCGCAGATGATCTCGGTGGTCTTTGAGCGAAAGGTTGGGAGGCTGACGCTCTGGGTTCTGCCGGAGAGGAAGGATGTGGTCCAGGCCAGGGCCTTCTCTTGAATACCGGCGTCATGGAGGCGTGCTGATAGGGTGCGTTTGCAGACTGTGTCAAAGGCTGCTGATCCAGGAGGATGAGGGCTGCTATTTCTCCTTTGTCCATCAGGGTCCTGATGTCCTCAGTGGCGGCGAGGAGGGCAGTCTTGGTGCTGTGATTGCTGCGAAAGCCGGATTGGGAAGAGTCCAGGATATTGTTGTCTTCGAAATAGCGGGTTAGCTGTTTGTTGACAATCTTCTCAATCACTTTTGCCGGGATTGGGAGCAGGGAGATGGGCCGGAAGTTATTGAGGTCCTGGGGGTCCGCCTTGGGCTTCTTCAGAAGGGCGTTGATCTCGGCGTGCTTCCAGCTTTCCGGGAAGGTGGCTGTCTCGAAGGAGCAGTTGATGGTTTCCAGAGGTGGGGGAGATGGTTGTGCTGGCTTTGTTGAAGATGTGGTGAGGGCAGGGGTCCGATGTGGATCCGGAGCGGATGGAGTTCATGGTTTTGATGGTGTCTTCATCGTTGACGCTGCGCCAGGTTGTCAGGCGACTTGTGCGGGTGGTAGTCACAGGGGTGGTGGACTCGGTGGTGGGTACGGGAGGGTCAGAATTGAAGCTGTCTTGGATGTCGGTGATCTTGCGGTGAAAGAAGGTAGCCAGGGAGTCGTACAGGTCTTGTGATGGTGGGATGTCTTTGGTCTTGGAGCTGGGGTTGGAGAGTTCTTTCACGATGCTGAAGAGCTCTTTGGAGTTGTGTGCGTTGTTGTCTAGGCGGTCCTCTTGGCGGTCCGGATGAGTTGGTGGTGTCTGAGGGTGGCACTCGAGGGCTGTTTGGCTGTCTGGTGTTCGGTCGTGGAGCCATTTCTACTCCAGCTTCTGGCTGGTGTGCTTGGAGATCCGGAGGTCTTCGGTGAACCAGGCGGCTTTCTTGTTGGTGTGGTTGGTTGTGGAGGTCTTGAGAGGGGTGAGGGTGTTGGCGCAGTCGTTGATCTACTGTGTGAGGTTGGTTGCAGCGGTGTCTGGGTTGGTTGGGTCGGTGGGTGGTCTCAGGGCGAGGGTGGTAGTCAGTTGGTCCTCGGTGACCTTGCCCCAGCAGCGGCACGGCAGCTGTAGGGTGAGGTGGTGTGTGGTGGGTTTCCTGAAGGTGAAGTGGACGTATCTGTGGTCTGTCCAGTGGGGTTCGGTGGTGTGGTTGAAGGAGATGTGGGGGCTTGCAGAGAGGATGGGGTCAAGTGTGTGTCCAACGGCGTGGGTGGGTGTCGTCACAAGCTGTTTGAGTTCGAGGTTGTTGATCGGGACGGTGGAGTTGGCTTCGTTGTTGTTCTCCAGGTGGAAGTTCAGGTCCCCGAGGAGGATGTAATTCGGGGAGGCGAGGGCGTGGGTGCTGATGAGGTCGGCGATGGTGTCGCTGAACTGCGGTCGGGGTCCGGGAGGTCTGTAGATGAGTATTCCTCTGAGGGTCGTGTTGGGGTTGGTGTGGATCTGGAAGTGCATGTGCTCGGCGGTGATGAGGGTGTCGTCGGTGTTGGTTGAGATTCTGATGGAGTCTTTGTGGATGATGGAGATTCCACCTCCCACTCCGTTGGTGCGGTCTCTGCGGGAGATCTTGTAGCCCTGTGGGATGGCTATGGCGATGTCTGGTGCTGAGGTGGCAGTCAGCCATGTCTCCGTCAGGAAGGTGACATCAGTGGCGGTGGAGTCTAGGAGGTCCCAGAGTTCGATGGCGTGCCTGCGAGCAGAGCGGGTGTTGAGGAGGATGCAGCTGCGGTCTTTGGGTTCTTTGGCTGGTGGTTTGGATGCTGGTGTATCTGCAGTTCTGGCAGGTGAAGGGTCCTTGGGTGCGCTTCGGGGTGGTCCGGTAGCAGGGGTGGACTCGTCCGGTATTGAGTGCACGGAGGGTGCTGGAGTCGTAGTGCAGTCTGGCGTGGCGGGGGGCACAGGGTCCAGGGTCTGGCGCTGGGCGCGGTCCAGGCGCGGACGGGCGCAGACGGGCTTGCCTTTGGCGCTCCCGCTGGGCGCGTCCGCTGCGCGGCTGTCGCGCGTCGGACATTTGAGGCGAAGTGGGAGGGAGGAGCAGCTGGGAGGCGGGAGCTGGGCGGCCAATGGGAGAGGGCAGGGGAACCAGAAGGGAAAGGGGGCGGGGCCGCGGGGGACCCGCGACGGGGAGTGGGGGGACACAGAGGGCTGCAGGGAGAGCCTAACAATACCCTACAAGGCAATAAAAGGGTAGAGAGGAACCACAAAAACACGGGAGCCACAAAAACACGGATACCGGATACCAGGGGCGAGCCCTCGGCAGCGGCGAAGCAGAGGTCAGAGACTCGGTCACGAGGAGCCGTGCGGCGTAGGGGGTGACCTGGGGTCCTCCATATGAGGCCAAGTGGAAGGGAGGAGCAGCTGGGAGGCGGGAGCGGGGCGGCCAATGGGCGAGGGCAGGAAAACAGGAAGGGAAAGGGGGCGGGGCCACGGGGGACCAGAGGCGGGAAGCGGGGAGCGAGGGGGGCACAGAGGGCTGCAGGGAGAGCCTAACAATACCCTACAAGGCAATAAAAGGGTAGAAAGGAACCACAAAAACACGGGAGCCACAAAAACATGGGAACCACAAAAACACGGATACCGGATACCAGGGGCGAGCCCTCGGCAGCGGGGAAGCAGAGGTCAGAGACTCGGTCATGAGGAGCCGTGCGGCGTGGGCGGTGATCTGGGGTCCTCACGGGCAACGGACGTGAGGTCTAAATAACTGACGGTCCGGGAAATTTACGGACGGTTGGTCAACCTAAAGGAGCTACAGGAGCGCATAGAAGCTGAAATCATGCACATGGAACCAGCTGAAAGATCCAAGATGGCAGCTAATGTCTCACCCCCAGCTGGAAAGAGCAATACGGACCCGAAGCGCACTAGAGAGACAGCTGGAAAACACATGCACTCTTGTGAGGTACTTAAGGCAAAAGAATAAAGTAGTTCCCTAAATGTGAGCAGTGGAAGGATACAAGTAAACTTTCAATGCTGCAGGGAAGAGACAGACTCAGGATGCACAATACAGGCATTGAATATGAAGCAGGCAAATGAGAGTGACAGTAAAACCCGCCAATGGTAAGCAGAGGGCGGGCTCGAAGCCCCTCTATGTTTTTCACAATCCGACAGGCTGAACCTAAAAAAGTAGATCCTACGATATAAGCAAAGACAGCACACAAGTCATTCAATCAAAGGAAAGGTATATCCGCCATACTCCAGGGTAAAGCACCCACAAGAGGAGGCAGGGAAGCCGTCAAATAAGAAGCAAACACATGAGATTGACAAGAAAGCCAACCAATGGTTTGCAGTGGGCGGAACCAAAGCTCTCTTTAGCTATTGGTAACTTACCCAATACGTCTTTCGATAAGTGACAGCTAAAGGAGCCTGCAGGCAAGGGATGGAGGCGAAGGATTTCTTTAGGAAGAGCCCAGAAGTGTGTGTGGCTGTACCAGAAGACACAACAGCCACTCCTCGCTGCAGTGTGCGTTGCAAACTGCGCTCGATAAAGACTAGGAACATCACAAAACTACTAAACACTAAAGGCATCAGATATGACATGTCATAGTTATGCAAGTGTTTGTGTATAATTATATGAATATGGACTGTTCTCAAAGCACACAATACCATCTTCACTGTGAGGCCAATAGGTATTACTCATCGCCTTACTTTACGTACTTGTGTATCAGCCTGGGCGTGAACGTTGAGTAAGCCCTGGAAGGCTTGCATCTGGTTCTGGCTTGGCAGGTGCAGATGTTTTGACACTGAACTATGTGCAGCACAGAAACCTGCGACTTTGAAGTTAGACAAGGATCTCTGCCGGAAGCGATGGAACATTCAAACTATTGGTTTACAAGTTACACACAGTGCTCTGTGAAAGGCTAATCCACCCTGGAAAATATTCTATTGAGATTCAAAAGTGTGGCTTGCTGATTAAACACAGCTCACTGCAGCAAGTGCATGAACCACCTGAACTATCTTGGCAGTATTACACCCTGAGACTTGTTGGATACGTATAAATGTGTGCCACAGGCGCCTTAACCCCCTGAGACTTCCTACTTAAGACATACTAGATCAAGAGATACTGCTCTCCAGGGAGCTCTGACTGTGGTTGGTGCTCAACACATGGTAAAGTGAAGCAATGAATGTCAGAGGCTTGAGGCTTGTTGAGACCAACTCAGCATTTCATTCTTGCACAACTGTCAACTCTCATTTCCCTTCCATTCACCCTCCAGACACACAACATGCCCTCCAAGTACTAACCTGAGGTCCACTCTTTTCCAAGCTGCATAACCCTCAAAGAGCAGCTCATTCTCCCTTCACTCTGAGAGGAGGGGGCACTCTCTCAAGTGACTGCCTGACTCTGGAGTCAGAGGGTGGCAGGCAGGCTCTCAGGTGAATAAAACTGAATCCTGTAAAACTGGGTAAAGACAACTCCTCTCATGCACTGAACCTTACTCTAAGCAAAGGTGGAAACCCAGGACCTGGCCTTTCAGTGTTTATTGATCATTGATCATTTATGGGCCCACTTCACAAAGGTAAACTTACACTTTTATGTAACTTTTACTACTTTTCGGTATTCTCAAAGGGGAAACTTAAACCAAAAGTCCAACTTTACTACTTTTTGTTATTTAGAAAGGAAAGGGACTACTAGTAAAGTTAGACTTTCAGTCTAAGTTTACTTTTGTGAATACCGAAAAGTAGCAAACTTACAAATTTGTGTAAGTTTACCTTTGTGTTTGTGTGTATGCTGGAGAAGAAGCCGCAGTGGGTCGTGTGACTGTAGAGTTCAGATGTGTCATTGTTCAACCATCACAAACAAGACTTTGAATAAACTCCAATGAGGTGCCTGTGTACAGACGGACAATCAGGACAGATCTTCTGACCTTAACATTCAGTGGGACGTATGCGCTCTGTATGTGTATGTCCCTTAGTGGCCTCACAACCTGCCGGCGAGACCCTCTTACCCTTCACGCTTGTGTGGCTGTGTGGCTGAAGCTCAATACTCCGGAGGGCTAGCCCTGGGGGACTTTGAAAAACTAGCAAGAACACACAGGCAGGTAGAAAAAGAAAAAGATCCGAGGGTGGAACATGAGTCCGAGTCAGGCGTGCAACACCCATTGGGCTCACCGGGCTTCACTTCCCCCCCCCCCCCACCCCCCCCCCCCACCCCGTCGTGTGTGTCAGCCCGAGCTGAGGCAGCTTCGCGGGCTGGCGAGCGTCTAGTTGCGGCCACACCTGAGTACTTCACAGGTCTTTAAAAGACCATTTACTTGCTAGTGAGGCTTTTGATGTGATTTCACCCCTTTTTAGAGCCAGTCTGCCTATGGTTGGAAGAATTAGCCCCCCCCCCCCCCCCGACCCCCCCGAAACCTTTTTCAAACCTCCCGCCAAATTTGGCTCATTTCCCGCCTGGTCTGAGTACCACTGCTCAGTCAGTCCCAGACAATGCACAAGCACAGAGCGCCCTGCTTCATGACTCTCGTTGGGACTTCATTACACCTGTTCAAGCAAACAGCGAGGTTGGCTCTGCAGCTCTCCACCGAAGCAGACTCGGGAACGGTCCCAGCAGATCGTGCTTTGGTCTTTTTCTCTCATGAAAACATGATTGATGGAGAAAATGCCTCTTTTGCATGGTCACCCCCAATTTTATGGACATGCACTGGGATACCTCTAACCAGGCACCAGTGAAGACGCTCTGAGCATCAAAACATGTCTAAATTGGCTAAACTCTTATTGGCATATTTAACTTTCTAAAAAAGTGCTTAGCAAATGTTGCCAAAAGTACACCGAGGCATAGAAAGTTAAATGTCACATATGGACTAAAACACTTTTCTACTATCTACTAGTGACACAAATCAAACATGACTCCAGGCCTACCACTGCAGCATGGCTGCTGAAGTTTTGAAACTGCAACCTGACATGTCACAATAAACCCATTTGACAGGATGAACCTCCCTTTTAAATATTCATAGGTCACCCCATATAGGCCTTGTAGGCCACACGCCAGGATCCAAGATATTTAAAAGTAGGACATGCAGAAATGTAAAGTTAAAATGTCCTTAGAGTAACAAGCACTCAAAATCTATTGTCACGGTAGGAAGGCTGGAAGTAGAGAAGCAAAATTAAATAAGATTTCTACCCTCTCAGACTAGAGACCAGCTAGGAAAATGATTAAACAAATATTTCTCATATTTATTTAAAGACCGACTTAATGGTGAACTGGGATTTTTAATAACTATTAAATAAACCAGACTTTTAGAAAGTTACCTTTTCCCTACTTATTGCTCCTGGAGACTAATTTTTATGCATGGCCCGACCTTGTGTTGTTTTAGTTCGCGGAATTCCGTGGAGCGAAGTAAAAACTCAGCAAGATTCCACGGAGTTCCATCCCGGAAGACTATAAGATCACACGCAAGGACCGCACCGGCCACACAGGAGGAGGAATCGCTATCGTCCATAAAAAATCAATCCACATCTCAACCAGCTCTGACGTCAACCTCGCCAACTCTGAACACCTTCACTTCCAGATCCACATCGATCCCAAGACCACACTCAGAGGCACCCTCCTTTACAGACCACCAGGACCCCGCTCAAAATTCAGTGAAGACATCACGGACTTCATCACTCCACACGCGCTCCCCTCCAAAGATTACATCCTTCTGGGAGACCTCAATGTTCACCTTGAAAAGAACAACGACCGCAACACCACCACCCTCTTGGACAACCTCGCCAACCTCGGACTTAAACAACTGGTCACTTCCCCCACCCACATCGCAGGTCACACACTCGACCCCATCTTCACCTCCAGCAATCATGTCTCCTTCAGCCACACTACGGATCTCCTCTGGACTGACCACAGCTGCGTTCACTTCACCTACAACAAGCCGAAACCCACCAACCACCTCCAACCAACTCTGCAAAGAAACTGGAACAAAATCACCATCGACCAGATCTCCTCATCGCTCCTTCTAAACACACCAGCCCACTCTTCTAACCCAGACCAAGCCGCCGCCAACTTCACCCTATGGATATCCAACACCGCCGACATCCTAGCACCACTGAAAAAACGTCAAAGCAAACCTGGCAGCAAGAAGGCCTCCTGGTTCAACGATGATCTTAAGAAGTCCAAGAAACTCTGCCGCTCCCTTGAAAAAGCCTGGAAAAAAGACCCAACCACTAGCACCAAGGACGCCTTCAAAAACGCCACCCGCACACACCACCAACTAATCCGAAAGGCCAAGAAAACAGCATTCAAGGATCGACTAGACAACAACGCCCACAACAGCAAGGAACTCTTCAACATCGTCAAGGAATTTACCAACCCCTCGGCCAACTCCAACGACATCACCCCTTCTCAAGCCCTCTGCGACTCCCTGGCGTTATTCTTCCACAACAAAATTGCAGACATCCACAACAGCTTCGACAACCAACCCGGAGTCCAACCCACCCAACCACATGATGAACAACCTCCCCTCTTGAACACTCTTAACGATTGGAACCCAATCTCCACTGAGGACACCATCCGCCTGATGAACTCTATCCACTCAGGATCCCCCACAGACCCATGTCCTCACCACATCTTCAACAAAGCAGACTCCATAATAGCACCGCACCTCCGAGACGTCATCAACTGCTCCTTCAATTCCGCTACCTTCCCGGAAAGCTGGAAACACGCTGAACTCACCGCCCTCCTGAAAAAACCCACAGCGGACCCCACCGAACTCAAAAACTATCGCCCCATATCGCTCCTTCCTTTCCCAGCCAAAGTCATCGAGAAAGCTGTCAACAACCAACTCTCCGCTTTCCTAGAAGCCAACAAATCCCTCGACTCCTCACAATCTGGCTTCCGAGCAAAACACAGCACTGAGACCGCCCTCATCGCAGCAACAGACGACATTCGAACTCTACTGGACAATGGAGACACAGTCGCCCTCATCCTCCTAGACCTCTCTGCAGCCTTCGACACAGTCTGCCACAGCACCCTTTTACAACGCCTCAGAAACATCGGAATACAAGGAAAAGCACTTGAATGGATCACCTCGTTCCTCACCGGAAGAACCCAAAGAGTCCGCCTTCCACCATTCAAGTCCGAGGCCACTGAAGTCATCTGTGGAGTACCACAAGGATCCTCACTCAGTCCCACCCTCTTCAACGTATACATGAGCCCCCTTGCGGCCATCGCTCGCCAACACAACCTCAACATCATCTCCTACGCGGATGACACTCAACTGATCCTCTCTCTCACCAATGACCCCAGCACCGCCAAAACCAACCTACACGAAGGAATAAAAGAAGTTGCCGAATGGATGAAACAAAGCTGTCTGAAACTGAACTCAGATAAAACAGAAGTCCTCATCTTAGGTACATCCCCCTCTTCATGGGACGACTCTTGGTGGCCGGAAGCCCTTGGAAAAGCACCCATCCCGACAGACCACGCACGGAACCTAGGCGTTATCCTGGATTCTTCACTCTCAATGAACAGACAAGTCAACGCCGTATCCTCATCCTGCTTCAACATTCTTCGCATGCTCAAAAAAACATTTCGCTGGATCCCCACCGAAACCAGAAAAACAGTCACCCATGCTCTGGTCACGAGCCGACTGGACTACGGCAACACCCTCTACGCAGGCACTACCGCTAAACTCCAGAAGAAACTCCAACGAATCCAAAACGCCTCAGCCAGGATCATATTAGACATCCCGCGTAACGAACACATCTCTGGCCACCTGAAAGACCTCCACTGGCTACCCGTCAATAAGAGGATCACTTTCCGACTGCTAACCCACGCACACAAATCACTCTACGACATCAGACCAGAATGCCTCAACTCACGACTGTCCTTCTACACCCCCTCCCGCCAACTACGTTCTGCCAGCCAAGCCCTCGCCACTGTACCCCGCATCAACAAGACCACCATGGGAGGCAGATCCTTCTCATACCTGGCAGCTAAAACATGGAACTCACTCCCCACCCACCTTCGCCTTACCCAGAACCACCTAGCCTTTAGAAAGCAACTTAAAACGTGGATATTTGACAAGTAATCCTCCTCTCCTACCTAAGCGCCTTGAGACCCTCTGGGTATGTAGTGCGCTATATAAATTATCTGACTTGACTTGACAACAGCAGAATTCCACGAACACCACGTGTGTTCTATGTTTTAAAGAAATTGGTGGTGTGATGTAGACTTCTTTTGGTATGTCCTGGTCACCCATGGGCAGATTTCTTTTTACCTGCCCTTCTCCCACTCCCCCAACCCCTCACCTGTTTTGAACCTTAGGATGCTTGTGTCATCAGAGCCGAACTCTTCCGGCAGGGAGATGAACAGCACCCAGCAGGCATTCTGGAATCTGGATGCAGAAGACCGAGCCATTGTACCACATAGAGGCCAGCGATACCACTCAGCCCCAGCCAGCCTTCAGGGGTTCGAACTTCTCGAGCGCTTCCTGCCAAGCCACGGACCACCTCAGAGTTGCCCTTTCTACGTGTCAAGGGGAACTCTGCCTCCTCCGGGGCACCGTAACCCTGGTTCTCCCTCTTTCTGTCTACATACAGGACAGTCCCTTCTGGGGTCACTTCCACTGGAAGTGCAGGGTCCAGCCTTCATGCTGGTCTGGGCGTGCCATGTGTTTCCTCCTCCCCCACCAGACGCTCGAAGTCCGTTATATATATAGATAAAATTAAATCCCAACATCCAAAGCCTGTAGGAACAAGCATTGGCATAGCCAATAGGTTTCGCCTTTGGGACCTTATAAGTGCTGCTTAGCCATGCAACAGTTGATGTTGTTGCACCAAGGATATTGTGCTGCATAACTAAACGCTTATAAGGTCCCAAAGGCGAGACCTATTGGCTATGCCAATGCTTCTTGAATATAAGGATTCAACAGGGCATAAATGTGGTGATTTATCTTTAGTACGCAGATTTTTGTCCGCATACTGTTACTTCGAAAGCGTTACTACGCTTCCGATGTAACATTGCGTACCATTCCTACGCATGCATTGTTAGAACGCATGCATTGTAATGGTATGCTATCCACATCGTTGTTTGGAAAAGGAGGCGCTTACATTTCCAAACAACGAGGTGCAACACTGACGATGCAGGAAGACGGAGATTACAGGAATCAGGCATGACGGAGAAGAGAGGGACCACGGGGTGAGAGAGGTAAGTGGGGCTGTGTAGTTTTTAGGGTCGTGCAGGGTTGTGTTTGTACAGTGTAGAGTGGGGGAGGGTCGTAAGTGGGGCTGTGTAGTTTTTAGGGTCGGGCAGGGTTGTGTTTGTTTAGTGTAGAGTGGGGCAAGGTTGTAAGTGCAGAGTCTGGGAGGGAAGTGCAGGGGTAGTGATTTAGGGTTTAGGGTAGTGGTGTGGTGTTTGTGTAGGGTAGTGTTTCAGGGTTTAGGGTGTAGTGTTTTAGGGTTTAGGGTAGTGCTGTGGTGTTAGTGTAGTATAGGGTATTGTTGGGGGGTCGTGCAGAGAAGTGTTTCAGTGTAGGGTTCAGGACTGGGTTTAGTGTTTTAGGGTAGTGTCGGGGGGTAGTGTAGTGTTAGAGTGTAGGGTCAAGGCGGGGGAAAGGGGAAGGTCGTGTAGGGGGCAGTGCATTAGTGTTTAGGGTAGTGTAGTGGGGGTGAGTAATATAGGGTACTGTAGTGTTTGAGTGTTTGGGTGATTTTAGTGCGATGTTTTTAATTAGCATAAACCATTTGCGCTGGAAATGCATGCGCAGGTAAAACATGCGAAGTAATGGTTTATGCTAAGTAAAAACATTGCACTAAAATCGTGCGAAGTAATGGTATGTGAAGTATCAACATACATTCCATAAATGTATCTAATGGGCATATAGATTTTGAGATTCTATTACATTTGGGAAACGGAATATGGTGATGCACCCGATACATTACTTCTCTTCAGAATTATCTTTATAACTTGCAATATTTTAAACATGTTTGGAATATGTTATATGATCTGAACCTTAGACTCAAATGTTCAAATGAAAAATTCCTGTAGAAAACCCATCTGGGTTCCAATGGAAAGGTTTAGCTACCTTGCTATGCTTGCTTGTTGTTCGACACAGGCTGTGTTAACTAATATGCCATATCTTTGATGACATAGCTGGCCACCACCCCCCCCGCTCCTAATATTGTCCCAGCACTACTGGGTAAGCAAACACAAGCACTGTGTTTACAGAACATTCCTACCTTTCCGTAAGAGCTCAGGATGTGTGGAAAACACCCTGTTTGCAGAGCCCAGGACAGGTGTGGGAATAGACACATCTAGCCTGCAGCGAGCACCGAAAATGGACTTGGGCACTCTCAATGAGCAGACAGCTGGTTTGCCTGTTGGCTGTATGTGTGCAGTGAGTGTAGTGATAATGACAAAGAGGAGAGGACCCATTGTGCGGGGCGCGCGAGCTCTTAGAGCTGAGGTTTATACCAGGGCAGTGAGGCGCAGTTTACGTCAGAGACAAGTTTGCGCCACATAAGAAGCAGGCAGCCAGGTGTTAAGGTGGAGTAGTAAATACACAAGACAGTGTTGTATCTGTGTCTATGTACATGGCGACCATGGGGAGGGAGGGGGGGTCGACGGCCTTGTGCCAGTGTGCAAGATGTGAGAATGAAGCGAGGAACCATTCCAGATACTCCATGCCTAGGGCGCTAGGTGTTTTCCTACACCTGCCACATGTGCAGCTAAGAAACATGGCTGTTGGAAGAAATTACAGAGATGCACACCGCTCATCTGTGGGCGGAAACTGCCTCCCCCTAATGCAACTGTAGCGGCTGGGTGAACACATGGAGCAGCCCTAATACATTCGCTTCCAGTTCCACGTGGATTAACCTGGAGTCTTCCTTCCCGGTCAGCTCCATTGGCGGCGCCGGAAAGTAAGCGTTAATGTCCCAGACCTTGTCCTCGGCAAGAAGAGAGGTGCTAGGGAGGCACGGCCAGGCACACAAACTACAAGCGTGTCAGCAGGCGGCAACCCAAACAGGAAATGAGCACCTCATTCAGACGCCATTGGGGAACTGCACACGGTGTCCGATTAAAAGAGGGCTCGAACACAACACCTCAAAGAGCAGTCCAATGCTCAGAAACACTAAATTATGCGACAAAAAAAGGCAAATTATACTGCACATTTTGATAGTATTTTTATACTTTTTACATACGGTAATACTGCATGGGCAAAGACATCACTTTATTGGTAGAATTAAACAGCCAAATAGAGAAAAACAAGTTAAACACAAGCGCGCACGCCTCATGCTTAAAGTTAAACAAGAAGCATGAGCAAAAAGTGGAAGTGAGTGGTGCATGCGCACGATGGGAAAAGTGAAAGTAGGCTGGCGAGTGGTGTGCGATGTGCGCACACCATGACGAGAGAGGAAAGCCATATGGCGCCTCTGCTCGTCATTGTGCACATAACCGCACACTCTAGGCCAGCTAGTTTTTGGTAGGACTTTTAAAAGCCCGTTTACTATATTTCTCGCAGAGCAGTGCATGCGCAGGCGCAGGCGAGACCTAAAAAGCACTGTGAGTGAAAGAAATAAGTCCAACACAAGCCACACCCACTAACGAAGAAGAACGCAAAAGCATTGAAACTAAAGCGTGGGCACGAAGATATCAGTAGTAGCATAACTGCTGTACTGAGTCGTTGCTGGAACGTAAATCCATGCGCCGCGGTAAAGTGGTTCATTATTGGCTATCCGCTGATACTGAGGCAATGCCCAAGCGCCTGTCTTCAGAAACCAACATATAACATGAGTGGCGGGCTGCTTTCCTGTCCTAAACACCTTCGCAGCAATCAGGGCATGCTTGCTTAATCATTTAAAAAATCAAGCTTGGGGTACAAGAAGGTTGAATGAGGTTTGCCAATCTCTCACTCTCTCTCCTTCCTTCCCTCTGTCTTTCACGCATACATACACACGCTTTTTCTCTGTCACTATCTCTCACACACATGCAAGCACACACACACACAAACACTCTTTCACACACTCTTGCAAACACGTGCAATCTCACAAACACGCACACGCATACGCTCTCTCTCACACACAAGTATACACACATGCTCCCCCTCACACACTCAGTGATTGAATTGGGTTTAGATTGAAAAGGATTCTTTGCTTCAACAGCAGACAGTTGGAACAGAAACAGTGGGGTTATTCAAGGCAGAAGCATGATTCACCAAAAATAAAAAACATATATTGAATAGGTGTATTCGCTTCAGCCATGGGCTCATATTCTGGAGAAAAAAAATGCTAAAAGAAGCCTTACCCACGATTGCCCTGAAAATATCATAATGGGCCAGGTGATGTTACCGGGAGCCATGCAGCTTAGAGGAGTTACATTACCTAAATAATACACTGACCCCAGCTGGTAATCTTCCCAGTCTGTTCACTCTTTGCTGTTAGTAATGTTAGCGCCGGGTGCAGCAGTTAAAACATTCAGCTTGTTGCAGAGTGATTGGTAACTCAGCGTTCTCCATGGAATGCGGAGTTGCCGAATTGCGCAAACAGAGCGGAATTTTATGCCCAGACCTACTAAACTGCATTAGCCTTCAACTGTCACCCAGTTGGTGAACAGCCTTGACTCGATGTAAAAACTGCTCCCAGAGCCCACAATGGCATGGGTGAGGGAGGTGTTTTTGTTCCTTCAGCATAAAGACCAGTTGGGCGCTGACCACGAGCTTTATTTATTTCAAAGGGGCCTCCTCTGTCACAAGTCGATTTCAGAAGACATCTGCACAGGCCCCTTCTTTTGTCCTACCAGTCCGGCAGGCAGGTAGGCACCAACCCAGTGGCAGGCAAGCTGTCAACAGAACTAGTTTGGAGTGACCACCGGGGAGGGACTGCTCATTACCCGGGTAACACCTCTGTGTGGGCACACAGGCGGTGTGCAACGGGAGAAGGTTTTCTCCATCTTAGACTTAGTGAGTGAGAGGCACCACAGGATTGTTTGTGCTTGAACACAGAAGAACCACTTTAAAATTGGGTAGGGTTACACCTGGGGACTTTTACCCAATTGGTTAGGGAAGGGCCAGAGTCACCCTCGCCTACAAGCTAGTGTCCGGCATAAAAGTGACAACTCCAGGCACTTTGTCAAAACAGTACTGGACGTGTGGAAGAGTGGAACAAGGACTCCGCCTTCTGTTTCAGACCTGCGAGGAGACGTAAAGGACTAGACCTGCTCCCACTAGTATCAAGGGCAAAGAAGTGGACCCCAAGGGTCAGTTAACCGACCTCTGGTGTAAACTACAGAGCTACAATAAGCTGCGAGACCTTTTCCTGAAGTGCTCAGCTGACTAGTTCCACCTGGGCCTGCCTGGCCTCTGTTGGTGACTCTTTCTGTTGATCTCTGCTGGAGTGAGTGCTCCAGCAGAGATCAACGGTTCTGTTCCTGAGGTCCTGGGATCTTTGGCTGTGTCTAACCGGAATTCTCTTGACATCCCTGAAAATCTGGGACTTAAAACATTTTGGACTTGAAGACACCGGAGGACAGGGACAAACATGAAAAGCCAATCTGGATACAGGGGGCTGCTCGTAGGCTGAAGAAACAGGATTCTCTTCGTTGGCGCTTCCCCACAGCATCAAATGAACTCAAAGGCATTCAGCCGCTCGGAGGCCCACGCCGCCTTACCCCGAGCAAGGATTTCAAGCTCTGAAAACGAGCAAAGTCCAAACTTCGAAATCTTGACTGAACAAAGGCTCCAAAAGTATCTGAGTGATGAGAGCACTTCATGGACAAGAAAATCGAATGTTCCTGCTCTGCGTTTTATCTTCCTAAAGCAATGGCTACACTGGGACCTTGCCCAAAGAGTATCGGCCATCATGGAACCCTCCTCGGATAAGCATGCTGCCGTGTCCCTCTGAAGGATTCTGCCTTTCATTGTTGTGACTAGGTCTCAAGGAAAAACATCCAACAGGGTGAAACCTGGCTGGTATATCCAACCTGCTGGGCATCATGGTCAGACAGAAATCACATTTAGGACTCGGTCGACTGTGACCAGTTGAACCACATTGGTGCCATTTTTTCACTAAAATCTTCTAAAATTCATATCTCCAGTTCTTATCGGGCTTATGTTGTTTTGGTGTCATTCTGTTCGTATCTTTACATTAACTTATTATCTATGTTTATAACTGGAGTGAGATTTTTACTGTGTTGTGTTTTTGACTTATTACCTGTTTTGGTGCTTCTAAATGCTTCAGCATTTTATTGAGTTAAGTCCGTCTGCTCTGTGCCATAGATACTGTTCGAATTACTGAAACATAAAACTGGGTCTAACACGAGAGTGACCTTGTGACCTTGTTACATGTGCTGGACTACCACTCACCCCAATTAATAATTCACTTTGTCACTCTAACTATGAAGAGGGCAGAGGTTTCTGTTTTCCAATCCACTTAAACTACTGCTGGAGCTAACACTAGCCGGCACTGTGTTGTCCTCAGCGTCATCCATTTTACAGTCAGGCAAAACGTCTTGTTACCGATCCCATGTAAATGATACCCCTACAAATGTGCTGCCTCACAATAACATGGCCTCTGCTTGTGGCGTAGCCAAGTGTTTAGATATGAGGTCCATTAAAGAGCTCCTTCAAAACATAGTGGGAAAGTGCTTTTGTTTAAGCAACATTAGGGGGAGAACACGGGTGAAAGAGTAAAATGGTAAGCATGGGCGGGGAGAAGCACACAGGCAAGAGAGTGCACCAAGAGTAAAGGTGAGGAGAGAAGAGCACGGGTGAAACACAGTAAAGCAGACAGGAGGAGAAAAGCAATGGAGGTGAATGTCAAGGCAATCATGTTCATTCACCGACACATGACTATCATATCAGCATGTTTATTCACCAACACATGACTATCATAACAGCATGTTTATTCACCAACACATGACTATCATAACAGCATGTTCATTCACCGACACATGACTATCGTATCAGCATGTTTATTCACCAACACTTGACTATCATAACAGCATGTTCATTCACCGACACATGACTATTGTGTCAGCATGTTCATTCACCAACACAACTATACTATCAGCATGTTCATTCACCGGCACATAACTATCATATCAGCATGTTCATTCACCGTCAGCATGTTCATTCACCGACACATGACTATCATATCTGCATGTTTATTCACTGACACATGACTATCGTATCAGCATGTTCATTCACCGACACACGACTATCGTGTCAGTCATTTGTCGGTGAATGAACATGCTATCGTATCACCATGTTCATTCACCGACACATGACTATCGTATCACCATGTTCATTCACCGACACATGACTATCGTGTCAGCATGTTCATTCACCGACACATGACTATCGTGTCAGCATGTTCATTCACCGACAAATGACTATCGTATCACCATGTTCATTCGCAGACACATGACTATCGTACCACCATGTTCCTTCACCGACACATGACTATTGTGTCAGCATGTTAATTCACCGATTCATGACAATCATATCAGCAGGTTCATTCACCAACATATGACTATCATATAAGCATGTTCATTCACCGACACATGACTATCATATAACCATGTTCCTTCACCGACACATGACTATCGTATCAGCTTGTTCATTCACTGACACATGACTTTCATATCAGCATGTTTATTCACCGACACATGACGATCGTATCACCATGTTCCTTCACCGACACATGACTATCAAATCAGCAGGTTCATTCACCGACACATGACTTTCATATCAGCAGGTTCATTCACCAACACATGACTATCATATCACCATGTTCATTCACCGACACATGACTATCGTGTCAGCATGTTCATTTGCCGACACATGACTATCAAATTAGCAGGTTGTTCACCGACACACGACTATTGTGTCGGCATGTTCATTCACCGACACATGAATATCCTATCAGCATGTTCATTCACCGGCACATGACTATTGTGTCATCATGTTCATTTACTGACAATTGACTATCAATCATTCACCGACATTTCACTCCTGGAAACGTCACACTGGAGAGCAGTAGGGTTGCACCAAAGACTATTCTGAAGACTCTAATTCCACAACATTGTGCATCTGGATTCCGGATCAGAAAAGGAGGATTCGGTTTGAGCTGAGAGTCGCTCGTCATCACTGAAAAGGGACACACTCCCAGGTAAGTACTAATTTAAGCTTTAATGAACCGAAGCATCAATCGCCCGGAAGCAACTGATAACACAGAATTGCTCATTCTCAAACATTCCACGCAGGGCACTGACCCTAACACTCCATCTAATCATTAACCTTTCACGGTGTACCTTGCTTCCTGAATCAGGAGTAGGCTTCTCTACTGCACCCTATGATGGTGGTACAACTGGTGAAGTCTGATGCTTCCTTTTGGACTTCTAATGCTTTCATGGCGCCATGAGGTCTTTAAACATTGTAGGTGGTCTGCACACCATTTTCTCCCAATATGTTCCGTTTCGTTTAGACCAAAGACATTTTTAACAAATTGCGTGCAACCCAGGTTGTGCAAGCCCGATACACTGATACTAAGTAACATGTGGGGAGCGCGTGGTCACACGCTCCACTCCCAGGTGCACTGCGTATGAGGATTCCATATCCAAAGCAATTTTAAACCATTCGACTTCTTCACAATTTATGCAATATTCTTCCTGAATACTTGTCATTTTGCTGTCATCACATTCATCAAATCCACATATTCATCGTACTGTATTTAAGAAACTTCTCGTATTTCCATGTGTCCATCCAGACTTCTTTTGAAAATAAGATCCTAATACACTGAGTGGTTCAGAGCAGCATTCTTTTATCTCATTTCGAACCCAATGCATTTCAGGCTAAAATCCAGCCCTTCGTCAGGGGTAACTGTGAATGGACAATTTTACATAATGCATTATTTACAGATGATATCAATATCTTAATTACAGTCTTTTTAACAAAGCCATTTCAAATGCAAGCAGTATAGTGTTCAAAACTAGTCAATACTAAATGAAATGCACCACTACCCCAATCCTTGATTCCGTGCTAAAACCGTTTATTAATCTAACCCTCCAAAATTATTTTATCACTATTTGGGAGTTCCCTTTACCAGGCATTAAGGAAAAGCTTATCTGCAATCACGCTCGGGAAATACTATTTCTATTACCATACATTTATCCGTCTTGACAAAACTACCATTGTTATTGTTTTCCTTCCAACAAGTCCGTACAGCACTCATAGGTTTTTATGCCTTCTTTACACGTCTAAGCATTATGATGCAACCCCATTCTCCCGCCTGACATACCTGCTCATTATTTCTTCTCTTTCAGCCCACGTTGCACGCTGCAGGTAATTGAATCTCCCACGTGTGTAAACCGGAGCTTTAAGCACATCCTGTTCCGCCCACTTCCTCCCCGAACGGGATTCCCCCACAATTGTAAACCTAAACTACATTCCCCACAGTGCATCACAATATATGTACCGAGTTTCATTCTGAGTTCATTCTTGTTCAAATAAAACATATGCTTGCAAAAAGTGTCCGTAATCCATCTCTATTCAAAAATGCATTACTGTCCTGTCATGTATTTGTGTGTGCCTATGGGTGTGTGTGTGTGGTAGTAATTGCTGTATGCTGAGCTCGTCCATAGGGTACAATAGGTCTCACATTTGCGAGAGATTAAGCAAATGGCAATGTAAATGACAATGCTATTTATTTATCTGTTTTCAAAACCAACACATAAATACAAATGTTGTCATTTACAATGCAATAGCTCTAACTTTTCGAAAGGCGAAACCATTGCATTGTAAATGCTTGTTTTTGCATTTGTCACCCCGAGTGGGCTGGGTATGCTCAGACGCGAGTCCTGTGCTCTCCACACCACTGGAGTCAAGCTATCCTGGCTGATGACGGCTGATAGCCAGAAACCGGTCCTAGGATGCTTGATTCTGGTCCAGGTAAGACATGGCTTGGCAGCTCGGGCTGGACTGTTCCCATGAGGCAAAGGGTCAAGGCTGATTTGCATATGGCCATGTCTGAACTGGGGTGGTGTGGAGTGCAAAAAAAACGATGGATTTAGGCCCAGATCTCTGTACTGGGGTGAATGTATGACATTGTTCTGCATTCTGTCCATCAACTGTTGTATTAATAGTGGCAGAGACCATTTGATGAAAGATCGACCAGACACAGAGTTGGATATCGGCTCCACTGGAGGTAGAGAGATAATGGTTCGCTGTTGAGGCACCCACCGGAGCAACAAACCATATGCTGGACCAGTGGGCTCTTCTGCGCAATGGCGGTCCAAGAACAGCCAGTGGAATCGGTGTGAGGATTTGTACAGCTGCAGGAACTGATCCAGAGCACACGATGAGAGGAGTACTGAAGGCAGGGAAAAACAACAGAAAAACTGTGCCTGTTGATCTGAGACTCCTGAGTAAAATTTCAGAGAAGGGCAAAGAGGAGCAAAAGGTGAACATCGAAGCAGTAGAAGCCAATGGTCTGAAAGGCACAGTGTCAAAACTACAGGTGATGTGCCTACAACTAGTGACTAAAGTTGAAGAACTGGAAGGTAATTTTCATATGAACAATACGCACTTAAACAGAGTTCTAGAACAAACCAAGGATCAAGAGTGGCAGCCGATCCGGAAGGTACTCTGTCCCCAAGGTTTATCCTCCTGATGTCCTTTGTGAGGGCCGATGCGGAACTTTAATTGCACGGAGAGAGATGCTGTTCTGCAGGCTGCCCATGGTCCATTACTTGTAGACCAGTTGGAAATCCTGCTGAATCCCGATTTTACACAGACCGCCTAAAAGCAGTGATGTATTTCTGAGGCAGTTAAATGGGAACTCGGAAGCTTAAAAATAAATGTATGACTCTCTTCCAAGCCAGACTTTGTGTGATTGCGGAATGGAAAACATGACCTGGAGACATCTGGGACTGGCTTGAGGGGTGGCGACCAGAAAAGAGCTCAGATCTTTCCAACCGACTCCATGCATGGGTACACCCAGAGAACAAAGCGGTGCATGAGCTCACAGATCCTGCTTGGGCGATGAAAGCTCCTGCAAGAAGTTCAGACTCTGCCGGTGTTCACCGACGCGCAGATGCAAGTAAGGGTGGGATCAGCAACTTGCAACCAGATTTGTCAAACTGCTGATGCAAAGGGACAAAACTGGAAGAGTTGTCGGCTTGTGAAGGGGCGCAGGATCAGCAAATGTCTTACTTCTGCAGATGAAGTAAGATCTGAAAACTGGAGCAGGACGATTGCCCACAACCTTTGGTTTCACGCTGACTGAGGGATGGGAGGCGGTGGGTGTACCCCAATCCCTTTCGGCGGGGATCCCCCATTGGGAAGTCCTTGCTGTAAATGCGTCCATTTTTAGAAGGCTGTTTTGAGCTAATTCATCATGTTAGTGGGACAGTCATCTCAAGCATTGGGAGCAGTGCAGGCTTGGTGTTCGCCACATGAGAGTGCAGGGTGGGTTTGTTTTGGTGCAGCTGGGGGCACTAATTGCAAGTCTGCATGGACATGCTCTGGTTGGGCTATGCTACATTCTACATTGCACTGCAAGATTTATTTACTATATGTTTGAAATACAGCGTTCTTTAATGTTGTCGCGGAGGTTACAGTTTGCGTAGATCTGAGGTCTTCAAACTGTGGGGGGTGCCCCCATGGCGGGCCGTTGCTGTATTTCTCAGGTGTGGGTGGATGATGGGTAGTGCAAATGCCTCATCAAGCACTTGTAAATGGAGACTGCCTGGTAGTGTGTCTTTACTAATTTGGTGTGTTTCCAGGCTGTCTTGTTTACTTGCAGCAGTGCATAAAAGTGTGGAAACTGATAAACAATAAATACTAGTTAAACTAATGGGTGGAAATGCAGTGTTTACATTATGAAACCTCAATTGGTTAATGCAATCACCAGAGGAGTGTGTGAATGTGTGATCGTGTGTATATATGAGTGTGTGTGTGATCAGAACATGACAGAATTGAATCCCGATTGCCCCAGTGAGGATAACGATGAGTACTTCTAGTGCTACAAGGTCCCGGCCTGTAACAGAAAGCACTGTGAAAATGCAAGTCACTTTTTTTTAATTGTATTACGCACAAGCTGCCGCAACATGATTTAGTGTTTAAGATAAAACAAATACTTTCAAAGTATATCTTTTCATCATATGTAACCACACTGTACCTCGTGCAAACGTTTGTAGCAGTGCCCGCCCTTTAAGAGCGTGCACCCCTGAACTCTGCAGATAACACCTCGACATTACCGGCCAAAAAGAATACATACTTGTCCTCATGAAGCTTTAAGTAACTCCATCACTTCAAGCCTGTCCTGCCTCCCAAGCAGCCGTTATATGCGGTGATTGTACACTTCATTCTCCCTCATTCGGCTTCACAGCACTAGAACAGAGAGTGGGGTGCAAGGAGCCCTGGAGCCTCAGAGGAATGGCCTTGGAGAAAGAGGAAAGCAGAGAGACCCATGGGTTTGCATGGACGAGATGGACCAGGAAGGGGGGGGGGGGGGGCTGTTTGGGGCACAGACAGAGCTTGCTTCGAGGGATGCCCGGAGGAAGGTGGGGCGATACTGGGTCTTGTTTGTGCAGCAGGTGCAGTGAGCCTGGTACAAGGGGTGTGGTGAGCCACTGCACCCGCATGATGGCCCTCTTACTAGAAACACAGACGAGGGGGTCATTTTCCCTGCAGGTTAGACTCCAGGTCCCCACGGCTGCGTAAGGCACAGCCCTCGCCTCCCCCCCCCCCCGCAGCAGGCGGTGAGAGGTGTGGCTGGCTCACCCCTCCTTTTTCACACTATGAGCAAACAGACCACTCTCAACCTCAGTCCTTTAAGTGAAGGCACAGTAGAGTCGGCAGCGGACACAGCCTGCTTTGGAGGGATGCAGGTAGGATTGGTGTAGCAGGTGCAGTAGCACCGGAGCCAAATGTGTGAGGAGCCGACGAAGCCCCCATTATTGCAGTTTTACTACCCTTCCTAGCTTGCATTAGTGCCCAGTGCACTCTTACTGCCCACAAGCATTTGAGATATCATCAGTGATGTCATCTCAAATGCTTGTGGGGACCAAGCAGATGCCCTTATAATAAAGTTGTACAGAAAACAACACCAAAACGTGTTGGCTTTGCCAATGCTTGTTCATGCATGGAAACTGATTCTGCCATTCATCAATTTGACATTTCAACACTCACTGAAAGTGTCTTAAACAAGTGGCACAAAGGCTCAGTCCTTTAAAAAGGTTCCATTATTAATATGGACTCGGGGTTCCTACAGCTCGTGCGTGGAAAGCCCCGGATGGCCGCTGATTGTCCGGATTCTTTCCGTGTATTTAATGTATTCGCTCATTAAGTGCCGAAGTGGATAGAGCACCGTTAAAAACAAAGCAGCCGACAGACATATATCAATAGATAGCAGTAATAGCGAACACACAAGCGGAAGTAAAGGAATGAAAACATGGAAAAAAATAACAATTCATTAATAATTCAATCAGAGAAAGCCAGGTTAGAAAAGTCAAGGCGTTACTAAGTTTGTCGCACCGGGCACAGCTGGAAGCATGGTGAAGGTCTGGTCGGCCGCACTCAGAGCGCCAGTGACTATAAAGCACTTGGAATACAGCAAACTGGACACCTGTCACTACTTCAAGAGTCACCAGGTCCAACAAACTTCACGCCAGGCCCAAAGTCCTCAACAGCTGGAGGTGAAAGGCGGGAAAGACAGGAGGTGAAGTCTGACAGGGGAGCAGCTGAGGAGAGCGCCTATTGGAGGAAGCAGCACACCTAGAACCTTCTAGAGCATGCCCTGCGGCCCCCTGGGCTGGGAGAAGCCACCATCCCAGACTACAGCAAGAGGCGGAGCAGGAGCCAGGGCCCTGAGCAGTGTCTGGCCAAGTCTGGCCTCAGTTCAAAGTGCCAGGGTAACTCGTGAACATTTGTTTGCGGCAGGTGCGGAAGTAGCAACAGTGCAAACACATGTCAAAGGAGAAAGGAAAACCAACCAAAAGGGAATTCCCATCATCGCAGCGTGAAAGACCAAGGGGCGGGGCTTGGTTCTGAAACCAGAGGGGGCTTTATTGTCTCAACAAAGGAAACCTGCTAGAGGCGTCATTTAATATTTTACTAATTTGCAGCATGATGGATTGTCACATCGTCAACGGTGGAAGAATTTAGGTACAAGTCTACAATTGGTTAAAAAATGAGGCTTTTATAAGAGATTATTTTGCAGATGAAACAACGGAGTACAATATCCCTGGAAATTGAGTAACAGGACACGTGAGAGAAGTGCAAGAGATTCGGCAAAAACCAAGTTAGTGTTAAAGTTACTGTACAACCTCTTCGACCTTTAGAGCTAACATGTGCTGCCCAACATCCATGGACTCGCGAGACCTTATCAAGCCTATGAATGAAACGACCTGCAGGAAAGAGGAGGCCTGGGAGGCAGCAGGCCTACCTGCAGCCAACTCTCAGCCACAAAGATGACACCCAAAGCATGTCAGACAAGAGCACCATCAACAGACTCTGCAAAATGGAAAGGGCCAATGAGTGACGAGCAGTTCAAAGCAGGCTCAGACAAAGCTTGAGGCAGAAGGCTTTACAAGGGAGGCCTTCTAAAGGGAGAGAGTGTAGAGGAGGTATGTACACACAGTATACATCCCATCAGTTGTGCTAACAGGAGTAGGTGGACTTGAACAGTGAAACAGAACCTACATGGGGAGCAGAGCTCCACGAGGGTCTTACCAGACTCTTGCCTGGTCTTTGTGCTGCACTGGACTCCATCACTCTTGAATAAGACGCCGCGGCCGGACTCACTGAACGTTTGGAGTGAGAAGAGGGATGTAAAAGACCTCATTCGTGAGGAGGATCTGACCCAATCAGGAAGCTGTCTGGGGTTAAGAGGCCCAAGAGACAGGGCCAAGGATCCCAATATGAGAAGACAACCGTGGTCTCCAAACCCTTCCTTCCATTGAAATCCACTCTCTCCGCTGAAAGAGTGAGGGCGCGTTAACCTATAGACCTCTCTGTAACATCCACCTGCTAAGGTAACCAAGGTGAGCAGGAATCTTTACTAGCACCTGTGACTCCTACGGGGGATACCCCCTCCCTCCCCAGCAGGTCACACTAATCTTTGCTGAAGAATACTGTAATGCCATCTATGTGAGACTCACTGCAAAGTCCACAACTGACGGGAACTGACCGCCAAGCAGCTCGCCTTGGCGTCAGCACATTAACCCACCGCGACAAAGTGACGTGTTGCGGCTCGCATGGACCCCAGAGTCTAGGGTCTGGCATGGACCACATAAACGACTCAGCCGAAGCTGCCCTGCTGGACACCGACTTACCGTCACAGACGTGAGGAAGATCCAGCTGTCCGTCAGTCTGCGGGCCTGAGCGCAGAGGGAATGGGACTTTGACACAAGACGTGTGGAGTATAGGTTAGGTTAAGCAGTAAAAGGGGTGGGTCACCTGCAAACTATCAGCCAGCCATATCAGGCAGGGGGAGTCACGTCACACCCTCACTTCAATGTTCACAAGACAAGAGTAAAACTTTGAAAATAAGGAGAGGAACACCTATAACCTTTCACTCCACACCGGGTTAAAGTCAAACTTCTCACAGATTATAAACAACACTGAAAACAAATAGCCAAGGTCACTTTTGGAAAAGAGACTGATCATTCAAAACATTTTTAATTCAAGAATATGTGAAGTAATAAGACTCAATCAACAAGAAAACAATAGTAGTCCCCCCTCAAGAGTGTTGTAACACAAGCCTAGAACAGTCTGTTGTCAATAGTTTTTAGATTTCCACTCTGCTAGGACTGGAACCTTTAGTCCTAAAGCTGAGAGACCTGAACACGACTAGTCCAACTCCTGGGAATGGAGAAGCATGAACCAGGGGACAGCTCACCTCCAACACTGACAAGGGGAACAGCGTTTACAACAAAACTTTTACAACAAAGTACCTTTACGACGCAACCATTACAACGCAAGTCATTACAACAACTTGCGCTGGGGGGCGCTCTAGGATAGGGAACAGTTTTAATTTACTATCCAACACCTTCCCTACTATTCACGGGGACTGGATTTGGAATAGTAAAATAAACTATTCACTATCCAGCGCCCCCCAACGCAAGTCGTTGTAACGACTGGCGTTGTAAAAGTTGTGTCGTAAAGGCATGCGTTGTAAAAGCATGCGTTGTAACGACGTACATCCGCTGACAAGATACAAAGGAGCATTTCAGAACAACTGCTCTTTACCCCCCAAAAACGACATGGATCTCAGTGGGGAAGAATGTGGGAGGGATGATGAGAGGCAGGTTGGACAAGCATCCGTCCTCAGCAGCAGAACCATTCTTTAAGCAGACGATGATCCCGGCTGCAGGACTCACCGAGAAGATTGGCATTTCTACCTTCTCCATTCCACTTTCCTCTCCCTCCTTTTGCAGCCGCCCTTTGAAGCTCTTCCTGCAGCTCTGCCAGGCTGCACACCCCCGTGCCCTTAGTCTGCTCTCACTGTGTATCACTGCTCCACGGAGGTAAGAAGTAGAAAATGTGAAGGAAGAAATCAACTATGGAAAAGGTATGATAGAAGAGAAACTAAATGGGAGAAAAGAGGCGCAGGAGAGTGAAGTTGGAAGGCGACAGAGGGGAGGGAAGGGTGGAGGGGAATAGTGGGGGCAGGTTTAGAGCGAAAAGAGCTATGGTGAGCTGGAGGAGGGGGGGCAAGAAATGAGAAGGAGGTATATAAACACACACAGAAGGCGGAGCGCGCAGCAGACGCGACTGGGGTATGAGACTGCCTGACATATACCTAGCGCTAGCTGTTGACACTCAGAAGCTGACTTAAGAGCTTTTTTTAACATTTATTCTTTATTTTGCGCCGTCTTTCACCTTTTAATTCCTGTTGTGGTTGCTGCTTGCCGGTTGCACGCTAAGCCCCGCCCCGGCATTTCCCCGTTCCACCGCGGGCTAATTATCCCGATCGAAGTGGAGTGAAAGTCTGTTTCCGGGTAGGCGGCGGTCTAGTGGTGCTGCTGGGACGGATATAAAACACACACAGAAGGTGAAGCGGACGCGCGCAGCGACGCACCTGAGTCGTGCCAGAGTCAGGCCCGTCTGTGCCCGTCCGCGCCAGACCAGCGCCAGCAGCCAGTCCCGTTCCTCGAAGTAAAGCGCCCTATGGCACTCTTAGATACTTCCGATTAGAACTCCTTTCCCTAAATACCTCCCTTCCCTCCAGTAATAGGCACATCCTGAAGCACGTACCTTTGTCCTTGTCTAACCATCTTATATGCTTGTATAGAAATGTCCGTTCCCTTCCCAAACACTCTCTTGAAATATGGGCCCTATTAGACCAAGAATCACCAGACCTCTTTTTTATCACGGAGACCTGGCTCCAAGAAACATCTTTCCCGGACTTAGCAACAGCGCTGCCTACGGGTTATAATATTCTAAGACTAGACAGGACCGCCAAGAGGGGCGAGGAACAGCTACAGTCTACAAATCCTCCATAAAAATCTCAACTATTGACACGCAAATTACTGAATGGGGTGAATTCCTCATCTTTTCCCTTGATCTAAACGATAAGGAATCGTGGAAAGGAGCGCTTGTCTATAGACCGCCTGAAAACAAAACCTACTTCGCCACTCAGCTATTGGACACTCTGGCCCCTCATGTCTTAGCCTGTAAGAATTTTCTGCTAATAGGATATTTTAATCATCATATTGAGCTGAGGCAATAGATACATACCTCTGAATTAATAAACAGCATCAATGCATTGGACATGACGCTACTAGAAACCGGTCCTACGCACAAGGCCGGACATACCTTAGACCTCCTATGTACTAACTCCCAGGGAATTCAGATTGTGGATCTGTATCCAGTCCTATGGTCGGACCATGTGATAATAAAGTTCAACATTAGAGTGATCGCGATCAAACCTCTCCACCCAAAGAAGGTAAAAATGAGTAGGGCCCGGAACAAAATCAATCCTGATTCTTTTACCAGCGCTTTTTCGCCTCCCCTTGTGACTCATAATGCTGATCCAGATAAGGTGGCAAAAGACCTAGATGAAGCAGTCACCATGGCATTAGATCACACAGCCCCAAAACAGGTAACTAAATGCCCTAACACAAGATCCCCCTGGTTCACACCAGACTTAAAACTAGTGAAACAGACCACTAGGTCCACCGAGCGTAAATGGCGTAAAACAAAGAATGCTATGGATAAACAACAATATAAGATTGCACACAAGGACTATATGAGCCAGATAGCCGTAGCGAAGAAAATCTATCTAGGAACTAGAATTGAACAAGCGGAAAACTCGCATAAAGAGCTATACTCCATAGTAAAAATCCCTCTTCTTGCCAGCCACCTACCACTGAGTCCCAAGAGTGGGCCGACAAGCTTTCCACCTACTTTAAGGACAAAATAGATGATATTCATAAGGCCTTTCCCAATGGGACTGAACAACCTAATGTAAAGGACAAGGACACAAGTTCATTTAATACGTCTACTTCTGAACAATCATCCTTGTTTAAAACCTTGTTAGAATTTCATACTCTCACTGAGGAAGAAGTTAGCGACAAATTAAAGAAAGCAAAATCCGGTTCCCCAAGCGATCCTGCATCTGCCCAGACTTTAGTAAAAATAGCCCCTGCCATGATAACTGAAATAACGGCAATTTTTAATCTATCACTAGCCCAAGCCACCTTTCCTGCATCTTGGAAAGAAGCAACGGTTAGACCCATTTAAAAAAAAGAATAATGCTGACCCGAAGCAACCAATAAACTATCGTCCTATCTCCCTCTTACCACTGTTTGGCAAAACAATGGGGTCACTAATCAATATCCAATTAACCAAACATTTGGAGGACAATATGCTATTGGACACCTCCCAATCGGGCTTTAGAGCCTGCCACAGCACCGAGACCGCCCTTCTGGAGGTAGTTGATAACATCCGGCTGGCCATGGATGCAAAGCAATCTGCCATCCTGATCTTATTGGACCTGTCGGCGTCCTTCGACACCATCTTACACAGCGTTCTGTTAAGGGGGCTGGCTGAGATTGGTGTCGGGGGTCCCGCACACAGGTGGATCCAGAGCTACCTAACAGGGAGACGGTCAAAGGTCAAAATTGGTTCATTCTCTTTACCTTATGTGGAAAACGATAAAGGTGTCCCTCAGGGTTCAATTTTGAGTCCAACTTTATTTAACGTATAGTTATCACCACTGGCCAAGGTAATCAAAGCCTATGGCTTTGATACGGTATCCTACACTGACGATACCCAGATTTTGATAACCTTAGGCCCCAACCCTTTAGAAGCTAAAGTTAGATTCCAATAATGCATGATTTCCGTTCGTAAGTGGATGACAAACAATTATTTAATGTTAAACGCCGGAAAAACGGAAATCATGCTGTTTGGTATGGCCAACAAAGTTTGGACGGATGAATGGTGGCCTCCGTCGCTAGGCCCATGTCCAGCCCTGAAAAATTCAGTTAGGAACCTTGGAGTCACCATCGATGACAAACTGTCCATGTCCCCACATATAAATAAAGTTGTTCACACCAGCATTGGGCTAATGAGAAGCCTCAGAAAAATATTCAAGGGGATTCCACTCACTTCCCGGAAACCCCTTATTCAGGGCCATATAATCAGTCGACTTGACTATGGCAATGCGCTACTTGCTGATGTGAACGAAAGCTCCTTAACCAAGCTTCAGACCCTCCAAAATTCAGCAGCAAGGTTGACCCTCGAGCTTCCACCTTGGCTCCCAATAAGAAAATGTATCAAATTTAAAATATGTTGCCTGGTGCATAAATCTATAAATGGACATGGTCCCAAATACCTGCAGAGAAAACTCCAGGGTTATTGTCCAGGGACAACCCTCCGTTCATCTAACAAACACCTTTTAAGATCCCAAAGGTTAGGACGGTCAGTAATGGGGACAGAAGCTTTTCCAAAATAGGTCCCACCACTTGGAACACTCTACCATTGTCCATCAGAACTGACCTTAATCATAAAACGTTCCATAAAAATCTCAAAACTTGGCTCTTTAACTGATATAAAATCTCCTGTCTATGTTTAGTCCAGCCTTCCGCAAGCGCTTTGAGACCGAACGGTGATTCATGCGCTATATAAAAATAAATACATAACATAACACTGATGGGGAGGGGGGGTAGAGGAAGAGACCAGAAGGAGAGGTGATACAGAGGGCCCGAGGAACAGAGCTGGAGACAACAGCTAAAGGGCAAAACAAAATGTTGGAAGGCAAGAGGGGGCAGGAAGTGATCCAGGGGCTGCCAAAAGAGTCCATGGACACCGGAAGTCTCAGAGGAGTAATCCTCCAAGAAGGATGATGACGTCAGAAGGAAATGGCTGGAGACAAAACATTTGAAAGTGGGGTCCCATGGATGAGATGGTGCACGCACGGGAGCGCGCGGTGCAAAGCATGTGCTCAACTGTTGACTCTAGGGAGGGGGGAGTCAGAGGTGTGACTCCCGGGCCCCGGCCTCTTCTCTCTCTCCCTCTCCATCAGGACCCGTTCAGAGAGGGGTCCAAGATCAGAAGAGCGGGCGCTGCTGCTGCTAAAGATGGACAAGTCCAGGGCAGGTCAGCAGCATGTGTGATCTGAGGCACCCCCTGGGGAGGCCTGGTTTGGAAGGAGCGGGTCTCCTCATGAGGCTTTCAGAGACGAGGACGCTTCATTGGTATAACTATGACCCCCCCCCCCCCCCCCATGGGCGTCCGCAGAAATGTTTGGGGGGGGGGGCAACATTTTAACTTCAGTGCATGAGGATCTAATTTCCGTTAGATTTTTTAACTGTTTAAGCTCGTATTTATTTTGTTACTACAATATTAAACATTACTTCTGAACCGAGTTTCCCAGCTTAATGCAGTTTTGCACAACTGCGATGCAATATGTGAGAACATGAGGCTGGGAAGCTCGGTTCAGAAGTAAGGATTAATATTTACAAATAAAAAATAAACACGAGCTAAACAGTTTAGGCTTAAAGAAGCAAACAGATCTAATAGTAGATTTGTTCTTGCTCAGATGTGGGTGGTATAATCTACTGCCTCCAAGCACTCGCCTTCAAGGCACGTTAAAGGCAGACGGCCCATTGTCATTCTTTGTGTTATGATCGGCAGCAGAGAGAAAGAAAAGGGGGGGCCAATCGGCCCCCACGCACGCATGGCAGGGCCCGGCCCCTCCCATATCCCGTCCCCTTCGTGGTGGCTTGCCCCCGCCCCCTCGCCCCGGAAGTAGTTGTGCACTTCCGGGCCGAGGGGGCGGGGCCGCGACCGCGAAGGGGTTAAGAGCCTGGGGAGCGCGGGTAGCGGCCTCTTTGTGCCCGCGCTCCCCAGGCTCGCTGGGTATGTGATCTGTGTGTACTTTACAAAGTGGTGATTTGGTTTCAAAGCACCCAGGGCAATTTTAATTTTGCTTTTATCATATAAGGACTTGATTTAT
Organism: Lissotriton vulgaris; assembly: GCF_964263255.1. Taxonomy (NCBI): domain Eukaryota; kingdom Metazoa; phylum Chordata; class Amphibia; order Caudata; family Salamandridae; genus Lissotriton; species Lissotriton vulgaris. Next base: position 1,136,802,478 of record NC_141698.1, on the reverse strand, counting down.
TTACAGGTTAAAGGTGTATATGAGCTGATTGTGTGCCTTACAAAGGCGGTTGGTATAGCCTCAAGGCACCTTGTAATTTTAATTTGTTCTACTGGTATAAGGGCTCAACTTATTTAAGGCTACCACAATTGGAAATCTAACGTATTTTCTATTTTCAGGACTACAAGACTAGGATTGTTTGGTCCGCGTATTCCAGCTCGGGCACCTTCAACTGGGTCAGGTACGGAGCACTGTGTGCTCATAAATATGTCTCAAAGAAGGGGGCACGGGAATCCGAACGTGGGTTTAATGTTTCAAAAAATGATGCGCAGAATGTCTGCAATGGATAAGCGTTTAGGGAAGGTTGACAAACTGGGTAAGACCGTGGCGGAATTGGGAGCGAAGGTAGATGCTCAGGCCGGCCCATCTGGAAGACCTAAGCGGACAATAGTGCCGCCCAAACCAAGGGGCGTATTCGAGACACCCAAGCGGGCAAGAACTAAGAGGGCGGGGGGTCGCCCACAGAGTCCAATTCCCAATGTACCGCCAGCGGCACCTATCCCTCCACCTCAGGCACCAGTACCCCAGCTGCCAGTGGCTGTGCCAATAGCGCCGGCCATTCCTGTGGCGGCACCAGTAGCGCCAGTGGCGCCACCGCCCACTCCGGTTCCCTTGGGGGACCCGGTACCGAGTGTGGTCCCTCCTGTTCTGCCCGCGTCGGGTCCAATGCCAGCAGAACTGGCAGCCCAGGTAGCAGCGGTCCTGCCCTGGTTGGGTGGGGGAGCGCTGCCGGCCAACATGAACCTCACAGCAGAACAACAAACATTGGTTGCTCAGATATTGTTGGCTAGTGGTCGGGGCAGCACGCCACCTGCACCAGTTTCTCCCCAAACAGGTCCAACGAACAATGGGGGTGCAGCCAAGACTGTGGAAGCGACGTCAATCAACGACAATGGTAAGGAGGTTGCCCTACCACTGTTGGGCGAGGGCGCAATGCCCTCTAGGGGGGAGAGCTTAGCGCAACATGTGTCGCAAAGTGTGAAAGAGTTGATTTGGGCTGACAAATATGTGAATATTTTTTCATTACTGATTGACAACAGGGAATGGGAATATGTAAAATCACAGAAAGATATGATGTTGCCTAGTGAATGGAGAGCAAAATTGTACAAATTTAGGGTGGAAGAAACCATCATCAATTGGGTAAGGGCCTTTGCTGTGTACAGTGCAGTAATTGGTGAACGTTTTCCAGGAATGCAATCAGTGATGAGCTGCTACCAGAGTAGGATCACAATGTACCATGAGAATCATGTGGGGGATGTTTGGAAAGAATACGATATAGCCTTCAGAAAGTCTAGGGAGCACAATAAGTCTTTGGCATGGGACAAGGTGGATTCTATTTCTTGGCATTCACAATTTGAGAAGGGTCAGGGTGCAAGCACTAGCACTGCCTGGAACAAAAGTTATTCTCCCAGGCCACAACAGCCGTTCCAGCAGCCCTTTCGACCAGCGCAGGGGGGGGAGACAAGCCAAAAAACCAGAGGCAATGGGGGTGCGAAGGGGGTATGCTGGGACTTCAACAAGCGAACATGCAACAGGGCACCGGGCACTTGTAAATTCAGGCATGCGTGCAGCCTATGCGGCCACCCTTCCCACCCAGAGTCGACATGCCGGAATAAGGGCAATGGGTCTGGTAATAGGGGAAGGAAGAAACCAGAATAACAAGATCCATCCCATTATAGCACACTCGCCTATTCTTTTGTCAGCTATGATCCCCTGGCTTAATAGGTACCCTAACAAAACTTCTGCGAGATTGTTGCAAGAGGGTTTCACCCATGGTTTCCGAATTCCAGCTGGGGGGTATGTCGGGACACCACATTGCAAAAACCAGCTGTCAGTTCTTTCCAATCCCACGCTGGTGGCAAGCAAGATAGAAAAAGAGTTGCGTTTGGGTAGGGTAGCGGGACCTTTTCATGTCATTCCAACTCAGAATTTTGTATGCTCTCCTTTGGGGGTGGTACCAAAGAAGGAGAAGGGAGAGTATAGGCTCATTCACAACTTGTCTGCACCTAAGGGCCTATCCTTGAATGATGCTATTGATGAATCAATTTGCAGCGTAAAATATGCGTCCTTTGACCAGGCGGCAGACATGCTGAGGGGCCTGGGTGCGGGGGCATTAATGGCCAAATCAGATATTGAGTCAGCCTTTAGATTGCTCCCAGTTCATCTGGAGGACCAGCGCCTCTTAGGTTTCTCCTTTGAAGGGAAGTACTACATGGATAAGTGTATGCCCATGGGCTGTTCCATTTCATGTGCATATTTCGAACAGTTCAGCTCCTTCCTGGAATGGGCCCTAAGGCAATCTACGGGCCACCAGTGGGTCATGCATTATCTAGATGATTTTCTTTTCTTGGGTCCCGCGGGCTCACGGGAGTGTGCGTCAGCATTGCAGGAATTTTGCGTGCTCATGCACTCTTTCGGGGTGCCCCTGGCGCAGGGAAAAACGGTTGGGCCAGTAACATGCTTGGAATTCTTAGGAATTGAACTGGATTCAGTGGAGGGCTGCTTTAGATTACCAATGGAGAAGATACAAAGATTCAAGAATACCCTAGGACTATGCATACAGGCTAAGAAGGTTACTCTACAAATGTTGCAACAGACAGTGGGTCAGTTAAACTTTGCATTGAGAGTAATACCCATGGCGCGCCCTTTTTCTCGCTCTATTGCACAGGCCATGAAGGGTCTTCAGGAGAAACACCACCGGACACGGCTATCTGCAGAGGTTCGCCAGGATATGCGAATATGGATTGCATTCCTGGAGGACTTCAATGGCAGAGTGCTGTGGGGTGCACCCACGTTGTCCTCAGAGGACTTGGGTTTATGGACTGATGCCGCAGGAAGTGCAGGTTTTGGTGCAATCCTTGGTAAGAAATGGGTGGCACAGAAGTGGCCCGCCTGGTGGGAGGAGAGCGGGCTGACGATGAACATTGGTTTCCTCGAGCTCTTCCCAATCTGGGTGGCACTGAAAGTGTGGCCTCAGGATTTGGCCAACCGATCAGTAATCTTCTGGTCAGATAATATGACAGTGGTGGAATGCATCAACCAACAAGCTGCAAGGTGTCCATTCATACTGCGTCTGATGAAAGAGATTGTGCTGTGTTGCATGAGATTAAACATACTTTTCAGGGCGAAACATGTCCCAGGGGTGTTGAATAATGCAGCTGATGCCCTTTCTCGCTTTAAGATGCAGGTGTTCAGGGATCACTTGCCGGAGGCAGAGTCAACCCCGGCTCATTTCCCGTCGACTCTCTGGCAGATTGGTGCCCCCAACTACATGACCTCGTGGCAGCCAGCCTAGCACCCAAGACAAGGAAGGCTTATGAAGGGGCGTTCAGGTCTTACTGTCATTTTCTGGGCCAGGGCTGGGAGAGCAGGTGGTTTTTGGAGGCTAGCTTTAATAATTACATGAGCACACTACACAGGGAAGGGCGCACGGCAGCAACAGCCAGCAGACACAAGGCGGCAATCTCCTTCTTTGCACGTGCTAAGGGGGTGAGGGATCCCACGAACGGTTTCTTAGCACAGAAGGCATTAAAGGGATGGCGGCGCATGCAGGCACCTTCCACGGATGCTAGGAAACCGATAGGTTTTGAGCGCTTGTCGGCAGTGCTCCTCGCTCTGCCGGACACATGTAGCTCCGCGGCCGAGGTATGTCTCTTTAAAGCGGCATTTTCCTTAGCCTTTTATGGGGCATTCAGGATAAGCGAACTGGTGGCGGCCAACAAATGCGATAGGGTAGGCGGCCTTCAGCTACATGATATCAGCATAAGGGGTGACACAATGTGGATTACCATCCGGAAATCAAAGACTGATCAGGAAGCTAGGGGCCAAACCTTGGCGTTACACCGGGCACAGAGCAATCTCTGCTGCCCGGTGGCACTAGTGGAGGAGCTCTTGAGACAGCGGGCGCAGGAATGTAGGGGGCCACTGCTGCTGCATGGGGACGGAACACCTTTGACTAAGTTTCAGTTCCAGAGGGTGCTAGCCATGAGTATGGCCAGGGCTGGTTATAACCACAAAGAGTTTGGGACGCACTCCTTTCGGATAGGGGCAGCCACAGAAGCAACTGCCAGGGGGTTGAACTCAACCAGTGTGCAAAGGATAGGGAGATGGTCCTCTAATGCCTACAAACGGTACGTGCGGTTGCACATGTTGTGAGAACTGTTGCCATTTTGAGTTTTTTGACACTTGTCTTTTTTGTCTGGTTATTTACAGTTTCACGGGCCTGCGACGCAGGACGGAAACTTCCTATGGATCATCTCATCAACTCAGCAACATCAAGGAATTGCCCAGAGGACAAAAAGAAGACAAGGGTAGTTTGGGTAGTAGGACATTCATTTGTGAAGCGCGCTAACACAATTTTTCTTGCAGGTTTGGGTAGACGGAGGGCGGAGAGTGGGGGGTGCACGGTCTCCTTCCACGGCAGGGGGGGGCTTCGCCTTAGTCAGTTCAGGGATTATATGTCGGATTTACTAAGACGACATACTGCACCTCCTTCGGCGGTGATCCTTCATCTAGGGGGGAATGACCTGGCAGGGCTGGGTAGAAGGGTCCTCCTGGAAGAGATTATAGCAGCAGCAGGGTGGCTGGCAAAGCGGTTACCGGGGTCTGTGATTGTATGGTCACAATTGATACCAAGGATGCAATGGAGAGGGGGGGACTCTGTTAGCGCCCTGAATCACTCAGTAAAGAGGATTAACAACAAGCTGGACAGGTTATTTAGAACCCCGGTTTTACAGACCATACCTCATGGATGCATCTGGGGGGAGCACTTCTACCTGCGGGACGGGTACATTTAACTGAGGCAGGGAATGCTCTTTTTATAAGGAATATCTTGGCATGGGTTGAGGTCTTTGGAGGTAGGTTATGACCTTTCTATAGGTAGGTGCGGGGGGGGCCAGATAGTCGGTCAACTATGCTGGCCTGTGGCGGTAAGGTCATAATCGGTGAGCAGCATTTTAAGGTCCTTAGGGGGGGGCGGGCCCATTCACGAAAGGGCCGCCCGTCGGGAGGGATTGGTCTCTCCCAGAACTTCAGGGGCAGGATATGATATCCATTACTTAGAAGGGTGCGGGGGAGGGAGTCCACGCTTTCCTCAGGCTAGTAGCCACCCCTCACAGACACTATGACGTCATCAAGGTGCGCGAGTGTAAGGGCCCTCCTGTTATGGTTTAATGGAGTTCAGAGCGCACGTGGGTGAAACGTGCCCTGGGTTGCGCATGCGCCATCTCGAACGTGAGAGCGTAGCTGTAAAGGATCTGACACCGGTTAGCGACCTTGCCGTCCGACTTAATTATTAGAATGCATTTAATTTTCAGGATGTTTAGATTAAGTTAGGAAACACGCTGTACTAGATGTTTGTTAAGGTTAGCCCATCACACAATGTCAAAATGGATGTTAAATCTAATGTTCTGAAATGTGCATTTAATAATTGTCAAAAATGTTTATTTATTAAAAATTTTCATTTTATTTCATATTTTAATAAATACGGCCAGGGGGGCCCTGTCCCCCTGACTTCCAAAGACCCACGTCTTGACTTGTTGAATTAAGTAATGCCTTTTGTAAAGTAAGGAGGGGGGTGGCCGGTAGTCCCAGACCATGAGAAAAGGGGGGGCCAATCGGCCCCCACGCACGCATGGCAGGGCCCGGCCCCTCCCATATCCCGTCCCCTTCGTGGTGGCTTGCCCCCGCCCCCTCGCCCCGGAAGTAGTTGTGCACTTCCGGGCCGAGGGGGCGGGGCCGCGACCGCGAAGGGGTTAAGAGCCTGGGGAGCGCGGGTAGCGGCCTCTTTGTGCCCGCGCTCCCCAGGCTCGCTCCTCGCCCCACCGTGGGGCTGTTTAATTTTCCCCACCCTCCATCCCCTTGGTTAACGGAATCTGGGTAAAGACAATGGTAGGTATACTGTCTAGCGATGTCCAGGATCATAGGAAAGGAATGCTTGCTGCCTTAGGCCTTTTTTCCACGTTTACAGGTGAAATGTGCAGATGTATATGCTTTGTGCTTTGCTGTGGTTTTATAACTAATTCTTTCCTTAGGCTTTTTTCCCGTTTACAGGAAAAAGTACATATGTAGATGTGTTGTGCTTTGCTGTGGTTTTAACTAATTTTCTCCTTAGGCCTTTTTTCCCTCTTAGATAGCAATGTCGTATTTATTATGTGGGTTTGGCGGTAAGGTCATAATCGGTGAGCAGCATTTTAAGGTCCTTAGGGGGGGGCGGGCCCATTCACGAAAGGGCCGCCCGTCGGGAGGGATTGGTCTCTCCCAGAACTTCAGGGGCAGGATATGATATCCATTACTTAGAAGGGTGCGGGGGAGGGAGTCCACGCTTTCCTCAGGCTAGTAGCCACCCCTCACAGACACTATGACGTCATCAAGGTGCGCGAGTGTAAGGGCCCTCCTGTTATGGTTTAATGGAGTTCAGAGCGCACGTGGGTGAAACGTGCCCTGGGTTGCGCATGCGCCATCTCGAACGTGAGAGCGTAGCTGTAAAGGATCTGACACCGGTTAGCGACCTTGCCGTCCGACTTAATTATTAGAATGCATTTAATTTTCAGGATGTTTAGATTAAGTTAGGAAACACGCTGTACTAGATGTTTGTTAAGGTTAGCCCATCACACAATGTCAAAATGGATGTTAAATCTAATGTTCTGAAATGTGCATTTAATAATTGTCAAAAATGTTTATTTATTAAAAATTTTCATTTTATTTCATATTTTAATAAATACGGCCAGGGGGGCCCTGTCCCCCTGACTTCCAAAGACCCACGTCTTGACTTGTTGAATTAAGTAATGCCTTTTGTAAAGTAAGGAGGGGGGTGGCCGGTAGTCCCAGACCATGTGACCATGGGCCTGTCCACCGTCTGTCTAGGTCAGGGAGGGGCTGCTGCATCCTCTGGAGTTCAGAGAGACGTGCGAGAGGCCCCAATGAGAGAACCTGAAAACTCCTGGGGCTTCTCGCAGGGGAACGGCCCAGCCTGCTGTAGTTGAGGAAATTAGGGATACAATGAAAAGGAATGTTGATGGCCTGCCTGCTCAGAACACATGGGGTCTGCTACAGCAAGGTGCGCTGCCTGAGCGATATCATAATGTCACTGGGCCAGCACCGGACAGACAGGCGATCGTGGGGTGGGGGATTGGGGTGGGCGATTTGGGGGGGTGATATGGGGGAGGGGGGGCACGGCCACCCCATTGCCCCCCCCTGCGGACACCCATGCTTTCACTGTGACCTTCCCCTTGGGCAGCACTGCCAGCCCCAGGTCCACTGCTGTTTCAGCCCAAAGGGTTACTTTGAATTCTGGGACTTGTAGTTTTGCTGATTCAGTTCTAAAACGGGACTACGAGCCCTGGGACTGAAAGGGAAGACGCTGGGCCGGGGCAGGGACAAGGGAACCGGGGCATCGATTTGTATTTATTTTTATTTATTTAGTGCATTTTTATAACGTGCGGACATTACCCGAAGGCGTCGGAGCGCTGCACAGTGGAACCAGTGACGTCACAAGAGAACATTACAAAGATGTCGTTTCATTACAGATGCGTGTGCGCTACAAGTGGATACAAACAAACCCTGGGGCGTGTGAGCGCTCAGGGTGCGACTAACACGGAATGCAGGGGGGGGGTACAAGGTACCCTTGGGGGTGAGTGCATACAAAGTATCCGAGGGGGGGGACAAAGTAACCTGGGATGGGGGGCACAAGGTACGCTTGAGGGTGAGTGCATACAAAGTATCGGGGGGGAACAAAGTAACCTGGGATGGGGGGCACAAGGTACGCTTGAGGGTGAGTGCATACAAAGTATCAGGGTGTGGGGGAGGGGGTGCATACATAGTATCCGAGGGGGGATAAAGTAACCTGGGATGGGGGGCACAAGGTACGCTTGAGGGTGAGTGCATACAAACTATCAGGGGGGGTGCATACAAAGTATCCGAGGGGGGATAAAGTAACCTGGGATGGGGGGCACAAGGTACGCTTGAGGGTGAGTGCATACAAACTATCAGGGGGGGTGCATACAAAGTATCCGAGGGGGGATAAAGTAACCTGGGATGGGTGCATACAAAGTATGGGGGGGGGGGTGAGTGTATACACAGTATCAGGGGGGTTAGGGGGGGTGCATACAAAGTATCCGAGGGGGGATAATGTAACCTGGGATGGGGGGCACAAGGTACGCTTGAGGGTGAGTGCATACAAACTATCAGGGGGGGATAAAGTAACCTGGGATGGGTGCATACAAAGTATGGGGGGGGGTGAGTGCATACAAAGTATCGGGGGGAGTGCATACAAAGTGTTCCTGGGACAAGAAAGAAGCAGTGCTGCCCACCAGTGAAGGGGGGGGGGCTGCCTCCATCCCCCCCAATGCAAACCCCGCTCACCTCGCGCTGCTGCAACCGGAAGTCCCGGGCCCGCGGCTACACTGTCCCCTCTGTGCAGAGTTGGCAGCAGCTCCCCTTCAGGGCGGCCATCTTGGATCGGGGAGCAGTGGGGCCAATGACGCACACAACATGCTTCAGCCCCACGGCGCGGCCAGATACTCAGTACCCCGGAGGCACCGATATTTCGCCTGAGGGGGCACCATCTTACAGCCAGTACCCCTGGGGCGCCTTCATTACCACTATAAAGCGAGGCTGATGTGGACGCTAGTTTTACTGATACTCACTTAAATCGTGGTACCCTGGGATGTGGTGGAGGCGCGCCTCCTGTGCGTGCCACGCACGGGTCACGCCGCTTGAGCGTTTATTTTATTATTTTATTTTTATTTTATTTATGCAATTTTATATAGCGCGGACTTTACCCGAAGGTGTCAGAGCGCTTCACAGAAGGACCAATAATGATATACAGGAACAAAATACGAATGCAAACAATAAGTTACTTGGATCAAAAATGACATTAGTGAGCAACCAAAATACATGAGGTAGCAATCGGGTAAAGGGTAAACAAATTTATTGTGTATGGTTAATCAAAACCTTTACAATATTACAAGAATTAAAAATTAGTTCAGACTGTTTTTGACTAAGATTGAAATAGAAAGTACGTTACATTCTATAGTGTCCTCAAACTTTTAAAAGAAAAACAAAAGAGAAAAATGAAAAAGAAAAATAGAAAAATAAGAAGTAAATATTGCTTAGTCTGTATTCTTGGCCATTAATTTTAGTTCATGCCTTCTATTTTGTGCCGTTGGTCACAATTTGTTCGGTTTTCTGTATAAGAAGGGTCACCTTCTGTAAGAATCTGGTGGCCCTGCAAGCTGTCTGGAACTGATCACTGTTCAGTGCTAGCATGACTGCCGGCCGACTTGATCTGATTTGGAATAAACAAAATATATACAATAAGTAATAACGTCTCAAGTTGGCCAAAGATGGGCAAATGCACAATATGTGGGTCAATGTTTCATATGATTGGCCACAGAGTCTGTAGAGTGATGTCGGCCATGTTTGCTTCCATGCAGGGATTTGATCTTTTGAGATGTAAGTTCCCATCCGGACTCTTAGGAGCGTTTGTTGGACGGCTGCAGTTATATGGGTGAGGTAGCAATCGGTGCATTACAGGAGAAAAAAGTGAAATGGGTGCAGGTTACAAAAATGTACAAAATACAAGTTGAAGTATAATACTGCAATAAATGGCAGACACTCAATCACAAGAACAAACGTTACGTAGGCAATGGAGGCACTTGTGCAAGTATCTAAAACAAACAAAATGTGTGAGGTAGCAAACAGTGTGTTACAAAACAAAAGTGACGTGTGCAAGTTCCAAAAGGGTACCATACACAGGTATTGGGATATTACTAAACATTTAAAGTACCAGAACACACTGGGGAGGAAGACCATAATCCTGGCCAAAAGACTTGACACAGTTACCCTGAGTGCTCTGCATTATTAGCGCTAGAGTCTATTTTAAGATCTCAAAGAAGTTTATTCAGGTCCCGTAAATCAGACAATGAAGTAATAAGCAGCAGAAACTTGCAGCGAGACCTACAAAGCTACAACAAACCCAGCACTTTATTGCACCCTTGGTGGCTGCACCTACATCCTCGCCTTCCTGGAACCGTCCATCCAAATTTAACAAGCTTTTGCAATGCAATAGGTCTCGCATTTTAGAAACTTTGACCTATTGGTACAGTAAATAGCATTGCCTTTTATTATTGCAGGTTTTGTAAAAACATAAATAAAAGGCATTGTTATTTCCAATGCCAATACCTAAAAATCTCGCCATGGTGAGACCTATTCCATTGCAAATGCTTGTTAAAACAACCTGTTATGGGGGGGGGGGGGGGGGGGGGGGGGTAGGTGAATGCCCACCAAAGTGTTGGCCCGGTCTTTCGCACTGCTCACTCCATGCCCCTAGGTGTTCGTATGGAAACATTTTCCAGAGATGGCCCTGGCAGCAGTCCAGCCCTGATCGCTTTGTAAATATTTCCCATGCAAGCCATGCAGGAAAATCTGCGCCTTAATCTTGATCAGCTACTGGGCAAGGAACTGGTCTAACAAGGTCAGCTTCAGGCAACAGGGTCAGTTCACTCAGGTCATTCAAAAGTCAGCTAAAGTCATCAACCTATGTGAGGGCAACTACAAAATGGCTGCCATGCACAAAATGGAACCCATGGTTCAGAACAAAATCTTCAAATACACAGTGAATCCATCGGTGTAACATGATGAAAACACTCATACTTGCTGAACTCACTGTTTACGGTTCGCTGTTACCAAATTCGTAACAGAACCACGACCTTTATGACCCAGGTTCAGAATTCACGGAACTTCATCTTTCAAATTGCGCCTTTTGTTGTGGTGTTCAGTGTATATTTTTTGTGCTCTTTCCAAGTTGTGGCGGACTACCGCTGGGGCCCATTTGCTCATGATGGTACGTTTCTTCCACGCCAGATTGTCCTTAGTGAAAGGGTCACGTCCTCTCAGGATTTGGAACGGACTGTATCCTATGCAGGTGGGAGTGATTCTGTAGGCCCACAACGTGTTCCTCACTTCCTTTCCCCAGTCTTTTCCTGCTCCTATTGCAGATTGTATGGAGCCCATGATGACTCGGTTAATACTTTCGGCTGAGCCTTTGCCGGCTGGGTGATATATTGACGTGTGTTTAATCTTGATGCCATTTCTTTTCATGTAGTTATTCAATTTTTGCAACATGAACTGGGGTCCATTGTCACTCAGAGTGGTGCGGGGAATGCCTTCCCATAGGAACGTGGCAGTCAGGAACTTCAGCACCATCTCTGTGTCCATTTCCTCTTGGATATCTATTTCTGGCCACTTGGATAATCCGTCTCAGTACCACTACATACTTCGGCACTCCCTGTGCATCCAGCACTGGGCCAAGGATATCTATTGACTATTCTTCCCATGGATTTGATGGGTTGTCGAACTTCCCCAATGAAGGGCGCATCAACGTTTGTGACTTGTACGCTTTTTGGCACTGTTCACACTCACAAACATGCTTTTCAATCAGGCTATTCATCGCCGGCCACCAGTACATCTGTTTTGCTCTTAGTTTAGTTTTCACAATGCCCAGGTGTCCTTCATGTATAATGGCAAGTAAGTGTGGCACCAGCGAAGTGGGAGAAACCACTTTGTCTCCTCTAAATAGGAAGGTTCCCCGATCTCCGATTGATAATTCGTCCCGCACCTCAAAAAAATTCCTATGCTCTGCCTTCATGTGTCTCTTTTCCGGCCATCCTTGCAGTATGAAGCACTTGACTTTCAGGATCTCGCATCGTCCTCGTAGGCTTTCTCCCACTCCTGTCCACTTATTACTTTTTCATGATCTTCCATGAATGCGACTCTGACGTCATCCTCTTCGATGTAATGTGGAGCCTCCTCCATGGCAGCAGCTCGGCTGAGATAGTCGGCCACTTTGTTTCTTGTCACCGGGATGTACTCCACGTCATACCTGTAGTCCAATAATTTCAGCAACATCTTAGTGATGCGTGGGGTGGCATTTGCGTGTCCACTGGACGTGAGTACTTTGACTAGTGGCTTATGGTTTGTCCTGAGCCTGAACCTTGTGCCCCATAGGAATTGGCAAAACTTCTCCATGGCCCATACTGCAGCTAACATCTCCTTTGCTATTACGCTGAACTTCTGCTCTGTGTGTGGGCGATTGTGACCTAGACCGAAGCTGATGGTGGCTATTTCTACGTTTTTCCTTTCTTGCATAACGACTGCTCCCAGTCCTTTCTCGTTCGCGTCAGTGGTTTGTATAGATTTTCCTTGCTGATCAAATCCTTGTAGGGAGACTGCCCTGCTAATATCCTCCTTGATCTTCTGAAACTCTCTTTGTGTCTCTTCTGTCCACACGAAGGACGTCTTCTCTCGTAGGTGTTGGCGTAGGTGGTGGGTCTTGGTGGTGAAGTGCTGTACGAATTTGCTATAATATTTCGGCCATCCCTAAGAACGATCTTACTTCTTCCTTACTCATCGGAGGGGGTGCTTCGCATATGGCTTTGACGTTGGCGTGTTTGGGTGGGATGCTGTGGTCACTGATTTCATACTCTACTCGAGCTCGGCGGAGAAGGGTAGGTCGATCTGCGCGGACACAGGAGGAACGAGCTTAAACCTTGGGCTCTCCCTGATGTCTAATCCCGCCGACCCCTCATGTGGCATGTAGTCCTCAACCTTTAGGCATAGGAGTACCCACAGAGGTAAACATAAGACATACATGACACTAGCATGTTTGACACTGCACATTTACACGGTCCTGATGAATCGCGGGTGACTAGACCCATAGCGTGAAACATGTCGACCTTCATCACCTTTAGCCTCATCTAGGGTCACCTGACCTAACTTGTTGACTCGTAGTGAGCCTAACCCCTCTTTTTAACTGCAGCCAGGGGACCCCCAGAATAAATTGAATTCCGGTACCCCTTGCTACATTTTAATACCCCACACACCACCACACCTAGCCCGGTCCACACACCCCCACCTCACCATAAGGCAGTTGGAAAAAGATCTCCGCCAAAGAGCCCCTCTTCGAGGTGAGCCCGTCGGGGATTGCACCGCCTCCCCGACGAGGAGCAACTGCCGATGATGAAGCATGACATCCTTCGGGGTGTGTGAGGCCATTATATCCAACAAAATGGATGCCCCAGGATGTTACTCTAACATCTGTGGTCATGCCAGCTAAACACTTCCCCCATTTCCCATAGGAACAGTACAGCGACCTCTTTTGTTTCCACTGATTTCATGGCCCAGGTAGGTGACCAACGCCATTCCGAATCGGCACTTCTCCCATTCAGCTGTAAGCCCATTTCGTTCCAAGACATGCAACACCTCAGACAGTTTTCTGTCATGGTCTGCTTGATCCTTGCCCATCACCAAGATGTCATCTTGGAAGTACTGTACTCCTTCAACGTTCTTAAATACTTTGTGCATTAGCTTCTGGAATCCAACTGCCACCGATGCCGGTCCAAATGGCATCCAGCGGAACTGGTAGCATCCGAAAGGTGTTATGAAGGATGTCAGCTTCGGCTTGAGTGGTGTAGGGCTATCTTGTGGTATTCTGAGGTGAAGTCAAGGGTGGAAAACCATTTGACCCCCTTAGTTCTTGCTAGCATTTCGCCTATTCTTGGTATGAATGAATGAATGAATGAAAGTATTTATAGAGCACATGATGGCCAAACGGCTTCCTGGCGCTGAGAGCTCTAGTGAACAGAACAGACAGGGCCGAGGAGGATTAGTGGGGGTAGGCCTGGGCAAACAGGAATGTTTTGAGTGCTTTACGGAAGTGTGAGAAGATAGGGATAGAACGCATAGAGAGAGGAAGGGAGTACGTTGTATTATGGTGTACGGGGACCCAGAGTCTGCCACCATCATGATCGTAAACCCTCCTACAACTAGGTCACATTGCGGTTTCTTGGAATGGTTGTAGTCGATGCAAAGTATGTGTTCTTCTATGCACAGCACATTGTCCTCCTCTTCACCTTCATCTTCTCCTTCCACTCCCAACTTTTGTGCTACGTACTTGACTGTCGGTCTCTTCTGCTTGCGGCGACATACTTTCCCAAAGTGCCCCACAATTCCACAGAACTATTGTTAGAATTGGGGGTCTCTGGTTGGCACAGGTATGCACTTGTGACAAACAGGGACCCTCTCCTCTAGTCAGGGCAAGGGAACTACTCCTCAAGAATAACCCTTGCTCACCCTTTAGGTTGCGTGGCGCAAGCAGACAAGGCTAATCCTCAGGGCGTTAAGTCAGTTAAGCATTTATGACCATATACAGTAACATGAATGACCCACCACAAATGGACACCAGGCGTAATTTATGTAGGAAAATACGTAGGCTTTATCTAAAAATAGACTTCTTATGCAGGCTTAGTTACAAGACCGTATAACGTTGTTAAATGAGTTCACAATATTTGATAATGCAAAAGTTCTTCGGCGTTTGGTAAAACAAGGTGAACTGTGGGTCCTGCGCATTTCGCGCCGGTGGTGCGACCCGTTTATGCTTGTAGGTGTAGGAAGGTGGATATCTGACAATGGTTACCCCCAACTTTTTGCCTGGTGTTTTGCTGGTTTTTCGACTTAGTTGACCTGGGACCCTGCTATTCAGGGCCCCAGGCCTACTGCTCTCTCTGTAAAATGGAGTCCATGTACCTTAGGTGCATTTACCAATTGGTACTGGGCCACCTTATCAGTCCCTGTACAGCATACCTTAGGTATCCAGGGCATAGGTGTACCCAGGGCCTACCAGGGGCTGCAGCATGTATTATGCCACCCCTGGCTGGCCATCTAAATCTGACACAACTGGCTGCACGACAGCTGGGGCAAAGTGGTGTAATCACCCTTTGCTTTAGATATAGTATACCTATATCTAACCCTAAAATGGACACATGTATTCCTATCAGTCACTCCTATGGCAGGCCTTATCAATCCTGAAGGCAGAGTGCTTGGAATCATGTGAGATGGTGCTCTGGCATGAGCTTAGCCCGTTTGCAGCTTGCGGAACCAAGTCCTAATAGCTGTTCCATGATAATGCGTACCATAGACTCTTAAGTGCATTATAATCCTCGCGGTTATTTGCCAACTTTGGTATCGCTTTATCAAAACATGTCGAGTAAGGTGTCATACGAATTGGAATACTAACCCCTCGCCAATTCTGGCGACGGGGTTAGCCTTCCACCCTTCTAGAGGGACACGACATGTATGTAACTGTGAACCCCGGTTAAAGTTAACTTGAGCCTCAGCATCACAAAATGGATGCTGCCCCCACAGACACAAGTCTGACCTCCTGCTGCTGGGAGTCCTTCCAGCAAGGAGAGCTTGGACAAAGGGTTTCCTGTCAGGGGCGGTGCTAGCACCATCCCAGACAGGGTTTTGTGTATCCCAGGTAGGCAGGGCTGAGAGGAAGGTGACTGCAAGTGGCACCCCGGTGCTCACTGTGCATATGCCGGCTTAAACCAGTTCCAGGGGCACAGCAGCCCCTGAGCTGGGGAAAGTCTGGACAGGGGAGAGGGGTGTAACCACCCCCCTTCCTGGTCCCACCCATGGGCAGGACCTAGTCGCGTGCCAGCCCCTTTCTTTAGTATAAAGGTAGGAGCGGGCCCCCTTCCCAAATTAGATAATTCTGAATCTTGACTACTTTCCACGAAAGAACTCTTGAACATTTCTGAAGACTCCCCCTTGTGGCTAAGGAGTAGCCACCCTGCACCAGCGGGCACCATCTAAGCACATGCGGTTTGCTGTAAGTCCATCCTCTGGATCAAGACTGCCCAGCTCGACGAGACCTGGATTCCCTGGCACCTCTGACCTCTACCTACATCATCAGCCCAGCCGAGATTCGTGGGTGTGACGAGAACTGAAGGGACCGACCATCTTCAAGACTGCACGACGCTTATCCAGCACGACCGCCGAGGGATCCTCGAGTGAGTGCTTTGGGGTCTGAGAAGCCCTAACCCTGAGCAGCTCCAGCACCGAAGTCCAGCCCCCCAGCATCCACGAGATCTGCGTGGGGCCCTTCTGCTCTTTGCTGCTCACCGCGTTGTCCGGCCACTTCCCTGCTGGCTTGTAGCCCTCCTGACGACGAACCACAACACTTCCAATGCTGGTCTGGTTGCTCCAGACTGGCCCTTGCTTCCCTCCAAAAGAGGAGCACCCCGGACCCTCCTGGTCCACTCCAGACGCCATCTTGTCCCCACCGCGTGGGCTTGCCTTTGCCAAGGCTTGTTGCTCCAATCCTGGTTTCAACAGCGCCGACAGCCGACACCTTCGTGGGACAGCTCGCATCTCCATCCTGGTCACCGACAATGCCTCCTGGTCCGAGAGACTGCAGAGCCCAGCGTCGCCCACTCACCTGGTTGAGGTGACTTCATCCGGTACCATCCTGGTGCCCATCTGATCACTGGCTAGTGATTAAGAACTGAGTCCCCTTTGCTTTCAGGTCGTCTCCATCATCGATCCAGACTTGGATCACATCAAACATCATCACTGGTTTCCTGCCAGCAACTTCTTCTTTCAGGCTCCATAGACTGTAACGAGGATTCCCGACATCTTTTGAACCCTATGCAGCCGCAGCCCCTGGGCTAGGTAACCTGAGCCTTTCGGTGCTCCAACGTAGGTTCACTATCTAAGTGTCCAGATCCTTTTTCGTTTTCAGCTTATCTAGTCGGATACCCGATCTCCCTAGGCCTCCTGCTCCTAACCTGAAGGTTCAGTAGTGTAGTCCTAGCGATCCTAAAGCCTCTGGATCTTGTTACTTACCTGCTAGTATTTCGCATTCCACTTTTGTAGTATATGGTTTTTCGTGCCCCTCGGGCATTGGTGTAAATTGTGCAACTTAAAGTATTTTCTTAAGAGTTTTGTTGTGTGCTTAGCTCCCTGACTCATAAAGAGATCAGGGTAGACTTGTTATAAATAAATATCCTTTTATTTTTCATAGCAACTTGTGTGGTGTCCTTTCACTTGGTGTTCAAGGGGTATATGTGATGGTATAACAGCTGGCTTAACACGCCCTCTAGAGTTTAGCCTAAAGACTGCTCTTGTCCATGCTACTAGGATAGCTGGTCTATAAGGTTGACTTACAACCAATTATCAATAAGGGTCGTTTGGAATGATACATAGTGATCACTAGAATAGTGAGCACTGCATATCAGGCCACCTTCTCACAGTAACCATTACGAGAATGGTTCAGCAACCAACCCCCCTCACAACTAAAACTACCCAGAACAACAGCCTTTTTTAGAGGAAGATCAATGGTGGGGTTCATCTACGAGAGGCCGCCCCTGGGGGAGGCCCAGGGGCTCGAGATCTCGCCCGTGGAACAGGGGAGCGGGACGAGGGAAAAAACAAACCCACTTCCAACAGAACTCCCACGGGGAAATCAACACAAGAAGGCAACAATACAAGTGGTGAGAAATGAACCAGACAATCCTATAATCAACATATCTGATTATCAATTATCCCCTATTGAACAACAAGTCCTATCAAAGGGACTGTCCTTTGTCCCGACCAATATGCCCAATGATTTCAACCTTAGAGTTGAATTGCAACAATTTTTTCGAAAAATTCGCCTTAGGCATTATTTTCAAAAAATCCTACTTAACCCTACATTCTCAGGTAGTGGATTACGTCCGCCATCAACGTTTAACCCCCCTACACACTTGATTAATAACAAGATATTGACCTACGAACAAGTAGTGTTAAGGGATATCAATGAGACCTTAATCACAAGGCAGTACGTTCCATACAATACAAGTCGGGATGAAAAGACTGCATTACAATCCTTAAAAAACAACAGTAACATCGTCATAAAGCCCGCCGATATAGGCGGAGCTATTGTTGTACAGAACTTGGAGAGTTACAAATCTGAAATTTACACACAATTGGGCAAACCAGGAAATTATGTACACTTGAGGAAGGATCCAACAAAAACCATCAGCGATTCCATTCAAAAATTAACAAAAGGAGCATTGGAACAGGGGATTATTAATAAACATGAATACGAGTTTTTAAATAATAAGAACCCCAGAACACCGACTATATATACGCTCCCCAAGGTGCACAAAAGGTTAGAAGACCCCCCGGGAAGACCTATAATTTCAGGGTGCGGGTCCCTTTTGGAGCCATTGTGTAAATATATCGATGTGTTTCTGAAGCCCATAGCCACGGCTACCCCAACATATGTGCGGGACACCGCACATACCATTCAACTGGTGGAAGGCTTCAATTATGACCACAACACATGTATATTGGCTGCGATGGACATCGCATCCTTATACACAAACATCCCTCAAAATGAGGCATTGTCCTGTGTAGAGCGTGCCCTTAATATGAGAACTGCCCCTCACAGAGTACCGACTGACTTCATTGTTCAACTTTTGGAAAACGCAATGACTAAAAACTTCTTTGTTTTCCAAAATGAATATTATATCCAAACAAGTGGAGTAGCCATGGGGGCAAGTTTTGCTCCGAATCTTGCCATCATTTATATGAGTGAATATGAAAGCAGATTTGTTCAAAATCAATATAATCCTTACCTCGATAATATTTTATTGTGGGTAAGGTATATTGATGACGTTCTGTTGATCTGGCACGGTGGTGATTCTGAACTTAGGGATTTCCATAATTGGATTAACACCTGCTCCAACAATATCCAATTTACTTTGGAATTTGATTCAATGTCTATTAATTTTCTAGATTTAAAAATTAAAACTGCAGATGGAAAACTGTACACCACTTTGCATGGAAAAAGCAGTGAGCAAAATACTCTCCTCAGGTATACGAGTCACCATCCGCGCAACCTCAGGGACAATTTGCCATTTGGGCAATTCCTGAGGTTGCGCCGAAATTGCTTCAGAAAGGACGATTAACTAGAGGAGTCCGCCGCCCTGATGTCGAGATTGAGTGAGCGCGGTTATCCCATCAGGCTCCTTAAAAAAGCTAGAAAACGGGCCTGGCATAACCACCAAGAGCATTTACTTCACACCACTCAAAAACCCAAGGAAGACAGGCTGGTTTGTGTTACGACATTTAACACAAAAAGTAACAACATCAAAAAATGTATAAATCGCCATTGGCATCTAATCAGTGGTGAATTGGGTGGTATGCCGCCACCTTTACATGCATTCCGTAAGGGTAAAAACATCCGGGACCACCTGGTGAAAGCACTCTTACCACACAAACTACCTTCAAGTCAACCGACAATCTGGGGTGCATCACCGATAGAAGGCCACAGAAAGTGTGGGAGCTGTAAGGCTTGCCCCCTCACACTAGAGTGTAATAAGTTTGATCACAATGAGCGAACATACAAGCTCACCCAACACACCAACTGCAACACATCTTGGGTAGTCTATGCGGTTGCATGCCCGTGTGGTTTTCTGTACGTGGGTCAGACCACACAGAAAATAAAATGTCGGATCCTGCAACACATGAGCCGCATAAGGTGCAAAGTTCAGGGTGCACCTTTGGTTGATCACTTTAGCAGATTTGAACACCCTGAGAATAGCTTACGTTGGTGGGTTATTGAAAAAATAACAGCTAACCCCAGAGGAGGTGACCTACATAACATCTTAAATAGAAGAGAGTGTAAATGGATACACACCCTTAACACTGTCAATAAGGGGTTGAATGAACTTGAGGAAATGAACAAACAAGTGGCACTGTTGGGAATATGAATACATCTCAGTAGGCGGCAAAAGGTTTTGTAATATCCTGAACAGTCAAATGTTTCTGATTTAGATTGTACTAAGTTATCTACTTTATTAGACTGTATCATGTTTTCAACACTATCCAAAAAAGAAACACGATGTAATTATGAGAGATCTTTGTCACTACTTTATAGGTAATATCTAGTTGTTTCTCATTGGTTGCATAATTAATGATAAAGTAGCTATGATTGTAGCTCTGTCACTGTGTTACAAGTAATATCCTATTGTCCATCATGGTATGAAATTTATGAATTTTATTTCATTTATGTAACCAAGTTATTATCCAGATGTTGTTGATGCATTATTTCACCCTGTCTATCTCATGTGCCAACTTGTTCGTGACTTTGTAGCACCCGAGATTTCTCAAAGGTCCATATTACATCTCTTGGTCCTTTTTCTATCTCTACCCAGCAGCGCGAAATTGAACTATCTCTATTCCTCAATATGAACCGAGTACCTTTCACAAAACCCTTTCGATTGGTTTCTCTATTTACCGTCAGTGGTTAAAATATATAAACAATGGCGGCGGTCTAATGAAAATATCGCCCCCGTTTTTCTAACATGATTTTCCAAAATGTTTTTTGACCGACAGACATCGCCGTTTTTTAACAGGAGGCGATTGAGTAGCTCGCGCAGTCAAATATAACGCTTTACCCATACAGTAATTATATTTTTCAAAACGTAGCGATATACTCTAAGCGCACCAAAAGTCAGTCCTCTTTTTATGCAGACTGTGCGATGCAGTCTGGGTATTTACCAACGCGGAAGAACATTTGCGGTTACCGACGGCATCCTGCAGCACTGTGAGGCTCGGATGTAGACGATTTTTTCGTATGGAAGAGCGGGTAGGTGGAGACCACTTTGAAACTATTGCTCGACTCATGCACCACCACGCTTTCGTCCCGAGTGATACCCAAACCCAAGCTCTTTGTGTGTCTCTCTACACAGCTTCCTAAATCGAGTAGGAGCATCCCCGACATTAACTTGCCTGGACATCCGGTAGCACTGTGAGGCTCGGATGTATACGCCGATATCACCAATAAAGCGGGTAGGTGTGGACCCTTTTAAAACGTTTGGTTACTTTACACACAACCACGCCAGTACCCCGAGCGAGACCTGAATCATTGATTTTTTGTGTCTCCCTCAACACAGCTCCTTCCAAATAGAGTCGGAGTACTACTGCCATTGCTTACCTGAAAAACAGTACATTTTAATTCAGGTAAGCTTCTCAAGTTTTTTAAGTTCACTTGAATGAATCTTGTAAAATCCAACATAGTGGTACTAGTGGCATATAATGAATGACGATCCATTGTCATTTTTATAGTGTTTTTGAATTCCGGAGTGGAAGTTCGCAAATTTCCGACTTGGGTGCATTGATTGATTTCCCAGCAATAAGGTAATTGACACCGCCCTGTATGGCAATACATTGGTAACTATTAGTTAGTTTGCACAGGGTATACTGATGTCATTTTATTTAATTCTAGGTACCGCTCACCATGTCACATATGAAGTAGCGTCCCTCTGACATGGACCAAGACATGTATGCAAGGTAATATGATACCTCTGCCACAATAGTAATCATTGGCGAATTTGCACACTAGTTGATCTAGATACAATCTGGATTCCATTTTGTCTCTACAGGACACCTGTTGAGATGTGGTAAACTTGGATTTCCCTACATCGTTTTCTCTATCACGAAGGGTAAGAGAAACTGCCAAACGCCATGTGGGGAATAGGCTTCAACCTTCACCACGGATAGTAATTTCCTTAATTCCTCATTATTAGGGTTAATCAATATCCCCTGGTTGCCTCGTTTGCTCTTAGTCCTGATGAAGACTCGCAATCCCCAGGTCCAACTCACCCGTTTGGGAATAAGTTGAGTCGAAACGTCGACACCTCCAATATATATACCTTGGACCATTTGTTTGCCAACTTTGTATACAGTGCAAGACTGAGGATATTTAGGCTTATGTACTACAATGTTGTTGATCACAATAATATAAACTACGTTGTTGGCCAGGTGTTCAATACGGCGAATTTTGTGTCCAGTATTGATTGTAAAATAATGCAAACTATTTCTTAATCACTACTGTGTATTTCCTTTTCTCCCCTTCACTTGTTTTCACTTTTTGGATCACATCTTTCCTTTGCACGCTCCTGTCTTGGGGCAACCTATGTGTTTTTATCGACAAAAAATAATGTAAAAATATGAATACAGAGAAAAATTAAACAGGAATATATTTTCTTTAACCGTGGTGTAAGGTTTCCTTCAAAGATAATATAGTCTTTGAGTTACAGATAGCAGACTGATCATTGTTGCTCCTTATTTAAACATTGATTCATCTTTGATTTGATCAAATACTGTAATTTATAGGTTCAGGACCACTGTTTGTTTATAATTAACTTCTCACAGTAGGCAGGCAGGGAAAACAAACGTTGTGGACCCTGGATCCGATGCGAACCCGAGTTCGGGTTCGCGTGTCACAGTACCCTATTGTAGAGCTTAGTCGTGGCGTTCCCTTGCGGCCAGGCGAGGGTTGGCGTTTCTCCACGTAGGCGTCCGGTTCGGTGCCGCCTCGAGGAGCGAAGCGAACAAGCGGGACGGAGGGGAGAGGTGCAGGCGGTCCGGGGCGATGTGCGACTCACGGGGCGAGGCGTCCGTCAGGCCAACGAGGCGTACTGCTTCCGTACGCTGGTGGGTGCTGGCATACCTTCGGGTCAACGGGGCTGACTTGGTAAAGGCGCGGCTGGCGCGGCACAGGGCTCTCAGCTTGGGGCACCCACTGTACAGGAGCCTGGGGTGCCCGGGGTACAGGAGCCAGGGGTGCCCAGGGTACAGGAGCTAGTGGTGCCTGGGGTACAGGGGATAGGGGTACTGGAGATAGGAATCAGGGTTGCCCAGAGTAAAGGAGTCAGGGGCACTGCAGGAAAGGAAGCTTGGGGCGCCTGATTTACAGAAGCCAGGGGTACTGGGTGATAGGAACCATGGATGCCCAGGGGTACGGGGTATAGAAACCAGCGGTGACCGAGGTGCAGGAAATGGGGGGAGACAGGGGTACATGAACCAGGGGTGACGGGAGTGCAAGAACTGGGGCGTTCGGGGTACAGTAGGTCATGAACAGGGATAGGGGGACACCTAAAGAGAAGCAGTGGACAGTAACTAGGGGTGAACGTTGCTCAGGAAGTACGCATCCTGGGCGTGAGCGGGGGGTGACGAGGGGTGCCATGCGGACAGGCACTTAGGTGCCCGTGGTATTAAGAACAAGGGTACCGAGTACACTGCCACTAGAGATGCTGAGGTACTGGGGCACTGAGAAAAATGGAAGAAAGGGCAGGGTTGGTACTGAATGCTGGCACCAGTAGTACTCTATTTGGGGTGCTGTCACGCTGAAAGTAGTGGCACTGAAGGTACCAGTAGTAGATTTGTCAAGAAAGCCGGAATTAGGGGTGCTGAACAGTGGCGCTGTGAACCCCGCGTTTTCAGCTACAGTGGATGGGAATGGGAGTGTGGGGGGGGCACTGGCCACTTTGGGCTGGAATGTGCATTCGAAAAATCTGTATCGACAGGCTGTTTCTGCGTCTGCTGCCTGCAAGTTATGTTATGTTATGTTATGTTAATAGTTTTGTAAGCGCGACAGCTGCCCCAGCGAAGAGGCGTCCCGGCGCTGGTAGATCAAAAGGTACTGAACAGTTAGTAGCTGGCCAACCTAGGTTGTACATCCCTATGATGAAGAAAACAGGAAGGTTTTGATGGCTTTCCGGAAGGCAAGCAAGTTCTCCATTCCACGGATGCCAGCCGGCAGGGAGTTCCAGAGCTTGGCCACCAGCACCCGGAAGGAGTGACCACCCATGCAACAGAGTTTGGTCCGAGGTACAATCACTAGATGTTGTCCTAGTGAACGCAGACTATGCTGGGGCTCATACGGAATCAAAAGAGGACGCAGGAGATCTCGGCTCCCAGATTTAAGACGCAGCAGATAAATCCAAAATATGGATAGAAGCAAGAGAATGACAGAGTGAGGAGTGTGGAACCTCAAGAAGGAGAGGGGCTTGGCTGGGAAAGAGGACAGACAGAGGAACATGGAAGGAAGAAGATGCAAGAGAGAACGTGAGACAGTGAAAAGAAAGTAACAAGTATGAAGGAAAGGAAAATGTGAGGAGGAGAAAAGGAAGGTAGTAAGGAAGGGTGAAAGGAAGTGTGTTAGACCTGTCAGCCTAGGGGGGTATTTTTTTGCCCTTGCCTCATTTTTCCACCTACTTTTCGTTGGCTTTAGGACTCTGGACACCCTCCCATTGCTATTCAATGCCAGAGTGCAGGTGCTCTCTTCCCCCAACATGGCTGCCACTGACCCCTGCTACTGCAGCGTGGTCTGTGTAGGCGCACTCTAGTAGCCAGGATCTGGCTGGAACCCTTAAACAATGTTGCCATACCAGCCAGCCAGCCTGCCCATAGCTAGAATGAGGGAAGCTCCTGGAACCTTCCAGAACAGGGGAGGTGACACCAACTGCCACTGCCAACTGCCAACTGATGCTATATAAGGAAAGGGAGGGAAACTTTCTAGTCAGTTGGGGCATCACTGACCTGGGGAACCCACGCAGGAGTTTTAGGCTGGAGGGTCTAGTGAGGAACCTATACTACTAGGAGTGACAGGATTTAGGTGCTGCCTCTTAAGCTGGGTGAGGTGTCCTAAGCTAGCCCCCTGATCTGACCCAGTGGTAGGGAACCCCAGGGTCCATCTGGAGTGACTGAGGAAAAACTCTTCAAGCCTACAGCTCAACCCCCCCCCCTCTCAGCAACTTCAAGAAACAAACACCCAAGGGCGCAGAACCATCCAAGTGCCAAGAAGATTGCTTGCCTTTGACCAGAGACTGCTGGGGGATTGACCAGGTACTGGACTATGCTGCCCTGCGCAACCCCCCTGCCTGCAGTGGGCCCCACTGGTCTCCCCCTGACTGAACTGCTCTGCTGTCCCTGTGGAACGGTGTGAAAAACGCTTTATCCTGAACCCCCCTGGTCAGCGCTGTGGGTGAGACTGTCTGTCCTGTCAGGAGGCTAGAGGTCGCCTTCCCTTTTGCAGATCCAATCTGTTGAGTGATGGAGAGAGAAACGCTCTATTCTGACCCCCCCACTGCTCAGTGCTGTGTCCGAGATTGTCCCTCGGGTCCCCCTGGGTGACCCGCGCTGTGAAGCCCCACGCACTTCCCAGGACTGGCGCTCGCGCTTTGCCTTGGCGCCCTGAGGCCCTTGAGGAGAGTTGCCCCCACGGCGTCAGCGCCGCCTAAACGACGCCTCAGAGGCGCTGCTGGCCTGTTCTGTGGCTGCTTGCCCCGTGCTGTGACTAGCGCCGACATTGAGCCCCCTCGGCGGCCCCCGGTGCCAGAAGAGGTCCGCAGCAACGAGATCGTCGGGCCGCGTTAGGCCTGAAGCCTGCGTGGGCCCCGTCACGTGAGCGGGAGCGCCGCTGCGTCATCGGCCGCGCCCCCCCCCAAGCTGCATCACCATTGGCTGTTACCGCCGGGCCCCGCTGACAAGGCCCGGCGCTTGGGTAAGCCCCGTCTCACCTCGGAGGAGGGGCGCGAAGCCAGAGAGCCCCCTCCGGTTGTGCCCCCACGCTGATCTTGATCCGGCCCGGCGCTGGTGCCCCGAAGGCAACCCTTGCACCGCGCCGGGCCGAGTGAGGCCCTAGGAGGGTCGAATACCTCTCCCCGTTACCGGTGACTGCGCAAGGGCCCCGGAGGGCCGAAAGTACAAGGTAACCCCCGAGAGGAGGGCGGTAGGCCGGGTAAGGCCAGAGGTCGCCCCTTCCCCGGTGTAAACTGAGACAGGGCCCCGTTGGCCCCCCCTTTATGTGCCTCGAGAACTAGGAGGTCTGGGGATAGACACATTCCCCCCTATATTGTTTTGCATGCAGGTATCCTGTCTGAAGTGTTCATGGTTACACCCTATTTACAAGCCTATTAATGGAAGGGTGATTTACTGCATTGCACTGAATTTCTTACAGGGGCGGGCTTCTACAGCTCCTGAAGGGATCAAACTGCGATGTGTATTGATTCATTCTAATGGTATTCTGATGATCTGATTCTGGGTCGCAAACCGATCAGTATTCACAAGAAGAAATGTTTGTGGCTGTGTTCTTTGAAGTTATCTGTTGTACTGAAAGTACTTGATGAAATGTCTTATCCCTTCCTATGAAGTACAGTTTAGAAGGCATCCACAGGAGGTTTAATGTGGTACTTTACTGCAATGCTATGGTCGCTTCTTGTAGGATCCTCCAGGTATATGGAAGTACCCTCTTTGCCTGCGGAAGAGTATGATGCGGCAGGCTATTTTATTTAATGTTTCACTGCTTAGATGAGCTGGTTATTATTTTAATGACAAGTCTTACTGCAACTGCCTAATGAAATGCTTAAATGAAATACTAATGAGTAGTTAAATGCATTACTTGCTTGATCCAAAGTCTATATAAAAGAACTTGATTTTCAAATACAACTACTGGCGTGGTCTCCATTATTGCACCCACTGTGTGCCATTGGATGAGTGTGTTAGGTGGCTGCTTTACACGCAAGACCCTGGCTGCCTTCCTGCTCGAGCCATGCTACCCCCTGGAGAGCTGGTGGCCCCAGTTCTTACAAAGTGACTGTAACAAGCATTGAAAATGCAATAGGTCTCACCTTTGATTAAGTTAAAGCCATTTGCTTTGCTAATGATATTGCTATAAATTGGTCTCTGATTTATTCTTGAGTGTGTGTCTTACTTATTGCCTCTGAGAGTACAACAAATACTTAGCACTACTTTCTTGCTAAGCCTAACTGCTTGTTAGAAATGGGATTTCTGGTTGACTGAGGCTTGCGCCAAAGCCAAGCAGAAACCACCACTCTAGTCAGGGCAAGGTAGTTACAACCCAAAGATAACCCCTGCTCACCCCCTTGGCAACGTGACACGAGCAGTGAGGCTGATCTCCGAGGTAATGTGTAAAGCATTTGCGCACGCACCCACCAGCAACAACATCCCAGGCCCCCCACAAAAGGAACTCCACACAAGGTTATATCAAAAAAATAGCCTTTGCATTACCAAAACACATCAGATGGAAATCACACCATATACATTGTGCCAACTGGCACAGGCAATATTTACAAGGGATTATGTACACCTGACAGGGCCACATGGACCATTGTCAGGATCATCATCACAAAGTGAACTTGGTAAAGGTGAACTAAAACATACAAGTAAAAATAGGTCATAGAACGTACAGTCAGTAAACACTGATAATCACTGCCCTTGCAACAGTCTGTGCCATGAAATCCATCATACACAGGATCCCACCAGTCTAACTACATTAGACCCTCACCATCTAAGTAACTACACTAGGGGTGTAAATCACACAGGGAAGTACAATCTCCCTAACACAAACCTAAACAGGTAAAACAACCTCCTATGCATAAACCATATCTAGAGGCATCAAACACAGGGTGCGCAAAACATACTACACACAGTACCTTTCCTAACACCCAAAGCATTAGCACATAATTCACATCAAGGTCCAGGTTGCGCCACTGCGCCAAAACCTAAACATAGCAGCTGCCCACTACTTGCTGGGCAGCTGAGGACAAGAACAGGGCCTAAACGCTGCAGCTGGCACTAAGTGCTGCACAGCTGTGGAAGGCCAAAGTAGGGCGAAAGAGTGCGTCCCAACTCCTGAGTTCACAAAGGGCAAGTCCCTAGGAAGAAAAACCTAAATGGTGCAGCTGCCCACTACTTGCTGGGCAGCTGTGAAATCAATCTGCAGCAGGGGACTCTCACTAGCTTTCCAGAACAACTGCACCACAGGGTTGGAGCCATCTGGCTACGGGACAAGGAATGCGCATTTTGGGAGCCATCTAGGCTCTAGAAAAATACATGCCCCTCGTTGGAGCCAAGGGGCTCAGCACAGGCTTCTGTGGGGCGGGGGGAGCCACCTAGGCTCTTTAAACAACCCATATGCCCCCAAACGTAGGAACTTGCCCCCACGGTGGAGCGCACGGGCTCTAGAAATAAACTTGCCCCTGGGCTACTCGGGCCTCTTTTAGAAATAAATGCCCCCTGGTGGGAGCAGCCCGCTGGCAGACGGGGCAGCTCTACCTCAGTGCCCCGCACGGGCACCACATGCACCATCTGCTCCCTCGGGGAGCAGAAGTGGGAAGGCCCCTATGTCCCCCGACCCAGCCCTAACTCACCGGGCTGTGGTCGGAGGCGTCTCTCCTCCTTGAGAGCGGCAGCAGTTACCACAAGGCAGCAGGGGGGGCGCAGGCACCGGCAGTGCCTCGCGCCCCCCTCCATAGGCCACAGGCAGCGCTTGCGGGGCTTTCTCTTCTCTTGCGAGCCCCGCCCTTACAGTGCGCCACGTCGTCACCCGGTCCCCATCTCGGGACCAGGACTTGAAATGTGGAGCCCTCAAGGCTCCGGGCTGTCTTCTCTTTTCTGCGGCGGGCAGCATCTCCAGTCTTCCACTCCACACGGGAGACCGGCAAGGCACGCAAAGGCTCCCCCCGGCAGGGGGAAGCGGAACAACGGGGAACCAGGCCCCGCCCACCTCTACTACTTCCGGGTCGCCGCAGGCAGCGGCCCGGCAACGTTTTGACAAACAGCTTGGGCTGCAGCGGTGATTTGTGGGGTGGGCACCCGCTCGTAAAGAAAGTAGGCAAGCAGCCATAAACGGGGTGGACAGCCGTGCTGCAACAACGAAGGTGGGAAAAGTCACAGGGTAGGCACCTGCGCACACCAATATGTAAATAAGCGGGATGGGCACCCGTGAGGGCCACAAAAGGGCAAGAGCATTTCCCCATGAGGGAACACGACAGCGCTCTGCCCATAAATGCAAAATAAAGCGCTCACCAGGCACTGGGGGCACAGCAACTACAAAGCTCCCCAAAGAAGGACCCCCCAAAGCAAAAAAAGGGGTCCCAGAGGTCCTGGGCATCAGGAGGGGCAATGCAGGGCCCATGGGGCCAGCACACAGGGCACTCCAGCCAGGAGACAGCCCCATGGTGGTCCCTCCTTGGCCCCACTAGCAGCAAGCCCCCTCCTGTTAGGACCCAAGCAAGAACTCCAAGTATCCAGGCATCCAGGGGCTGGGCAGGGCCCAGGGAGGCAAGCCTTCCCCTGGGCCCCAGCAGCAGTACGCCCCTGGTAGATTCAAGTCAGGAAACAAGAACATTTTACATGAGGTCACAGCCTCTTTTTATACACAGAAAACGTTTGTTGTCAAAGGTGTAGGCAAGGGGTGAACCAGATGCAACTGTTTCTTGAGCACTTTGTTTTGCTCGGCCCCTCTCCCTATTCACAAGACAGGCCAGGGACATCAGACACACCACAGAGGGTGGAGCCAGCATTGTGGAGGGAAGGCCAAGTCCTATTCAGGTCCCAGGTGCACTCCTCCCTCCCATCAACATGCAGATCCTTCCATTCACCACGGGGGCAGACCCATCCTGACTCCTGGAGCCAAGCACACCAGCCAGCTCCAGCCAATCACAAGCCAGACAGTCAATTCACATCTACTGCACAGGCATGCAAACTTCTAAAAGTGGCACTTCCACACTAGACACAATAAATCCGCACACATGCTCACGCAGCATTTAATTTCACAAGTTCATACATACCAAACTTGACCCTGCACTCCCCACGCATCAGGAACTACCATGGACACACACATTCCCCATGTATTCCTATGGGAGGGCAGGCCAATCTCACACACGCACTCAGAGAGCGCATGCACTTTTACACTGGGACACAGTGTCACAGTGGGCAAAGACTAGAAATCATTATTATTATGTAACAGTAAAAGGCAAAAACTTCAGGGGGGAACCTGCCAGAAGGGCCAAGTCCAACACTGCTCTTCCACACTACTAAAAAAAGAGCATTAGAATGATCTGTTTTTACCTCTGTGCACCATTTGGGGATACACAGGAGTCTCAGCACAGTGTACTACTTTTTAGTACATTGTATAGAGAGCCAGCTTCCTACATTGGCACATTGGTGATACACAGGCCTCACTCCACCACGTCCAGCGTCAGGTCCGGCGGGCCTCTTGGCCACTCTTCCTGCCGTCACTTCAGAGAGGGCATGCAGAGCCCACTTCAGCCCACCTTCCTCTCTTTAGTTCAGGGGGGCTCAATAGGGCCCCCCGAAGCCCGCAGGCACAGCCAGGTAACTCTCTTGGGCAGGTCGTGGACTGATCAACACTTTTCAGAGCGGCCCCTCCTCGGGCCGCCATCTTGAGAGCACCGCCCGGGGCTGCTCGCCTCCATCCCATCTGATGTGAAGCCGCTATCTTGGTGGTGAACGCCTTGTGGTGTTGGGCCTCAGGCCCACATAATGGAAATGAGGGACACAGATACTTGGAGATGCGTAGCAGTAACTGGCCACAAGCGCATGCGCCGGGCCCTTTTATTGCCGGGCCCACGTCACTCGTGACACCTGTGATGAATGGATGTGGGGGTGCATTGTGTTCAGCTCTCAAAGGGGTGGCTGGGATTACAGCTTCCTGAGGAACACTAGAACTTGTCTTGCAGGACACTACACACCTCTCCCAACCACTCAGTAGTGTCAGTATTGGGTCCATCCAGGATGAATGGTCCCCCATTAATTCATGATTGCAGTACATAAGGCAACTGCGGACGTTGTGCACTAAAGTACAGCAGTTGGCTTGCATTTCATGGCCATGCCCCTCACCCAGTTGTTTGCTTCTGCTATTTGTATACCACCAGCAACTTTGATCAATGCATTCTTGCTTTCAATTTGCATTATTCGTCCCACTTCATACAAATTTTTGCACATAACTCTCTACCATACATAGAACACACTGTTTAAAAACAGGTAGAAAAGAGGCTTGGCAACTTGGAGGATGACTGTTCCCGTGGCTTTAAGTCTAAAAATAGAGAAGCACTCTGTGGTAAGTTTGGATAACGCAGCAGCATCCGAGGACGAGGCTCATGGTTGAGATTATCCATTAGTGGAGGTCCCTCAGATGACGAGTCCCCTTCGAGTGAATCCAAAAATAGATTGACGCGCAGCACACCAAGGCCATCGTGATTCCCTTCACAATCAGAACCGGTGCCATGGAGACGGTGATGCTAGAGAATAATTTGTAATTCAAAGAGGTGCAGAATACAGTGATGAAGCTCACTTCACATACCCTGGCAGCTTCCAGCCAATAATCCCCCCTTTTACTGAAGTTGCTGAATGTTAAGTCAATACTGTAAATGTTGGTCTGTTGAGTACTCCCAACTTTTCGTGGATGGTGAGTTCCATGAGAAGACTCTGCAACAAACGAACGTGTGCAGAACAGCTTTTGAGGCATTCTATCTACTCAGTTCAAGGCCCCCTGTAGACTCCTAACTCATTTAAGAAGTTGACAAAACATTTGGAGCCTTCCAGTGCTTTTGGGAATTGTGTGTAAGTCATCGATAGGTTTTTGTTTCTTCTAACCCAGTTTTGGCAATAGCTATCTTCCCAGCTATCTTGAGCAGAGATCGATTCTTGATCTGTCAATGTAAGCTGCATTTCAATGGTAACTCTGCAGCTTTGCTACAAAACCATCCTCACCAGGAATGGCTGTCCAGAATGCAGCTTGGACCATTTCTCAGCAAAAGTTAAAGATTCACACTCTAGGCAGGATATAGCAGTGGGCGAATCTTTAACACCTTAGCTGCTTCGCAAATATCCCTCCCCAGTGCTGCGCTGTCCATTGGAACTAGTGCTGAATGGACGTCCAATGGTCGTGCGCAGCACTGGGGAGGTAGCTCTCGTGACGACCGTTGGCCGTCAGCAGCGCTTAAGAGGTTAATCTTATTCAAAGGGCAGCTGCTGGTCGAACACTACATACCTAGTAAGAAAGCTGGGTACGGCATTAAGATGTAATGCTGTGCAGGAGTTTCACTGGCTGCACGTACAGTCTTGGAGTGTGCATGGAAATGACTCCCGTCTGCGGGTTGCCTCATCTCTTTAAGAATGAGTGTAAAGATTGTATTGGATCTCTTTTACTCGCTTTCTTAAAGACTCTAAAACCTGAATGTTCAGCCTTCCCTCACCTATCTTGATAAAAACTCTACCCAGTATGTATGAGTGTACTTTTTACAGGTGAGGAAAGGTCTAAACTACAGCTATGTGTAGTCGGTGTGGACTAGCTTGGCGGCAGTATTCCCGTCTAAGGTTGACCAGCACCTAGAGAACTTTATGACCTCTGACTTTTCTGAAAACCTGAGACCA
This sequence comes from Lissotriton vulgaris, assembly GCF_964263255.1. Lineage (NCBI taxonomy): Eukaryota > Metazoa > Chordata > Amphibia > Caudata > Salamandridae > Lissotriton > Lissotriton vulgaris. Next base: position 1,136,770,564 of record NC_141698.1, on the reverse strand, counting down.
AGAGGAATCCAAGGTGGTGTAGCTTGGATTGGGCACAGTATTGTTTTACCCAGAATCTTTTACCAATTTCAAAACTATGCCTAAAACCCAATCTCCTTCCTATTTTTTGGAATGCTGCCTTTGTCCGGGGCCAACCGGCACTCAGGGAACCCTAGGAGCCCTGGGATTTTCAGAAAACTAGAGACTCGGGGGAGTCCACTGGGGTGTGGCTTGCGTAGATCCCAGCAGGCCTCCTTAGACAGAATCCTCAAACATCAAAAAGTACCTGAACACCCCCCAATTTCCTCTCACTTTCCTCACCATCTATGGTGGAGGGCTATAGTTTTCATGCCAGGGTCGGCTGGCACCAGCACACTGTACCAACCACGGGTATTTCTGAAAGCTAGACATGCAGAGAAATTCAGTGTTGTGCGGCTTGTGTGGGTCCCATCATCCTTTCTTTCTCAATTTCCTTGCAAAATGTCAAACAATCGGAGAAAACAAAATTCCCATCCATTTCTGTGACAAAGGATTCCATAACCTTTAGCCATAATTCTATCCATCCTGCACTCCAACATTTGTCTCTTTAGACATGGTACTCACATGTGTGGGTGGTCCATGTGCAGGGGGGTGAAATAAACCCAAACTGTGACCATCTGAGGATCACAACATAGACACTACATTTATTTCACACCAACACAGTGATCTGTTCCTCTCCCTGGTGCTGTTGGCTCAACCATAAATGTGTGTGTGTGGGGGGACCATTTTATTTGGAGGAAAAATAGGAATGCTGGAAGCGGCTGCGAGGCTTGTTGTCGGTTCCAGGGTACAGAGTTTTCTGTCGGATAGATGTGAAGGGATTGAGTTTTTCCATCCATACTTTTCAGGCCTTCTGGATTAGAATAAGTGGTGGAATCCATTGAAGCCACGGACATTCTGGATTAGAAGAAGTGGTTGAATCCATTAAAGCCAGAGACATTCTGGATTAGAAGAAGTGGTGGACTCAATTGAAGCCACAGACATTCTGGATTAGAAGAAGTGGTGGAATCCATTGAAGCCACAGACATTCTGGATTAGAAGAAGTGGTGGAATCCATTAATGCCACAGACATTCTGGATTAGAAGAAGTGGTGGAATCCATTGAAGCCACAGACATTCTGGATTAGAATAAGTGGTGGAATCTATTGCAGCCACAGACATTCTAGATTAGAAGAAGTGGTGGAATCCATTGAAGCCACAGACATTCTGGATTAGTAGAAGGGGTGGAATCCATTAAAGCCACAGACATTCTGGATTAGAAGAAGTGGTGGAATCCATTGAAGCCACAGACATTCTGGATTAGAAGAAGTGGTGGAATCCATTGAAGCCACAGACATTCTGGATTAGAATAAGTGGTGGAATCTATTGCAGCCACAGACATTCTAGATTAGAAGAAGTGGTGGAATCCATTGAAGCCACAGACATTCTGGATTAGTAGAAGGGGTGGAATCCATTAAAGCCACAGACATTCTGGATTAGAAGAAGAGGTGGAATCCATTAAAGCCACAGACATTCTGGATTAGTAGAAGGGGTGGAATCCATTAAAGCCACAGACATTCTGGATTAGAAGAAGTGGTGGAATCCATTGAAGCCACAGACATTCTGGATTAGAAGAAGTGGTGGAATCCATTGAAGCCACAGACATTCTGGATTAGAAGAAGTGGTGGAATCCATTAATGCCACAGACATTCTGGATTAGAAGAAGTGGTGGAATCCATTGAAGCCACAGACATTCTGGATTAGAATAAGTGGTGGAATCTATTGCAGCCACAGACATTCTAGATTAGAAGAAGTGGTGGAATCCATTGAAGCCACAGACATTCTGGATTAGTAGAAGGGGTGGAATCTATTGAAGCCACAGACATTCTGAATTAAAAGAAGTGGTGGAATCCATTGAAGCCACAGACATTCTGGAGTAGAAGAAGTGGTGGAATCCATTAAAGCCACAGACATTCTGGATTAGAAGAAGTGGTGGAATCCATTGAAGCCACAGACATTCTGGATTAGAAGAAGTGGTGGAATCCATTGAAGCCACAGACATTCTGGATTAGAAGAAGTGGTGGAATCCATTGAAGCCACAGACATTCTGGATTAGAAGAAGTGGTGGAATCTACTGCAGTCACATACATTCTGGATTAGAAGAAGTGGTGGAATCCAATGAAGCCACAGACATTCTGGATTAGAAGAAGTGGTGGAATCTATTGCAGACACAGACATTCTGGATTAGGAGAAGTGGTGGAATCCATTGAAGCCACGGACATTCTGGATGAGAAGAAGTGGTGGAATCCATTGAAGCCACAGACATTCTGGATTAGAAGAAGTGGTGGAATCCATTGAAGCCACTGACATTCTGGATTAAAAGAAGTGGTGGAATCCATTGAAGCCACAGACATTCTGGATTAGAAGAAGTGGTGGAATCTATTGCAGCCACAGACATTCTGGATTAGAAGAAGTGGTGGAATCCATTGAAGCCACAGACATTCTGGATTAGATTAGAAGAAGTGGTGGAATCCATTGGAGCCACAGACATTCTGGATTAAAAGAAGTGTTGGAATCCATTCAAGCCACAGACATTCTGGATTAGAAGAAGTGGTGGAATCCATTGAAGCCACAGACTTTCTGGATTAGAAGAAGTGGCTGAATCCATTGAAGCCGCACAAGCCTGGACTCCCCAGTTTCTACTGTTCAGAAATTCTTGAGTTGGTCATTTTTCCATAGTGCGCTCTAGGTCCAAAGGCTTGGTTCAAGCCAAGGACATTGGGAAAATGTATATATTTAAGCATACTCTTGACACTTACAGAGCATTCCGGCTAAGAAAAAATAAAGGGATACAGTTAAGCAAGGGGTCCTTAGTTCCCTGCCGATTGCAACCCATAAACGCGCAGGCCCCCACCACCACAAATGTTTGTCTTATTCAAACATCATTTTCCTCTCTTCAGACAGCCAAGTGTTTGAGCCTTTCCTGTCCTATTTGTTAGATCAATTTTTATTGGGAGAATTAGGGGCTGGTTATCTTTAATTACCAATCAAATCTTTGTGTAGTTGTGTCTTCCAATTGTAAGACAGTGTGCTCAAAAACATATTTTGAAAAAGTGCCTTCAGGATCACCTAGAATTATGGGAAATCAAACATTTATCCCTACCGAAATAAACATTTATCCCTACCGGGTCGAGCTGCGTATTATCCAGTGATTCTATGCAAATCACTTAATCTCTCGTGTGATAAATTGTTATATAAATATGCTGCAAGAGTAAGAGGCAAAACTTTATGAAAATACAGTTCCAGCAAAGCGGAACAGTATTTCGGCAGTGGGAAACTGATGAGAGAAGCAGATGAGGAGCAAGCATTGGTAAATGCATCTGGGGAGCTTGAGGGTTCTGTTACTCTGTTCCATGGAGTCAACGAGCTGTAGAGACCCCTCACCTCCATCCGCCCAGAAGCCCCATGAGGTGAGGACGGTGCCACTGCAGATTTATGCTTTAGGCCTTGTCTTCAAAGGATTGGTTGTCCAGTGGCCTCCTGTCCTCCTCAACCCCCACCAGACCCTGTGAGCTTCTGGACGGTGCCAGTACTTGTCTGCTCGCAGACACCAGATGATGGCATGTGATCCCGGCAGCTCATTTCAAACTAGGGGTATTGATGTAGCATGACAGTGCATTCTGGGACTTGAAGTCCTGGTTCAATTTAGTAGAGCGAATTGAGCTAATAGACATGAAAAAACTGTAATTATCCATTGAGGTAAAAGCAATCAAGTGTATTCACTCTGAAGTGGGGCTGTGAGGCTTAGCGGTGGGACCCCCTAGAGTGGTGTAAAGGTCGGATATGAACTGCCTCCTGTATTGGGCAGAGCTGTGGGCCTTGGAAACCTGAACATCTGCAGAAGGATGGTGACCCGCACCCCTCATCTCTTCTGTGCATGAGATGCGGATAGAAGCCACTCAGATACACATGGCATTGAGACCCATATTTTTCTGGGTAGCAATACAGATGAATAACAAGCATTGGTAAACCCAGTACATCTAGCTTAGGGAACTTATTCTTTTACCAATGACCTTTGGTGATGCGGCAGAGCATCGGCCAAAAGAAAACCAAACGTGATGACGTGGATGCTTCTGGCTGACGTCATTTCAGAGGTGTGTTCCCATGAGGCACAGGGTCAAGGCTGATTTGCATATGGCCATGTCTGAACTGGGGTGATGTGGAGTGCAAAAAAACAATGGACTTAGGCCCAGATCTCTGTACTGGGGTGAATGTATGACATTGTTCTGCATTCTGTCCATCAACTGTGGTTTTTGCATTTGTCACCCCAAGTGGGATGGGTATGCTCAGACGTGAGTCCCATGCTCTCCACACCACTGGATTCAAGCAAGCCGGGCTGAAGATGGCTGGAATGCCAGAAACCGGTCCTCAGAAGCTTGTTTCCGGTCCAGGGAAGGCATGGCTTGGCAGTTCGGGCTGGACTGTTCCCATGAGGCACAGGGTCAGACTGATTTGCATATGGCCATGTCTGAACGGGGGTGGTCTGGAGTGCAAAAAAACTATGGATTTAGGCCCAGATCTCTGTACTGGGGTGAATGTATGACATTGTTCTGCATTCTGTCCATAAACTGTGGTTTTTGCACTTCCGCTCGTCTTAACCTAAGCTGTGTGCTCCCTTGAAATGAAATGAAATGAAAATAAAATTTGTAAAGCGCTACAGTTGCCCTCAGGCGACCAGGCGCTGTGACTAAACAAAAATGCCCTCAGATGAACAAGAAGCTTCTGGTTACTGAAACAAAAAGGTTTTAAGCTGTTTCCGGAAACTGGTTAAGTTGGGGTTGCCTCTCATGTGCAAAGGGAGGGTGTTCCACAATCTTGACACATTATAAGAGAAGGAACGTCCTCCTGCTCTGGCTCTAAAGATTCTAGGAATCTTGGCCAGAGATGCAGACGAGGATCGAAGCACCTTGTTGGGCAAGTAAGGGGAAATCAAGGAACAGTTGATTTCTGGGCCCATTTTCCAGAGAGCCTGGTGAGCAATGCACAGAGCTTTAAACTTAACTCTGTCCCTGACAGGCAGCCATTGCAACGTTCTTAGGCCAGCTTTTATTGAAATTCTTCGTGGGACCCCAAGTAGCGCACGAGCAGCACAGTTTTGGGTACGCTGAAGTTTTTGCAGGGTGTAGTCCGGTGCTCCAAGATAAAGGGCATAATTAAAATCCAGGCAGGATTGAACGAGGCCCTGTATAATTATCTGCCTGGCCTCAAATGGAAGAAGGGGAAGAATTTTTTTGATCACCCTGAGGAGGCCAAAGCAGGTGGCCGCCACCTTGGTGGCCTGTGTATTGAAGCTCAGAGACTTATCTAGCCATACCCCCAGACTTTTGATGTTATCTCTGGGGGCAGGGGCCGACCCCATGCTCGCGGGCCATAGCAGCTCCAAAGTAGAGGGGGCCGCCGGGCCCAAGAGCATGAGCTCGGTCTTGTCGTCGTTGAGCTTCAGACATGAGCTCATCATCCAACTCCTCACCTCCTCCAGGCACGCTGCTAGATTGGGCTGCGATTGGAGGCCACTCTTCTGCACAAGGGAGACCACCAGCTGGGTGTCGTCCGCATAGGAAATGATGTTAATACCATGCGGACGAACAATCCCAGCCAGCGGCCTCATATATGCATTGAAGAGCGTAGGGCTCAATGATGAACCCTGAGGGACTCCACACCCCAGAGGCCTGCTCGATGAAACGGATGTGCCGTCAAAGACCTGGAAGGTTGTATCCGATTAAAAAAGACTTGTACCAAACCAGGGCTTCTCCGGACACTCCTAGGTCGGCGAGACGGTTCATCAGAATTTTATGATGTACCGTGTCCAAAGCGGCACTTAGATCGAGGAGGATCACTGCCACTGACCCCCCCCCCCCGATCCAAGATCCATCTCGCCTCCTCAGTCACAGCCAATAGAGCAGTCTCTGTCCTATGTTTTGGGCGAAAGCCCGTCTGGGAAGCATCGAGGAGATGATTTTCCTCGAGGAACTTCGTCAGGATGGTATTAATGTGCTTCTCCAGGATCTTAGATGCCCATGGGAGCAAAGAAATCGGGCGGTAATTGCTAGGGTTAGCTGGGTCAAGGGCAGGTTTTTTTAGCAAGGCCCGTACCATTGCATGCTTCCATGTCACAGGTACCATCCCGCTCAGAATGGAGGAGTTCAGCAATTCCATGAGAGTAGGGAGAATGGTTTTGCTAGCCAACCCCAGCGAACCCGGAGGAGCAGGGTCACACGGAGAGCCAGATTTTATTTGTTGTGCTAGAGACTCCAATGTTTCCAGATTCAACAATGGAAAAGACTCTAGCTTGCTCTGAAAGGGAGTTACCATATCCAAAGCTGAGTCGGAGCGTTGGATGGGTGATTCAATGGCTGGATCAGGAAAGGAAAGGTAAATTTTATTAACTTTTTGAAAAAAGAAATCAACCAGCTCGTTACATTTAGAAGGGGAACTACTATTGTCTACGGCGGGCGGAGCGGGTTTTATCAGGGAACTCACTATCCGATATATTTCCTTTGGCTTAGATTTAGCCATTGTTATTTTGTCATTATAGTAGGCTGCTTGTGAGGTTTTTATTGCCAGTTTATAGTTCCTGATAGCGTCCCTGTAAGTGGCTTTATCGATAGGATTGTAAGTCATACTTCATTTCCTCTCTAGTCTCTTGCAGGAGCGCTTTTTTTCCCTAAGGTCTTCTGTGTACCACGGTGCTGATTTACTCTGCCTCTTTGACCCAGATAGGTGTGAAGGGAGAACCAGATCAAGAGAGGCAGTGATCCAATCATTGAATTTATTATTATTTGCCATTGGGTCATGGGAGAGTAGAGGTCTAGTGGTGCTAAGGGCCTTCATCCAGTTATCTACGGAGAGTTTGGACCAATTTCGGGTTTTCCGAGATGTAAAAATGGATGGAGGGGGTTTGCTTGTGGTCCAGGTGAAGGCTATCAGGAAGTGATCCGACCATGGTAGGCTGCTAATAGTGCCCACTTTAAGTTGGTCACTATTACTAACGATCGGGTCTATGAGATGACCTTTTTCATGCGTAGCAGAGGGAACTAATTGCTCTAATTGGATGGCGGCTAAACTTGACATCATCTCTAGTGCCGTGGGGTCTGACAGGTTGTCAAAATGAACATTAAAATCTCCAAGTAAAGTAAAATTAGAGGGAGAGGTAACCAATTGGGAGACCACCGACAAAAGAGAGGTGTTAAATTGTCCGATGGATCCAGGAGGGCGATAGATAAGAATACCAGTGAAGCTGGTGTTAGGAGAGAACTCGATCACAAAAGGGAGCTGCGATCCTTGGCGCCCTCGCCCCCTCCTAGGGCCGTGACACTGGCTGGCTGCCTTCTGGCTGCCTTCTGCCCACTGAGATCCCCGCTCTAATAGAGTCGCTCTTTCCCCGTTGGGCCAGGGCGCATGCTCCTCTGCTACCCCGCCTGCAACTGGAGCGCGTCGTGTGCTCATTCGCCCCTCCCCCGGAATTCAGGAATCAGAGCGCTCTTTGTTGCTTTGGACGGCCCGTACGCTGAAATGTACCTGGCCGCCTCGCTCCTGTCCTCCAAATCCCTGAGACAGGCCGCGCCGCACTCGAAGCCCGTACTGGAGATCCTGTGCCGCGCCTGCCTGGTGGAAAGCATCAAGCCCACCCCCAAGACCCGGAAGTACGCTTCTCTGCCGGCATGTACTCAGAAGTGTACTACTCATCTTTCCCGAAAACGGCGTGTGTACTGAAGTGCACCTGATACTTAAGACAAATCAAGGTACAGGGATCATCACGGACTCGGGGTCCACCACGTTCTGTTTTCCCCGCTTGTACTGTACGTCTCAACTTGCTTAGCCCGGTACGTTCCACTCATCCCACACTGTACGCCTCACCCGAGGGGCGCGTAGCCTTTGGAAGCCTTCGTGTCCGATGTAAGGTACGCATCGCACAGAAGGGAACGACGCGCACACCACTCTAGACCTCTAGCGGTGTACGCCTCGCACTACGCGCAGCGCTTGGGACGAACGTGTCCTCGCAGTGCGTGAGAGCCGGCAAGACGGCTCCCTGACCCCCGCTAGCACCGTACAGAAGCGCTACGAAGCGCCCAGCAGTAAGAAACACAGCTAAAACAGAGTAAAGCCTAGATTTGACAGTTAATGGAAGCAACCTAAATTGCTTACGACTGTACGACTGAAGAGAACATTTGCCATTGTTTTTACATCTTGTGGCCTCATTCCTGAAAACGTTATTTATGGTCTTGTGATAATTCTGAATAACTAAGTATTTTTACATATATTACACATATTTTTGATACACCCAACAGCCTGGTGTCCTTTTGTGGGGGATCATTGGATTTACTGTATGTGATCATAAATGCTTAACTAACTTAACGCTCTTGGGATTAGCCTTGACTGCTCGCGCCACACAACCTAGAGGGTGAGCAGGAGTTATTCTTAAGGGGTAGTTCCCTTGCCCTGACTGGAGGAGAGGGTCCCTGTTTGTCACAAGTGCATACCTGTGCCAACCAGAGACCCCCAATTCTAACAGCGGATCAATGTAAACAAATGATGGCTGTTTCAGCCAGTATCCGGTGCCCTGACTGGAAAATTTCTTGTTTTTAAGAGTGACATGGAATTTGAACCGTTTGCGGATCACATTGAACCACCCCACGCGAGATACATTTTTTTTAAATTCAGATATCCCTGGATACAGACAGATGCTGCCTGCTCATACTCCTAGACCTATCAGCGGTCTTCGATACGGTCAACCACAAGCTTCTCCTGGATTCCCTCCAAAAAATGATCAGCTGGGATAGGGTGGTCCTATGCTGGTTCACATCCCTCAAGGTTCTGTCCTCTCACCTACAATATTCAATATATACATGGACCCCCTCACCATCCTCCTGAACCAAGCAAACATCCCCTTCCATCAATACACCGACGACACCCAGCTCTACAAGGAAATCTCCTCACTAGACACATCCACTGGCTAAACACCACCCGCAAACAGCCCAACGTTGGCCATGTTGCAACCACCTAAGACTCAACCAAGGCAAGACAGACATTCTCCTCAAATCAAAGACAGAAAAATCTATCCCAGATGTAAGAATGAATAAACTCCATTGATGCTCCACCTGCAGTCTAACCCTAGCTGACTCTATCAAATCTCTAGAAATCACACTGGAAACTCAACTGATCATGAAAGATCATATAAAGTATAGTGTGAAAAACGCCTTATACAACCTGAGGTGCAGAGTAGTAATATCGACTTAGAAATATCGTCCTACATTAATATCTCCGCAGAAATATCGAGTGGAACAAATATCGACAACAAAAATATAGTTTGACCAGAATATCGACAGACAAGTAAGTAATATCGATAACAATAATATAGTTGTAATAAATATCGTTTACAAAAATATAGTTTACAAAAATATCGATTTATTAATAATGTTATGTATTTAGTGTTTTAAATGAGAATTGTAAGTTATTTTATTATATGTTTTGGAATTGTATTCGTTATTAATGTTTATTATTTTTAATTTTGTGTTATTACTTCCGTAGCGGGTTGTGGGATTATAGGGGAATAGGGTGGGAAGTAATTTAATTATATAAAATTAATTAAATAATTAATGTGTTAATTAATTAATAATAGTGTAATAATTAGTTGTTAATAAATTTCAATTAGTCAATTAATAATTAATAATGTTAATTGTTTAATTAATTTTAGGTGTGTGTTGGGGAGGTCATATGTGTAAACGGTGTGAAGGGTGGTAATTAATTAATTTGTTATTGATTAATTGATTAATATTTATTTATTAATTACCATTAATTAATTAGTAATTATTAATTATAAATGTGTTATTAAATGTAGGTGTATGTTGTGGTGTTTTTAAGTGTATATGGTGTGAAAGCTGGTAATTAATTAATTAATTAATATAATTTTGTTTTTAATTAAATAATTAGTAAATATTAAATGTAATTGTGTAATCAATTTTAGGTGTGTGTGGTGGATGTAATAGTATTACATAATGTGTAATTGATTAATTTGTATTATCTTTGTTAATAATAATATATTTAAATGTATATATTATTTATGTTTATATTGGAAATAAAATGTACAAAAAATTATGGTAGTTCGTTTTTTTATTGTTTTGTGTTCCAGCGCTTTCCTTACTATTGCACTCACTGGAGTGGAAATAGTCATTTTTACTCCTACGCTATCCAGCGCTTTCCCTACTGTTGCACCCTTTGGAGTGGGAATAGTAATTTTTACCCCTACGCTATCCAACGTTTTCCCTACTGTTGCACTCTCTGGAGTGGGAATAGTAATTTTTACTCCTACGCTATCCAACGCTTTCCCTACTGGTGCACTCACTGGAGTGGGAATAGTAATTTTTACCCCTACGCTATCCAACGCTTTCCCTACTGTTGCACCCTTTGGAGTGGGAGTAGTCATTTTTACCCCTACGCTATCCAACGTTTTCCCAACTGTTGCACTCTCTGGAGTGAAAATAGTAATTTTTACTCCTACGCTATCCAACATTTTCCCTACTGTTGCACTCTCTGGAGTGGGAATAGTAATTTTTACTCCTACGCTATCCAACGCTTTCCCTACTGGTGCACTCACTGGAGTGGGAATTGTAATTTTTACCCCTACGAGATCCAACGCTTTCCCTACTGTTGCACCCTTTGGAGTGGGAATAGTCATTTTTACCCCTACGCTATCCAACGTTTTCCCAACCGTTGCACTCTCTGGAGTGGGAATAGTAATTTTTACTCCTACGCTATCCAACGTTTTCCCTACTGTTGCACTCTCTGGAGAGGGAATAGTAATTTTTACCCCTACGCTATCCAACGCTTTCCCTACTGTTGCACTCTCTGGAGTGGGAATAGTAATGTTTACCCCTACGCTATCCAACGCTTTCCCTACTGTTGCACTCACTGGAGTGGGAATAGTAATTTTTACCCCTATGCTATCCAACGCTTTCCCTACTGTTGCACCCTTTGGATTGAGAATAGTAATTTTTACCCCTACGCTATCCAATGCTTTCCCTACTGTTGCACCCTCTGGAGTGGGAATAGTAAGTTTTTACCCCTACGCTATCAAATGTGTTCACTATTAATGTTTGTATTTTGTTATAAAATGTATGTATTATTATTTTTTAATACTTTAATGTGTTAATTAAATATAGAATTTTTTTATTCAAAATGTTTTTATATATGTGTTTATTTCATTTTTATATAATTATTAAAGTTTATAATTAAATAAAGATAATAAGATAATGTAAATAAGAAAATGTATGTACATGTACACATTTATTGTGTTTATATTCATTAAATTAAGTTTATTTGTTATAATTAGTAAAAATATGAATGTAAATTAATTTATTTTGTTGATAATACTAATATTAATTAATTATTTTATTTAAGTTATATTAGTTTTTAAAGTCGATATTATTTACATCGATATTTATTACAACGATATTTTAGAGTCGATATTGTTGTACTTACCTGTTAAAGTATAGGGATTCGATATTTATGTAGTCGATATTTTTACATCTATATTTTTCTAAACTATATTTTTGTTATCGATATTTGAACATGGAACCCAACCTGAAACTCTTGAGCAAAATCAAACCATACCTACTGCTGAACAAACTCAAATCTGCCACACAAGCTTTGGTGATTGGACAATCGGAACACCACCCTCACAGGCACGGCTAAATCCACTCTTAATGCAGCAGCCAGAATGGTCAAAGGAATAAGAACATATGACCCCCCCGACAGAAGTGAAATGGCTCCCAATTGAAGATCGTTGCAGCTTTAGAACGGCTTGTCTTACTCACAAAGTTCTTCACACGGAGAAAACATCTTACCTCACCTAAAAACGAAAAAAGGCAGGTCAGACAAGAAACCCAAGAAGCTCAAACACCCTAATCCTTATTCTACCCGAATCCCACACATTAAAAACACTGGCTCGCTCTTTCTCGAGCAATGCCCCTAAAATCTGGAACTCTATCCCAATGCATAGCAGAGCGAACACTTCCTTCCTGGGCTTCAAGAACCCAAAGGACCTCCTGTTAAACCGGCATCTCAGGTAGCGGGCCGTCTGTCTTCCAACTTGACAGGCTGTCGAGTGGACCTCCCTTGTTATTCTTCCTCCCTTGTGCTCAACCACTGCTTTTATGTGATGCAACTCAGCTGCTCTGTCTAAACCTGTTATTTTTGATGTGACCATTTACTGTTGTAAAGCGCTCTGATACCTTTGGGTCTAGCTAGCGCTATATAAAACTCTTAAATAATAAGATTAAAAAGATATGGGATTTTACCTGTGAGCACTTTCAGTACCAGATGGGGAGGGCGCGCTATTTCACACACTTACCCTAAATGCCAATTTCATCCTGAGTCTGAAGAGCATTGTTTGTTCTTTTGCCCCTTTTATCTAAACTTGAGGAAGATCAGGATAATTCCTTTAGGAAGATGGCTCTCTATATAGTGCACTAAAACCAAATACACTGGGCCGAGAGTCTCCAATTGGTTTACAATGGCAAAATTAAATAATACTAACATTCTATTTGTGGTAGTGTGGGTGAGCAGTTAGTCTTATCAGACTGTAGTGCCAGTGCTTAATTTGAGCCGGTGCTTACCGGTGCTCAGCACCTGCACTTAATCATCACCAGTGCTTTTCATGAGCACCAGTTAAGGACACATTTATTTATGGTAGGCTCAGGGAGAATAAGTAATTTGCCCAGAATCACATGATATTGAACTTGGTTTCCTCAGCTCCGAAGTCAGGAGTTCTATATTAGGGGGCACGAACAGGAGAGAATGGCTGGTGGAAGCTCCCTCCTGACGAGAGCCATGGCACCTATTTTGATTTTGTTTTTAAGAATTAACCTCTGGGTAGTGCTAAGCATTTGTTTTACTCATAGAGGCAACACATGAGACACACACTCAAAGAATACATTGAGGGCAAGTTGCGAAAATAACACTTATTTTAATGTATATGTTCAGACCAAGAACTTCGTTCAAAGGTAAGTACTCAATTTCTTAAAAATTATTACAGTTCGGAAAATAGTTCACAGTTGTGCGCAATTACGCACAATGATTCCCTATGGAAGGAAAAAGCAGAAATGCATAGAAAGAAGGACAGACAGTTCTCGGGGTTCACCTTCTGGATTCGGAGTGGTAACTCACCAAAGTTCCAGAAGCCACCAGCAGTTTGTTGGGTGAGTTCCAGATATGGCAGGGAGCACCTAGAAACAGGCTGCAAAGGGGGCCTTGTAGGCAAGTCCCAGGGCTTTAAAACAGACTCTCAGGTCACAAGGTCCTCTGAAGCATGGGAGCACAGCCGGTTCGTTGGTACCCAGGCCTGGCGGTCTAAGTGCAGAGCAGGTTGGTATGCCATGCTCTGGGTGCTAAGGCGTTCTTCCCCGTCATGGGTAAGCAGATTGCAGGGATGATTTCACGGCTGCTGGGTCACTCACAGAGTAGATATCATGGGTTTTGACATCCCTTGATAGGTGCTTGCTTCCTGGGCAGTTGGAGTTTGAATTGAACTCTGTTGATCGGTGTTGGATGAAAGCCGTCCGGTACCACAGGGATTGGTACGGTACAACTCTGGCCACTCCTGGTGTCTTCACACGTGGTGGGGAGACAGAGTTGACCTGTTGAAGCACAAGTACCTCTTCCTGTGTGGTTGCAGCGTTGGTCGGGCCAGGGAGCTGCAAGTCGGTGAACTGGACTCTGTGGGTTTGGTGCTTCGGTCTGCATGGGATTAGCTTCTCTGCTCCAAGGGAGTTCTTGGGCAATTAGCAAAGTTCTGGAGTTCCTTTGGGGTTCTTATTGGGCCCAAATTGGCAGGACGAGAGAGTTCACCACAATGGTCAAGTCTTGGAGCATCAGGCAGGGTTTTGTGACAAAAGCCAACAGCAGGCACATAGTTTTCAGGTTCAGCAGCTCTTCTTTGTCCATTTATTCTTTAGGTCCATCGAATCTGCAGTTCTGGGTCGAGGGGTGCCACCTAACTACTCAATTTAGGGGTGTTAAGGGGAGTACCAGGAAGTAGCCAATAGGCTACTTACCTTAGACTGACCATACCCTCTATATGACCACTTTCTGTGGGAAGTGGGCATAATCCTGACACTAATAGGATGAGTCTCTCTAATACAAGATGGAGGCTTTGGAAAAGGTGGGTCCACCGCAGCTGCCCCACCTTAGGGGTGGTGCTGGTTAGGTGATGCTCACCTCCTAATCTAACTAAGTTTCCCGTCTGTCCTCCTGCCGTAAAGTGGGGTCAGGACAAGGGGGTTGGCATCCTCCACTTTCTGGAGAGGCCTGTGTCACTTTTCAAAGGCGGCATGGCCTGTGAAGCTTCCCGCCATGGAAGGAAGTTCCGGCTTGGAGGAGGTGTGAACACCTCCGCCCAGAGCAGGCTTTGATCCCGGCCTCTGAGAGCGGAGGCTCTCGGCCAAGGAGGACAGAAACATGCCTAGTGGTGGCAGACTGGCTGACACCATTTCAGGGGCACCTCTCAGTTGCCCTCCTGTGCATTTGGTAATAAATACGACTCTGGCATCAGTGCAGGTTTATTAAGACAGGATGTTTGGTACCAAACATCGTGCGGTTCTCTGATGCCATCCTGGAGCTGGAGAGCTCGTAATGACGAGTGTCCATCCCTTGGGGCTTTCCTGCTCGCTTACAATGTCTAAGAATAGAGTTAAATATGATTAGTATGAGAACACGTCCCTGCGTGAAAAAAAGAGAAGAAAGGGGGAAAGAATGGTTGGAGTCTATGGTTCTGGGGGGATCGTCCTATTTGGAAGTGTGGCGTCACACACCCATGTAGGTGTCTTGCTTCATCATAGGGATTTTTGATCCTCGTGGGGCCGTCACTGCAATGCCCCACGGGCCCCGCGAGAGGGCTCTTTGACGGAGATCTTGTTTCACGCCCTATTGGTCCGTAATGGATCCTCTGCGTTTCTTCAAAAAATGGGCATCCTCCCACCCCCACAGGGGTAAGAAGCAAGGTGCACCTGGGAACTGGTGTCAGACAAAGTAAGGAGGACGAACAGAGACTGCAGCTGGTACCAGGCCAGAGGGCTGGGGAGAAGCGGAGCTGATAAAGAATCTCTCTACGGAAAAAACATACATTCACGAATCAAGACCTCAACAGCAACATGAGTGGAAAAAAACTAGGGAATGATCCGTAAGCGGATTTCGCACGCAACCAGTCCTGCCAAGTGCCACGCATGCTGCGTTAGAGCAACGCAATTTAAGTTAAGTTCCTGCATTACCCCATGATTGGTTATTCTGTCACGCAAAGAAGATGAAGAGAAAGCTAAGCATGATATCTCTGTTTGTTCACTGCCTTGTTGTGGATGGCTCTGCTCTTTTAATTAGCTGTCAGAGAGTGACACCTAGTGGAAGCCAGCTCCGATCAAAACAGCCGTAAGGTCGCTGCTGACACATGGGCAAGCTTACATACATAAGCACCTGACAAGAGGCGCTCCGACCAACTGGGTCTGAGAGTGTTCCAGAACTATGTTGGGGCTCTGGCAAGAGTATTGGGGCCAAGCAAATGGGGTGGTTTAACACATGATGATTGTAGTGCGTGGGTGGCAAAATAAATCCAATGTATTGATGTTTGCAGGTCCAATTTTATTAAATGAAAACAATTTGCATATCTGAAACCCCTGCAGGTGGGACATGCCATTGAATGAGAAACACTGTTTATATTTTGCGGGGTTTGTGTTTGTAGGCGAGGCGATGGTTGCGAAGTGGCCTTCACTGAGGTGATTTACTCTTTGTACCAGTTCTGACTTAGCAGCTCGATTGATTACCTATTAACAGTACCGGGCTAAAGCCCTTTCAGATTCTTCATTAAATGCTGGTTTAGAATGTCCTCGCTACATTGGATCACATGCCTTATTAGTGTCAATGGATATAAGCGTGGTTTAACGCAGCCTTGTGAGTTGCATTAATGTACGGGTGCTGGTACATCTCACACTACAGTCGATACGTTTTGGCCCCTCATAGGCAGGGCCGACTCTAGGGCGGTGCGACCGGTGCCATTGCACAGGTGCTGACTTCTGGGGGCGCCGTGTTTGCAAGTGTTATTCTTTTTAAAAGCCCCTGCTGCCGTGTTTGGCGTGTCTAGCAATTTTCATACAATAAAAATGTCTAGATAACTCCGATTATTAATGTTCTACCTGGAGTGAGATCTAAGTTTTGTTTAGTGGAAGTTTGGACTCAACCAAATGTAGAGCAGTGGGTTAATGAATATGTGACGTTACAACGCGATCATTTAGTTTGCGGTACGTTACATCACAGTTATTACAACTTGCACTAGAGGCGCTGGACTTAGTAATAGAATGATTTACTATTCCAACTCCAGTGTGTGTAACAGTAGGGAAGGTGTTAGAAGAGTAAATCCCACTATTCCTTAGTGTAGAGCGTCATCAAGCGCAAGTCGTTGTAACGACTTGCGTTGTAATGACTGCAATGTAAATGTATTGCGGTGTAACTACTGCGTTGTAAAGGTCGCTCGTCTGGGTTAATATGCCTGATGCAAAGTACGAGTATCATGCAGATCACAAAGTGCATATAATCTATAGAGGTCAGTGCTTTTGTCAGAGAGATCCTTTTGTTCCTTGCACTGTATAAGTTAAAATCCTACTATAGAACAGAGAGCTAATAACTGTCAAAGAACTGCATGCAAACTGCAAGGTATATATTATTAGAGCGTTATGGTTTTACCCCCAGCCTTTCATTAGTCTAACCTTGCCAAATAGGTTCATTTTGGTATAAAAAAAAATCAGTTCTCATTATTAAATGTAACCCCCAACAATGGTGTTATATTTTAAATTCAGAGTTTGTGCTTCCCCAGACCCAGTGCTCTTAGGAGCAGATTTACAAGCCCCTTGCGCCTCTTTTACGCCGCCGCTGCGTCACTTTTTTGATGCAGCAGCGGTGCAAAAGAAGCGCCATGGTGGGGGGTATTTACAACGTGACGCATCTGGGAGATGCGTCACTTTGTAAAGCCCTGCACCACAAGGAGGCGTTCCGGCAAAGGGGTGGGGGGGGCTTTCCTGCGCAGAAACGCCTCCTAAAAGTGGCTGAGTGAAATCTACAAGATTTCACTCAGTCACTTTTAGGCCAATGCTGCGTCAAAACCCTTCACCTGCTTGAAGCAGGCGTACGGCTTGACGCAGCATTTTGCACATAGGGCCCCCCTGATTATTGCTGGAGCTGCATCACACTTGCGACGCAACTCCAGCAATGCACCGCCTTTACTGCACAGATGCGTCACGCATCTGTGCCGTTTTTGCCCCATGGTGCGCCGCATTGTAAATGCGGTGCTCCATGGGTGGCGGAGCTGCGGCGCACAATAACTGGTGCATCCCTGTGGATGCGCCAGTTATTGTAAATCTGCCCCCTAAAGTATACTGCCTACCAGTATGGATGACATGTGACTCCTACACCTTGTATTCCTCTGTGTTATGTAACATTCCTATACACTGATTTACACACATGTGATAGATTGTCTCTGTGTAATGTGTGTGTGATTTAAAGTGCTCTGACACCCTACACTGGTATGAGTGGCGCTGTAAACCTAATTAAATGCATCTCAGGGAGTAAGTGGTTATTGACACGTGAGGGGCACTGTCAAAGGGTAATAGTGAGGAAATCCGCGGCGAAGATGGTCATGGGTGGGGGGCAACAAACATTGTTGCACAGGGTGTCACCAGCGCTAAAGCCGGCCCTGATCATAGTCATATCTACACAGCTCAGCTGTGTGTGAGTACAGGGTGGTGTAGGGACATGCACTCATTACATGGACAAAACTGCTTGACTCAACTCACCATAAAAGATCACTCAAAGTGTCACACATATGGCAATCAAATGTCACACATAAACAGTGAAAACACAGACATCTCACACTTATGGAATCAGAAACCTTGGCAGCTATGCCATTCTACTGCTAAGTGCGGGTGACATTATGCCTGTCACGAGAAAGTGTCACTCATATTCACTGAATGCCACTCATAATTACACTGAAATTATGAAAATATCACACATAGGAATCTGAAACCTTGGCAGTTATGCACAACAAAGAAAGAATATTCTAAGCCTTGCGATGTAGACCGTACATGTCTACTTCCTTAAACTAGGACATCCAAATAGCACTTCCCGTTGTGACCCTGAAGCAGCCATCTTGGTACAAATGGCCTAAAAACACAATATAAAACAAAACAAAGAGGGAGAAGAGAGATTGGGGATTCGGTCTCCCCGGCCGTAATATGTATAAACAAAAGGAATCCACAGTGTATTAGTATTTGGTGTGGTCCCTGCAGTGGTGGGGAGCACACAGTGTTCTTTAAATACCCCCCACACACCAAAAGGACTCTTGGTGTCATGCTTCATCATAGGTAATTTACCCCCTTATTTTCTGACATGAGTAAGGTGGGGATCTGTGCACCCCGTCCTGAAGAAGAAGCCCCGCTTTGAAACATGTCGACGCACTAGTGAGGTATACTTTACATACAAAATACCTCCACCACACCCCTTTTAACAATGCCAGCATGGAGACAGAATAAAGTTTATTTCAGCACTTACATGCCAGGTATTTTTTAGAAACTCTCACACGTCACTTCATTCCTGACCCCACCACTCACATATTCTCCAATACCCTCAACCACCTCACATAGAGTTTTACAACAAGTGCTCCCGTGTAGTCACTGGTTAGTAGCATGCCGCATTCAGTAGAGGGATGCGAAGACCCCTATGATGAAGCATAACACCAAGGGTCCTTTTGGTGTGTGAGGGGTATTGAAAGAACACTGTGTGCTCCCCACCACTGTAGGGACCACACCAAATACTAAAACACTGTGGATTCCTTTTGTTTATTTCTAAAAAACACAATAACCATAAACTGTGCTGCAGTACCGCCATTTGGCCAGCAGGTGTTAGCAGAGTTCCCTACATGAAGCAAGAAGACATTGTGCTTGACACCATTGACCAAAAACATAAGAATGAAAGAAAGAATAAACGCCACTTGGGTACATTGGAGGGAAGGCCTGTGTGCAGGGACTTCAGCGTCTCATGTCAGCATGGATGCTTCTGTGCTGGTTTGCCCAGCGAAGATGTGTTATTTATACACCCGAAAGGTACTCTCAGGGTTTCTACCTAGACGTGGTGGTGTGGCTCTGTCAGCCAAGGATGATGATAGCGGTGACTTTTGTACAGAATTATTATGCAGAAGATGGTAATCCTGCTGTGATACTAAGAATCCCCATGCATAATAAATGAGGCTAGTTTTCGAAGAAAACCACACAACATTGTTATGCTACTTAAGGAGGCAAAGGGTCAGCGCCAGAGCCGGTATGTAGACCAAGGGAGGACAAATGTAGGTAAAAGGTAGTGCAACTACCTAGGCCTATATTGGGGTGCATTGGGGCGCATAACAAAATACTCACCATATATGTTGCACGGAGCCACGTTCCGTGTCTCTCTCCTCAGTGGTGACTCCAGCAGACAGCAGGAAAGGGAAGGACTTCCTCCCTTGTGCAACGTGATTTCAACCAATCCTCCAGGATTGGTTGGAGCAGACGAACCCAGCGCTCATTGTGCAGCTGGGGGCCTGTGGCTGCAATCCCTCTGCTGCTTCTCACCCATTGGAGTGTGCACGCTGAAGGGCACTTATCGGATTGGCCGGCTGGAAGCAGCGGACAATCTGACATGTGCACTGGTGGGGGCTGCAGTAATAGTGCAATTGTATGAATCAGCCCCGCCGCCTGCCCTCGCACTGTAACAGTGAAAGCCTGGGACCGAAGAAGGTATTTATCACCATTTTATTAGTGTGTGTGTCTTCTGCGCTCGCAGTAGGAGGGGTGACGCGTCAGCGCCATAATGGAGGAGCCGTCTCTGCTGAAACTGATGCTCAACATTTGAACGGTGAAATGCTTCTAGCCATTCGAAGACGCCTCATATCAGAAACATCGCCCCCTGCTGCATTGGTCTCTGCTGGACTCCCCTCCACTTCCTCAAAGAGTGGTCTGGGCTTCCTGGTGGGTATTTGAAGGGTAAGTATGTGTCGAGCTCTGCCAACGATGAAACACAACAACGAAGCCCTCGTTTGCAGTGCAGGGGGCACACTGGGATTGGGCCACGCATTCTTTGTACATGATGCAAGTGTTCCAGAGTTTGCAAACGAGTGAGTTTTCCCCATGCAGTTTTCACCAGGTTATACCTGAGGGGATTTACACAGGGAAACAGGTAGAAAGAGGGACGATGAGAGGAAACCCGGTGCAGGAGCTCTGCATCCGTGTAATGTCCCTGAGGGTCAAACTGCAGGCAGGCGCTGTCTCCTCTGCTCACCGGGTCCTGCCCCCTCCCCCCCCATCCTTGTTCACACTCATCTTAACTTTCTTTTAAGAGATTGTCGTGATCTCCTGCTCTGTTTGGTATCTTTTACTATTCGTTAATCATTGTAGGGTGTCCCTTACTCAGGCTGATCAAAGTTGAATAAGATACTTCTTGGATTCAATCTAAGCCCCCCCCCCCCCCTTATGAGTGCATGACACATTCTGACATGCGCAGTAACTCCTTTTACCACACACCTTGGACTTATGTGTGCTGACGTCATACCGTTGCCCTCCTTTTCCCCCAGGTACATTCTGGCAGGAATGCCACTGAATGTGTCCCTCATTCTATTTTTTGAGATAGTTTTATTGGCTTTTTCAAATGCAGCAGCATGCACGTTTTCATTGTGATAATGATGGCCTCGCCCTGTCCTCTGCTTGGACAAGGGGAGCTAGTGTCCCCCTCTGTGTCTGCACTATGTCCCTCCCAAGGATGGGCACACATAGCTTCTTGGCATGTAGTTTGGAGTGTTCATGGATGACTTTCTACAATGCCACTACTTGAAGAAAGAAGACATTGTCAGCAGTGGTTGAAGTGGGGGAAACAAAGTAGGGGAACTGTGGGTGGAGAATCAGGGGGCGGGAATAACCAAAGATTGGATCTGTGGGCGGAGTCAGGGGTGTGGCTAGTAATAGCAAAACATACACATTTTTTGTACGTTTAGCATTTCACTGACCAGTTACAGCATATAACGTTATTTAATTCAAACAATGGATAAACATGTTTATTTGAGGTTTAATTCAGGAAAAAGCAAACACTCATAGGGAATACAGGTTTATGTAAAGCGTGTGAAATATAAGCAGGAACAACATGTTACCTTAATGCTTTTACTCTCATTGTTCAGAAATCCGTGAGTATTTTTTGTCTCAAACATTAAGGTCATTAATACAGGGCTCCTGCTGTACACATGTGTTAAGCAGGGCTCAGAAGAGAAAGGACTCTTCAGGAGAATCTAGACTCACAGAAACCCACAAAGGCTCCTTCATATTACTGTCAGCCAACTAGCTGCTCATCCATAATATAGCAAAAAGAATAACTGGTGGATAGAATGCAGAACAATGTCATACATTCACCCCTGTACAGCGATCTGGGCCTAAATCCATCGTTTTTTTGCTCACCATGCCATTCCAGTTTGGACCTATCCATATGCAAATCAGCCTTGATCCTGCGCCCAATGGGAGCAGTCCAGCCCGAACTGCCAGGCCATACGTATTCAAGTGTCCTTTCATTAGGGAAGTGAACACAAAGCAGTACCCACTAAACTATGCACATAAAATATTGTTCTTTGATATGCATGGTACACGTTCTTTGCAGCAGGCATATTACCCCTCTGCGCTACCTTAGGTGAGTAAAACAGACACTAGACAAAACATACTCCCATCAGATCATTATTTGTTATCATGACACTTGTATTGTCGACCGAAACCTGCTGAATATACAAAGAACTTTGCAGTGTTTTTAAAACTCCTGCACTTGTACAAAACCACCCTGGGAAACGCCTGATACCTGGAACGGCCAGTCTGGCATAGTTACCTTTTTCAATGCAATATTGCAGATATGTATGCTTATTAGATATAAACGTCATGGATCAATGTGTTTCCAGTTTAGGGTGCAGAGGTACCCCGTTTAGTGTAGTCAGTTTGTTAAAATAAACTAGTTTGTGTGCCTCCCTGCACCACAGCATCCTCTACACAGAGGATTTTACACTCCTTGTTCTGGAATCCACAACTAATGAAGGGCCGGAATTGAATTGTCAACAATCTGCTCTGCTCTGTAGTGTCACCAGTTAATTCACAGTTGTCTGATGGCCCTTTCAGTGTTGCTTTGCAGGCCCCTAGATAGAAGGGAAGGGGAGGAGGTCATGGGCACTACAGAGGAGGGTGACCAACTGGCATGGGCACAAATTCAGGATGATGAGTGTAAAAAATCAGGACAAGGAGTCAAAATTCACAACAAAAATTCAGGATAGGATGTCAAAATTCAGAACAAAAATTCAGGGCAACAGGATGTCATGCAATAGTATATAAATAAATAGGCAAGGAACATAAGTAAAAGTCACTTCTCCTGCCCTGTCACTTTCTCCTGCCCGGTCACTTCTTCTACCCCATCACCGCTCTTTCCCTGTCATTTCCCCTGCCCCGTCACTGCTCCTTCCCGGTCACTGCTCCTGCCCAGTCACTGCTCCTGCCCGTTCACTACTCCTGCCCGTTCACTACTCGGGGAACTTTGTACTTTCTGCATTCTATCGTTGATTGGACATGTACACTGGACCCTGCTAAATATTGTCCAGAATTGGTTCCCCCTTTTTGTATTGATTCGTTCACTACTCCTGCCCGTTCACTACTCCTGCCCGTTATCTGTTCCTGCCAATTCCCCGCTCCTGCTCATGCCTAATCACTTCTCCTGCCCATCACGTCTCCTGCCCCGTCACATCTCCTGCCTGTCACGTCTCCAGCCCCGTCACATCACCTGCCCCTTCACGTCGCCTGCCCCGTCACATCTCCTGCCCCATCATCAACATGAAATCTTTATTTCGGCATTTTTTTGCTATAAAAGCATACAGATAGAACATATATTTACAAAACACATGAAAAATAATGCAGTTCATACAATCTTAAAAAATAAATAAATCACTCTGGCATTCGTTAGCAATTTAAAATCGTCGCTTGGACCACATAGCTGACAGATACTTCGAGAGAGCAAATACAATGTGTTCAGACGTATCTGTCTTTGGGATTCTGAAAGCGTGTAAACCCATGTTTTTACATAACGGTACTAGCCAATGCTTCCTGGATTTACTGTAAGCTCGGCAAAAAATAGTATGTGGAGTTCATCCTCTAAGCTACAGCCACATCCAGGACAAGATTTATTCGTAGAGGCGGACCATTTACTTGTAAAAGCCCTTAAGGTTAGTGTACCGTATATCCATTGTATATAAAGTTTCCTTGATCCAGTGGGATATATAACGTCCATGAAATCCTCAAAGCAGTAAGATATTTTAAATGTTAGGAACAAATTAGTCAGGGTACCAGCATGAGAGTCAAACAATATGGTATTGAGTTTGTTATCCATAAAAGTCCTCGTGAGGGACTTGCTTAAGACCTCACGGCGAGCCCTTTCAGGATCATGCCACAGCAGAAGGAACCCGCCCACCCTGTTTTAGAATTGGTGAAACTCCCACTCCAACAGTAATAGGCAGTGTATACAAAACTGCAGTAGCTCTCACAGATGGTACAATAGAATTATCTACTAATGATTGTGCCACATAAGTGGGAGAATTGAGCATTACAGTCCCACCTGGTGCAGTGTTCAAATGAGAATTGCCCTGGACTAGCACATTTGATATAATATTGTCTAAAGTTCCCAATGTGAGGGTGAGTCTCTCTTCAAGCAGTCGGAGTGAGGATCTCAATAGGACACTCAGTTTCACATATAGGGGATCCTCCGCTACCACTGATCCATCGATAGATGTATCCACACCTAGTGAATTTTCTCCAGAGTTTATTACAGCTAACAATGGTGAATCAACTATATCAGTAGGCCTCGGTTCCTCTGCCCCCATGCGTCCAGCTGTTGTAACATTGTTGCCAGAGCCTTTAGCGAGTTTGGCCTTCCTTCCACCAACAGTATTGGCAGTGACCCACTTCCTCTTAGGTTTTGCACCCTCACGTCTTTCCTGCAACTGACAGGTATTGGGTCTTTCAGGGGACTTAACCGGAGTAGAGATAGAGGTAGTCTCAGTAAGATCCGGTGGTTGAAATTGCACAACAGGGGAAGTGACGACCTGGTCCTGGAGATTAGATGGGTTATGTACAATCGCTGAGACAATGTTCGTGTTCGGTCCCCTAACAAACTCAGGGGTACAAGCATTAGCAAAGTGGCCCATGGATGATCTTTTGGCCATGGCTAAGTCCTGGGAAACCGGCGTTCCATGAGTATAATGCCGTGGTCAATAACAGAGTTAGCTCTTATTATAAAATTATCCAATGTTCCCATTAGCTGACCACTTGGAGCCTTACTCCTACTCTCACGTGCAGCCATAATGCTGGTACTGTCTACGCCACAAAAATTACTTACAATGTGTCCAGGACGTAGGCCTGTTCTGTGGCGGACGAAGTAGGGGTGGCCCGGTCTGGTCTACTCCAGGCTACAACGGGCTTAAACGGGCCTGCCCTTGGCCCGGGCTTCGCCCGGCCTGCGACCACGCGCGTTCTGTGACGTGGAGGGCGTGGCCCAAGATATGGAACATGTGGGAGGGGTGGGAAGAGGCACCAGCGTCAGGGATGAAGGGCTGCTGGTCCTCGCAGTCCCGCAAACAATCGCTGTGCCCCAGGAAACAAACACCACCTCCTCGAGCGGCTCCCGCGAAGCGGGGGCCGCGAGGCGCTGCCTTTGAAGTCCGGCGTGGGAGGGGCGGGAAGAGGGACCAGCGTCAGGGGTGAAGGGCTGCTGGTCCTCGCAATCCCACAAACAATCGCTCTGCTCAGGAAACAAACACCACCTCCTGGAGCCGCTCCCGCGAAGCGGGGGCCTCGAGGCACTGCCTTTGAAGTCTGGCATGGGAGGGGCGGGAAGAGGCACCAGCGTCAGGGATGAAGGGCTGCTGGTCCTCGCAGTCCCGCAAACAATCTCTCTGCCCCAGGAAACAAACACGACCTCCTTGTGCGGCTCCCGCGAAGCGGGGCCGTGAGGCGCTGCCTTTGAAGTCCGGCGTGGGAGGGGCGGGAAGAGGCACCAACATCAGGGATGAAGGGCTGCTGGTCCTCGCAGTCCCGCAAACAATCGCTGTGCCCCAGGAAACAAACGCCACCTCCTCGAGCGGCTCCCGCGAAGCGGGGGCCGCGAGGCGCTGCCTTTGAAGTCCGGCGTGGGAGGGGCGGGAAGAGGCACCAGCATCAGGGATGAAGGGCTGCTGCCCCATCACTTTTCCTGCCCCGTCACTGCTCCTGCCCTTTTCACAACTCCACTCCTGAGGCGGAAGCCGGGAGTTTAGCATTTTAGCACTGTTCACTTGTTTTAAATCTGCTAATAATCCTGTTTGTTTACCTGAATTGCGCAGCACACCGCCAAGCCGACTCTGGGCTGACGCGGCACACCGCTGCCAGGGCAACGCCGCCTTCCCATTCGGCTGTCACGCCCACTCGCGCTGACCACGCCCCCTGCCTCTATTTAAACGCGCGCTGAATACAAGCGAGCGTTTCACAACTCCACTCCTGAGGCGGAAGCCGGGAGTTTAGCATTTTAGCACTGTTCACTTGTTTTAAATCTGCTAATAATCCTGTTTGTTTACCTGAATTGCGCAGCACACCGCCAAGCCGACTCTGGGCTGACGCGGCACACCGCTGCCAGGGCAACGCCGCCTTCCCATTCGGCTGTCACGCCCACTCGCGCTGACCACGCCCCCTGCCTCTATTTAAACGCGCGCTGAATACAAGCGAGCGTTTCACAACTCCACTCCTGAGGCGGAAGCCGGGAGTTTAGCATTTTAGCACTGTTCACTTGTTTTAAATCTGCTAATAATCCTGTTTGTTTACCTGAATTGCGCAGCACACCGCCAAGCCGACTCTGGGCTGACGCGGCACACCGCTGCCAGGGCAACGCCGCCTTCCCATTCGGCTGTCACGCCCACTCGCGCTGACCACGCCCCCTGCCTCTATTTAAACGCGCGCTGAATACAAGCGAGCGTTTCACAACTCCACTCCTGAGGCGGAAGCCGGGAGTTTAGCATTTTAGCACTGTTCACTTGTTTTAAATCTGCTAATAATCCTGTTTGTTTACCTGAATTGCGCAGCACACCGCCAAGCCGACTCTGGGCTGACGCGGCACACCGCTGCCAGGGCAACGCCGCCTTCCCATTCGGCTGTCACGCCCACTCGCGCTGACCACGCCCCCTGCCTCTATTTAAACGCGCGCTGAATACAAGCGAGCGTTTCACAACTCCACTCCTGAGGCGGAAGCCGGGAGTTTAGCATTTTAGCACTGTTCACTTGTTTTAAATCTGCTAATAATCCTGTTTGTTTACCTGAATTGCGCAGCACACCGCCAAGCCGACTCTGGGCTGACGCGGCACACCGCTGCCAGGGCAACGCCGCCTTCCCATTCGGCTGTCACGCCCACTCGCGCTGACCACGCCCCCTGCCTCTATTTAAACGCGCGCTGAATACAAGCGAGCGTTTCACAACTCCACTCCTGAGGCGGAAGCCGGGAGTTTAGCATTTTAGCACTGTTCACTTGTTTTAAATCTGCTAATAATCCTGTTTGTTTACCTGAATTGCGCAGCACACCGCCAAGCCGACTCTGGGCTGACGCGGCACACCGCTGCCAGGGCAACGCCGCCTTCCCATTCGGCTGTCACGCCCACTCGCGCTGACCACGCCCCCTGCCTCTATTTAAACGCGCGCTGAATACAAGCGAGCGTTTCACAACTCCACTCCTGAGGCGGAAGCCGGGAGTTTAGCATTTTAGCACTGTTCACTTGTTTTAAATCTGCTAATAATCCTGTTTGTTTACCTGAATTGCGCAGCACACCGCCAAGCCGACTCTGGGCTGACGCGGCACACCGCTGCCAGGGCAACGCCGCCTTCCCATTCAGCTGTCACGCCCACTCGCGCTGACCACACCCCCTCCAATGTCAGCTGAAGTCCAATAAATCATGTGCTGCAACCGGAAGCGCAGCGGACGAGCGCAGCGGGCGCGCCGATTGCGCGCCGAAGGCGCGCATAAGGCAAGCTCGTCTGCGCTCGTCCGCGCCGAGGACGGGCTAAGGGCCACTTCCCCTTCCGCTTCAACTCCACCACGGGCGGCAAACCCGGTAAGATACATCTATACCGCTGCCGAACTTCTCAACCTCAGACATGTAGCAGAACGGCCCCATGTTCCTCCCTGTTTCAGGTACACCAACCCTCTCACGGGCCCTCACTACTGTCCTACTTGCACTTTGGATACTAATAAACCGACCAACACTGCCTCACGCCCAATATCAGCAGCACTCATAAACGCAAGATCGCTTCCCAAACACAAGCTTGAAATTGCTGATTTAATAGACAACTACAAACTGGATCTTTTGTTTATTACAGAAACCTGGGGGGACGAAGCCTCCGGTCCAGACTTCAAAGCTGCCACCCCTGTCAACTTCAATGTGTGCAGATTAGACAGACCCATAAAAAAAGGTGGAGGCATAGCCATAATATACAGAGACCACATCAAACTCTCCACGGCACAAACTATATGTCCCGAATACGAAGCCCTCCTTTTCACATTAGGCCTCTCTGCTAAATCATCATTTAAGGGCATGCTAATCTATCGACCTCCGGGATCGAGATCCAAGTTCCTAGCCAACTTAGGAAATATAATTGAAGTGGCCGCAGGTTCCCCATACTTCACCATACTGGGCGACCTTAATTTTCATTTAGAAAACTCCAATGACCCGGATACTACTCAGCTAATCACGGATCTAGCTGCCGCAGGCCTGATGCAAATAGTGGAATTTCCCACTCATCAAGCAGGCCATACTCTGGACGGTCTATTCACCAACAACCCCCAAATAGCCGTTACACAAGTAATCCCTCTGATATGGTCAGACCATTCAGCGATCTGCTTCTCCATCGAAGTGAGCCCCACTAAACCCCCACCCACATCCGTCTCAGAATCCACTTACAGAGACTGGAAACATATTAACCTATCTCAGCTATCAGAGATAATGCAAGAAACCCACATCTCAAACGAGCAGGACCCTACCCTGGCTTCCTCTAATTATTTGAACAATTTAATCATGGCGTGCAACAAACTAGCCCCGATTAAAATCTCACGCCGAAATAGGAAATTACCATCAGCACAATGGTTTACAGAGCCCCTTCGAATTCAGAGACAGCACTGTAGGAACCTTGAAAGGAAGTGGCGCCGGCAATACGACCCCACTGATAAAACAAATTACAAAAACGCTCTTTCCATTTACAAAAAACTTATAAACTCAGAAAAAAGTCGCTACTACACCGCCCAAATCAATCAGGCAAAAAACTCAGCAGGAGAACTGTTTCAGGTGGTTACCCAACTGTCCAACCCACCTGCCCCACGACTAGAAGGTTCACAATCCCTAGCAGATGATTTGGCCAGCTTTTTTGAAGACAAGGTTAGCTCCATTTTTTCGACTTTTTCCCATTCATCCTCTCTCCCCTCCCTGACATCACCTCCTATAAACAATAATGTCAGCTTCATATCTTTTCATCTGACCAATCAAGAACAAATCCGACATCTGGTAACTAGCACTAAATCGGGATCCCCCCTAGACCCATGCCCTCCAGCTATTCTGAATCTTATCCCAGAAACCATCTCCCCCGCGTTAT
Source organism: Lissotriton vulgaris (assembly GCF_964263255.1). Classification (NCBI taxonomy): domain Eukaryota; kingdom Metazoa; phylum Chordata; class Amphibia; order Caudata; family Salamandridae; genus Lissotriton; species Lissotriton vulgaris. The sequence continues at coordinate 1,136,741,775 of NC_141698.1, read as the reverse complement.
CTACTATCTGTAACGCCATGTTTGCTACAGGCATTTATCCATCGGTCTGGAAAGAGGCAATCATTAAACCCCTCCTCAAGAAACCAACGTTGGATCCTCTTCTCCCTGCTAGCTATAGACCCATCGCCTGCCTTCCCTTCCCAGCTAAGATCTTCGAGAAGGTAATGAATACCCAACTCTCTAAATACATCAACGACAACGACCTTCTTGACGATACTCAGTTCGGTTTCAGGCAGGGCCATGGAACGGAAACTGCACTGCTTAAAGCAGCTGATGAGATCAGAACAGCCATGGACAAAGGAGGCGCGGCGGTCCTAATATTACTGGATCTTTCCGCTGCATTTGACACGGTCGATCATGTCACTCTGATCGACCGTGTCTCAGCTTTAGGCATAAGAGACAAGGCCAAAGACCTTATCACCTCATTTTTAGCTAACCGCCCACAAACAGTCAAGATGGGTAACTTCACTTCCCAGACCTTCTCCCTCCCCTGCGGAGTTCCACAGGGTTCCTCGCTAAGTCCGACACTTTTTAATATCTATGTGTCGGACTTGGCGAGAGTAATAAAATCCCATGGAATTGCCCTCACAACTTATGCTGACGACACCCAATTAGTGCTATCAGTGCACAACGACGGAACAGCTGTCGCAGCAAATTTTCAAGAAGGGATGAAGGCGATAAGCTCCTGGATGTCTTCAAACTGCCTCAAGTTAAACTCAGACAAAACAGAGGTGATGACATTCGGGAGCTTGCAGCCGGCCTGGTCCCCACAGTGGTGGCCATCACAGATGGGCACGCCCCCCCAGCCAGTGGTCAAGGTACGAAATTTGGGAGTCACTTTTGATAACAAATTGACGTTCCTCCACCACGCCAATTCTGTGGTATCCTCTGCTTTCTTCATCCTAAAGAGAATAAAGAAACTCCTCCCCTACTTGCCACAATCCGCCGGTAAAACATTGATCAGTACCCTAGTGTTCTCCAGAACTGATTATTGCAACTCCTTATTGCTGAATGCTCAGGAAAAGGTACTGAATAAGCTCCAGACGGTACAGAATGCCGCAGCCAGAATTCTCCTATCCATCCCCAAATTCACCCCTACCTCCCCTTACATCAAACAATTACACTGGCTCCCCATCAGGAGCCGAATAAAGTTCAAGGCACTCTGTATAGCCTATAAAACTTTGAACAATCCCGGACCACGGTTCCTAAAAAAAGCCCTCTGCCCAGTGGAACATCAGAGAACATTACGGTCGGCTTCTGCCCACCTGTTAAAAGTCCCTCGGACAAAGAAAGCCAACTGGGGAGACAGATGCTTCACCATCGCAACTGCCAAACTATGGAACACCCTGCCACTCCACATTAAAACTGCCCCTACGCTGCTAAAATTTAGAAAAAACCTCAAAACCTGGCTGTTTACCTCCTAAATTCTTCCCCTACTGAAGTGGAGTTCTGTAACATTAGCGCCGAGACACCCGTATGGGTAATTGATGCGCTCTAAAAATTGCGATAAATAAATAAATAAATAAATAAATCCAGTCAGTACTCCTGCTCATGCACGATCAATGCTCTTGCCTCGTCAATTCCCCTGCCTGCTCCCTTCTCCTGCCCTGTCACTTCTCCTGGTCCATCACTTCGCCTGCCCTGTTCACTTTGCCTGCCCTGTTCACTTCACCTGCCCTGTTCACCACTCCGGCCCTGTTCACCGCTCCTGCCCTGTTCACCGCTCCTGTCCTGTTCACCGCTCCTGCCCGGTCACCGCTCCAGCCCGGTCACCGCTCCTGCCCAGTCACTGCTCCTGCTCATGCCTAATCACTGCTTCTGCCCTGTCACCTCTCCTGCCCTGTCACCACTCCTGCCCTATCACCACTCCTGCCCTGCCGCCTCTCCTGCCCTGTCGCCTCTTTTGCCCTGTTGCTTCTCCTGTCCTGTCACTTCTCCTGTCCTGTCACTGCTTCTGCCCCGTACACTGCTCCTGCCTGTACACTGCTCCTGCCCCATTCACTGCTCTTGCCCCGTTCACTGCTCCTGCCCCGTTCACTGCTCCTGTCACGTTCAATGCTCCTGTCACGTTCACTGCTCCTGTCACGTTCACTGCTCCTGTCCGTTCCCCGCTCCTGCCCGGTTACCGCTCCTGCTCATGCCTAATCACCGCTCCTGCCCCATCACTTCTCCAGCTTCATCATTTCTCCTGCCCCGTCACCTCTCTTGCCCATCACGTCACTTGTACATCACGTCACCTGCCCATCACTTCTCCTGCCCTGTCGCTTTTCCTACCCTGTCGCCTCTCCTGCCCTGTCGCCTCTTCTGCCCCATCACTGCTCCTGCCCCGTCACTGCTCCTGCCCCGTTGCTTCTCCTGCCACGTCGCTTTTCCTGCCCCATTAACTGCTCCTGCCCCGTTCACCGCTCCTGCCCCGTTCACCGCTCCTGCCCCATTCACCGCTCCTGCTTCGTTCACCGCTCCTGCCTCGTTCACCGCTCCTGCCTCGTTCACTGCTCCTGCCCCGTTCACTGCTCCTGCCCCATTCACCGCTCTTGCCTTGTTCACGGCTCCTACCTCGTTCACCGCTTGTGCCCCATTCACTGCTCCTGCCCCATTCACTGGTCCTGCCCCGTTCACTGCTCTTGTCCTTTCACTGCTCCCACCCAATCACTTCTCTTGCCCCGGCACCTCTCCTGCCCGTCACCGCTCCTGCCCAGTCACTGCTCCTGCTCATGCCTAATCACTGCTTCTGCCCTGTCACCTCTCCTGCCCTGTCACCACTCCTGCCCTATCACCACTCCTGCCCTGCCGCCTCTCCTGCCCTGTCGCCTCTCCTGCCCTGTTGCTTCTCCTGTCCTGTCACTTCTCCTGTCCTGTCACTTCTCCTGTCCTGTCACTGCTTCTGCCCCGTACACTGCTCCTGCCTGTACACTGCTCCTGCCCCATTCACTGCTCTTGCCCCGTTCACTGCTCCTGCCCCGTTCACTGCTCCTGTCACGTTCACTGCTCCTGTCACGTTCACTGCTCCTGTCACGTTCACTGCTCCTGTCCGTTCACCGCTCCTGCCCGGCTACCGCTCCTGCTCATGCCTAATCACCGCTCCTGCGCCATCACTTCTCCAGCTTCATCATTTCTCCTGCCCCGTCACCTCTCTTGCCCGTCACGTCACTTGTACATCACGTCACCTGCCCATCACTTCTCCTGCCCTGTCGCTTTTCCTGCCCCGTCGCCTCTCCTGCCCTGTCGCCTCTTCTGCCCCATCACTGCTCCTGCCCAGTCACTGCTCCTGCCCCGTCGCTTCTCCTGCCCCGTCGCTTTTCCTGCCCCATTAACTGCTCCTGCCCCGTTCACCGCTCCTGCCCCGTTCACCGCTCCTGCCCCATTCACCGCTCCTGCTTCGTTCACCGCTCCTGCCTCGTTCACCGCTCCTGCCTCTTTCACTGCTCCTGCCCCGTTCACTGCTCCTGCCCCATTCACCGCTCTTGCCTTGTTCACGGCTCCTACCTCGTTCACCGCTTGTGCCCCGTTCACTGCTCCTGCCCCATTCACTGGTCCTGCCCCGTTCACTGCTCTTGTCCTTTCACTGCTCCCACCCAATCACTTCTCTTGCCCCGGCACCTCTCCTGCCCGTCACCGCTCCTGCCCAGTCACTGCTCCTGCTCATGCCTAATCACTGCTTCTGCCCTGTCACCTCTCCTGCCCTGTCACCACTCCTGCCCTATCACCACTCCTGCCCTGCCGCCTCTCCTGCCCTGTCGCCTCTCCTGCCCTGTTGCTTCTCCTGTCCTGTCACTTCTCCTGTCCTGTCACTTCTCCTGTCCTGTCACTGCTTCTGCCCCGTACACTGCTCCTGCCTGTACACTGCTCCTGCCCCATTCACTGCTCTTGCCCCGTTCACTGCTCCTGCCCCGTTCACTGCTCCTGTCACGTTCACTGCTCCTGTCACGTTCACTGCTCCTGTCACGTTCACTGCTCCTGTCCGTTCACCGCTCCTGCCCGGTTACCGCTCCTGCTCATGCCTAATCACCGCTCCTGCGCCATCACTTCTCCAGCTTCATCATTTCTCCTGCCCCGTCACCTCTCTTGCCCGTCACGTCACTTGTACATCACGTCACCTGCCCATCACTTCTCCTGCCCTGTCGCTTTTCCTGCCCTGTCGCCTCTCCTGCCCTGTCGCCTCTTCTGCCCCATCACTGCTCCTGCCCAGTCACTGCTCCTGCCCTGTCGCTTCTCCTGCCCCGTCGCTTTTCCTGCCCCGTTAACTGCTCCTGCCCCGTTCACCGCTCCTGCCCCGTTCACCGCTCCTGCTTCGTTCACCGCTCCTGCCTCGTTCACCGCTCCTGCCTCGTTCACTGCTCCTGCCCCGTTCACTGCTCCTGCCCCATTCACCGCTCTTGCCTTGTTCACGGCTCCTACCACGTTCACCGCTTGTGCCCCGTTCACTGCTCCTGCCCCATTCACTGGTCCTGCCCCGTTCACTGCTCCTGTCCTTTCACTGCTCCCGCCCAATCACTACTCTTGCCCCGGCACCTCTCCTGCCCGTCACCTCTCCTGCCCCGTCACCTCTCCTGCCTCGTCACTTCTCCTGCCCCGTCAATACTCCTGCCCGTCACTGCTCCTGCCCTGCCATTACTGCTGCCCGGTCACCACTCCGCCTGGTCACCAGTCCTGCCCGGTCACCACTCCTGCCCACTCATCTCTCCTTTCCTGTTGCCTCTCCTACCCCGTCACTGCTCCTGCCCCGTCACTGCTCCTGCCCCGTCACTTCTCCTGCCCCGTCACTTCTCCTACGCTGTCACTCCTCCTGCCCTGTCACTTCTCCTGCCCATAACTTCTTCTGCACGGTTACCTTTCCTGCCCCATTACCACTCCTTTCCTGTCGCCTCTACTGTCCCGTCACTGGTCCTGCCCAGTTCACTCTGTGTATAACATTGACAAATTACACAAGGGGGCAAGTTCCCCACAGTGCTCTGTTTGGGGAAAGCTCCTCTGTAATCACCAACTCTGATTTCACTGGCACTTGATATGCTAAAGGCAGAGGGCGGCGCATTGTCATTCGAAAGGGGATAATCAGCTTCAATCGGAATGACAATGGGCCGCCCTCAGTCTGTGAGAGCTCAGGGAGGGACTGCTGCAGCCTCTGGAGTTCAACACAGAAATGTGAGCAGCCCCTGGAAGCTGAAAGAAAAAGTTATCGTTTGCCGTCCCTGGACTTTTTTTGAAAGAAAGAAGTAGGGGAATGGACTGAAATAATTTTTAAAAGTAGGGGCACGCCATGCCCTTCCGACCCCGCCCACTTCTTCCACTGATTGTCAGGCAGGATACGTTTTAAATTAACGATGGATTTGTTGTTTCAAAAAATTGCATTTCTAATACAGATGTCAGATTAATACTGGAAGGGGGTGCTACAGTTTTAAAATCGTATTTTGGCTATTTATATTTTTTACAAGACAAGGCAGAGCAAGGAAAAACAGTAAGGTACTACATATGGTGGTACTGTGGTACTGCAGCATACAGGCAATGTTTTCCATGTAGTCATTTTCCTCAAACATGCCACATTGTTGAACTTTGAAAGTAGTTTTTAGGTCTCGTCTATTCCATCCCATAGGGATGGTGGGCGAAATTATAGTAAGGCTTCTGAAAAGTCTACCTAACGTCGGATCCCGTACAGTTTATGTGAGCCAGGCGCGAGCACACCATGCCTCGCCATCAGACTTCAAAGGAATGCGCTCTCCCGCCACAGCAATGCTAAGAGCTCATCGCCAGCCACATCTCACACCATGCCTCGGCATCAGACTTCAAAGGAATGCGCTCCCCCTCCCCCGCCACAGCAATGCAGAGAGCTTGTTTATGTTGTGACGTGGAGTGTCAGACGGCTTTTTAATACACATTAAATTCGTAAGTCAAATCAAAGTCTTGCTATGCTATATCAGTAAGGCAAGAGTTATTGTATTTTTTTATGTGCATTTTCTTATCACATGAATTGTGTCAGTACTCTGTCTGCCATGTCCCACTCCTCAAAATTAAACCCACTTGATTAACTGAATGCCCTGCTCTTAAAACCGCAAACCAGGCCAGCCTCCATCAGCAAGCACCATGAGAGACGTGCACACACCTCAGGGGCAGGCACAACGTTCTATACTTTACAGACACAAGGCACTAGGAGGCGATCAGGCTCTGTGTGCACTCGCAATTTGGTACAAAACACGTTTTACACAAGCTATGCACAGAGAAAAGCGCATACACCCCGCTCGACCTGGCTGCTTCCTTGTCGGCTCCGGAGCAGAGTCATTTAAATGTGCAGTAGGTGCTCAGAGTACCTGCACTTCTCGATACTTCAATACATTTAATTGGAGAGTACCAACACTTCTCAAGAAAAAAAAACAAGTACTCTGGACAGTGAGTCCTAGCACTGTTATAGTGCCAATTGAAGTGCTGACAATAAGTGTCCTGCAAGGGGTTTTCCTTAACGATCATAACTTATGCGCGCTCACTTGTTGTGTGCCTAAGGTGATAAAACCCCATTTTCAACCTGCTTGTAAGTGGTTTTAATTTTGGTAGAGATGGGAAATGAGTCTAATGAAAAATGAGTTGCATACTCTGAATGGCACATTTTATAGCAAAATGTTGTGTGTCGGGCACAGTGCTCAATTAATGTTTCTCACTAACCCGCTAATCATGCTGAAAGGTCGAAATTCCCCGTAATAGACAGAAACAGCCCCAAACCAGATTTAAATAGAGCAACTTATGACTAAAGTAATATATTGTAGGACAGTTTCAAAATGACTCGCATATGCCGAATGAATATTCCATACACCAAAAACTAAATCCTGAGCGAAGTCCTGCGCTCTTTTGAAATGTAATACATCTAAAACAGTTACAGCAACAGATTTCTCACAGTGAGCAAGAGCTAAACGTGCACCAGATGCCATCTCAAATAAGCAAACCTGTAGGAAGGTGGATACCTGACTATGGTTACCCCAGATTTTTTGCCTAGTGTTTAGCTGGTTTTCGACTTAGTTGGCCAGGGATCCTGCTAATCAGGACCCCAGGCTATCTGCTCTCTCTGTAAAATGGACTCCATGTACCTTAGGTACATCTCCAATTGGATATTGGGTCACCTTATCAGCCCCTGTACAGTGTACTATAGGTACCCAGGGCATAGGTGCATCCAAGGCCTACCAAGGGCTGCAGCATATCTTTTGCCACCCCTGGCTAGCCATCCAAACTGACACAACTGGCTGATCACTCAGCTGGGGCAAGGTGGTGTAATCACCCCTTGCTTAGATATAGTATACCTATATCTAAACCTATATCTGGACACATATACACCTATAGTCACTCATATGGCAGGCCTTAACAATCCTGGAGGCAGAGTGCTTGATTTATGTGAGGTGGTGCTCTAGCATGAGCTGAGCCTGTCTGCAGCTTTCGGAACCATGTCCTTATAGCTGTTCCTGGGTATTGCCATACCATATACTCTTTAGTGCATTATGAACCTCGCGGTTAAATGCTACCTCTGGTTTGGCTTTATCAAAACATGTTGTGTAAGGTGTAATACGCTTTGGAATACTATCCCCTCGCCAGTCCTGGTGACGGGGGTAGCATTCCACCCTTCTAGAGGGAGAAGACATGTTACTTTCCTTAAACGCGGTTAAATCTAACCAGAGCCTCAGCATCACAAAATGGATGATGCTGCCACAGACACAAGTCTGGCATCCTGCTGCTGACCGAGACTCCGGCAGTGGAGGCCTGGACAAAAGGTTTCCTGTCACAGGGAGATGTTACACCACCCCAGACAGGAGAGAGTGGATTGGGGCAGGGAGGGCTGAATGAAACTAGACAATGCCTGGGGCACACAAGGTGTCCCATGCAAAGTCCAGTTCAAACCTGTGCTGGGGCACTCCAGCCCCAGCTCTGGTGCGAAACTGGACAAAGGGAAAGGGGTGTAACCACCCCCTTCCTGGGTCCCACCCATAGGAGGGACCTAGCAGGTGATCCAGCCCCTTGATTTGGAATAAAGGTAGGAGCTGTGCCACGGCACATCAGATCATCCTGACTGAAACTTTGATATGAAACTCTGGACCCTTCAACATACTACTCGACGTAGTAGACTGAAGAATCTCCCTTGTGGTCAAGGAGTGGCCACCCTGTGCAAGCAGGCACCATCAGCGCTCAAAGGTTTTCTTTGCCGTTGCTCCAGCCAGAGCTCGAATGACAGCGACCGACAAGACCTGGACTCCCAGACTTCCAACAGCCCGATCCACAGTCCTAGCAAAGCTGAGACCCGTGGAGGCGACTTGAGACGTGGGACCGGCCATCTTGAAAAGCAGCAAAGTGCTTCCTGTGCAGCTACCGAGGCCCCCTCGAAGCTGTACTTTGGAAATTGAGAAGCCCCAGCCCCGAGCAGCCTGTGCACCGAAGATCACCTCTCCAGACTCACCGAGTGCTGCGTGGGGCCCTTTTGTACTTTTCCTGCTCGACGCGTTGTCAGGTCACTTGCCCGTTGGCTAGTGGCCTCTGAGACGACAAACCTAAAACTTTACACTGCTGGTCTGATTGCTCCAGGCTTGCCCTAGCTCCCCTGAAAAGTAGCCACTGATCTGACCGTGCTGGTCTGATTCAGAAGCCATCTTTGAGTCCTGCGTGGGTTGTATTTGCAAAGGCCTGTTGACTCCGATTCAAGAACTGACACCGCCGACAGTGAGAGCCTTTGTGGCACAGCCCGTGTTCAACTCCTGGTTGTCCTCGATACTTCCTGGTCTACGTGGCAGCAGAGACAAACTACTCAACAGCACCTGATGGCAACCCGACATTGCCTGGTTCCGTCCTGGTTCCATCCTGGTCACTGGCTAGTGACCTAGACTCTGTCCCCTCTGCTTTCAGGTACTCTACATATTTGATCCCCCCTTGGATCTAACCGGACTCTTCTCTCCTGGTCGCCTGCAGCATCTTTTCCTCCAGGCTCCATAGAACTCCATGAAGAAACCCGACGCACTTTGGCACCTATGCACCTGCGTCCTGTGGGTGAGGTAACAAGGGTACTCCGGTGCCCCTGTAGTTATTTACACCCTAGTGTCCTAGTTTCAAGTGGCTAAGTTCTAGTCCCGTCGGAAGACTCCCAAACCTATACCTTTCTGATTTTTACGCACCATTGACTTGTATAGTAAACTCGGATGCCTATAGACACTGCACCCGCATCCTGTGGGCCTCCTATGTCCTAGCCTTCGTTAGTCCAGTGTAGTCCCAGCAATTCTCAAGGCCCTAGGCCTTACCATTGTTCGTGACGTGGTACTTATACCACTTTCTTATTTTATGGTTTGAGTGGCCACCCGGCCTATCCATAATTGTGCAGCTTATTGTATGTTATATGAAGTTCTTTGTTTAACGCTTGTGCTCCTGTGCTCATAAAGAGTATAGGGGATTATTCCAGAAATAAATACATATATTTTATAAATATATATCCTGTGTGGTGTCCTTTCATTTGGTATTAAAGGGATTGCATATGGTAATACAGCTGGCTTCACATGCCCTCTTGAGTTTAGCCTGAGACTGCTTTGTCCATGCTACCCCTAGGATAGCTGGTCTATAAGGTTGACTTACAACCAATCACCATAAGGGTCGTTTGGACTGGTGCAAGGTACTCACTAGAATAGTGATCATCATATACCAGGCCAACTTCTCACATTGGTGTGCAGCGGTTGGGATTTGAGCTTACTGTTTGTTTTACCAATTGTATTCTTTGACAATATCATTTGAAAGATCACATCAAGTACCTTAGGTACATATAAACAAAGCTTTACATACTTAAGTTCTACTGAACTTAGTGGTTGTAGACCAAAGGGCTTAGCACACCCTGACTACAACCTCTAGAGAGGTTCAAGTAGGTAAACACATAGTGTAGGTAGGTGCACACACCTTCACCTCACTAGTCATGGCTGGCACAGGTGAACCATCCAGTTCTCTACCTGCGGGTGACCCTCCCAAGGCACCATCCAGCTATGAAAAACTCAGCTTCAGAGAATTGAGTGCCTTGTGCGTCTCAAGAGGGCTGAAAAGGGGTCATAACCCCACAATCCCCATTCTGATACATATCCTGGAGACAGCTGATATTGGAAAGGCTGATGAAGCCCTCCCAGTTAATACAGGAGAAGGGGACCCCAGGTCAGCAGGGTAGCGGCGGAGGCTAACGGAAAAAGCTGGGAGGGAGAGCCGTCTCTAGGTCGTGCGGAGGCTGGGCTTGAGACTGCTAGCAGGGGCTGAGGCCGAGACTGTAAGCTCAATCTCCGAGCCTCAAGATCAGAGCCCAGAGCCCAACCCCCCAATCCCCCAAGCAATAAGTCTCAAGAGAGAGCGAGTGAGTGGGGAAGCGACCACCGCGCACGACCATAGCACACGTACCGCTGACCTGACCACCAGCCTGCGCGCCCTCCCAGTGACGACAGGGACAGAGACAGAGACATACGAGGAGAAAGTCTGAGGAGAAAGACTAGAGGGACTTAACAGACGCCCAGTCTCGCAGTCCCCATCCCCTTCGCCTCCCCCCACAGCATTCCGAGATCAAAGACTCACCTTAGACTGACACAAGTAGCGCCAAAGTCTGTCTAACTTCAGATTGGCACTCTCTCCTGCGCGGCGGACCTAGAGGCTTGCGCAGGGGGGACCGGAGGGCCGGAGAGGAGGAGGGCAGCAACAAAGCCCATCTCACAGACCCTGGTCCGCCATGCGATCAGGTAAAGTGAGAAAGTCCTTCACAAAATCAGCAACTAGATGAAAAAGGGGGGCCACAAAAGACACTGGAGCCCCCCTACCACCTACAGAAGACAATCTCTGCAAAACAAAAAATGCAAGCGAAAAGGACAGCTTAAACAAACTTAACACCAGTAAAGAAGCCATCGATGACATGGGCTGCATCTGCTTTACTGGCTCGGACTCTTCCGAATGCACCATTACAACAAATACAACAAGGGGCCCAAAAAATGCAACAACATTAAACAAAACATCTAAAGGGCTAAAAAGAGCCAGAACCGAAGATCTCATAATTATAGACAGAGACTCAGCTTGCAAACCTTTACACACTTATCAACCAAAAATATACACGAAATTTGCGTTCTTAAAAAACCCAGGAGCAGCAATCTTCACAAAAAATGGGGACTTAGAACAACTACCCACTCCTCTGGAGCCTGGGAGGATAGAATATCCCCCCCAACAAGCACAACAACCAGAGGAAGCAGTGAGAGTTCCAAAACTTGTGGTAGCGGACATCCACCTTGCCTACCACCAGAAGGCTCCGACCGAAAGCAGGCCAAAAATCAACAAGGACGCAAAAGAGGAAATAGCCCGCACAATAACAAATTGGCCTGTGGAGCCCAGCAGCCCACCAAACACTGCTCTAACTAGCCCTCAACCAGGAAGTAAGCAGCATTACGCGTTAGCCGCCGAAGCAGCGAGGCAGAGGTAGTCCAGCCACGTACCGCGGCGATTCACTCCTGCCGGGACGTTGTACAGGTACCATCACTTGAATAACCCTGGTCTGATTAATTCTTTCATCCTCTGCAAATAATACCGGAACACTATCGGTAAACAACTTGTCCTCCAATGATTGGACTCCACACAGCTAACTCTTTCCCGTGGCTCAGCCTGTCCACAGGAAATTCTCATCGATAATCTATTTCTCCAGTTGTGACTATAATAGATTGAGCAGTTGTCATTAACTACAACGGCCCAAGAACCTTCTCCCGATAGCGGATGGAAATAATTCGACCATCCCTGCTAAAGAAAGCTCACGTCCTGATGATGATCTAAAAATGTTTAGATCGAAACGCCGTCGACCCATTCAAGGAAACTCCCCTACCCTATTGTACATATTTTTTTGGGGGGATTACCCTTATTTGTGACACCTTGTATATAGTTTAATTTTAAAATATTTTCACTTAGTCACTATACGCACCTTGTCACATGTGTGAGCACCTGAAAATATAATCGAACCAAAAAAAACGTAAATAAAAGTTTTTCTATGTGTATACTACCCTACAAAGCCTGCTCCTAAGATTGATTCTAGAATTATATTTATACTTTACTCTATAAGGAACTTTTGAGGCCACCCAAAACCATTGTTCCTTCTATAGATACTTCAACCCCAGGTTTTACTAATGGGGTACCCTTGTTTTTCCTAACTAACTAGCCCCCAAAGCAGGCAGATTCTGACCGAAAGGACAAAAATAGAAAGCTCCCCAGTAAAGGACATCTCGCCAAGTGGGCTAAGACCAAACAGGGTACTAGACGCCTCTATGATTTTTGTACTGCAAGAACAATCAAACTGGTGCAACTCACAACTGGATCGCCGCAGCAAAAAGTCCTGGGCAAACAGGACAGAGTGGGAACACTACCACAACCAACTAGCACCCCTCCATCGATGCTCATGGTCGCACGAGACGCCCTCCAAACGGCTCCCAAAGAGCAGAGCATCATAGACAGCTTCAACACACCTAACACACCCAAAAGTCAGAAAAAAGAGAATCTCCACACCACAACCAACGACATGACCTTTCTAGCAACCCAGGAGTGGCAAGACTTAGTGGCAGCCTATAATTTAAAACCCACTAACACTTCAAGCACCAGTAGACCAGTGAATGAGAGTAAAACCTCGTACATCACGTTCTGGGCAAATCTATTAAATACAATACAACTCTCTGCAACAGCTCTTCAATACCAATCAGAGAAACTGGACATGCAGCTAACAGTATTACAAACACTAGCCGAGTTCACCGCCGGGATCGAACAGAAATTAGGCGATCTAAATGGCCTTATAAAAAGGGGACAGGAAGCAGCAGAACTTTCAGCGCTAGCAAAAACAGAATGTGACTGTTTCCAATAATAAACAAGCTATCGACGTTAACAACAATGCTAGAAAACCTCTTGGACGACCTGAAACGAATGATGGCATCTGCACTACCAGGACCACATACAGAGGGACACGAGAACAAAGACCAGCAACCAAATGGCAAATTGTTAAAACCAGAGAACAAGCCACCCCAATATGGGAAGATCTGTCCTACACAAGCAATTCGATCACCAATAAACCCTCCGGCAACCTTTCTACCTCCTGAAACTGACAGCATAGTAGAGCCCACAAATTCACGAGCTCGTCGAAAACAAAAAAGGAAAGGTAGGAACAGGAAAACAACAGTCAACATCCAAGAACAGGAAAGGCAACCAAGGGAGCTTGACCATCAAGAAGAACAAGAAGAGACCGTACCCCAGCACAAGGAGACAAAGCAGCCCACACTTGATGGCAACAGACTGTCCTCGGGAATAAATGTGTCCCCTGCTAGGACCTATGGAATGTCCAACAAACCAAACACAATAGAAGCATCAGTAAAAATCACTGAACACTCTGTGCACAAGGAGGAGATAAACACACACAACACCCAACCGTGGAAAAGCCCTAAGCAAAAGACCTATGAACGCAGCACATTCAGGGGTCATATACCCACATCACAAAACAATAGCTCGCCGGCGACCGAGCAGGAGCAGGCTCACTGCAAACCAAGGGAAACAACAGTTAAAATAGAATATAACTTTGACCAATTTTCCAATGGGGCAAACGACCCTGCACAAACTGCAGTCCAAGAACCATGTGCCACCCAATCCAACAAGACAGATATACTACTATTTCACCCAGAGTACAAATCCAGAGGCAGAATGGACGTCCTAAATAGAGGGAATATAATTAAATTGATTAACTCACTTGAAGGCCTGGAGGACATTTCCTCAACCGACCTACTCCAAATTGAATTTCAACCCGCTCTGGTACAGAATAAACCAGAAAAAACTAAGACAACATGGACATCGAACGACCTGGTCGACCGCATATTAGGAAAACTGAACAAATTTGCACAGTGGGGAATAAAACTTGAACCAGGAAGAAGACCATTCTACCCAACACCATTTTTAATCGAAAGCGCAATAGAACAACGTCCCAAAGCTACATCAATATTGAGAGGAGCACTCAGTCAGACACCGGACCACTTAGGGAGACCGCTTCACATGAAAGCGGGACCAAGAAAACCACCAACCGTGAAGTCAGGTATAATACTACGTACAATAACAAACAGAGGTGAGCAGTGACAAGAGTGCCTCGTAAAGTCCCGGGATCTCGCAAACATGACTACCCTTAGAATATGTATCTGGAACATCAACGGACTGACCGACAAACTGGAAGATGAGGAAACATTAAAATATCTAAGGTCATTTGATATAATATTATTGCAAGAAACCTGGGAAATAGATGAGATAGCCCTGGAAGGATACACGACGCAAACTGTCCCAGCAACCAGGTCCTCAGAGTTTGGACACAGCTCAGGAGGATTGACGATCCTTGCCTCTGTACTCACAATAGGAACAATGAAGGAAATCAAAACTAAAACCATAGCCCCCAATATGATACTGGCGGCAGACATTACAATCAACTCAATGAAGCACGACCACCACCTCATAATAATTAACTCATATATACACCCGAAACACAAGCAGAAGGGCGCAAGAGAGTTGGTTAAGGAAACAGCGAGAATCTTGGAAGAGGGGGATGCCGATGACCTAATCCTGGCAGGAGATTTTAACCTCTTTCTATTCGGAAGCACAGAGGACGAGGAACTCGCACAAGAACTCAATAGAGCCTGGAGAATCCCATCGCAAGCACAAGTGCAGGCGACCAAACATACAAAGTGCTCAAAACGATTATTAAAAGATCTAGAGCAACTAAACCTGAGGGCGCTGAACGGCCGGTTTAAAGAAGATACCCCCCCAGCATCGACCTACCACAGCTCCACAACCTCCACCTACCTAGACTACACATTTGTAACCCTCTCTTTCTTTGACAGCATCAGATCATTCCAACTTGGCACCAATGATCAAAGAGAGCATCTGCCGCAAGAAATTGTCTTAAAAACTGCTAGTTAGAACCCCAACGAATCCAGTGTAACTATAGGCAATGAGTACACAACAGACTGTAAACGCATCAGACTTAAACAAAATAACATCGAAGCTCTGTTCACCGATGTGCAGGAGAAACTACAGCAAGGCCACATGGCTGCAAACGAAATAGAGGCCTGGGAAGGGTTCACCAAGGCCCTTGGGACAAAATACGCAACCAAATCAAGGACATTAAAAGGCAAACCCCGAAGAACACACTAAGAAAGACACTCAAACCAGAGATAAAAAGCCTTAAAAGGGACATAAAGCATACCCTAAAACAACTGCGAATAAAGCCTATAAAAGAACCTCTACAACACACCCTACATGGTCTAAAAGCAAGTTTAAAAAAAGCAATTTGGGAAAACAAAAGGAAGGCGAACGACGAACTATGGGCTGAAATGCATGATTCCAAACTAAAGAACAGCGCCAACTTTTGGAAAACAATTCATAGCTTGCAACACCCATGGCACCAAGGGATAAGCTCATAAATAGCAGAGCCAGCCTGGGCAGGCTACCTGCATAATCATTTTAACAAACCAAACGGAGACACATCCACAGGCTCGTCGGCAAATAAAAGAGACCACAGCAAAGAGGACAGAGCAGCAACAAAGGTAGAGAAAGGGCTCTGTAATGTAGTAGAAGGCAAAAGAGCACTAGTCAACGAAAAGATGGCAGGGGGAGAGAAGGATAACAGTACCTCAATATCCAACACCGAATATGATATCAAAATACCCGCGAACCGGATAAAAACCCAAATAAAGAAGGGGAAAACGGAGGGAGCCCCAGGTCCTTACGGGATTACACCGTCAATATTTAAGCACGATATTGAGTTCTGCAGCAACACACTAGTTCCACTTTTTGCAAGCATACTGGAACTAGAAGCATGCCCGGAATCCTGGAAAGGCTCTATAATAAGTCCAATTTACAAGCAAGGAGACAGGAGCAATCCAGGCAACTATCGGCTGATAGCCCTTTTAGACATAGAGGCAAAGTTCTATGCCGGCATAATACTAGAAGAACTGACACAGTGGCCAGAGACAGAGCACATAATCCCACCAACCCAAACAGGATTCTGTAGAGGGCAGGGAACAACTACCAACATCATGGCTCTATCGTTACTAACAGACGTGGCAAAAATAGGAAAAACCCCACTGTTCCTATGCTTCATTGATTACAGTTCAGCATTTGACCATGTGGACCAGGGCAAACTATGGCAAAAGCTTAAAAAATGGGGGATTCCAGAACTGCTGTTGAAACAACTTATCCTACTCCACACCAATACCTGGGTCCGGATCAAGCTGGGCAAAGGGACACACCTCTCAAGGCGAATTAACACCTATAATGGCCTGAAACAAGGGTGCGTCTTAGCCCCCACCTTATTCAACCTCTTCCTGGCAGACCTCCCAGACGAATTGGATAAAACCAACTCGCATGCGCCCCGGTTGGGGGATATTACGCTGACGAACCTCCTTTATGCCGACGACCTTGTTCTAATAAGCCGCACTCCATCAGGCCTTCAACATCTCATAAATTCCACCAGTTCATTTTCACATCGTAATGGCCTAACCATCAACCTGAAAAAAACAAGAACCATGGCAGTGAACAACAATAAGACCAGGAAGAACAGCTGGTTCTTGGATGGTCACAAACTGGACCAAGTGACGTGCTATAAGTACCTGGGTGTACTGGTGGACAGCAGAGGGTCATTCAAACCCCAACTGGAGACACTTTACCAAAAAGGAACCATGAGTTACCTCGCAATGAAACCCCTTAAAAAGATTCTGCCAGACCACACGCTCGATCCCTTCCTACAAGTACTGAGAGCTCGTCTCTAACCAACATTAACATACGGGAGTGAATCAACCCTAGGAAAGGATGCACAGACACTAGACAAAGTGATCAGTAAAACCTACCGGTCAATATTTCAGCTTCCTAGATACGTATCACCAGCACAAATTCGTCTGGAATTTGGGATACAAAAGCAAACAGTGGAAAGAAGGGGCAGCTTTATAAAATGTTGGCACAAGATCAGAAACGGAGAGCCAGGCACCCTAGACACCCACCTCTGGACTGAATTGCAAAGACGTGAACGATCACACGCTAGAGAGTACTTGATGCAATCACTAGAAAGCCTAGAACTGACTGGCCTCTGGAACAGCTCAGTAGATCATAAAAGCTTTAAAAAGCAAGTAACAAAAAAAACAAAAATAGTATCGCTACTTGAAGATAAAGAAACCCTGGCGAAAAGAGCCCACAGCTTGATAGTCTTAAATGTTTATAAAACCCTCAAACCACAAGCATACTTAGACCAAGGCTTCAAGTAGAAGACAAAGGAGAAATTCTTAAAATTCCGACTAGGCGTACTACCGATCCTCCCTCATCTGGTGCCATGGGAAAGGTACCACAAAGATCAAACATGCCGTCTCTGCGGGGCAGGACCTGAAGACCTAACCCATATAATATGCATTGGTCCCAGCTTAATGGACATAAGGAGAACACTACTACGTGTAAAATGGAACCAGGAGGGGGTCAGGTTGTGCTGTCAGGCAGTTAAACTTTGCTTCAATCCAAGCGAGATCCAACTAAACTGCAGAACCACAACATTTCTTGATGCAGTGGCAAAGAGAATCAAGGAGGCACAAAAAGAAGCAACTGCCCAATAGCCAGAAACATGTCCTAGGGCATCTCTCGAACTTTTGGCCCGAATGCAGAAGAAGTTGAACCACTGAATCATTTTAACTTTTGATACTTACTCTTTTATTCTTGTTAGTAACCACCCTTTCTTTTAAACAATGTATTTTAAATTGTGAGTTTTAATTAACTGTGCAATAAAGTTCAATGTCAATGTCAGAGAAGATGACACCATTACTCCAGAAGATGAGGAGGGAGATGGGGATGAGTCAGATGATCAGAGGGATGGCCAGGTTCAGGTCAGAAGACTGAGCAAGGCTAACGTAAGCCTACATGGGGATGGAGAGGTGTTACACCTTCCCAGACCTAATAGTAGACTTAACCCTGGCAATAGAAGGGATAGATTTCCTTCCAGGGAGTCTAACCAATCTAATGCCTCAAGGGGATCTCAAAGGTGAATGACTTCCCCCCAGAGAAGAGAACATGAGGCTAGGATGAGAGCTGTCTAACTTCAGATTGAGAATGAAGAGATAGCCCTGGCCCAAGCTAAACTTGCTTTAGCAAGGGAGCAAAGATTAAGTGAATTAGATTCCACTGGTGGCAGCAGTATCCCTAAGGATAAAGACAGGTCCTATGATCATAGAAACCTGAGTAAGATTGTGCCCCCTATAGAGATGGGGATGACATCCACAAATGGATAACTGCTCTGGAGAGAGCCTGCATGGTACAGCAGGTTCCCCAAGATCAGAGGGCAGCAATCTTGTGGCTCTCCTTTTCAGCTCCTCACTTTTAGACCTGGGGATGCTAAAAACTACACTGTCCTGAAGAGTGCTCTTATTGAGGGGTTTGGCCTAACCACTGAGCAATGCAGGTTGTTGTTCAGAGATACCCAAAAAGCTCAGACTCAGACTGGACTGATTTTGTAGAGTGTGCTACTAAGGTTTTGGAAGGTTGGTTGCATGGCAGCAAAGTACATGACTATACAGGATTGTATAATTTGATTATGAGGGAGCAGATTCTTAGTAAGGGTGAGGTGGTGTGTGAGGGTGTGTGAGGGTGTGTGAGGGTGATGGGGTGTGAGGGGGTGTGAGGGTGAGTGAGGGTGTGTGAGGGTGAGGGTGTGTGAGGGTGAGGGTGAGAGGGTGTGGGGGTGTGAGGGTGTGGGGTGTGGGGGTGTGAGGGTGAGGGTGTCGGGTTGTGAGGGTGAGGGGTGTGAGGGTGAGGGTGAGTGAGGGTGTGTGAGGGTGAGGGGGTGTGAGGGTGAGGGGATGTGAGGGTGAGGGGGTGTGAGGGAGAGGGGGTGTGAGGGTGAGGGGTCTGAGGGTGAGAGGGTGAGAGGGTGAGGGTGTGTGGGTGTGTGAAGGTGAGGGGGTGTGAGGGTGAGAGAGGGTGAGGGGGTTTGAGGGTGTGGGGGTGTGAGGGTGAGAGACTGAGGGAGGGTTAGGTGTGGGGTTGTGAGGGTGAGGGGTGTGAGGGTGTGTGAGGGTCAGGGGGTGTGAGTGTGTGTGAGGGTCAGGGGGTGTGAGTGAGTGAGGGTGTGTGAGGGTGAGAGGGTGTGAGGGTGAGGGGGTGTGAGGGTGTGTGAAGGTGAGGGTGAGTGAGGGTGAGGGGGTGTAAGGGTGAGGGGTGTGAGGGTGAGGGGGTGTGAGGGTGTGGGGGTGTGAGGGTGAGGGTGATGGGGTGAGGGTGAGGGGGTGTGAGGGTGAGGGGGTGTGAGGGTGAGCGGTGTGAGGGTGAGGGTGTGTCAGGGGGTGTGAGGGTGAGGGGGTGTGAGGGTGAGGGGGTGTGAGGGTGAGAGGATGTGTGAGGGTGAGAGGGTGTGTGAGGGTGAGAGTGTGTTTGAGGGTGAGGGTGTGTGTGAGGGTGTGTGAGGGGGTGTGAGGGTGAGGGTGTGTGAGTGTGTGTGTGAGGGTGAGAGGGCATGTGAGGGTGTGTGAGGGTGAGGGAGGGTGAGGTTGTGTGAGGGTGAGGGTGTGTGATTGTGAGGGGTGTGAGGGGGTGTGAGGGTGAGGGGGTGTCATGGTGAGGGGGTGTGGGGGTGTGAGGGTGTGAGGGTAAGGGGGTGTGAGGTGGGGGGGGGTGAGGGTGATGGTGTGTGAGGGTGAAGGGGTGTGAGGGTGAGGGGTGTGAGGGTGAGGGTCGGTGAGGGTGTCTGAGAGGGTGTGTGAAGGTGAGGGTGAGAGGGTGTGAAAGGATGTGAGAGGGTGGGTGAGTGTGTGAGAGGTTGGGTGAGTGTGGGTGAGGGTGTGTGAGAGGGTGAGTGAGAGGGTGAGTGAGGGTGAGAGGGTGTGTGAGGGTGTGTGTGAGGGTGAGGGTGTGTGTGAGGGTGAGGGGGTATGTGAGGGTGTGTGAGGGTGAGGGGGTGTGAGGGTGAGGGTGTGTGAGGGTGTGGGGGAGGGTGAGGGGTTTGAGGGTGTGTGAGGGTGAGGGTTTGTGAGGGTGTGAGGGTGTTTTTTAGCGTTAGGGTGATTGAGGGTGAGAGGGTTGTGAGGGTGAGGGGGTAAGGGTGAGTGAGGGTGTGTGAGAGTGAGGGTGTGTGAGGGTGAGGGTGTGGGGGAGGGTGAGGGGTTTAAGGGTGTGTGAGGGTTTGTGAGGGTGAGGGTGTTTTTTAGCGTTAGGGTGATTGAGGGTGAGGGGGTGTGAGGGTGAGCGTGTGAGGGTGAGTGAGGGTGTGTGAGGGTGTGTGTGAGGGTGAGGGGGTATGAGGGTGACGATGAGGGTGTGTGAGGGTGAGGGTGTGTGAGGGTGAGGGGGTGTGAGGGTGTGTGAGGGTGAGGGTGTGTGATGGTGAGGGTGTGTGATGGTGAGGGTGTGTGAGGGTGAGGGTGAGTGAGGGTGAGAGGGTTGTGAGGGTGAGAGCGTTGTGAGGGTGAGGGGGGTTAGAATGAGTGAGGGTGTGTGAGGGTGAGGGGGTGAGTATGGGGGTGTGTGATGGTGAGGGTGTGAGGGTGAGGGTGAGGGTGTGTGAGGGTGAGGGTGTGAGGGTGAGTGAGGGTGTGTGAGGGTGAGGGTGTGAGGGTGAGAGAGGATGTGTGAGGGTGTGTGAGGGTGAGGAGGTGTGAGGGTGTGTAAGGGTCCGAAGTAGCAAAATATGAAAGACAGTGGACTTAGGGGGTAATGAAGGAGCCAGTGGGGCAATGGATGGGTAGGTCTTGGCAGGCAAAAACAGCAATCTAAGGAGAGGCTGAGCAACACTGGAGGCGGGGGAGAAACATTAGCTAAAGCAACACAGAGCATGTGGGAGGGGTGGGAGTTTGGGCAAATGAGAAAACTCGCAAAATAAGGGAGACTGCAACACAGAGAGTGGGACAGGTATTTAGGGGGGAAGCACTGCGCATGTTCTCCGGCAGAATGATGTGAGTGCCAATATTTTTACATTTATGTATATGAGATGGGTCAGCAATTCAGAAGGCATGAAAAAGAAGATGTGCAAAAGAAAATTTGTTTAAGACAGAGGAGCTGACAGCAATTTGCTCTCTGGTATCCCTGGCTGCACTTCTCCCTCCGCACCAAAATTGTTTAAAAAAATGTTGGGGGGCATATGAGGCAACAGATGAACAGGTGGGGAGGGTAAAAGCAGCATATGCATGGCAGCAACTCTGGGGCGGGGGGAAAAGCTACTGAGAGAGAAAGCAACAGAGAGATTGTGCTGGGGAGAAGTCCATGAGAAAGAGCTTAAACAAGGCCTCAAGTGAGAGCAATAAAGCAACAAGCTCTCGGCATTGCTGTGGCGGGGACGGGGGAGCGCATTCCTTTCAAGTCTGATGCGGGCGGGGGAGCATATGGTGAGCGCGCGCCCGGCGCACATGCACTGGCCATAATTTGCATTCCAAAGCCCTCTGGCAGCATTTCCTGGAGCCCCTACATAAGTCTCGCTGGGGCAATGCGCAAGCGCATTGACTCAGGCGAGACCTAAAAAGACTGATCCCCCCTTGCTTGCCACACACAATTAAGTTGTTCAACCACTTGTCATAAATGTCACTTTATATGATATGCGTGTATGTATCTACATCTATGTATAGATTTATATATGCAAACATATGTGCAAAGTTAGTTGTAAATATGTTGAGCCAATATATTTGTACTTTATAGGTGCCCCCACCACTTTTCTGTGGCCCAATGTATGCCTCCTCCCAACACCCCCTAAAATTCTCTCTGCACCGTGCCCAGCTCTTCCTTCTCCAGAGGGCTCTTTTTTTTCTTGTTTAAAAAAGTGACCTTGTGTGATGTAACTAGTGTTCATTTAAAGCGCTGCAATACCTTCCGATAGAGTTCGAGGTAAATAAAAGTGCAGAAAAAACACCCAAGAAAAATAGAACGCTTTAAAGCAAGAAAGGAACACCTCGGTGGGTGAGTCACCCGGCTGGTGTCACGAGGCCCCCATAGGCAGAGCGGATGTTTCTTGCCATCCCCGGACCCCAGCTCTGCTGATTATCCACCATCTACCATGCCTTACAGTGACACCTCGTCCCCCAGAAAACCCTAGGCCCCCTCTCCAATCTCACACCTCACCAAAGAGCCTTTGATCGGATTGAACAGGCCAGTGCTCCCCCCTGGGGCGCTACCTCCGGCCATAAAAGACCCAACGCTTTGAAGTATAGCGCTGCAAACCGCAGCCTGGAACAGGCACTGTCTCCGCACAGACAGCACCTCCGGGACCATAGAGCGCTACAGCTAGCACGTTCCACTCCGGTGATGTCACTAGCTTATCTCACCCGACGCTGCACAGGCAGAGTGAGCTGGACTGCGGGCAGCTTTATGGAGCGCGAGCTGGACCGGAAGAACACCTGGTACATTCACATCCATTTTATGTTATTATTATTTTTATAGGCAAGGGGAGATAAAGTGATTTGCCCAGAATCACAGGATGTTGAGCTGACGCCGAGATTGGAACCCGATTCCCAGTTCCAATGTGAACAGCTCTGGCCGTAGCACCACATCCTGTACCACGTTAGACTAAGCCCCCACGCCCCTTCTGTATTGACCTACACATTGTGGGCAGTTTCTGAGAATGTCCCATTCCCAGTTATGCCCCAAGGTGGGCTGTAGGTAACTGTGCACACAAGACAGCCAGCAGTTCCCAGAGTGAGAAGAGCAGGCCAGGGAGGCAGCCTCGTACCCCTACATTATTCCAGCAATATGAAAGGGAACCAGGTGCCCCCCTCACCCCTCAACCCCCACCCCAACATCCCACATACACTCCTAAGAATACCACTCAGTGCCACATAATTACACGCCGCACAATTACACTGCACTCAATGCAACATACAGTCCAAATACCACTCATTGCCACATATTTACACTGCACTCAATGCAACATACACTCCAAATACCACTCAGTGCCACATAATTACACACCACATAATTACACTGCACTCCATGCAACATACACTCCAAATACCACTCAGTGCCACATAGTTACACGCCACATAATTACACTGCACTCCATGCAACATACACTCCAAATACCATTCAGTGCCACATAGTTACACGCCACATAATTACACTGCACTCAATGCAACGTACACTCCAAATATCACTCAGTGCCACATAATTACACACCACACAATTACACTGCACTTAATGCAACATACAGTCCAAATACCACTCATTGCCACATATTTACACTGCACTCAATGCAACATACACTCCAAATACCACTCAGTGCCACATAATTACACGCCACATAATTACACTGCACTCCATGCAACATACACTCCAAATACCACTCAGTGCCACATAGTTACACGCCACATAATTACACTGCACTCCATGCAACATACACTCCAAATACCATTCAGTGCCACATAGTTAAACGCCACATAATTACACTGCACTCCATGCAACATACACTCCAAATATCACTCAGTGCCACATAGTTACACACCACACAATTACACTGCACTAAATGCAACATACACTCCAAATACCACTCAGTGCCACATAATTACACAGCACATAATTACACTGCATTCAATGCAACATACACTCCAAATACCCACTCAGTGCCACATAGTTACACGCCACATAATTACACTGCACTCCATGCAACATACACTCCAAATATCTGTTGGACAGGCCTCGTGGTAGGCCCGACCCCTCCCCGCATGGCGGGTCACGGATCCCTGCTACCCCTGTTCCCCGGACAAGAACCACCCCTGCAGCCGCCGGTCAACCCCCAGCTCTTCTCCGACGGGGCCCCGGCCCATCACAACAACATTCTCGGCTGGCCAGGGTTCCTTCCCGAACCACCGTCCCCGGCCCAGCCGCCATCTTGGCACCGCCACGACCAGGCCTCGTGGCCACGGGTCGACCTCAACCTCAGGCCCAGCCAAGCCCCGACATCGAGGCACCACCATCCACCCAGGGGGTAAAGAGACCACTTGGCGAGTCAATGGAGGAAGGAGTGTCGATGGCTCCCCTCCGCCTGGTTTCGATCGCATCCCGGCCTCCCTGGGCGCTGGCTCCACCCCCCTGCTGGGTGTCTGGACTCCCTCATCCCGGACCCCCCGACCTCCAAGTGCGAGGGTCCGGACATCAAAGGGCGCCAGACCTATAACTGGGGCAGCTCCGGAGCAGGAAGGCAGTTGTATCCTGGAGTCGAGAGACACCGAGACAAACTCATCCTTGGAGGCCTGCTGGCGCTGGCGCTGCCCCTCTTTGTGAACTGTCCTTGAAGGCCTGCTGGCGCTGCCGCGGCCCCTCTTTGTGAACTGTCCTTGAAGGCCTGCTGGCGCTGCCGCGGCTCATCCTCTTCGTGAACCATCTTCGAAAAGCCTGCTGGCGCTGCCGCGGCTCATCCTCGTGTACCATCCTTGAAGGCCTGCTGGTGCTGCCGCGGCCCATCTGTGTGAACCATCTTCGAAAGCCTGCTGGCGCTGCTGCGGCTCATCCTCGTGATCCATCTTCGTAGGCCTGCTGGCGCTGCCGCGGCCCATCCTTGTGAACCATCTTCGGAAGCCTGCTGGCGCTGCCGCGGCCATTACTTGCGAACCCTCCAGCTGAGGATTGAGAGCTATACACCAGCTACCCCCTGTACCGGACCGGTACTGAGACTGTCCCGCTACCCCCTTTCCCCCTGAGACTAGAATTGGCGAGATCATCATATCCTTGTCTTGCTGTAACGTCAAGTTTACCCTGCTTAAGAATACCTATAAAAGTGTACAGAACCTATCTTGGTGTGGCGTCCATCTGTGGGCGGGTAGTTACTTGTCCGTACGATCTAAGGAGAGGGCCCTCGCCAGGAGGCCTCTCCCCCTTGCTCGGCCGACCCTCTGGGTCTCTGTCTAACATTGGTGGCCAGCGGCGCGATCCGAGCCGACGCATAATCGTACGGAGAGTAACTCGCCCCACGACGCACAGCAACAATGTCGACGAAAGAAATTGGAACAACCGCAAAATTCCAGATGGAACGGCTGGAAGAATACAGCCACAAGGAATTGAAACAATTCTGCATAGACTTGGGCATCGCTACCACGGGACTGAGCACCAAAGATGACCTCAAGCACGCCTTGGAGTCTTGGGTGGAGATGGGAGCGTCCCCACCCCAAATCGAAAGCATTGAGACCACCGAAACAACGGCAACCCCCGAAGAAGAAAGAAGAAAGGGCCTCTCTCCCGAGGAGGCCCGAGAACGGGAGAGGAGCCGGCTCCACGAGTTGGAACTGGCTCGACTCCGCTTAGACGGAGAACTAAAACTAGCAGAGAAAAAGATAGCCCTCGAACACTTACGGCTACGGGAAGAACGGGAAGAGAAAAAAAGCCAGAGGGAGCTGGAAGAGAAGAAACTAGCGTACGAACACGAGCGCAATTTAAAAGAGCTAGAAATTCGACGACAAAACAGGGACCTCGGCGTCCCCGAGAACCCGAACTCCGCTCCCCCTACGGACACCAAGGTCCACATTCCCAAAGACGTTGTCCGGGAGTACTACCGGAACGACGATATCCAGCAATGGTTCAAGGCCTACGAAGTAGCCATGATCTCCCACCGAATTCCACGGAAAGACTGGGGAGCCGGGTTGTGGGGGAGATTCGTCAACGAAGGAAGAGATGCCCTGCTACAACTCCCCGATGCAGAGATGACCTCCTACGACCACATGAAAGCCGCCCTGCTCACTCGCTACTGGCTCACCCCCGAGATGTACCGGCAGCGATTTCGAGACTGTAAAAGAATCCCCGGGACCACCTGGGTAGAATACGTGAATTTTTTTAGCAGAGCCTTAGAGGGATGGATCAAAGGCAGCCAGGTCACCACCTACGAACAATTATTCGATCTCATCATGTGGAAGCACCTCTCCAATAATTGTTTCGTGGAACTAAGGCCGCATCTCCTCGATAGCAAGCTGACCGAACCCCGGAAACTCGCCATCGAAGCGGATCGATGGGAGAGCACCCGGGTCCCCCGGAGTTGGCCGGGCGAACAAAACCGAGCCTCCCAGGGGTCCCACCGTCCGCGAGGAGGAGGAGGCCAGGGTCGGGGCAGGGACACCGCCCCGGTGCCCCCCACTAACAACCCCCCATCCCCGGCCGGAAGAGGAAGCCCTCCGACGCGACTGGGATTCCCCTCCAACGTTGTCTGCCACAAATGCCAGCAGCCCGGCCATTACGCCAATGATCCAAACTGTCAGAGAAACCAGTCAGTCCAGGCCCCGGGTCCAGTGAGCCGCCAGATCACCGCCGTCGCCCTCGGAGAGGAGCAAGGCAAAGAAGAAGCCGAAGAGTGTGAGCACTACTAGACCGAGTGGGAACCCGCAGTCATGTCCCTGGTATTTCTAGGGGAAAGGGACATGGTCCCGCAGGCCCCCCTCCCCGCCAACACGCAGAAGTACAGCCAGTGGGTCACCATCAATGGACACCGGGCTGAAGCCCTCCGCGACACAGGGGCCAGTGTGACCGCAGTCGGTTGCCATCTGGTGACCCCCGATCAAATCCTGCCCAACGTACTTTGTCCAGTACGATCGGCGGACAATTCCGAGAGCCTGTGCCAGATGGACCGCGTCCCCTTCGAGTGGGGGGGAGTATCGGGCATGCTGAAGGTGACCGTCCGAGATGATGCCCCCGTGGACTGCCTCCTGGGGAACGATCTCGAGAGCTCCCCCTGGGCAGCCGTGGAGCAAAGAGAGCACCTGGGGATGCTTGGTCTCCCTGAATGGGTCTGCGCCACGACCCGATCCATGGCCGCCCGCGCCATTCCATCCCCCGAAGAACCCGAGTGGCCCGAACCTCCACCGCCGGTCGTCACAGAAGAGACCACCCCTGAACCGGGTCCACTGGGTCCCGGCAACGAAGACCCGGACCCACTGCAAGAACTCCCGGAGCTGGCCCAGTGGCGCCAAGAAGGTGGCCCCACTCAGGAACAATTCATCCGGGAACAAAGAGCGTGCCCCTCCCTCGAGGGGCTCCGACAGCAAGCCATAGTCCAGAGCACCGGGGATGCCTCGGGGGCCCACTGGATCTATTGGGACAACGGGCTCCTCTACAGTGAGCAAAAGATTGCCGAACTGTGGGCCAGCAGGGTGCTGGTGGTCCCCCTCCAATTCCGAGACTTCCTCTTGAACCTGGCACACGATGTGCCGCTCGCCGGGCACATGGGGCAGGACAAGTCTTACAGCCGCCTGGTGACCCATTTCTACTGGCCTAAAATGCGGAACGATGTAGTAAACCACTGCCGGGCCTGCCCCACCTGCCAGGCCAGCGGGAAGAGCGGCCGGAAAATAAAAGTCCCCCTACAACCCTTTCCCGTCGTCACCACTCCCTTTGAGAGGGTGGGGATCGACATTGTGGTACCCCTGGAGCCCTGGACAGCGCAAGGTGACCAGTTCATACTCGTCCTGGTGGACCATGCCACCCGCTATCCCGAGGCCATCCCCCTCCGAACCGTGACAGCGCACGTGGTGGGCCGAGCCCTGATGGGGCTCTTCTCGCGGGTGGGCTTCCCCCAAGAGGTCGTCAGTGATCGAGGCACGAACTTTATCTCCAGATACAAGAAGTCCCTATGGAAACAGTGTGGGGTCACCTACAAATTTACGACCCCTTACCACCCGCAAGGAAACGGACTAGTGGAACGATTCAATCGCACCCTCAAGGGTATGATCATGGGCCTGGAAGAGCCCCTAAGCCGCCAATGGGACGTGCTGCTCCCGTGCCTCCTGTTTGCCTACCGAGAGGTCCCACAGAAGTCCCTGGGATTCAGCCCCTTCGAGCTCCTGTATGGGCACCCCGTCCGGGGTCCCCTCAGCCTGGTCAAGGAAGGGTGGGAGGTTACCCCCCAGAAGACTCCCCCTGATGTGTACAAGTACCTTCTGACCCTCCGGAACCAGACTCGGCGGTTCAGGGAACTCGCCAAAGCCAACCTCGAAGCCAGCCAAGAAGACATGAAGCAATGGTATGATCAAAATGCCTCATCCATCGAGTTCGAGCCGGGACAACAGGTCTGGGTCATGTCCCCGGTCGAACCTTGCGCCCTCCAGGACAAATGGACAGGACCCTTCAAGGTGGTGGAGCACAAGGGCCCCGTCACCTACCTGGTAGACCTGGAGTCCTCCGCAACCCTCTCCGGGTCCTCCATGCCAACAGACTTAAGCCTCACTTTGTGCGCTCTGAACTCAGCCTTCTGATGGCTACCGACAGTGGGGCTGAAGAGGATTCCGAGCCCCTTCCCGACCTCCTGAGGACCCGGGAGAAAGACGGCTCCGTGGAAGGAGCCCACCTCTCCGCTGCCCTATCTCCAGCACAACGTCAAGACTGCCGAGTCTTGCTACAGCAATTTGCCGACCTGTTCTCCCTCATCCCTGGGGTCACCCCCTGGTGCCTCCACGATGTCGACACCGGGGATAGCCCCCCTATCCGGCACAGAGCCTACAGAGTACCTGATCGGGTACGCGCCTGCATCCAGTCAGAAGTATCCAAGATGCTGGCCCTGGGAGTAATCGAGCCCTCCGACAGTCCCTGGGCCAGCCCAGTCGTGCTGGTCCCCAAGGCCGCCGCCCCTGGCATCGCCCCAGAACTCAGGTTCTGCGTAGACTACCGGGGCTTGAACGCCGTAACCCGAACATACGCTCACCCCATCCCACGAGCGGATGAACTGATCGACCGCATGAGGGCCGCCCGCTACCTGAGCATCTTTGACTTGACCGCGGGCTACTGGCAGATCGGCCTCACCCCGGGTGCCCAGGAGCGGTCCGCCTTCTCCACTCCGGATGGCCACTACCACTTCAAAGTGATGCCCTTCGGAATGAAAAACGCCCCCGCCACCTTCCAGAGACTCGTAAACAAAGTGTTGCTGGGGCTGGAGGAGTTCAGCGCCGCCTATCTGGACGATATTGCCGCGTACAGTCACCACTGGGCAGAACACCTCCAACACCTCCGGGAGGTCCTGACCGCCCTCCGGCAAGCAGGACTAACAATCAAGGCCAGCAAGTGCCAAATCGGCCAAGGGTCTGTGACCTACCTGGGGCACCAGGTTGGAAGTGGCCAGGTGGCCCCTCTCCAACTCAAGATCGCTGCCATTCAGGCTTGGGAGCCTCCCTTCTCCCAAACAGAGGTCCGAGCCTTCCTGGGGCTCACCGGATACTACCGGCGCTTCATAAAAGACTATGGCAGCATTGTGGGGCCCCTCACAGAACTCACGTCCAAGAAGAACCCCCCGAACGTACACTGGACTCCTGAGTGTCAGGCCGCCTTTGAGAACCTCAAATTAGCCATGTGCACGGCCCCCGTGCTCCAAGCCCCCGACTACAGCCGGGATTTTATAGTACAGACCGATGCCTCCGATCACGGCGTTGGGGCCGTTCTCTCCCAAATCAACACAGAGGGAGTTGACCAGCCAGTGGCCTTCATCAGCCGACGCCTGCTGGCCCGAGAACAACGCTGGAGCACCATAGAGCGAGAGGCCTTCGCAGTGGTGTGGGCCCTCAAGAAGCTCCAGCCCTATCTCTTCGGTACCCATTTTCGGGTGCAAACAGACCACCGACCTCTGCAATGGCTGATGCAGATGCGGGGAGAGAACCCGAAGCTGTTGCGTTGGTCCATCTCCCTGCAGGGGATGGACTTCACTGTGGAGCATCGCCCCGGCAATGACCACGCCAATGCAGACGGCCTGTCCCGCTTCTTCCGCCTCGGCGAGGAGATTACACAAGAGGATGGGTGACTCTCCCTGCCTTCAGCTGGGGGGACGCATGTTGGATAGGCCTTGTGGTAGGCCCGACCCCTCCCCGCATGGCGGGTCACGGATCCCTGCTACCCCTGTTCCCCGGACAAGAACCACCCCTGCAGCCGCCGGGTCAACCCCCAGCTCTTCCCCGACGGGGCCCCGGCCCATCACAACAACATTCTCGGCTGGCCCGGATTCCTTCCTGAACCACCGTCCCCAGCCCAGCCGCCATCTTGGCGCCACCACGACCAGGCCTCGTGGCTACGGGTCGACCTCAACCTCAGGCCCAGCCAAGCCCCGACATCAAGGCACCACCATCCACCCAGGGGGTAAAGAGACCACTTGGCGAGTCAATGGAGGAAGGAGTGTCGATGGCTTCCCTCCGCCCGGTTTCCATCACTCCCGGCCTCCCTGGGCGCTGGCTCCACCTCCCTGCTGGGTGTCTGGACTCCCTCATCCCGGACCCCCCGACCTCCAAGTGCGAGGGTCCGGACATCAAAGGGCACCAGACTTATTACTGGGGCAGCTCCGGAGCAAGAAGGCAGTTATATCCTGGAGTCGAGAGACACCGAGACAAACTCATCCTTGGAGGCCTGCTGGCGCTGCCGCGGCCCCTCTTTGTGAACTGTCCTTGAAGGCCTGCTGGTGCTGCCGCAGCCCCTCTTTGTGAACTGTCTTTGAAGGCCTGCTGGCGCTGCCGCGGCTCATCCTCTTCGTGAACCATCTTCGAAAAGCCTGGTGGCGCTGCCGCAGCTTATCCTCGTGTACCATCCTTGAAGGCCTGCTGGCGCTGCCGCAGCCCATCCGTGTGAACCATCTTCGAAAGCCTGCTGGCGCTGCCGCGGCTCATCCTCGTGATCCATCTTCGTAGGCCTGCTGGCGCTGCCGCGGCCCATCCTTGTGAACC